>NC_079192.1:377911625-379111625 GCF_029499605.1 Hyla sarda | reverse complement strand
TTTTCTGTTTTTGCACTTTCGTTTTTTCCTCCGTAGCTTTTAAAAATCATAACCCTTTCAATTTTGCACTTAAATATCCATATGATGGCTTATTTTTTCACTACCAATTCTACTTTGTAATGACATCAGTCATTTTACCCAAAAATCTACTGCAAAGCGGAAAACAAAATCATTGTACAACAAAATTTAAGAAAAAAAAATGCCATTTTATAAATTTTGGGGGCTTCCGTTTCAATGCAGTGCATTTTTCGGTAAAAATTACATTTTATCTTTATTCTGTAGGTCCATAAGATTAAAATGATACCCTACTTATATAGGTTTGATTTTGTCGGACTTCTGGAAAAAATCATAACTACATGCAGGAAAATTAATACATTTAAAATTGTCCTTCTGACCCCCTATAACTTTGTAAAAAATTTTCACGTACAGGGCGGTATGAGGGCTCATATTTTGCGTTATGACCTGAAGTTTTTATTGGTACCATTTTGGTTTTGATCAGACTTTTTATTGCATCTTATACATTTTTTATGGTATAAAAAGTGACCAAAAATAAGCTATTTTGAACTTTGGAATTTTTTTGCGTGTACGCCATTGACTGTGCGGTTTAATTAACAATATATTTTCATAGCTCGGACATGCGGCGATACCACATATGTTGATTTTTATAATGTTTATATATTTTTTATATGGAATTTGGGAAATGGGGGTGATTTATAGCACAACTGTCATGGATATTGTACCCCCAGACTAATACCATGATAGTATAGATGATGATACATGTAATGCAGCTGTACTTTTGGCTGCTCTTTATCACTCTTTATCATCAGGAAAATAGTTTTATCGCGCGGTCAGCAACAGTCGGTTAGGCGTGGCTGGGGATCGTAATGCCCCACCTCTGCCACGCTTATCCCCTGTAAGTGAGCGCTGGGATCATTGTGTGATTGACTCACAGGTCCCCACCCCCGATGTCCATGATGTGCGGGCCGTGACTCCACTGAGCCTATACATATAATGTGCACCGACCGATATCGGTTTTTTAGGGCCGATACCGATAATCGGTGCAGGTTAGGGCCGATAGCCGATAACTTATACCGGAATATCTGTATAAGTTATCGGCTATTTAACCCCCTGCGACACCGCTGCAGATCATTGATTTAAAGCGGGCGCTTGAAATCAATGATCTGCAGTGGCTTTTGCGGGGCCATAGACTGCCGCCGCCACCCACTTCTCTCCCCCTACCTGCCAGGGTGCTCCGGGCCATCCATCCATCGTTCCTGTAGTGTCTGGGGGCGTTCCGGGTGGAGGGTGGTCCGGTCCGGGCTGTCCTTCTTCTCCGGCGGTCATCTTCTCCAGTCCGGGCAGGCTCCGGCCTAGTACGCTGCATAGACGTCGCTGCGCAGTGACGCCCGTGCGCAGCGACACACCTGACGTCACGGCGTAGCGGCGTCTATGCAACGTACTAGGCCGGAGCCTGCCCGGAGTGGAGAAGAAGACCGTGGGAGAAGGACAGCCCGGACCACCCTCCACCCGGAACGCCCCCGGACACTACATGAAGGAAGGATGGCCTGGACCACCCCCATTACAGGTAAGTTTAATTTTTTTATTGACTCGGAGGGTGGGGGAGGGGCCCGACCGGTATAGCGGTATGGGAAAAAATCCATACTGGTATACCGCCTAGCATCACGGTGGGGGGTGCGACTCGGTGCGGTGGGTCGGGTCGAGGGGGTGGCGGTCGCGGTGCGGTGGGGGCGGTGCGGGGGGCGGGGCATTATCGGCTTATCGGCAAGATAATTGCCGATACCGATAATGCCCAAAATCGTGATTATCGGCCACATCTTTTATGATATATGAAATACAGTGCCCGTACTCCTTCTTTCTTCTCCTGGTGTCGGAGACGCGCTGCTTCTGCTTTCACTACAGGCAGTGAGCTCGCTCCCTTTGTCTGCCGACAGCTCAGTGCACCTGCGCAGTGCTAGAGGCAGGGAGCGAGCTCTGTGCCTCTAGTGAAAGCAGAAGCAGCGCATCTCCGGCACCAGGAGAAGAAAGGAGTACGGGCACTGTATATCATAAAGGTGCACATTATATGTATAGGCTCAGTGGAGTCACGGCCCGCACATCATGGACATCGGGGGTGGGGACCTGTGTGTCAATCACACAGTGGTCCAGCGCTCACTTACAGGGGATAGGAGTGGCGGAGGTGGGGCATTACGATCCCCAGCCACGCCTATCTGACTGTTGCTGACCGCAAGATAAAACTATTTTCCTGCTGATAAAGACTGATAAAGAGCAGCCAAAAGTACAGCTGCATTACACGTATCATCATCTATACTATCATGGTATTAGTCTGGGGGGTATAATTTCCATGACTATTGCTATTTCCATTCCTAGATGAACAGTTTCCTGGAAAGTGGATTGGTCGTCGTGGGCCAGTTGAATGGCCCCCAAGGTCTCCCGATCTGACCCCCTTAGACTTTTATCTTTGGGGTCATCTGAAGGCAATTATCTATGCTGTGAAGATACGAGATGTGCAGCACCTGAAACTACGGATACTGGAAGCCTGTGCTAGCATTTCTCCTGCAGTGTATATAGTAGTATATAGCAGTGTATACGGATACTGGAAGCCTGTGCTAGCATTTCTCCTGCAATGTTGCTATCAGTGTGTGAAGAGTAGGAGAAGAGGGTTGCATTGACAATCCAACACAATGGGCAGCACATTGAACACATTTTATAAGTGGTCAGAAACTTGTAAATAACTCATGAAAGAATGAAGTTACGTTAAAACCAAGCACATCATTGTTTTTCTTGTGAAATTCCCAATAAGTTTTGATGTGTCACATGACACACTTCCTATTGAAAAAACAAAAGTTGGATTCAAAATGGCCAACTTCAAAATGGTCGCCATGGTCACCACCCATCTTGAAAAGTTTCCCCCCTCACATATACTAATGTGCCACAAACAGGAAGTTTAATATCAGCAACCATTCCCATTTTATTAAGGTGTATCCATATAAATGGCCCACCCTGTACTTTGTTTGCATCATAAAGTTGACATGTTTTTACTTTTGGAAGACATCAGACGGCTTCAAAGTTCAGCAACAATTTTTACATTTTTCACGACATTTTCAAAATCTGAATTTTTCAGGGACCAGTTCAGTTTTGAAGTGGATTTGAAGGGCCTTCATATTAGAAATACCCAATAAATGACCCCATTATAAACTGCACCCCTCAAAGTATTCAAAATGACATTCAGAAAGTTTAACCTTTTAGATGTTTCACAGGAATAGCAGAAAAGTGAAGGAGAAAATTCTAAAGCTTCATTTTTTTGCACTCTCCTGTTCTTGTAGACCCAGTTTGTGCCAGAACAGCAAAAAGAAAAAAAAAACACATGACATACTATTTTGGAAACTACTCCCCTCAAGGAATGTAACAAGCAGTACAGTGAGCCTTAGCACCCCACAGGTGTTTGATAAATGTTCATTAAATTGGGATTAGAAAAGGAAAAATTAGATTTTTTACACTAAAATGCTGGGGTTACCCCAAATTTTCATTTTCACAAGTGGTAACGGGAGAAAATGTCCCCCACAATTTATAAATACATTTCTTTGGAGTAAGGACATACCTCCATATTTGGATGTAAACTGCTCTGCGGGTGCAGACTAGGTCTCATAAGAGCAGGAGCGCCATTCAGCTTTTGGAGAATTTTGATTGGAATCGGTCAGGGGCCTTGAGCGTTTACAGAGCTACCATTGTGCCAGAACAGCGGGACCCTCCCTCAAGTGCCATCATTTTGGAAACTATACCCCACAAGGAACATAACTAGGGGTACAGTGAGTATTTACACCTCAAAGGTGTTTTGAACAGTGGGCCGTAAAATGACTAAATAGTTGTTTTTTTCACAAAAATGCAGATGTTACCCCAAATTTTTCATTTGCACAAAGGGTAATAGGAGAAAATGCCCCCCAAATTTTGTAACCCCATTGCTTCTGAGTATGGAAATACCCCATATGTGCCCCATATATGCCAATTATGTTCCCAGAATGATGACAAAGAGCATAACCAAAGTAAAAAATATGCCCGCCCCAAACCCTATACTCTGAATCATTATTCTGGGAATGTGATGTGTGTGGCCATCCTTTAGTTGTTTTTTGTTTTATTTTATGAAAGTGTATTATGGGCAATTAAGTGGTTTATGGGGTTAAAATTTGGAATGTACTCTGGACTTGGCACACTGGGGTCAAATTGTGGGAAATGAAAATGAATAGGGAAAATGTAGTACTCCATGAAAGTGTGATACTCCCTGAAGCAATCTTTAATGCAGAGGCCCAGATGATCGGGGCAAGTGTCACATTGAGTGGTGGTATCCTTCCGTATCCCCATCTTGTGAAACACTGCATTGTTTCCTTCTTTCCAGTGTGGGGGACTTCATCTGGAAAGTGTTTGTCTGGGACGATCCTGGCACCTATAACTCCAGTTCCTTGGGAATTCTGGCCTGCTCTTTCCCGGTCACCAAAGATCAGGACCTTTAGGACTTCTTCTTGGAACTGGAGGAATGTCCCTGTGCTGCCAGCGTACTGGTACAGTACAAAAGAGTTGTACATGGCAACCTGTACCAAGTAGACCGCAACTTTTTTGTACCATGCCCAGGTTTTCCACATGGCGTTGTATGGCTTGAGGACTTGATCAGAGATAAGAACCCCCCCCCCCCATATACCGATTGTATTCCAGAATACAATCGGGCTTGAGGACCTTTCTTGTGGTCCCTCGCACAGGGACAGGTGAGCTGCCATTACCATGACTTGTGGTCAGCATAAGGACATCCCTCTTATTCTTATACCTGACCAGCAACAGGTTTTCATGGGTAAGGGCACGGGACTCACCCTTGGGCATAGGTGTCTGGAGAAAATTTAGAGGGAGGCCTCTCTGGTTCTTCTGTATAGTCCCACAAGCGGACGTGGATCTGGCGGCAAGGGATGTGAAGAGAGGGATGCTGGTATAAAAGTTGTCTACGTACACGTGGTAACCCTAATCCAGCAATGGGTGCACAAGGTCCCAAACGATTTTCCCGCTAACACCCAGAGTGGGGGAACAGTCTGGGGGTTCAATACGGGAATCCCGTCCCTCATATACTCTAAACTTGTAAGTGTACCTGGAGGTACTCTCACAAAGTTTGTAGAGTTTCACGCCATACCGCACCCGCTTCGAGGGAATATACTGGCGGAAGATGAGTCTCCCCTTAAAACTGATGAGACTCATCTACTGAGAGCTCCCTGAGTGATACGTTTGGGGGGAACATACCGCATTATCAGAGTAATGCAGACATTTCCATATGGCCTCGAACCGTCCCCATATCATGGCCATTCTATAGAGTGGGGTCTGGTAGAGGACGTCCTCACTCCAGTACTGCCTGACACTGTTTGTTTGTTTTTGCCAGGCCCATATGCAGCACGAGGCCCCAAAATGTCCTCATTTCGGCGGCATTGATGGCGTGCCATCCATTGAACCTAGGCAAAAGTGAATCAGGGTGGTGGGCAATGAACTGTTGGGCGTACAAGTTTGTTTGCTCCACCATTAGATCCACAAAGTCGTCACTGAAATAAAAACGAAAAAAGTCAATTTCAGTGTATCTGACTATGTCAATCTGGATTCCTGAGTTGCCAACAAACTCAGGAATCCGTGGCTGATATCCCTCTGGGGGTCTCCAGACAGGTTTACCAGAAGGGAGCTCCGGTACGCTTGTCTGGCGGTCGGACTCCTATTACGAGCGGCACGGATGCTCTTACTAGTGTCGGCCACTGAGTCACTATTATGGGGGGGGGGGTTTGCCTTGCCTGGCTGCGTCTCCGCCGTCGTGCCAGGGGGCTCATCATCAACGCTAAATGGAGGGGGGGGGGGGGTCATTGGCACCTTCTCTCAGCTCTGCCCACTGACTGAGCTCGGTGGGCTAGCAGAGCTGAGAGAAGGGGACATTAACCCCTCCTCTGCCGGCTGCTATTGGTCGGAGTACCCCTTTAAATAATGTCATATGGCCTCCTTTTTATCCCACTCAGTAATAGTTTCCTGTATTGTGCCCCATATTCGCTCTGCACTCTAAGTGCCCCATACTGTAATACTGCCCCATACACAGTAGTTGTCCTCCCACACAGTAGTTAAGCCCATGTTTGTCCCCTCACACTATCATAATGCTCGTTTTTTCTGACACACAGTAATAATGCCCCAAAGAGTGATGGTGTTATTTTAGGGCACTTGTAGTAGTAATACCCCCTTGCAATAATGAAGCACACTTTATCCTCGTACACACACACACACACACACACACACACACACACAGAATGCCCCTTTATTGCCCCTACAATGAAGATAGGCACACACATATTGTGAATAGAATATGGTAGACTTTATCATTGCAAAATATTAAACATAGGTTCCAGTATTAATATGCAAAAAAAAGGAAGCCGACAAAAGTGCAGCAATTCTTCCCACTAGTGCTAAACAGGAGTAAAGGAAGTGTGCTCACCTTGGGGTGTTGTACTTAGAGCATAACACCCCCTGTAGCTTGTATGGGTCCCTGTCAGTGGTAATTAGACCAGGGTGCTGCCTCCATCCGTCCCGTCACTGGAATCTTGTCCTGGTGGTTCTATGCAGCTGTGTAGAGACCTCTCAGTGTAGGTGCAAAAAGGATGGTGTTGCGGCCCTCGCCAGTGTATTCTGTAATATCGGACAGACCGAAGCAAACCATAATAGTAATAATTGGACCTGAGGAAGAGGGGTCCCACCCATTGAAATGCGTAGTCCTGTAGCGCTCATATCTTTTTAATAAATCGCCTTTTGGTTTATTACTTTTATGTTTTGCTTCAGTCTGTCCGATATTACAGACTACAAGGGTGAGCGCCGCAACACCATCCTTTATGCACCTACGTTGAGAGGTCTCTACACAGAAAATATTAAACATGGCACTGAGAACAACACACCTGTCCGTAAGTAAACGATGGTAATGTAGCAAAGTCACTGTACAACTTCCCTATTCCTGTCCACAACAATAACATGTTCTTGGAAGCCTTATGTTGCTTCCAAGCGACTTCCGCAGGGGTTTTGTCAACATTCTTTCCCCCCCCCCCCCGTCACACCCCCCCCTCCGTCACATTCTTCCCCCCCCCTTGTCACATTCTTCCCCCCCCCCTTGTCACATTCTTCCCCCCCCCCCCTTGTCACATTCTTCCCCCCCCTTGTCACATTCTTCCCCCCCCCTTGTCACATTCTTCCCCCCCCTTGTCACATTCTTCCCCCCCCTTGTCACATTCTTCCCCCCCCCCCTTGTCACATTCTTCCCCCCCCCTTGTCACATTCTTCCCCCCCCCCCTTGTCACATTCTCCCCCCCCCCCTTGTCACATTCTCCCCCCCCCCCTTGTCACATTCTCCCCCCCCCCCTTGTCACATTCTTCCCCCCCCTTGTCACATTCTTCCCCCCCTTGTCACATTCTTCCCCCCCTTGTCACATTCTTCCCCCCCTTGTCACATTCTTCCCCCCCTTGTCACATTCTTCCCCCCCCCTTGTCACATTCTTCCCCCCCCTTGTCACATTCTCCCCCCCCTTGTCGCATTCTCCCCCCCTTGTTGCATTCTCCCCCCCCCTTGTCGCATTCTCCCCCCCTTGTCACTTTCTCCCTCCCCCTGTCGCATTCTCCCTCCCCCTTGTCGCATTCTCCCTCCCCCTTGTCGCATTCTCCCTCCCCCTTGTCACATTCTCCCTCCCCCTTGTCGCATTCTCCCTCCCCCTTGTCGCATTCTCCCTCCCCCTCCCCCTTGTCGCATTCTCACTCCCCCTTGTCGCATTCTCCCTCCCCTTGTCGCATTCTCCCTCCCCTTGTCGCATTCTCCCTCCCCCTTGTCGCATCTCCTCTCCCCCCTTGTCGCATTCTCAACCCCCCCCTTGTCGCATTCTCCCTCCCCTTGTCACATTCTCCCTCTTCCCTTGTCGCATTCTCCCTCTTCCCTTGTCGCATTCTCCCTCTTCCCTTGTCGCATTCTCCCTCTTCCCTTGTCGCATTCTCCCTCTTCCCTTGTCGCATTCTCCCTCTTCCCTTGTCGCATTCTCCCTCTTCCCTTGTCGCATTCTCCCTCTTCCCTTGTCGCATTCTCCCTCTTCCCTTGTCGCATTCTCCCTCTTCCCTTGTCGCATTCTCCCTCTCCCCTTGTCGCTGGGAATTGTTGTTTTGCAACATCTGGAGACGCCCTGGTGGGGAAACACTGACTTTTAGTATTTCAATTTGTTTTTACCTGCTCTGGCCTGCCCCCCACCTGCAGCAGCACACGGGAGCCGGCCCGAGCAGATAAGCGCAAGTTTTCCCGGGGGGCGTATCGCTATATCGCAAAAATCGCGATTCGGTTGCTTTTGCGATATATCATGCAGCCCTAACGCATTGGACTGCATCCATTCAAAAGACCAGTGGTTTTCGATCAGGGTGCCTACAGCTGTTGCATTAGTTGCAGATTGATCTCTCTCCCACCAAGCGATCGGTCCACCCATTGAAGCAGACATGCTCCCTGTCATCAGCTGACTAGTAATGTCAGGTCTCGGCCGCATTGCAGTCATTTTGTATGCTGGTAAAAATAAATATTGGGGTGAAAATCACATAAGAATTGTGAGAAAACATCACACACAGGTACAGACACTATATAATGAACTACACTAACTTTACAGCCCCTGTAGCATAGTCAAATTAAACAATCCTGAAATACCCCTTTAAGGCCCAGGAGTTCTACCTCTCGGTGCAGCCCCATGTAATAGCTATGACTGTGTTGCACAACATGAGACCTACAATGTCATCAGATTTCTCTGTAACAAGATCTGTACTTTAGCAGTCGGACTATGTAGGGCCACCTGTTTACATAACTTTTCAGAAGTAATCCTGTGGACTCCACTCTGGTGAAGGGAAAAATAAACAGATTTTATCCTTCCTTTTGAAATTCATGTATGTGACATAATATGCTGCCATGTTCTGCATGACTTGGCTTCGCCTTCCCCTTTTATGTGAAGGGAGGAAAAGAACTAAAATCATACAAGTTCTTTTCTGAATTAGTTTGGATCACCTTATTTATCTAATGTTTTTCTACCGGGAGGGGACGCACTTTTATATCAGTGTAATTTCTGTCCGGCCACCTAAACCGGAACCTTGGTAGACAAGGGGACATTACCCATCCCACATGCTGTGTACGATTTTCCAGGCTGGCCGTATGAGACCCATGTGAGAATGAGGCTTATAGGGACAATGGGGGGAGATTTATCCAAACCAATCGTGTTTTTTTATTTTTTTATTTTTTTTTTTAAGAGTCCTTCCAAAAAATAAAAGTAGTAATCTGGTTGCTATAGATAAATGTCCCCCAATATTCCAGGTCAGATCAGATCTATGTCCTAAAGTTGGAAAATATTGGTAATTTGGCTGTCTTTGCCTAATGACGACAAATGAAGTGTGAGGACTGAGATGTCTCCCCGGCGCTCTGTTTTCAGGAGACTTTTTTATATATATATATATATATATATATATATATATATATATATATATATATGGCCTCCTCATGCTTTGAGCTGGCCAGACACATGAGCCACCTCCAGTCCCCTACTGGGTGACAGCGATGAAAGTTGTATGGACATCGATGGTCATAATGCTGCACACATTGCTGACTGTGAATTTTTGTTGTATAAGGGTACGTTCACATGTACAGGATCCTGCACAGATTTGAGGCGCACGATTTGTAACTGAAGATTAGAAGCTGTGTTCAGTCATTCAGTTTACATTGAAATCTGCAGCATCAAATCCTGCGCATCCAATCTGTGTACGTGTGAACGTAGGGCTGGGCGGTGTACCGGTTCATACCGAATACCGAAATTTTTGTGCTGCATGATAAGAATTTTAACCCATACCGCAATACAGGTTTGGCCCCTCCCCCTTGGGAATGAATGAATTAGCCCAGCGCTGCGCTGTCCCCACATCGGGGAACTAATCACATGTCGCCCACGAGCGCTGTTCTCCCCCCCAATTAATTATCAGCCTAGCGCTGTCCCCATCGGGGTAAATACTCACATGTCACCTGCATGCGCTGCCCTCCTCGTCCTCCTGTTTGTTGCGGCTGCTGGCGCTGACACTCTATACCAGTGGTCTTCAACCTGCGGACCTCCAGAAGTTGAAAAAGTTTTTCAAGATCTGGAGGTCGGCAGGTTGAAGACCACTGCTCTATACTGTGTGGTATCCCTATGCCCGGGCTGCAAAAAATAAACAAAATAAACTTTAACTCACCTCCCGTTGGTCCGGTACCAGCCTCATCTGCTTCCTAGGGAATGGAACGTCGGACAGCCGACAGCCTATCACCGGCCGCAGCGATGTTCCGCCTCGGCCGCTGATAGGCTGAGCCCACTGTCATGTAATAAGCCGTCCAGAGCTCCATACATGACAGTGGGCTCAGCCTATCAGCGGCCGGGGCGGAACATCGCTGCATCCGGTAATAGGCTGACGGCTGTCCGACGTTCCCGTCCCCAGCGTAAGGCCGACGTCGGAACATGCGTTAGTTTATTTTGTTTACCTTGTGTCAGTGCCGGCGGCCACATCTAACAGCACGAGGAGGGCAGCGCTAGCGGGTGACATGTGAATATTTACCCCGATGGGGGCAGCGCTGGGCTGATAATTAATTTGGGGGGGGCGGGGTAGGGGAGGAGGAAATACCGTTATATACCGTGGAACCGCCGAAAGTTACAAAAATACCGTGATACACAGGTTTGTTCATACCGCCCAGCCCTATGTGAAAGTATCCTTAAAGAAACACTAGAGTTGTGTTTTTCTTTTTTTTTTTTTCATATCCTACTCACTCATAGTAACATAAGGTTGAAAAAAGACCAGTCCCCATCAAGTTTAACCTATATCCCTACTGTGTCCCTACTGAATTGATCACCTACAGCACTATTTTTCATTCCAGCACAGTAACTGGGTCATGTGATCAGCAGTCTGACACACAGGACTGGAAATCATAGTGCTTTAATCTGTCAGAGGAAGTGGTCAGTTCTATATCAGCTGACTTTCTAGAGATAACTGCAGCCACAGTATATAGAGCTAAAAAAGGGTTTTTATCCCCTTAAGGACCACGGGCGTATGGGTATGCCCTTGCTTGCTGGTACTTAAGGACCAAGGGCATACCTGTACATCCGTGGGAATTTCGGTCCGCGCCGGGCAGGGACCGGCGTGACTGCTGATATCTATCAGCAGGCACCCTGTGCAAATGCCCAGGGGGGTCCTGAGACGCCCCCATGTCGGGGATCTTCGCAAATCGCCGTTGAATTCACACCGGCTATTTGCTGCGATTCCGGGTTATACGGTTCCCCAGTGACCCGGAAAATAAGGGGGATCAGGGTTTTCCAAGACACCCACGATCCCCCTAAAGGGATAGGAGTGAGGTGGCAGGGGTGCCACCCCTCCTATCCCTGATATTGGTCGTTAGGAAGTGACGACCAATAGCAGATCGGGGGGGGGGGGGGGGGGAATTT
This sequence comes from Hyla sarda, assembly GCF_029499605.1. NCBI lineage: Eukaryota > Metazoa > Chordata > Amphibia > Anura > Hylidae > Hyla > Hyla sarda. Next base: position 379,100,094 of record NC_079192.1, on the reverse strand, counting down.
AACGTTTGGTTCCCGCGCTCTGCCCACCCACTGTAGCCCGGACAGAGGGGGGGTACCGACGGTGACCAGTGCCGAAGGTCCACTTACCCATCGGCAGCAGAGGACAGCGATGCTGCTCCCTGGATCCTACGGAAGCTGGTAAGTTGCCTAGCAACATCTGGAGGGCTACAGTTTGGAGACCACTATAAAGTGGTCTCTAAACTGTAGCTTTCCAGATGTTGCAAAACTACAACTCCCATCATGTCTAGACAGCTGTTTTCTGTCTGGGCATGCTGGGATTTGTAGTTTTGCAACATCTTTAGGGCCACAGTTTGGAGATAACTGTGCAGTGGTCTCTAAACTGTAGCCCACCACATGTTGCAAAACTGCAAATCCCAGCATGCCCTAACAACAATCAGCTGTCTCTGCATGCTGGGAGTTTTAGTTGCGTACATCCAGCTGTTGCATAACAACATCTCCCAGCATGCCCTTCGGCGATCAGTACATGCTGGGAGTTGTAGTTTTGCAACAGCTGGAGGCACACTGGTTGGAAAAATACTGAGTTAGGTAACAGAACCTAACTGAAGGTTTTCCAACCAGTGTGCCTCCAGCTGTTGCAAAAGTACAACACCCAGCATGCACGATCTGTCAGTACATGCTGGGAGTTGTAGTTTTGAAACAGCTGGAGGTTTGCCCCCCCCCCCCCATGTGAAAACGGGCGAGTTTACAGTGAGTTTCCTGCTTCAAGTTTGAGCTGCAACAAATTTTTCGCTGCAGTGCAAACTCCTAGCAGGAAACTCTGTAAACCCCCAGTGAGAATGTACCCTACAAACACTACACTAACACATAATAAAGGGTAAAACACTACATATACACCCCCTTACACTGTCTCCCCCCCCCCCCCCCCAATAAAAATGAAAAACGTATCGTACAACAGTGTTTCCAAAACGGAGCATCCAGCTGGTGCAAAATAACAACTCCCAGCATTTCCAGACAGCCACTGACTGACCAGGCTGGAGGCACCCTGTTTGGGAATCACTGGGGTAGAATACCCCTATGTCCACCCCTATGCAATCCCCACCCCTATCAGTCTCCAAATGTGCATGGTGCTCTCTCACTTTGGAGCCCTGTCGTATTTCAAGGAAACAGTTTAGGGCCACACATGGGGTATCTCCGTACTCGGGAGAAATTGCACTACATATTTTGGGGGGCTTTTTCTCCTTTTACCCCTTATGAAAAGAAAATGTTGGGGGCTACACAAGCCTGTTAGTGTAAAAAAATTAAATTTACACTAACATGCTGGTGTTGCCCCATACTTTTTATTTTCACAAGCGATAAAAGGAATAAAAGACCCCCAAAATTTGTAACACAATTTTTCCGGAGTACGGAAATACCTCATATGTGGGCGTAAAATGCTCTGCGGACACACAACAAGGCTCAGGAGTGAGAGCGCACTATGTACATTTGAGGCCTAAATTGGTGATTTGCACAGGGGTGGCTGATTTTACAGCGGTTCTGACATAAATGCAAAAAAATTATTACCCACGTGTCAGGCCCAAGGCCTGATTATTAAAATCCTATATGTGTATTATAAATTATATCTGTGTATAAACTAAGACATGGGTGAGGGGTCATTCAGACTGTGTTTTGTGTATTGCATTTTATTGGAGGTCTGGCTGTCTTGGTATCGCCTTTGAAGTTGTGCACTCTGGTCCCATCATATAATAAAACAGATAAGGGGCCAGGAAGAGAGAAGACCCCCTGGTGGGACCAGAGGGGAGGGGGGAATGGAGTCTCCCTCCCAAGAAAGCACAGATGTTATTTAAAAACAATGCTAGACTCAAAGTTGGTTGTTAAAAAGCTGAGCCACAAGCTGACAAGACCATCCTAAGAACAGCTGAAACTCACTCTCTTGGAACTGCTATACCATCATGCTGTAAGAACTTCATCTTTTGTTTTCTGAACTTGCCTTGCTAAACTCTTTTATACATTTTTGTAACTGTATGTCATTTGTTCCTGTATTTTTATATATTTAGCACAGTGATACCTTTTATAAGATTAAATGTTTAATTAATCCGCTCTGGTCTTTGATCTCTAAATATATGAGCTCACCTTTCTGAAGGCAGCTCTGGTAAAACACGTTTATCTAAGGGTTAATTTGGTGACTTGCTGGGACTAGTAGTGGATACCCAGAGGTCTGGTGGCTTTAACCCTTGCACCATCACACTCTCTCTAGCGTCTTGGCTGGACCGATAGGGTGTGATCGTGACACCACGTGTGACTCCATTTTGGAAACTACACCCCTCATGGAACGTAACAAGGGGTATAGTGAGCCTTAACACCCCACAGTTATTTGAAGAATTTGCATTAAATTTGGATGGGAAAATGGGAAAAAAAAATGTTTTCACTAAAATGCTGGTGTTATCCTAAATTTTTCATTTTCACAAGGGAAAATAGTAAAAGAGCTCCCCAAAATTTGTAACCCCCATTTCTTCTGAGTAAGAACATACCCCATATGTGGATGCAAAGTGCTCTGGGGGTGAACTACAATGCTCAGAAGAGGAGGAGCATCATTGGGCTTTTGGAGATAAAATTTGTCTGGAATTGAAGGCCACGTGTGTTTACAAAGCCCCCATAGTGCCAGAACAATGGGGAAAAATGGGGAATGGGGGAAAAAAAACTGCATTTTAGTGAAAAACATTTTTGTTTTTCATTTACACATCCAACTTTAACAAAAAGTAGTCAAACATCTGTGAGGTGTTAAGACTCACTGTACCCCTTGTTACCTTCCTTGAGGGGTGTCGTTTCCAAAATAGTATGCCATGTGATTTATTTTTTTATTTTTTGCGGTTCTGGCAACACTGGGGCTTCCTAAATGCGACATGCCCCCCAAAACCATTTCAGCGAAATCTGTTTTCCAAAAGCCAAATATGACTCCTTCTCTTCTGTGCATTGTAGTTCGCCCACAGAGCATTTTACATCCTAACATGGGGTATTTCCATACACAGAAGAGATGGGGTTACAAATTTTGGGTGGCATTTTCTCCCATTACCCTTTGTAAAAATGGTAAATTTGGGGAAAATGCACTTAAGTGAAAATCTTTTTTTTTTTTTCATTTACACATCCGACTTTAATGAAAAGTCGTCAAACACCTGTGGGGTATTAAGGCTCACTGGACCCCTTGTTACGTGCCTTGAGGGGTGTAGTTTCAAAAATGGTATGCCATGTGGCAGCTTTTCTGCTGTTCTGGCACCATAGGGGCTTCCTAAATGCGACATGCCCCCCAAAAACCATTTCAGCAAAATTCACTCTCTCCAAAATCCCATTGTTGCTCCTTCCCTTCTGAGCCCTCTACTGCGCCGGCCGAACAATTGACATACACATATGAGGTATTTCCTTACTCGAGAGAATTTGGGTTACACATTTTGGGGCCTTTTCTCCTATTACCCTTGTAAAAATTCAAAAACTGGGTCTTCAAGAACATGCGAGTGTAAAAAAATTAAGATTTTGAATTTTCTCCTTCCCTTTGCTGCTATTCCTGTGAAACACCAAAAGGGTTAACACACTTACTGAATGTCATTTTGAATACTTTGAGGGGTGCAGTTTTTATAATGGGGTCATTTGTCGGGTATTTCTAATATGAAGGCCCTTCAAATCTACTTCAAAACTAAACTGGTCCCTGAAAAATTCCGATTTTAAAAATTTTGTGAAAAAGCCCTCTGATGTCTTCCAAAAGTAAAAACATGTCAACTTTGTGATGCAAACATAAAGTAGACATATTGTATATGTGAATCAATATATTATTTATTTGGAATATCCATTTTCCTTATAAGCCGAGAGCTTCAAAGTTAGAAAAATGCAACATTTTATAGAATTTTCATAACATTTTGTAATTTGTCACCAAGAAATGATGCAAGTATTGACGAAAATTTACCACTAACATAAAGTAGAATATGTAACGAATGAAAAGTAAAAGCATCCCAGAGTTATTAATGCTTAACCCCTTAAGGACCGGGGGTTTTTCCGTTTTTGCATTTTCGTTTTTTGCTCCTTGCCTTTAAAAAATCATAACTCTTTCAATTTTGCACCTAAAAATCCATATGATGGCTTATTTTTTGCGCCGCCAATTCTACTTTGTAATGACGTCAGTCATTGTGCCCAAAAATCTACGGTGAAACGGGAAAAAAAATCATTGTGAGACAAAATTGAAAAAAAAAACGCCATTTTGTAACTTTTGGGGGCTTCCGTTTCTACGTAGTACATTTTTCGGTAAAAATGACACCTTACCTTTATTCTGTAGGTCCATATGATTAAAATGATACCCTACTTATACAGGTTTGAATTTGTCGCACTTATGCAGAAACTTATGCATAACTTCATGCAGAAAAATTTATACGTTTAAAATTGTCATCTTCTGACCCCTATAACTTTTTTATTTTTCCGTGTATGGGGCGGTATGAGGGCTCATTTTTTGCGCCGTGATCTGAAGTTTTTAACGGTATCATTTGTGCATTGATAGGACTTATTGATCGCTTTTTATTCATTTTTTCATGATATAGAAAGTGACCAAAAATGCACTATTTTGGACTTTGGAATTTTTTTGCGCGCACGCCATTGACCGTGCGGTTTAATTAACGATATATTTTTATAATTCGGACATTTCCGCACGCGGCGATACCATTTATGTTTATTTTTATTTACACTGTGTTTTTTCTTTTATGGGAAAAGGGGGGTGATTCAAACTTTTAATAGGGAAGGGGTTAAATGATGTTTATTCACTTTTTTTTTGCACTTTTTTTTTGCAGTGTTATAGGTCCCATAGGGACCTATAACACTGCACACACTGATCTTTTACATTGATCACTGGTTTCTCATAAGAAACCAGTGATCGATGATTCTGCCGCATGACTGCTCATGCCTGGATCTCAGGCACTGAGCAGTCATTCGGCGATCGGACAGCGAGGAGGCAGGTAGGGGCCCTCCCGCTGTCCTGTCAGCTGTTCGGGATGCCGCGATTTCACCGCGGCTATCCCGAACAGCCCACTGAGCTAGCCGGCATGCTTTCGGTTTCACTTTAGACGCGGCGTTCAACTTTGAACGCCGCGTCTAAAGGGTTAATAGCGCGCGGCACAGCGATCAATGCCGCGCGCTATTAGCCACGGGTCCCGGCCGTTGTTAGAGGCCGGGCCCGAACCGCTATGACGCGGGGCCACGCCGTGGCCCCGCGTTATAGATCGGGAGTGGACACATGACGTTCCAGTACGTCATGTGTCCTTAAGGGGTTAAAGTGACAGTGGTCAGATGTGCAAAAAACGCTCTGGTCGTTAAGGGCTTGATCCTTAAAGGGTTAAGCTTCTAAGCGGGATCTGGTGGTGATGACATAATCATCTTCCAGATCCCGCCTAGAAGCTGAAAGACCCTTCCCAGCTCTATTTGTATACTGTGGCTGCAGTTATTTCTCTGGGATCAGGATAGATAGTTCTTATATCCCCTCCCCTGAGGTAAAAAAAAAAATGTGGTAAAAATGCAACATGTGAACATAGCCTGAAGATTTCAGATATTCATAACACAACTCAGTTGTGATTATAAGTTAAAACACTTTCCCCTCATGCCAATATTTCTCTAAAGAATACACTTTGAATAAGAAATTGCATCAAAACTGCACAAGATGTGAACGGACCCAACTTACTTATGAGTCTCACCTGCTGAACGTTTTGCCAGGTCATTAGATCACCAGGCTCCATCCCTCTCTCTGTAAAGCCAGAGGGTTCATGAGAAATCATTAGGGAGCATAAGGAAATTATTTCTAAGACAGAATGTGCAATCAGTATGGGTGAAATCTCTTGCCTGCCACATCAGCTAAAACGGGTAGGTAAGCAAAAGGCGTGCACAGGTAGCTCTACATTATTCTTTAATAGCCTATTCTGAACTATATAAGAAATAAATACAGCATGCTTCTTTAACCATCTGAGGACACCCAAGAATGAGGTGTAACTCTTACAAAACAAAAGGAAGTGTCAGTTCTATTTTTGCCCCTTAAGACAAATTGACTGTCCTATTGCAGCATATCTAATGTTCATCCGTCCTCTAAGCTGATCATCGATATGCCTGAGGTCAGCGTTGTACTTATCCAGCAGAAGAGAACTTTTTAGAGTTGTCATTACCAGTAGGAGTAGGAGTGTTATTCACACCACACAACCGCTTCCTCTTTCGATGTGTGATGTTTGTCAAGGAAAAGTGATAAAAAATCATCTGCAATTTAGTTTCTTGTATCTGAAAGCTGCAAAATGTAGCAAATATTCTCCTTGTTGTCACCTGAAGCGGCTCTGTGGTTTGTGCCCTATCCGAGCTGGTCTGAATAATTCTGGTGCTGGGTAAGCATAGCTGTGTATTTGTGCATAAGCGATATCTCCAGTGTAAACAGAAACAGTGCTAAAGTGTTGTTGTAAATGGAATAGGACGGGACTCAAGAAGAGATGGATAGGGGGTAATGGATTTTCAGCATGTATAGAATTACATTCTTGATGTATAGCGTAGGCCTACACTACAAAGTGAGCCTTTATTCCTGCTGCCTGCTTCTTGGCGTGCTGACCAGGCATTATTTAATCATCTTCTGCCAAAAAATAGCTGCGGTCATGATTACATTAGACATAAATTTCTCTCTTTCCACCACAGGCCAACGAAAACAGCCTACTGAGTGCACAACTTAAAGGATTCCCCCTATATCTTCACTCAAATCTAGGCCTCAAAGACTGCAGTCTCAACCCCAAGTCTCCTCTCTTGTATATAACCAAGCCCAACCAGGTGGAAAAGGGCGATCTACCGGGAGAAGACTGGACCGTTTTTCAGTCCAATCATTCCACATATGAACCGATTCTTCTCGCCAAGACTAAGTCGGCCGAGACCATACCTCACCTGAGCGTGGACGCGGCCCTACACACGACTGTGGTACAGGATCTGGGGCTACATGATGGTATCCAAAGGGTCCTTTTTGGTAACAACTTGAACTTTTGGCTTCATAAGTTAATATTTGTGGACGCTGTGTCATTCCTGACCGGAAAGAGGTTGTCTCTTCCGCTGAATCGCTATGTACTCGTCGACATTGATGATATCTTCGTTGGCAAGGAGGGAACTCGCATGAAAGTGGAAGATGTGAAGGTAGGAGCCGTTCGTTGAGTTTTTTTTTTTTTTAGTCTATTTGTTCTCGTTCTGGAGTAGACTTTTGTTAAGTGTGTATCCGAAAGTGACTGACCCCACTTTTTTCTCTAGGCCCTCTATGATACCCAGAATAAGTTGAGAGAGCACATCCCCAATTTCACTTTTAACCTTGGCTTTTCTGGAAAGTTTTTTCACACTGGTGAGTTCTATGAATTAAGGATTTATGATAATTGTATTTATGAAATAAAAAATGCTTCAATTTTCTGTCTGTATTTGCTGGTGTACATGATGTAGCTATTTAGGTAATTCCACAATGGCAAGCCCCCTTCAAATCTTGCAACTTTGTTCGGGATTTTCTTGCTTTTAATTTTTTTTTTTTTGCAGAGTTGTATAAAGAAAAGTTAGTGGGGCAGATTTATTAAATATGTCTAGGGGTCGGTTTAGCCTGCAACGGAAAGCCGCAGCGGATTTTGATACCGTTGACTTTAATTGGTCCACAGAAAATCCAGAAATCTGCTACTATTGCAGATTTTCTGTAGACCCATTAAAGTCAACAGGATCAAAATCTGTTGCGTATGATTAGTTACGCGTGAACCTACCCGAATTCTTACATTGTGTAAACTTTAGGCTAGGGAGTGTATCATGCTGTTTAAATTGCCATGACCCGTCTATTTCTGCAGGCTGTAGCAATAGAATGGCGTTCTAATGGATCAGTGAAATGCTATAGCACAGTGTTTCTCAAGCGCAATCCTCAAGTACCTCCAACAGGTCATGTTTTCAGGATTTCCTTAGTCTTTCACCTGTGGGGATTCCTGATTCACTTACTATAATTATATCACCTGTGAAAGACTAAGGAAATCCTGAAAACATGACCTGTTGGGGGTACTTGAGGATCGCGCTTGAGAAACACTGCTATAGCATTAAGTTGATCTTTATGAGCAATCGGGTGATTGCTTATGCAAGTCCCCTAATGTTTTTTTTTTTTTTTTTTTTTTTTTTTTTAAATCACTCCTTTTTTGTTTATTCCCATAAATATTTCTCAAATATTTTCAAATAAAAATATAAACAAACAAAAGGAAACCTATTTGGTATTATCCTGTGTGGAATTGTCCGTGCCATTAAAATAAAACCTTATCAAAACTACACGGTGAACAGCATAAATAAAAGACCAAATGTCATGATTGTTTGTTTTTGTTTCACATAATAAATCAGAAGAATCTACATCTCAATCTACACACAAAATTGTACCATTAAAAACTACAGTTAATGGCGCAAAAATGTGGACAGAAAAATAAATAAGTTATAGGGGTCAGAATAGAGTGGTATATACCCTATTCATTTTTTTTATGTCACATTTAGTTGTAAAATAAAACAAAATTGTGTACCACTGTAAATATACTAATCCACAGAACAAAACTAACATGTCAGCTTTATTGTAAAGTGCACTATGTAAAAACAAACAAAAAAAATAAATTGCATTATTTATTTTATTTTACCCCACATTTTTTTTTTTTTTTTTTTACTGTCAAGGGTATAAACCCTTCCCACGTTAGGATATACATGTAAATCCTAATACGAGGAAAAGGACGTATGAAGATGTATTGACCTACAGAAAAAAGATTACATGTCATTTTTACTGATATATATATATAGATATATATGTGTGTGTGTATATATTACTTTTGTATTTGTTTTTTTGTAAAATAAGTCAAACAAGCTCACTTATGGCCTTTTAGAAAACGAGGAAAAAATGCAAATGCAAAAAACGCTAAACTTTTTTTATTTTTTATTTATTTATTTTGTTTTGCGGTGTTTCTGCAGCAGTACTTTTCATTGCAGATTGCGACTTCATGTGGATAAAATTTTGTAAAATTTCATCCATTTTGCTGCTGCTGTACCGTTTCCCCCCCTCCCCCCCCCCCCCCCCCCCCCCCACAAAAAAAAAATATGCACCATATGTAGGCATAACCTTAAAGGGGTTTAGTTCCGAACGCTTGGTGCGGGCTTCCGTGGTTGCCCTGCCCCCTCGTGATGTCACGGCTCGCCCCCCACCCCGTGACATCACGTCCCGCCCCCTAAATGCAAGTCTATGGAAGGGGGCATGACGGCCGTCACGCCCCATCCCATAGACTTGCATTGAGGAGGTGGGGCGTGAGATCACGAGGGGGCGGGGTGACCTTGGAAGCCTGCATCCAGCGTTCGGAACTAATGGTTCCGGACGCTGGGGAGCAGAGTACCCCTTTAAGGTGTAGAAAAAAAAATAAAGTACAACACATACGTGAAAAGGATAGATCTGTGAAGGAGATTATTTGATCTGTTACCTCCTGTATCAGGTTATAGTCAGTTTATAGACCACCATAGACGTTTCCTTACAGTCTACTGAAGGATATTTTGGGCAACCATGGAGAATCTGTACCCCTTCCCATTTATACACCCCTTTCTGAAACTTTTTTAATAAGATTAGTTTTTCTAAATGCTTGGAAAGTCTTCTCTATAGCCATCAAAAGGGCCTTGTGTGTCTGTGACCTTTTATGGGAGTCATAACAAAACATTTAGTGCAAGTTGAAGGATTTTTTGCTTGTATGGCCATTTTAGTTTTCATACTTGGTCTGTTCTCTCAGGTACAGATGCTGAAGATGAAGGAGATGACCTTTTGCTTTCTTACGTGAAGCAGTTCTGGTGGTTCCCTCACATGTGGAGTCACATGCAGCCTCACCTCTTCCACAACCAGTCGGTGCTAGCAGAGCAGATGGCCTTAAACCGGAAGTTTGCTGTGGTGAGTGTGAATCAGAATGGCTCGTTGCTTTCTTGAAGATGGGTCTAAATGTCTTTAGTCTTCTCAAATCCCTTGCCTGCCTGTGTGACTTTAAAGGGGTACTCCACTGGCCAGCGTTCGGAAGTAAATGTTCCGAAAGCTGTTTTTTGCGCTGCGGGGGTCGGCCACACCCCTCGTGACATAACTGCCACGCCCCCTCAGTGCACATCTATGGGAGGGGGGTGACGGCTGTCATGCCCCCTCCCATAGAATTGCATTGAGGGGGTGTGGTCATGATGTCATGAGGGGTGTGGCCGGACCTTGCAACGTGAAAAACAGCGTTTGGAACATTTACTTCCGAACGCTGGCCAGTGGAGTACCCCTTTCAGCCGTTCTTATGGGTCAGGAGGATTGTTTCTAGCATGTTATCTTCATTACTTTCTTCTGTTGCCTTCTGTTTGTATTAAAGCTTTTTAGTTTGGAACATCAAAAAGGGAAAGCAGGATTTCTTCTAAGAAAATAACCTGTTGTTTGCATTCTAGGAGCAAGGAATACCAACTGATATGGGGTACGCCGTGGCCCCTCATCACTCTGGGGTGTACCCCATACATGTACAACTATACGAAGCCTGGAAGCAAATCTGGGGAATAAAAGTTACGAGTACCGAGGAGTATCCACACCTAAAACCTGCACGGTTCCGAAGAGGATTCATCCACAGTGGCATTATGGTTTGTCATAAAGAATTCTTATAGTTTTTAGCACCAATCGCTAAACTATGTAAAGATCTATATATGTACTTTAGGGTACATGCACCTCTTTTCCCTACATTTAGTGTGTTATTTGGAAAATGTGTCCATAGGGGTGCACCCTGTATGACAAAGGCCAAAAGTTTCCTTTTGGACCGTCTGGCTTGTATATGTCAGCATAGTGCAAAAATTGAAAGTTCACTACGCTATTCCATACCAGTACATTACGCTAATCCATACCTCCAGAATCCTTTAACCCCTTAACGACAATGGACATAAATGTACGTCATGGTGCAGTGATACTTAACTGATACTATCAGCAGCCAGGGACCCGCCGGTAATAGCAGACATGAGCAATCGCACTGATGTCCGCCATTAACCCCTCAGATGCCGTGGTCAATACAGATCGCAGCAGTGCGGTACTTAAAATGGATGATTGGATTGCCAGCATGGCAGCCGGAGGTCCCCTCACCTGCCTCTGGCTGTCTCCAGGGGCCTTCTGCTCTGGTCTTAGATCAAGCAGACCAGAGAAGATTGCCGATAATACTGATCAATGCTATGCCTATGCATAGCACTGAACAGTATTAGCAATCAAATGATTGCTATAAATAGTCCCCTCTAGGGAAAGTCCAAAATTGCTGCTTTTTTGTCACATTTTATTCCCAAAGAAAGTTTATAAAATTTTTTATAAAAAGTAAAATGTAAGCAAAAGTGGTACCGAAGAAACTACAGATCACGGCACAAAAAAATTTGCACTCGTACCGCATACGGAAAAATGAGAAATTTATAGGTGGTCAAAGTAGGGCCAGTAGGATTTTTTTTAAAGCTGTACAATTATAAAAAGGCATATAACATGGGTATCAATTTAATCGTATTGAACCACAGAATAAAAAAAATGTCATTTTTACACAAAGTGTATAACGTGAAAACAAAACCTTCAAAAATGTTCTGAATTGCGTATTTCTTTTCAAATTTCAGACAAATAAATTTTGATTGCGCCGTACATTTTATGGTAAAATAAGTGATGTTATTACAAAGTAAAATTGGTGACGCAAAAACAAGCCCTCATGTGGATGAAAATATAAGAGTTATAATTTTTTGAAGGCAAAGAAAAAAAACAAAAGGCAAAAATAAAATTGGCCTGGTCCTTAAGGCCAAAATGGGCTTGGTCCTTAAGGGGTTAAAAAGGGGCTCTCTGACCCCACCTTCCTGGACAAGTGCAAGTGACAGCCCCCACTGGCAGTCCGCAGCAATGTCCCGCCTCAGCCAGTGATTGGCTGAACATGCCGTCACTTGCTCTTGTCCAGGAAGGTGGGGACCGGAGAGCGTGCCGAAGACTGGTAAAGAGCCAGGGACCTATAGGAGATCACTGGAGGTCCCAGCACAATTAGACATTTATCCCCTATCCAGTACATAGGTGATACGTCTCTGATAAGTCCAGTTCCCTGGATTACCGCTTTAATCAAACAGATATCATATTAGCCTATAAGTGACAGGTGCCAAGTATTGAGTCCATCATAGGCATCTTTCTAACCGATACCTTAGGAAGCTCCGTTGACTTCACTGTCCATTTATGACCTCTACCACTGCAGCTTCTAAAGTAAGAAATGTAGGACCTTTTTTCTCTTCTTTTACCAGACTGAGTGGTAATACTGCAGACCGTCACACATTATTTTTTTGTCAGGTGCCAGTCAGCAGTACCACCACTCTGCAGGGAGTTCAGATGGAGGAGAAGCATCAGTCATGTAACTTGACCATATATGATGGTGATGTGGTGTGACCTTACTCATATGAATGAAAAATAGGAAATTCATCATCTTCCTGAACTTAGTACTTTGATGTTTTTAATTATATAGACTTGGGACCTTCTGAGGGGTAGGACTTAGTTAAGGGGTTTGGTTTAATGTTTAAAGGGGTATTCCACCCTTAGACATATTATCCCCTATCCTTTGATCCCTGATCTCCATGCAGCACCCGACATTATGTGCCGGTGCTGCTCCAGTCCCGGAAATGCTGAGTTTCCGAGATGGAGACGTGACGTCTCATCACGCCCCTCGTGACGTCACTCCATGCCCCCTCCATTCATGTCTATGGAAGGGGGCGTTATCTGTTTTGGTCTGACTGCTGGGTCCCTCACCCTGAGTGAATAGAACAGTAGCCTGCATGCTTGGCCACAGTTCTATTCACTCTCTGTAGGACTTCTGGACTTAGTCAAGGTCAGAGTTCAGGAAATATAGAATTTTGGAATGATTGTGGCTTTGGTATTAAAATTTTACCACCTGCAGGATAAACCTTCTGGTCACTTCGAGGAGGACGTGCTCATCTTTAACAATTTGCTTTCTTTGCCATAGGTCCTACCCCGCCAAACCTGCGGCCTCTTCACGCACACTATATTCTATAATGAATATCCCGGGGGTCCTGTGGAACTGGATAAGATTATTAATGGAGGCGAACTCTTCCTCACCGTACTGCTAAATCCTGTGAGTTCCAAAGAAAGAAAAATGATGTCTTTGGGTGTGGGCTTCTGCCGCCAGCTGTGTTGTTTGTCTTCCGTGTCTGTTTGTATCCCCTCGTGATATCATTTGTACTGCTCATCCCTGTCCCTGTGCAGCTATTTGTGTCCTGCGTGTGATCTAGTGCTGCAGCCTGACCCCTTTTACTGTGGCTTTGTATAAAACCTCAGATATATAGCGGAATACATGAGGCTGCAACGTCCCAGCTGCCAATCCCAGGTGCTGGCGTTAAGACAGTTCCAGTCAATCAGATCAATAAGCTGCCAGGCTGTCGTAAACTATAAAAAGCCATTAAATGCTCTATCAATATTTGATGAAGGAGTAATTGTTTCCCAGACTCCTCTCCAGATCATATACATTGCAGCACACCAATAACCTTATCTTTGTTCCAGCGTTCTCTGATATATTCCTGTTAGATAACAGGAACGTGAACTTGGTTTCCTGGTTGGTGTTTATAGGACCATGGGGGCATACTACCTGGAATGAAGTCAGAGAGCGGAGACCTTGGCAAACAGCCTCACTTATAGGTTCTATGTTATGTTTCAAGAAAGAACAAAAAGACATTTTTGGAGATTTTGGTTTCTGGAATTTCTGAAATGATCATTGCAGTTCCATCAAACACTGCAGCGACATCCAACTTTTTTCATAGTCAAGTTCTGGCCTAAAGTTTGGGTGATACGACTTCTTTAGTTGTAACCTTGTTCAAGTTGTCCTTTCATGTAACTTGGGTATGTCACACTTCAATAGAAGCGAACGGGGACAATGGTACCTATCTACTACTATTGGGCTAAGATGGAAATTTACACTGTGGAGCTCACTGAAAATTCTGCAGCAAAATCAATGTGTGATTCAATGTAGATTCCAGTCCTGCTACATTGAAAAGGTTGAGGTCGGTTGGGAAAGTCCTTCACTGTGGACACTTGTCTATCAAAGAGAATCCAGACGGCACTGCTGCCCTACACACTGTATGTTTTTTCCAACTGTGCGGTATCACTTTCCTCCGTCCCAAATAACTCTAACTCTTCAGTGGTGCTCAATCACATACACTTCTGCAACATCACTCCTTGTTAGAACAAAAGATGGCACTCACCACGTAGCATTGCAGTTTCTTAAACATGGGTCTAAGATACAAAAGGCCCACAAGCTGTTTCACACCGCCAAGGGTACTTACTCTTGACCTCATGAGAGGTCACAATTAAGCACCCGTGGCGATGTGAAACGGCCCGTCAGCCATTTGTATCTTTTGTTCTAACAAAGTCTTGTCTGTATCCACTGTTGATTTAACTTACCCAAATCCACAGGTAAAGTCTCCACAGCTTTTCTATATTGTGTAAACTAACCCTTAACACACACATTCTGTACCTAATATGGCTCAAATTGGACACCAAAATATGTGCCTAAAAAAGTGTGCAATCTTTTCTATGGGAATACATGTTTCATTTCACACTGTGAACTGCAGTGGGTACTTAAATTACTTTATCCAAAGTTAGTATCGCTCGGAAGGAAGCGCTTGAGATGAGGACACAGATGGAGCCCCATTGAATCTGCTTTCGAAAATGGAGTCCAAAATGTCAAAATACCCTGCAGAAATCTGAGTCTGCTCTCTGAATTTCTGCTATGTATTTTGCCACATAGTGTGAATATACACCTATGGCAAATGCATGCTAGATAGATTTGCTGGGAAATTACTGCGAGAAAAAATCCATACCAGGTCGCATGTCTCTAAGCAGACTTTGCTGCTGGCAATCCATTGCAAAATCTGCAGCAATACGGTTCCTTGTGGACTTGACATGGGGATCAAGAAGTTTGAGAACAGATCATGATCTAGATGGACATACTGTGGATTTAAAGGGATATTCTAGTATTAATGTTATTTATATATACAAATTTATGTATGTTTTGCTGAGCCCTCGGGGAAAAAAAAGTGATCCTTACCTATCCCAGTTCCCCACAGTTAATGTACCAGGGACTTCTGGTCATCCGCTGCTTATCTCTTTTTCTCCCTGCTTCCGAGACAATGGGCTGGAGTAGTACCTGCACACTCATCCAATCACTAGCTGCAGCTGTGTACCGTCTTGGCCAGTGATTGGCTAAGAGGGCAGGCTCTGCTCCAATGTATCATTTTAGAGGCAGGGTGAAGAGACAGGACCGGAAGAAGCCACAGCTGGGAGTGAGGTAGGTATGTTTTTGTTTTTTTTCCTTTTAAAGTAACCTCGGACTCGACAATGTATAAATACGGTAATTAAATACGGGAATACCCCTTTTAATAGCATAATAACACCACAGATTGGCTCCTGCATATGCCTATTGTTTTCAGTTGGAATAAACTACAGTGCAGACTTGAAATCAACTTAGCAGAAGAAAAGTTAGTGACCTATCAGTTATTTACATAAAAACTGTATTGGGTAGCCTGGGACAGATTGGCCTCACTGAACAGGGCTATACCCATGGCATACAAAAGGAAATTCTGCATCATGACCCAACACTGCTAGATTTTCCATTTACGAATCCATGAGAATAATTTGTACTAAACCTGTGTAGTGTTTATTTTACCCTTAACTAGGGATCGACCGATATCGATTTTTTTAGGGCCGATACCGATAACCTGTAACCTTTCAGGCCGATAGCCGATAACTTATACCAATATTCCGGTATAAGTTATTGGCTATTTAACACCCCCCCCCCCCCAATGATTTAAAGCGGGCACTTAAAATCAATGAACTGCAGCGGCTTTTGCGGGGCCAGAGACCGCCGCCGCTCGCTTCTCTGCCTGTCCTGGGGTCCTCCCTAGTCCAACCGCCGCTGCCCCATTGCCTCCCCCATCCCCGGTTTTATTATTACCTGTTCCGCACCGCCCCCGCCGCTGCCTCATTGCCTCCCCAATCCCCGGTGTTATAATTACCTGTTCCCGGGGTCCGCGTTACTTCTGGCTCCGGCTGCGTCCTCAGCTGTCACTGTGCGCACTGATGGTGACGTCACTCATCATTGCGCAGCGTACACGACGTCGCAGGAGTAGTGCGGGCCCCGGTAACAGGAAATTATAACACGGGATGGCGGAGCCTATGGGGCGGCGGGGGGCGGGCATTATGGGCATATCGGCAAAATAATTGCCGATACCGATAATGTCCAAAATCGGGATTATCGGGTCGATCCCTACCCTTAACCCCTTAAGGACTGAGCGTTTTTTCCGTTTTTGCACTTGAATTTTTTCCTCTTTACCTTTTAAAAATCATAACCCTTTCAATTTTGGACCTAAAAATTCATATGATGGCTTATTTTTGTGCCACCAATTCTACTTTGTAATTTTACCCAAAAATCTACGGCGAAACAAAAGAAAAACTCATTGTGTGACAAAATTGAAGAAAAAACACAATTTTGTAACTTTTTGGGGCTTCCGTTTCTACGCAGTTTCTACGCAGTTTTTTGGTAAAATGATACCCTACTTATAAAGGTTTGATTTTGTTGTACTTCTGGAAAAAATCATAACTACATGCAGGAAAATTATGTTTAAAATTGTCATCTTCTGACCCCTCTAACGTTTAAATTTTTCCATGTAGGGGGTGGTATGAGGGCTAATTTTTTGCGCTGTGATTTGAAGTTTTTAGCGGTACCATTTTTGTATTGATCGGACTTTTTGATCGCTTTTTATAAATTTTTTCATAATATAAAAAGCAACCAAAAATATGCTATCTTGGAATTTTTTTTGCGCGTACGCCATTGACCGTGCGGTTTAACTATATATTTTTATAGTTCGGACATTTCCGCACGCGGCGATACCACATATGTTTTTTTATTTTTTATTTAAATTGTTTTTTTTTTGTTTTGTTTTTTTATGGAAAAAGGGGGGTGATTCAAACTTTTATTAGGGGAGGGGTTAAATGATCTTTATTCACTTTTTTTTCCACTTTTTTTCCCCGCAATGTTATAGCTCCTGTAGGGGATTATAACATGTATGACATTGATCTCTGATACTGTTTCTGATAGTGTTTCTGACGCTTGTCTGCTCCTTCCTGGATTCGGCGATCGGACAGCGATGAGGCAGGTAGGGATCCTCCTCGCGTTCTGCAAGCTGTTAGTGATGCCGCAATTTCACCGCGGCGGTCCCGAACAGCACACTGAGCTAACCGGCAATATTTACTTTTGTTTGATCACCGTGTCTAAAGGGTAATGCCTGACATCAGCACGATCGGCGATGTCTGGTATTAGCCGTGGGTCCTAGTTGCTTATAGCAACCGGGACCCACCGGGTATGATGCGCGCTCACCTGCTGAGCGCACGTCATACCTCAGGAGCCGCAGATGGACGGCCATTTACGGCAAGGGGTTACAGGAGTTCTGCAGCCATAGAACACTTATCCCCTATCTGCAGTATCGGGATAGGGGTCCGACCACTGGGACCCCTTGAGATCACCCATACGGGGCTCCTGAACTGCCACAGCTCTGTGCGGCTAATGTTTGTGTCGTCGACTTCACTAAGAGGTCGACAGACGTGATCCCTCCGTTCCTGTGGATAGGGAATAAGTGTTCTATGGCTGTGCTACTCTTTTAAAAATCTTCGACACTCAAGATGCGCAATAGTTTAGGATGCGAGAATCCATAGGACCAACAATTAAAATGAGATGGTAACCCAAAGATCTTGGAAAGTAGAAGAGGTGGGAGCAGCAAGGGGGCACAAATCCCCTTGTTCCAGGTGTTCTATGTGGTGATAAGCCCCATTCTAATCTTTTCTGTGCCCCCTTATCTCTGTATACGCCCCTGCAGAGGTTGCATTATGCAGTGAGTGGTTACACAGTACAAGACCACTTGTTACCAAGACAAGTCTCTATTATAGAGCTGCACAGATTATCTCCGCTCCTCACCTCTCCATTCCTCAGCAGCAGGAGACATTTCCTTGGATTGAGGCTCCATGGAGATTCATCGTAATGTGCCATATGTGCGATCACGCTGCAGTAGAGTCGGCGTCTATAATGTAATCGCATTTGGCACTTTTTACTTTAAAGCATAAAAATTGCAAGAGCCATACAGAAGCTCAAGGCTGTAAACCCATCAGTCCCTGTACTGCTGTGCGCTGGGAATTGAACGTGACCCAGTTCATTTCTGGAATTGGCGAGTATGTGAGACCAATTACAAAAATATAGGGCATTCTGATGTCCTCGCTAGATATCAGTATTATATATACATATATATTTATGGCCACCAGCGCCAGCTGCACCACAGGACCATGTCAGGGAGCTGGCTTACACACATATATATATATATATATATATATATATATATATATATATATAATATGTTTGTGTGTAAGCCAGCTCCCTGACATGGTCCTGTGGTGCAGCTGGCGCTGGTGGCCATAAAGACGCCAGTATCTTCTGATTTAACTGCAGGGATTTTATTTATTGCAAGTTCCTGGCTATATTATTGGATTTCTAACCCTCAAAATTTGTCGTGACCTCTGGGCCTCATGCTACATTTAACCCCTTTAGGTTATGTTCACAAGTTGCTGCACCACATTTTACCGTGAATTTTTTTTTACATGGATTCACACATTGGGAGCAAAAAATGCCTGCAGTAATTGGTTGCAGTACCACAATGTGTCGACACAGCCTTAGGACTTCCCTATGTTGGGCCATGACTACAGTTACACACTAACTGGTTGGTTGATTGATTTTTTTAGTTAGTTTTTTGGAGTCACAGTGTTTGTTTTTCCATAGATGATGTTTTTTGTAGTACAAGCTAAAGTTTTCATGCATGTCTATTAGCCGGCCGGAGTGAACCGCAGCCTCCGATCGGCTGCGTTTTCGGCCGTATGCGGTTTCCCAACCGTAGGCAAAAACGAGGTCGACCACGTTTTTGCCTGCGGTCGGGAAACCGCATACGGCCGAAAACGCAGCCGACCGGAGGCTGCGGTTCACTCCGGCCGGCTCATAGACATGCATTAAATACAGTTCCTGAATACAGCTGAGTCCGGGCGCCGCGATTCCCCCCCGCCCCCCGCCCCTCCCCCCAGCCATATACAGAACCGTAAGTACAAAACGTGGTGTGAACCCAGCCTAGCTCTGCATTTTACTGGGAAAACCCAAAAAAGGGGCGTGGTCAGCAGAAAAGTGGTTGTGGGCCTTAAAAAGGGGGCATGTCCCCGACATTTACACACAAACCCAACATATTTACTAAGGTTTCCGCAGAAAATGTAGTGGATTTAAGTGGAGTGAACCCGACATCAGAGCATGTGTAAAAAAAAAACAATAATTAAAAAAATGTAGGGAAAAGGGAAACCTTAGTAAATACCGTGGAAAAAAATTGAAGGGAATTAAAACCCACAAACAAAACTACACAACACTCTTAGAAAATCAGGGCCAATGTTACTTATTTTTTTAAATGTATTTTTACTTATTTATTTAATAATGCCAGGTATTAGGCCTCACATTGTAACATTTACTGCCACTTTTTTTTTTTTTCTTTTGGCTTAGTGTGAACTAAGCCTTTGGTGGGAACGTTTCTCTGGTTTGTTAAAAAATATGTTTTTGAACATTTTTTTTACACTTTCACTTTTTCTTACACTTGTGGGTGCAGTAGCTGTAACCACAGGATCATTGTAATGTATATATCTGTCAAAGAGCCTGAAGAAGCCCACAATATGGAGAGATGTCCTGTAGTGTTTTAAGAGGTCCCTTAAGCAGTCATGGCTGCTATTTCCCAAAACAGCTTGGCTTCTATACACAGGTTGTGTGTGGTATTGCAGATCAGCCTCTTCAATGGAGCTCAGCTTAAATGCCAGACTGGTTCTTTAGTCTAGTATTGGTTGTTTGGATGCCCTTTTAGCTGTATTCCATAGGGGCACAGTTATGGTCAGTGACTGCACTTTAATGCATTGTCCGTCGAAGTCGGAGGTCGTTTAAAAAAGATTCTTTACTGTCTTTTTGGAAGCTCAGGCTGTTGCTGTCCCTTTACCATGCTTTACACTGCAGCTTTACTTGTCAGATTAGCCAATGTGTATAAAGCACACCACAACATTTTCAATTGCCAGGTATATACTGACGTAAGAGGAAGCCTAGAAGTGCACTTAAAATACCTGGTCCATCTGCCTAGATCATTACACAATACTAAGTCTGTTACGTTTTGTCTCCAATAGGGGATGATCTCATTGCAGCTCCGTTTCAGGTCTGTAGGTACAGCTGTATGCCAACCAGTATGCCCCTAGTGGTGAAAATAGTAACAGCAGGCAAGCGCAGGATTGGTGATAAATAGGTGATCGTGGGGGGGGGGGGGGGGGGGGGGTCCGACTGCTAAGGATACCAGATAAGATGTATGATCGCTGGTGTCTGGTCACTGTCTAGGGGCAGAGTACCCCTTTACAGTCTTTGAAAGATTTTGTTTATGAACACCACAAGGCTGGATAGTATTGCCCAATGACCACTTCCGATGAATAAGTGTCCTGTCAAAGTTGGTGTTAGGTTTTCAAAAATACAAGTACAATGTTAAACCCCAGCAAGATGCAGAGATGCCTTATGATAGTAGTCATCATTGTCTACGCCTAACATTTAGGAGACGTCAGAAGAAACAATCCTGGGTGGGTCGCAGAAAGTTTGTATGAAAAACATCTGTACGCCACACTCTGATCTTTTATCTGAACTTTATTTTGTGTTTCTCTCTTTCCTGACCTGTGATGTCTTATTTCAGATCAGCATTTTCATGACTCACTTGTCGAACTATGGCAATGACCGCCTGGGACTCTACACCTTCAAGCACTTGGTGAAGTTTCTTAACACCTGGACAAACCTTAAACTGCAGACCCTGCCTCCTGTACAGCTGGCGCACAAGTATTTCCAGATTTTTCCAGAGGAGAAGGACCCCTTGTGGCAGGTGAGGAAAACACAATTGATGGGACCTGTGTTTCCCGACCAGCGTGCCTCCAGTTGTTGCAAAACTACAACTCCCAGCATGCCCCGACAGCCTTTGTATGTCCGGGCAAGCTGGCAGTTGTAGTTTTGCAACAGCAGGAGGCACACTGGTTGGGAAACACTATGATGGACTAACCTTACAGAGAAAAAAATTGGGACACATGCTGATTTAAATTTTGGAAAGTTGGGTGTCCCCTTTAAGGTGGCCCTACACTTTTTATACAAAGAAACAAGGAGCCTCCAAGGAGGTGGCGGACATTAGGAGGCGCTGGACACACTCGGAGGGTAAAATCAACTTTAATCACCCATCATGCAACGCGTTTCACAGATTATCTGCTTCATCAGGCATTGATGCCTGATGAAGCGGATAATCTGTGAAACGCGTTGCATGATGGGTGATTAAAGTTGATTTTACCCTCCGAGTGTGTCCAGCGCCTCCTGATGTCCGCCACCTCCTTGGAGGCTCCTTGTTTCTTTGTGCATCTTTTCGAAGGTGGACCGGCTGCCGGCATACTTACACACAAGCCCTTTTCCATTGTTACACTTGGCGAGTGTAACATTCTGGGTGAGCTTTGTAATTACCTCTGTTCACCCTGGTTTTTAGTGGTAATGCGCTAGGTAGCGCCCTCTCTATTCCTACACTTTTTATGGCTTTCAGCAGAATGCCCATTTGGTTGACACCTATGCACACTCAATTCATCTGAGTGTACTTGTGTTCTAGGTGGGGAAAGGAGGGGAAAGCCACTGCCAGACACCTTTATTAGTGTTTTATTTCCCATTAGAACAAAAGGCTTTTCGAAATACTATATATCCAAACTTTTCCCTAACGTGTTGTTAGGTGAGAGTCTCAACGTTGCCATATACATTAGATTGTCTGCCGGTCCCACCAATATTGGCGGCTTCTGCCAACAGTCCTGTAATGTGTACAATCACCTTTACATTGTCCTACACTAAATAAGTATAACGAGGAAATTTAGTAAGACCAGCATTTCACATGCCGGTATAATAAATCTGGTAGTCTGTGGCTGTCCTGTGCACGCTTGAGCTGGCGTGGATTTCAGCAAAAACTTATGCCAGTTTGCAGGCATAAGTTTTAGTAAATCTGGTAGGTGCTGGAGGCCAGGCCCCTATCAGCTAAGCCTCGCCCACTTGGTTAGCATGTCATAAAATTTTAAAAAGTCAAACCTTTTGGCACTAGAAAAACATCATCCTTTTGACGCTGGCCTACTCAGTTAATAAATTGCACCCTATAAAGTGTTGTAAGATTACACTTTATAGGTAGGGTCACACACAGCGCATCCGCAGCGTATTGGACGCTGCGGATACGCTGCCGGCAGTCACAGAGTTACTATTTAGCTCTGTATGTCAGCTCGTGAGTGCCTGCGGGAAATTCTCCGCTATTAATGCAGCACTTAAATAATGCAGACTGGTAAATCTAGATCTGCACGAAATACGTAATGAAATTTGCATAGATGCCAAAATCGAGACATTCGGGCCCTGTCCCTACTTGGGAAACACCCCTGAGGTATGAAAATCTTGGGTGGCCCAGGGATGGACCTTGCAAAATTGGGAGTGTTTACAAGCGTTATTGGGGGAGATTTATCAAAACCAGTGCAGAGGAAAAGTTGACCAGTTGCCCATAGCAACCAATCAGATCACTTCTTTTATTTTGCAGAGGCCTTGCTAAAAAGGAAAGAAGTGATCTGATTGGTTGCTATGGGCAACTGGTCAACTTTTCCTCTGCACTGGTTTTGATAAATCTCCCCCATTGTGTTTATGGCGGTACACCTCTCTCCTGAGGGTAATTTGAAAGTATAGAGGTTCCAGTGCTGTCACTGATAGTCCACATCCCTGGTTGCTAGGCAACATATTCTTATCACTTAACAGCGCTGCTCCCTAATAAATAATTATATCTGGAAACTCTGACTTCCCATCAATGATGAACTACATGGGTTATCCTGGAAAAAAAAACATTTTTATATATCAGCTGGCTCCACAAAGTTAAACAGATTTGTAAATTACTTCTATTAAAAAAAAATCTTAATCCTTTCAATAATTATCAGCTGCTGAAGTTGAGTTGTTGTTTTCTGTCTGGCAACAGTGCTCTCTGCTGACATCTTTGCTTGTCTCGGGAACTGCACAGAGTAGAAGAGGTTTGCTATGGGGATTTGCTTCTAAACTGGGCGGTTTCCCGAGACACGTGTCATCAGAGAGCACTTAGACAGAAAAGAACAACTCCACTTCAGAAGCTCATAAGTACTGAAAGGATTGAGATTTTTTAATGTAAGTAATTTACAAATCTGTTTAACTTTCTGGAGCCAGTTGAGATATATATATATATATATATATATATATATATATATATATATATATATATATATATATATATATATAAATAAAAAGTTTTTTCCTGGATAACCCCTTTAATCCAAGTCTTTACATCAGCGGGGGTTTTGTCTTTACTGCGTTCAGGTAGAGACACATTACTGCCTTGTCCCCCCCCTTCCCACATCACTTGTACCCCAAGCCTCTGGAGACCCTTTAACCCACGCCTTGTATGAAGGTTACGGGTCCATTATGTCTCCTTCCAATTATTTGTCCCATGGCAAGATAAAAACAGACTGGAGCTTGAACAGCGTCCAGATCTGCTGAGCGCAGCTCCTGAGGGAAGGTGAGGGGTTATTTACTACGCACATCTATCATCTCATCGCCGAACAAAGCAGAGTACATGGTGATACAGA
The DNA here is from genome assembly GCF_029499605.1 of Hyla sarda. Lineage (NCBI taxonomy): Eukaryota > Metazoa > Chordata > Amphibia > Anura > Hylidae > Hyla > Hyla sarda. Next base: position 379,076,306 of record NC_079192.1, on the reverse strand, counting down.
GCGATGAGGGAATCATTACTCGTATTTATAGCGCAAGGTGACCATACATCAGTATATAAGGGGAGCTCTACAATAACAGATCCTTAATATAGTGCGCTTTGATTGGAGTCTGTTCTAAATCATGGGCAAAGCTGCATAGATATTCGGTTTTCTGCATTTTTCTTTTTTCCCAGCCGCTTTCTGATCGCCTGTAGTTTATTTACAGACGACCATATAACGCACTTTTCTTTTGTTCTTCCAGTAATTGACTTGCAGAGCAAAAACGGGGAATTTAGAGCAGTCTTTGTTAGAGATGAGCGAACTTACAGTAAATTCGATTCGTCACGAACTTCTCGGCTCGGCAGTTGCTAACTTTAGCCTGCGTAAATTAGCTTTCCGGTGCTCCGGTGGGCTGGAAAAGGTGGATACAGTCCTAGGAAAGAGTCTCCTAGGACTGTATCCACCTTTTCCAGCCCACCGGAGCACCTGAAAGCTGAACTAATTTATGCAGGATAAGCAACCGCCGAGCCGAGAAGTTCGTGACGAATCGAATTTACTGTAAATTCGCTCATCTCTAGTCTGTGTTAATCCAGTAAAGGAGTGGTCTCTAAATGGTGGACCTCCAGAGGTTGCAAAACTACATCTCCCAGCATGTCCGGACAGCCAACGGCTGTCCGGGCATGCTGGGAGTTGTAGTTTTGCAACATTTGGTGGTACACAGTTTAAAGGATTACATAAATAGGAGGCGGGTGATACTACCACTGATCATAAGAACGACATGTGAAGTCATGGTCGGACCCCCCCTACTAATAAGAAATGTACCCCTATAGTGTGGATACAGGGTAACTTTTAATCTTGAGGTAACACCCTTTTTAAGGAGGCTGACAATTTGGGCCTATAAAAACTAAGATAGAGAGGAGGAACAGTACAGCAGTTGCCTATAGCAACCAAAGAGATAAGGGGAAGGGTAACACGTACCAAATTTTGCTGAGAATCTTCTGCAGCGTATTTTTCTACCCATTATGTCAATGGGTGGCAAAATCGGCTGCAGAAAATATGCAGCAAAGTACGGCACTTGTGACCCTGCCCTAAGGCTATGTTCACATGTCAGAATGCGCGCAGACTGTCATGGCGGCGCTAGGACCACTCGACAATGCGCCGTCTCATAGACTCCAACGCTGTTGCTGAATTCCGTACAGAAATTCTGGCATGTGAACATTTCGTGTTTCAGAAGCCACTTCAAAAATAGAAACAATCTGGTTGCTATGGGCAACCACTCCACCGTTTTGTCTACACAAGGTTGGATCAATCCCCTCTTAATGGTAGGGTCACACGTGCCATATTTTGCTGCCTATTATCCCATCCGTTGAAGTCAATGGGTAGCAAAATACGCAGCTGATATTGCTACCCATGGACTCCAATAGGTAAGCAAATACTCAGCAGCAAATAGGCAGCAAAATGCAGCACATGTGAACCCACCCTAAAGCTTTTGTGTCAATAACATAAATTTTTGACATGCCATCCAAAAATTTAGATCGGCCAGGGTCTCTGTCCTTAGACTCTCTGCGATTGCAAGCTACAACAGGGGGAAGTGTGCGGCAGTACTCGTCACTGCCTGGCTGTCAGTCAAATCTGACTCATTTACTCCATAGAATATAATGAAATGAATTAGTCCAATCAGCCGGCCAGGCAGTGATGCTCGGTGCCGCGCATTTCATTGGGTTAGGACTCGTAACCCTGTTCAGTATAAGCTTTTGACACGTCTGGATGACAACATTAACATGTTTTTTTTTTTTTCGTTTTTTTTTCCATCACCACGGTCTAACAACTATGGTTATGGTCCTGAGACCTGCTGTAATTGTGAGTAATAGCTGGCTGAAGTGTGCGGCAGCATGCGCCTCACTGCCTGGCTAGCCGCCTGATCAGAGTCTTTCACTCCATAAACCTGTGTTTCCCAACCAGGGCGCCTCCAGCTGTTGCAAAACTACAACTCCCAGCATGCCCGGACAGCCAGAGGCTGTCCGGGCATGCTGGGAGTTGTAGTTTTGCAACAACTGGAGGCACCATGGTTGGGAAACACTGTCATAGACTAATGCAGTGTGAGAGTCTGATTCGATTGACAGCTGGGAAGTGAAACACGCGCCACCACTTATTTTACCTGGCTATTTCTCACAATCGCAGCAAGTCTCAGGGGGGGCATGCCAGATGTTGTTACAAATGACCCCTAAGGCTGCATTCACATCTCGTTTTTGCAATACGGTTCCCGTATCCGGTTTCCATTAAAAAAAACATGTGGAACCGTATTGAAAACCGTATGTATAGACATTTAATAGAAAACCGTATGCCAACCGTAGCATCCGGTTGTGTACGTTTTGCATCATTTACGGCTTTATCCGTTTTTTTCCCGTACACAAAACCGTAGTCTACTACGGTTTCTATGTCCGGGTGAAAAACCGGATACAACCCGTATAAGTTTTAAAAAAAAAAATGGTGGTCTATGGGAACCGTACTTAACCGTATGTGCGTACGGTTCCATCCGGTTTGCACAATACGGTTTAGCAGTTTGCACATGTGCAGTGCACGCCGAAAGTTCTTCCCACAAATAGAACAAGAAGAACTTTATTTTATTAAGGACAAACATAAAACCGTATCAGTTTTTTTTCTTCCAAAAAACGTATTAAAACGTATACAACCGGACATCCGTTTTCAAACCGTATATGGTTTAAAACCGTGCAGAGGTCTATACGGTTGTATACGGTTTGGTCCGGTTTTGAGACATACGTTTTTTTTTACAAAAAACCTGATACGGGAACCGTATTGCAAAAACGAGATGTGAATGCAGCCTAACTCTTCAAAGGGATACATTTAATTGCAGTGTAATTTTAGCAACATTTATCATATTCGATTTCTAAAAATTTGGTGCGATTTGAACGATTTACAGCACAAGCTTGAATTATGGTTGAAAAAAAACTTGCAAATGATAAATTCCTTCTGCATTCTCAGCTTTTGACCACAAACAGGCACTAACAGGTTAAAGGGGTACTCCAGTGAAAACCTTTTTTCTTTTAAATCAACTGGTGGCAGAAAGTTAAACATATTTGTAAATTACTTCTATTAAAAAAATCTTAATCCTTCCAGTACTTCTTAGAAAGGAATTTCCTCTGTAGCATTCAGCAGCTGTTTGGAACACTGATGACATCACGAGCACAGTGCTCTCTGCTGACATCTCTGTCCATTTTAGCAACCATGCATAGCAGATGTATGCTAAGGGCAGCATGGTGGCTCAGTGGTTAGCACTGCTGCCTTGCAGTGCTGGGGACTTGGGTTCAAATCCCACTAAGGACAACAATAAATAAAGCGTTATTATTATTATAATAACGTCAGCAGAGAGAACTGTGGTCGTGATGTCATCAGAGAGCATTCCAAAAAGAAAAGAATTTCCTCTGTAGCATTCAACAGCTAATAAGTACAGGAAGGATTAAGATTTTTTAATAGAAGTCATTTACAAATATGTTTAACTTTCTGCCACCAGTTGATTTAAAAGAAAAAAGGTTTTCACCGGAGTACCCCTTTAAAAAGTGATACAGGAATATACTGTTTTTATTGGACATGTTCCCTTTAACTATTGGATTCTAGATATATTCACACCCTATTTTTTTTTGGCTTTGCGATTCACACAGATGAAACACGTTTTTAACCTGCACATCTGTAGCCCTTTCCTACATCAGCTCGACACCTAATTCCCCTACACGTAGCACTAGTGAGCTGTAAAATGCCGCGTATTTACAAAGCAGGTTTCACCTCTGCGACACGAGGCGATGAAAATGGTTAAATAACAACGTACCACATTGCAAAACCGTGGTTGTTGCTCAGGGTTTACTGGAATATTTTGTTAATAATTCTGATTATTCGATTATTCGATTCGATCCTAACACAGGGGTTTTTACCCAGTTTTCCTAGACTACTGAAAAGTCTGTCTTTTGCATCAAAACAAGGGTTATCAGATTTGCCTCTTTGCTGTCTTGGAAAGCTGTGAGTAATCCCTGTCGAAACTATATTAAAGGGGTACTCCGCAAAAAAAAAAAAAAAAAAACATTTTGAAATCCGCTCGTGTCAGAAAGTTATACATATTTGTAAATTACTTTTATATAAAAATCTTAAAAGGGGTACTCCGTTGGAAAACTTTTTTTTTTTTTCTTTTTAAATGAACTGGTATCAGAAAGTTAAACAGATTTGTACATGACTTCTATTTAAAAATCTTAATCCTTCCAGTACTTATCAGCTGCTGTATGCTCCACAGGAAGTTCTTTTGTTTTTGAATTTCCTTTCTGTCTAACTTTGTGGTCAGACAGAAAGGAAATTCAAAAAGAAAAGAAATTCCTGTGGAGCATACAGCAGCTGATAAGTACTGGAAGGATTAAGATTTTTAAATAGAAGTCATTTACAAATCTGTTTAACTTTCTGACACCAGTGGTCAAACAGATTTGTAAATGACTTCTATTTAAAAATCTTAATCCTTCCAGTACTTATCTGCTGCTGTATGCTCCACAGAAAGTTATTTTCTTTTTGAATTTCCTTTCTGTCTGACCACAGTGCTCTCTGCTGACACCTCTGTCCATGTCAGGAACTGTCTAGAGCAGGAGCAAATCCCCCCATAGAAAACCTGGAAGGTTTAAGATTTGTATATAGAAGTTATTTACAAATCTGTTAAACTTGCTGGCACCAGTTGATTTAAACAAAAAAAAAAATTCCACTGGAGTACCCCTTTAATCCTTCCAGTACATATCAGCTGTGGTATGCTCCAGAGGAAGTGGTATTGTTCTTTCCAATCTACCAGGAACTGTCCAGAGCTGGAGAGGTTTGCTATGGGGATTTGCTCCTACTGTGGACAGTTCCTGACACGGACAGAGGTGTCAGCAGAGAGCACATTGTGATCAGACTGGAAATAACTACACAACTTCCTCTGTAACATATAGCAGCTGATAAGTACTGGAAGAATTAAGATTTTTAATTTACAAATCTGTATCACTGACTTCATTTAATTTAAAAACATTTTTTATTATTATTATTATTATTATTATTATTATTTTTTTTTAACCTCTAAAGTACTTCTTTAAGAACCCTTTTTTGTCACCCAACTTTTCCAGATTCAGATAGACTCTCTGTGTCTGCTTATAACTATTGCAATGTGTTTTTTTTTTCCTTGCAGGATCCTTGTGAGGATAAGCGGCATAAAGACATTTGGTCCAAGGAGAAAACCTGTGACCGCTTCCCCAAGCTGCTCATAATCGGACCTCAGAAAACAGGTATGTCTCTTTAAGAGCTGCCAGATGCCTGTCTGCAGTAATGGTCCGCATATGTGTGCACGGGGGGCGGGGGGGGATCTGCAAGCATATCACACCTCGAACCATTGGATGTTATATATGTCCCATGGGAGGTGGGATTATTAGCTAGCGCAGAGGGGCAGGAAGGATTACAAGAGGATGAGTATGAAAAGAGGGGAAAGCGAGATGAATACAGGATGTGGCGTGTTCACAGTGGGAGTCGGGATTAGTACAGGATGTCGGGAGGTGTGCGAGTTAGTGTGGGAAAAAAAAAAGTGGTCAGCGCTAGGGATGGCATTGTACAGAATGTGGAGCTGGTACCCCCTGTTCTGTTGTGGGTTTTATTTTAAGCTGGCACAGCTGCTGGGTAGTGCGGGTGCATAGTGGCAGCTGTAGCGGATGCTTGTTAGGAGTGAGACTGAATAATGAACGCCATGCGAGGGTGCTGGAGTGGACTCATGTCTGGAGGATATAGCCATTAATGCTTCTACATATCGAGAAATGATACATTTCCTATGACTTTGGGATCTCCGTAGTCTGAAAGGTAAGGCTGTATTCACACACTAAGGTCATAGAGCAGATTTTTCCATGGAGTCTGGCCACAGTGGGGGAGATTTATCAAAACCTGTGCAGAGGAAGAGTGGTGCAGTTGCCCATAGCAACCAATCAGATTGCTTCTTTCATTTTCCACAGGCCTCTTTAGAGGCCTGTGGAAAATGAAAGAAGCAATCTGATTGGTTGCTATGGGCAACTGCACCACTCTTCCTCTGCACAGGTTTTGATAAATCTCCCCCAGTGTGTGTAAACACATGAAGGCCGTAATTCGGTGAAAACTTCCCCAGCAGGACCATTCTAAACAATACCTGGTGATTTTAGTTAGAAGTTGCCCAGTTTTCCACCCCCTAAGCATTTATTCACATGACTGCTCACACACTATTCATTCTGCACAGGCACCGCTAACATATTAGAACCATGACACACACGTTATTTGGACAATAGGACAAATGCCGTATACCTCGTATATAGCATACAACTGCTGCACTTTCCCGCTTTCATAACCTAGACCAGTGTTTCCCAACCAAGGTGCCTCCAGCTGTTGTAAAACTACAACTCCCAGCATGCCCAGACAGCCTTGCTAGGAGATGTAGTTTTGCAACAGCTGGAGGCACCCTGGTTGGGAAACACTGCCCTAAACACACACTACATATACCGGACACATAGCATTAATCTGTGTAGTGTGAACAATGGATATTGTGTAAGCAACACATTTCTAGCCGAATTAAATATTCTGGTATGTGTGCAGCATACATATAAAATGTGAACGAAACATCACCCATGCAGTAAGCAAACATCACATCACTTATGCTGTAAGCAAACATCTTTTGCGCTGCCCTGTAAGCAAACATCTTTTGCGCTGTAAGCAAAAAAAGTTTCACGCTGTAAGCAAACATCACTCGCGCCGTAAGCAAACATCACTCGCGCTGTAAGCAAACATCATAAACATCACTCGCACCGTATGCAAACGTCGCTTGCGCCGAAAGCAAACGTCGCTCGTGCCGCAAGCTCACGCTCACATTAATCACATTGCAATATTTGCCTGCTTTTTGGACAGACCTCTTTGCATTGAAAGGGATCATAGACTATTATAACAAGTTAATTCTTTTGACTGAATTCTGCCCATTGTCAATGGGACTTTAAATTTCAAGGGTTAATTTTCACAGCAAAAATGAACAATGCACAAAATGAACCTCCAGTTTCAGACGGTGCAATTCTACGTACGGAAATTTCCGCAGTATGCATGAACCCAAAGTGTTCGGTTTCCCTGCAATACCACCGCAGGAAACAGCAGTACACAGTGCTCATTGAGATCACAACTATAAATAGAAGATTGAGAGATCGGAGCACTCACCACGGAATCCTGATGCATAGTGGAACTGATTCAAACGTGGAACATTGAAGCAAACATTACCCCTGTGTCACAAGCTGTGCTGGGACAGTAGGAGGATACACCCGGACCACAGATGCTGTTTCACGCCACTAGGCGTTTCATCAGGCTCCCGGTCACCGGGAGCCTGATGAAACGCCTTGTGGCGTGAAACAGCGGCTGTCTATGCATCAGGATTCCCTGTTGAGTGCTCCGATCTTTCATTTTTCTATTTGAAGTTATGTCCTGTTTGCTTACGGCCGTGTAGCACCCTGGGACTGCAATCCATACTTACCCCCCGTTCAGCCTCAAGTGACATCTATATCTGCAAACTACACGTAGGCCTGGTAGTAATTCTATTTGGACTTTTTGCTCATTGAGATCCGTTGTGAAGATATGCTATGTCCTCCTGCATTCGAGGGGGTGCTCTTTGTAGCTGAGGGTACAGACTGGGGGCATAGACACTACCTAATATCCTATGAGTGTAACCAAACATTTATGACCCAGTTGAGTAAGTTGGAAAATATGTAGCATTACTTCTCCGGTAAGATTTGAGCTCGGAAACATCTTATGACCTGTGGTAACCGGCGCTTTACTCTGCTCCCCCTGCTGTTACCCCGCACAGCGCCAGCTCTGACTTCTTGAATTCGGGAGCATTAGCCTTTATACTGTAAAATCTGATACAGAAAAAGTAACTCTCCAGACACACCGCAGTAGAAATCCTTAAATAATGGTCTCAGGCTTAGCTGTCGGGGTTGTCTGTCAGCACAATGGGGAATCATTCCAAGAGATGTAAGACGGGGATCAGTGCAATGTTACGTTCACAGAATGCTGCGATCTGTGATATGAACCTTGTTTCCATCACATTCCTCAGGAACCACTGCATTGTACCTTTTCCTGGGAATGCACCCGGATCTGAGCAGTAACTACCCCAGCTCTGAGACCTTTGAGGAAATCCAGTTCTTCAATGGGCAGAATTACCACAAAGGGATTGACTGGTAAGTTGCATTTTACTGGCTGCATATCTATAAATACGGTAGTATAATTCTCTATATAATGTACATGTTGCGATAAAATGAAGGATGTTTACTGGAGATGGATTCCTTTTTCAATTCTTTCTCGGCTCTGTGCAGAATTTTTGTTTTAATGCTGCCAGAGCTTGCTGTGGGCAGAATTAAAAGGGTACCTCGCCCCTAGACATCTTATCCCCTATCCAAAGGATGTGGGATAAGATGTCTGATCAGCGGGGGGCTCGCACCCGGCATTTGTTTAGTGTTGGGTGCAGTGCTGGAGGCTCGTGACATCGAGGCCCCCCTCAATGCAAATCCATGGGAGGGGGCGTGACTGCCGTCACGCCCCCTCCCATAGACTTGCATTGAGGGGCGTGGGCGTGACCATGACGTCCCGAGCCTCCACCCAGCATCACCAGTCTGTGCACCGGATGTCTGGGATGCCGCAGCCAAGATCGCGGGGATCCCTTAGCAGCGGTACCCCGGCGATCAGACTTCTTATCCCCTATCCTTTGCATAGGGGATAAGATGTCTAGGGGCGGAGTACCCCTTTAAGAGTGTAAAGAGCTACAGTTACGGTTTTCTTTCACATACATCATGTCAATTTTCAGTTGCCTTCATGCCTTTCTATTACAGGCTGTAAAGTGTTGCTGTTAATCACTCCTTGTCTTTACAAACAATGCAGATAGAAGACACTGCTCTGCTGGTCAATGAGTCTGCCCAATCTGTTGCCCAGGATTTGAAACCTAACCTGCCAGGAAATAAATGCCTGGAGTATGGCCTTGGGACTGCCATCTTAGGCTGCATTCACACCACGATTGCAGCCTACGGTTGCCGGATCCGGCTGGGGGAGGGGAAAACCGGGCACTCCCATACCCCAGCCAGACTGGCGCTAAAATCCATTCACTTTAATGAGCCGACCGGAGTCAATAGTGCGTGCACTATTTCTCCCGTCAAAAAATAACGGGCTATGATGGGTTAAAACGGATAATGTTAAAATCCCATAGACTATAATGGGATTTTTTTTTACTGCCGATTTTCAGGGTTTTCATAACGGAACATATAACAGATCTTTAGAAACGGATGAATGTATAGTGTGAAAGGGGCCTTAGTCTGGTTTACAGTCCTCTCTGCTGCAGACAATACATTAGTATTTGTCTAGTCAACAGCATTTAACTTTTAACAATTTTTACAGACCGAAAACCAATTTAATACTATGACTAGAATGAGGGTTTCCACCATACACACATGGCTTGAAGGTGAATGGTTTCTTGTCTTGCCTATTCTCTAGGTACATGGAGTATTTTCCAATTCCATCGAACACAACATCGGACTTCTATTTTGAAAAGAGCGCCAACTACTTTGACTCAGAAGTTGTTCCTCGTCGGGTGGCAGCACTTCTGCCTAAGGCTAAACTCATTACAATCCTTATTAATCCTGCAGACCGTGCTTACTCCTGGTATCAGGTAATTAACCCATTTACATGCACTTCTGTGTCAGGGGTGAGGAACGTCCGGCCTGCAGACCATTTTTTGTGTCCCACCTGTGATTCCCAACCAAAGTGCTGCATGAACCTGCTACGGGTGCCACAGCATTCTGGTGGGGAAAATGGTGTATGGACTCCTGTGGCTGTGAGGGGGGCATGGTGTGAGGTTTTAAAGGGGTATTCCAGGAAAAAAAACTATATATATATCTATATATATATATATATATATATATATATATATATCAACCTGCTCCAGAAAGTTAAACAGATTTGTAAATTACTCCTATTAAAAAATCTTAATCCTTCCAATAATTATCAGCTGCTGAAGTTGAGTTGTTCTTTTCTGTCTGACAACAGTGCTCTCTTCTGGTCATCTCTGCTTGTCTCGGGAACTGCACAGAGTAGAAGACGTTTACTATGGGGTTTTGCTTCTAAACTGGGCAGTTCCCGAGACAGGTGTCATCAGAGAGCACTTAGACAGAAAAGAACAACTCAACTTCAGCAGCTCATATGTACTGAAAGGATTAAGATTTTTTTATAGAAGTAATTTACAAATCAATTTAAGTTTCTGGAGCCAGTTGATATATAAAAAAAAAATGTTTTTCCTGGATAACCCCTTTAATAATCGTCTAATTCCTATACACATATAGTGTGTGGACTTCAGCCACAGCTATTTATACATTCGGTAGCACAGTGAAATGCACCATCAGTATTAATGAAGACTTCTACAGAGGAGATAGACCAATAATTTTAACTCCCTTTATTTTGGTGTGATAAATTAATAAAGATAAGTTATTGTATGTAGGTATATGGGAGATTTAGGGCATTATTGGATCACCCAAGGTGATCTAGCGGAATTAATTTATTTAACCCTACGTATACTGGTCTCATTGGATTAGTAAGGACTCCTGTGGTTTAGCACCTCCAGGAGCTTTCTAACTCTTCCTAGGATGAACACCGGCCTCCTGTGACACTGTGGCCACTAGATGCCTGGAACATCATACTCCAGTAGGTGGACAATGAGTGATGTCATTGCGCACGTTACGAAGCCCTCTGCCTCTAGGGGCTACAGGAAGCTGCATTATTTTTTTGTTTCTATTCCATTTTATTTTCAAGGGGTGTTCCTACCTATAGGGTGTAAGCTTACTACAGGGGGGGGAAACTACCAACAGGAAGGTCCTATGTACAGTAGGCAAAAGATACCTTCAGGGGACAAGCTACATGAGGGAAGGGGGTGGGATGTCGAACTACCTCCCGACTGACTGACAATCTTGGAAAAACCATTGGGAGTAGCAATAGGTAACATCACATGCCTCACTAAAAAGAAGCGGTTCCAGCCATTACATTAAGGGAAGTTAATAAAATGTTTGATCAACTATAGTGGCTAATTTTTACATTGATAATTTTGTATGGCCCCCAAATGATCTCAGAAATATCCAATTGGCCTTCGGCACAATAAAAAAAAGTTCCCCTCCCCTTTGATCTGCATAGATTGTGCGGACCACAAGTCTTATAGAATGTGAAAACTTTTGTTATAGAATGTCCTGTGAAACAAGTAGGTGGCCTGACATATTTTTCTTGTTTTGTTATTAGCATCAAAGGGCCCATGATGACCCTGTGGCCCTAAAATACACTTTCCAAGAAGTCATCACTGCTGGATCAGATGCTTCACCAAAGCTACGGGCGCTGCAGAGCAGGTGCCTTGTCCCAGGATGGTATTCCACTCATATCGAACGATGGTTAAACCACTTTCACGCTAACCAGGTGAGTTAGAGATGCCTTAAAGGGGTACTCCACTGGCCAGCGTTCGGAAGTAAATATTCCGAACGCTGTTTTTGCGCTGTGGGGGTCGGCCATGCCCCCCGTGACATCAAGGCCACGCCCCTTCAATGCAAGTCTATGGTAGGGGCGTGACAGCCGTCACACCCCTCCCATAGACTTGCATTGAAGGGGCATGGCCTTGATGTCACGGGGGCGTGGCCGACCCTCACAGCGCAAAAAACAACGTTCAGAACATTTACTTCCAAACGCTGGCCAGTGGAGTACCCCTTTAACTTTTACACTATTGTATGTAGGCTGATAGCAACAAACAATTTGTGAGTATTACATGTGGATTTGGCATTGCAAAGGGTAAAATCTGCAGCAGTTTCACAAGATAATAGGCGTACTGTGGATTTGGAAATCATCTGTGTGCCCTGAAACTGCTAGCAGGTTTTTTCCTTTATATGTGAATGGGTTCTGAAAGCCCCATCCCCATAAATATGTGCTGTGGCTTTTCTGCGTAGAATCCATGTCTACGAGGAAAGGATATTTCTAGGGTGTTCATCTGAAAATAGTCTTTATTACACCATGTGCTACATAAAGTACATTTGTCATTTCAGATACCTTCTGACATTTTATAGTAATATGCCAGAAGTCTTTATCCGGGCCATAACCCCCCTGACCACTGAAGTGCACACAGCCAAAACAGCGCCCCCTTGAGCTGTGATCACTTCTACTTAGCCGAGTAGAGTGGTGTATGGGCTTTTTGTGTTTGTATGAGCATTTACACTGCCAAAGCCACCATTCTAAGGATCAGCCATGCAGAACCTATAACAGCCAATGGGGCCCAGCATTAAAGGGGTACTCCGCCCCTAGACATCTTATCCCCTATCCAAAGGATAGGGGATAAGATGTCTGATTGTGGGGGTCCTGCCGCTGGGACCCCCCCCCCCGCGATCTCCTTGCTGCACCTGGCATTCGTATTGAATGTTGGGTGCAGCACCGGAGGCTCGTGGCGTCACTGCCAAACCCCTTTGTGACGTCACGGTCACGCCCCCTCCCCCTCCCATAGACTTGTATTGAGGGGGCGTGGCCGTGACATCACAAGGAGCTTGGCAGTGACATCACGAGCCTCCGGCGCCGCATCGCCAGTCATCGCTCCGTGCACCGGATGACAGTGGTGCCACAGCAGAGATGGTGGGGGTCCCCAGCGGTGGGACCCCTGCGATCAGACATCTTATGATGTCTAGGGGGGAGTACCCCCTTGAAGCTGAGCACTTCTGTATCTTTATCTTAGTGTTTGGGGGTCTGTGGTGCCTTGATCATCATAGATAATGGAAAAAGGAAATTTATAAGAAATGCTCTGATTCCTTTTTTTAATTAGTAATTATTTATATAAAATAAAAATAAAAAGTTTAATAAAAAAAAGTTCTAAATGAAATTGTTTTCTTTATAGATATTGGTTTTAGATGGGAAGCTGCTGCGCACTGAGCCTGCCAACGTAATGGAATCTGTTCAAAAATTCCTTGGAGTGGCAAATGTCATAGACTACCACAAAACTCTGGCGTAAGTTCATGTACCTAATCAGTCATTATGTGTCCCACTTGTATTTTTAGGTTATAGGGTTTGTTTAAATTAACACTGATCCAAAATTCTGTGCCCAGTCCATAAAGTATCTATGTAGCGCCCCAAATCCCCTGCTTTTTTTTTTTTTTTTTTGGCCTAGCTATAGAATTAAAGGGGTATTCTTGTTTTATAAAGTGATGGCATCTTGGTATGATCGAGGGGGTCCAATCCATGAAGCCATCACCAGTTCTGAAAATCAAGGGTCAACAATTCTGGTTTCGTGCTTTTTCCCTTTCACAGATTTTTCTCTGCACAGTCACAGCCCGGCAGACTACTGTGCAGGGAAATGCAGCACATCGCCATTTAGGTGAAGGGAGCCATCTGTAGTTCCTGCACAGCTAGGTAGCCTTAGATAGAGATGCAGCATAGACCAGTGCTACGGACACTTCATTCTCAGGATTGGTGTGGGTCTCAGTGGTCGGACCCCCACTAATCATAAAGTGATGGCTTATCTTAGAGGTATCCCATTACTTTATAAGATGGAAATATCAGTGGAGGTCGCAAGCGCTTAGAAGTTTACAATTCAATTTGTCCATACAATGGATTTCGGGCTTTGTAACAGAGAAACTGACCCAGGCCACTTAAAGGATATAATATGAAATATATCTGCACGGAATTCGGGGTCGATTTTAAAAAGAAACATGGCACCGATGTGGCCACGGATTAACTGAGCTGGCAGGTCCTGTTCCAGCATTTAGTCTCTGAAGAGACGAGCAGCGGAGGACCAGAAGGTTCTGGAACAGGAGCTGCTGGGGACTGGGGTAGTTGAGTATAATTTTATCTTCACACCAACCCCAGCAATATATTTGTTATACCAGAACACCCCTATAATAGTTTTATGTCTGTCTAAAATGGCTGGCCAGCTCAGCTGTTCATGGCTTCTGACATCCAGAAGTTTAGAAGTTGTGCCGTCCATACAAAACTTTCATATATGTGACAGCATAGCGTAAAATAAAAGGATAGTCAGAAGTGATCATTAATGCACCGTTAAAAGTAGGATCATAGCAATCATCACAAAGTAACATAGTAGCATAGTTAGTTGAAAAAAGGACAAGATTCCATCCGGTTCAACCTAAAACCCTACTGTGGTGAAACCTCCCATGAGGCTGATGCCAATTGCCCCATTACAGAGGAAAAATTCCTTCCCGACTCCAATTTGGCATCAGAATAAATCCCTGGATCAACATTCTATCCCCATAAATCTAGTATCCACAACATTCTATCTCCATAAATCTAGTATCCCCCCAAAAAAACAATCTAGGACCCCCTTGAACTTGTTTATTAAGTCAGATAAGTGTCTTATTGCGAGGGTCCAATCCGCGCTCCGGCTCTCCTCATGCATGGATTGGGGGTCGACACACCCCGTTCATACATCTCTAAAGTAGAGATGGACGAGTGGTCAGACCCCCGCACGCCCCAACCCCAGACACTTATGTTGCAAAACGGGCCAAAAGCTGACTAAAAAACGAACCAGCTACCATGGGGTTAAACTGTTAAATAGAAAATTCATCTGAATTTCATTATTTTTTTATGTGGCCTCATTAAAGTATACTTGCCACTCAGAAGGACATTTGGCACTTCACTGAAGACCCTCTTGACATGTCTTAATGGCTCAGCATGTTGGCTCCGGCATTTAGTATTTTTCATTTAAAATTGTTAATTGCCTTCAAAAATATAACTTTCCCCTCATTTTAACGCTTTTTATTTGGCAACGCGGCCATGTGATTATTGCAATTATCTCAAATTCACTTCTTACTATTTTTTTCCAGGTTTGATGCCAAGAAGGGATTTTGGTGCCAACTTCTGGATGGTGGGAAAACCAAATGTTTGGGAAAGAGCAAAGGGAGGAAGTATCCAGACATGGACTCCGATGTAAGTCCCAAGAGTTCAGTGTGACAAACTACTACTACCTACCAACTTCTATTAATACTGTGGATTAGTACTGTGTATCATTTTGACAAACTTCTGACATGTCATAGTGAAGTTTTGGTCGGTGGAGGGTCCAGGTGCCGAGATCCCCATTGATCGTTAAATAAGAGGTAGAAGAGCTCTGCTGAGCACTGTGACTCTTTGTTTCTGCTAGACAAGAAAGCAGTATATGAACTTTTACGAATCTATACATTGATTGGAATTGAAGCGGCGCAGAGCTCAGCTGATTGCTTCTACCCCTTTGTTTTCGGGATCGGTGGGATCTCCGCAGCCTGACTCCCATGGAATAGAACTCCTCAGGTGTCAGATGTTTGTCAAATAGTACTTTTTAACTCGTTCAGGACACTGGGTGTATGGGTACGCCCTTGCGTCCTGGTACTTAAGGACGCAGGGCATACCTGTATGTCCTGAATCCCATTACCGTTGTTTGATGCATGCTCACGAGTTGGGCATGCTTCAAGCCCGTTGGGTCCCGGCTGCTATCAGAAGCTTTAGAGGCTGCGATTAAAGTTTATTGCAGTGTCTAAAAATTTAAAGCAAAACGATCCCGGCAGCATAGCGGAGCTGATCAGGACCATCTCGATGAAATAGCAATGTCCCTTTTCCCATTTTTTAAATAAAACAATGTAATCAAAAATAAACCTAAACGTGTGGTATAAACACGTGTTTAGGTAAACTGCTTAGTTGATGGTGTACACACAGAAAAAAATCTCAAAATCGTGTATTTTTGGTCACTTCATAAATCATAAAAAAATGTATTTAAAGCGATCAAAAAGTCCCATCAAAAGTGCACTGCGTAGAAATGGAAGCCCCCAAAAGTTAGAAAATGGCATATTTGAATTTTTCACCTCAAAACATATGTTTTTTTTTTTCTTTTTTGTTTTGCCGCAAATTGTTAGAAAATAAGTGATGTCATTACCAAGTACGATTGACTCAAATAACAAGCCCTTTTATGGGTCTGTAGGCGCCAAATTTAAAACGTTATGATTTTTAGAAGGGGAGGAGGAAGATGCGAAAGTGCAAAAATGAAAATTGGCCTTTAAGGGGTTAAGTTTAGTTAAAGTAAACAACAAGTGATTGTATGACATTATATTTAGTTATTTTTTTGGGGGTTGGGACCCCTTTATATTCAACAGGTCAGGTCCTTGAGTTACTAGCTTAGTCTTTTCCAAACAGTGTGTCTCCTGCTGTTGCAAACTACAGCTTCCACCATGCCCGGACAGCCGAAAGGCTGTTCGGGCATGCTGTGAGCTGTGGTTTTTCAACAGCTGGAGGCACACTCTTTTGAAATCACTTTACTAACTCTTGTCTACTTTCTTGATCTATAGAGGAGTTCCTCTTGCCTTGATAAATTCTATAATTCTGACTGCATGCAGCTACCATTAGGAGCCTAACCACATATGCACTTACACTGCTAGGATTGAACTCTATGAAACTCTATACGTGTTCATTGAGCTCCCCCTATTGGCAATTGCAGGTATCTGCTACCACTGTGATACAGGAAGCAGCACATGGCTCTGCCTACTCTCACCACAGGCCCTTGTAGTATTTGCCTCTATGGTATTTACACCACTAATCCGTATATTTTCAGTGACATTCCATTAATTAACAAAGTCCAAGTACACATTGTATTTTGTATTTGTTTTGTTAGTAACTTGTTATATTGCACTGTTTTCCTGTTTTTCACCCTTATTTCATGTTCACACACAAAGGCTTTTTTTTTTATTTTATTTTTTTATGGCAGAGTTCTGCTTTCAACTCCTCAAAGGGAATGTGAAAATGACTTCTTGTTTAAATCATGTTTTTAATTTAAATTAAAGTTTTTTTTTTTTCTTTATACAAAATAATGCGAAAATCTTGCCATTTCCATTGTGGCCGGAAGGGCTTAAAACTAAGCTAAGACTTCCTGTTCTGTACAGAAAAATTTCCAGCTTTTTTATTCATCACAGATAGGGTTACAATCAAAGGAGACACCAGTATATAGATAACACAATAGGTGATGTTCACAGCTCAGCCTCCCCTCCCCTGTGGAATGACCTCTGCACAGGTCACAGAGCATGCCCAGAAACCTCTTATTCCCGTTAAGTGGTCATCTCCAAATGATTGCTGTTTGGGTTCATGGGGTAATGTACATCTCTAAGTGCTGTAAAAAAAAAAAAAAAAAAGCTCAGGCAAGATGACTGCTCCCGAAATAATGTGTAAAAGTGAAATAAAAATAATAATTTGAAAATAAAGATTAGAAAACTAGAACAGGTTTTAGTATAGGGCTTTAATAAGATATAAACAAATCTACAAGCAAGAACACTCCAGCTCACCCCTGGTATAAGCCCCACTGCAGCACAGACTGGAGCGGACCAACTCCTCATATTCAACAATGGAAATAGTAGATTGTCCAGCGCAGAAGCTCAGTAAAATCCTTATATCTTTAGTAGTTTCCGAACGCAGGCATACTGGAAAAACTGGTAATATGTTTCGGATATCTTATGTAGCTTTAGTCATACACATACATATATACATACATATGACTAAGGCTACGGAAGATAGCCGAAACGCGTCACCTGATTTTCCTGTATGCCTGTGTTCGGAAACTAATAAAGATATAAGGATTTTACCGAGCTTCTGTGCTGGACAATCTACTATTTCCATAAACAAATCATGGTTGACACTATGGGGGGAGATTTATCAAAACCTGTCCAGAAAAGTTGCCCATAGCAACCAATCAGATTGCTGCTTTCAGTTTTCAGAGGCCTTGTTAAAAATTAAAGAAGCAATCTGGTTGCTATGGAAAACATTATTTTTATTTATTTATTTTTTTAAATCAACTGGTGCCAGAAATTTAAACAGATTTGTAAATTACTTCTATTGAAAAATCTTAATCCTTCCAGTACTTATCAGCTGCAGTGTGATCCACAGGAAGTTCTTTTCTTTTTGAATTTCCTTTCTGCCTGACCACAGTGCTCTCTGGACAGTTCCTAAAATGGACTGAGGTGTCAGCAGAGAGCACCGTGGTAAGACAGAAAGGAAATTCAAAAAGAAAAGAACTTCCTATGGATCATACAGCAGCTGATAAGTACTGGAAGGATTAAGATTTTTAAATAGTAATTTACAAATCTGTTTAACTTTCTGGCACCAGTTGATTTAAGAATTTTTTTTTCAGTGGAATACCCTTTTTCATAATGGGAAAGAAGAAATCGCAGACGGCACTCACGGAACAGCAAGAAGTTTTATTCGGAATCGTTGGTCCACACAACCAGGTTGTGTGGACCAGCGATCCCGAATAAAACATCTTGCTGTTCCGTGAGTGCCATCTGCGATTTCTTCTTTCAAGTTACCTACGCTTATGCTTATGGCGTACTGAGCACCGGATAAGTGGCATTTGGACCTGATTGTGCAGTGATCCAGTATACTCCAGCAGTACCGTGAGTGCGGCAGTGCCGACATTTCTTCCTTCTTCACATGTTTGGTCCCTTTTCATAATGTGCTTTATTCTAGAGGGCTCTGCTTTTATGGAATTCTAGAACAAGAGCTGCATGGGAGATTGTGTAATGGGTCAGGTACAGTCAGAGACAGTGAGGGACCCAAAAGAGGGGGCAGCAATGGTATTTTACCATTTGTGACTCCAAGATTGTTCCATTCACAGTGTTATGTATGCAATGGAGGCAGTTGCCCGGCCAGTGCTTTCATTGGTTCTGGCAACCTCCGATTGCTAAGTAAAAGGTCACATGGCCCACAGTAAGCCCTGACAGGAATATGATAGCTCTAGTTGTGAGTGATATAAAAAATAAGTCCCTAAATGGCCTTTTGTGGCCTGTTGGGGGGACAGTGTTGATACTTCACCAAAAAATAAAATTTTGGGTAAAAAAAAAATCTATATCATTACATATCCCCCTCCAGTCAATGGTATGTAAAACCAACATTATCTCCAGAGTGGAGGGGTGGTATAAAAATAAACATGTTATACTTGCGCCCTCCGGTCCCCTGCAAGTGCCGTGCGATGCTCCCAGTCCTTCACTGGTCTCTTCTTTTTTGGGTTCCTGTGATGTCCCAACTCATAGGAATTGGCCTGCTCAGTTAATCACTAACCAAGGTGGACACTACTACAGCCACTTATTGGCCAAGCAGACCAGTTTCTGTGTGGATGGGACTACACAGGAACCAGGAAGAAGCAGAGACCAGTGGAGAATCAGCTGTGGTGGACAGTAGGAGGTGAGTATAGCATGTTTATTATTTTGAACCCACCTTCAGCCCTGGAATATGTTGTTTTTGTTTTGTTTGTTTTTTGTCCAGACAACACCTTTTGAGTGTGTCATATATTAAAATGTCTGCAATACAGTGGTGAAAATGACAATATTTATGCACTTTGTCACACAAAAAGACACAATATTCACTGCATGAATAAACACAGTCTGTTTATCTATATACAGCGGTCAATGTTCAGATTTCCTTGAGTAATCTTGACTTCCTTTTTCTTTTTTCAGTCACAAGCCTTCTTGACAGATTATTATAGGGACCATAACATTGAGCTCTCCAAGCTTCTGTACAAGATGGGTCAGACGCTACCCACCTGGCTAAGGGAGGAGCTTCAGAACACGAGGTAGCTGTTGGCCGCTGCTTTTGGGAAGAAGATAAGATCTTAAGAATTTGATCAAGTTGATACGGCATCAAGGAACTATATGGCCTTACCCACTCAGCAAGTGACTTCAATGGAAAAACGTCGTCTACATAGATGTCCTTAACTCCTGAAGGCATCACACAGCAACTGATATGCATCCTGAAAGGCCTGTTTTAGAGGCCTGGTTTATATTGTGTAGGATCCTCTACTTTCTAGGGTCTTGCAAGTTTGTGTGACTGTTGTACTTGGACTCATCCACTTATATAAGTATTAATAAAAGAGCCCCAATGATTTGGAATGACACGCGCAACGTGTAGTTGTGGATAGGTCTGAACTGTCCAACAATGTGGGCTAGTGTCAAGAAAATCACGCTGTACTGGATGGAAGTGCCACTAAGCTACGAAATACCATGTATTTCAAGAATATTTCCTGGTCTTCCTACAAAGAGACTGCAATCGTTTCCAAGCTGCTTCTTGGAATCCTGAGGTCACATAGATAACTGAATGTGATATTTGGTTGAGTGAAACCCTTTATTACCCTTGTAAGTAGTGTACAGTTTGGTGCAAGCAGTGTATTGAGTTATTAACATGCCTCCTATGGCAGCACTAATGATGCAGGTACGAAAGCTTTTAAAGGGGTTGTAAACACTAAAATGATCTTCACACCCCCACCCCACAAAAAAAAAAAAGAAAATCCAGTTTATTTTTCAATATTTCCATGTGAATAGCTCTGTGTCCAGACACTGAATGAGACAGCACTCTCCTCCCATATTGAAGAAAGAATATACGAAGGGTCCAGCACTTTGTTGCAAGCAGCTTTATTGAAGATACATCACACCATAAAAAACGACAGTCAGACATGTTTCGAGCGCAAGCACTCTTCCTCGGTGGTCACCGAGGAAGAGCGCTTGCGCTCAAAACATGTCTGACTGACTGTCGTTTTTATGGTGTGATGTATCTTCAATAAAGCTGCTTGATACGAAGTGCTGGACCCTCCGTATATTCTTTCTTCAATATTGGATGCCTTGCCCGGCACCGGTCCAAGTGCCGCACATCAGGGAAGGTGAGCTGGATCACTCACTTGTTTGTAGCTCTCTCCTCCCCTCTCACAGCAAGAAGTTTCTGCACAGCATAATTTAGATTGAAGCAGACATAAGTACATCAAAAACTGGACAATCCACTACATGACAATATATATACAATATATTTTTTGTGCTGTTCACAACCCCTTTAAAGAAAACAAACAATAGTGTAGGGCCTCTCCAGGGTTGACCGATAGCATCCAGAAATATTTGTCCTATTTAAGAGACAAGTGTCCGAAGAGGAAGAATACAAGTCTTCAGACTTTGCCATCATGGGAATCTGACTAGAATACACTGTAGCAATAATAATCAGGGATTCTGTGATGTAAAGTCACGTAACGTTTGCTAACTTTCAAGGCAACTGGTGACTCTAGACGGGAGGTGTCCCAGCATGCAATGCTGTTGTAGTATAGCTTAGAGTCCACATATCTGCCAATTCCTGCTCACTATTCCTTGTGTAGATTATTATTGGATTTTCTTTTTACATTTGCCGATCCTTTAACCACTCAGACACTAAGGATTACTAATGTTTTAAAGGTGCAGTCCCACTTTCCTGTATGTGCTGCGGTTATAACTGAGATGCTCAGTAAAATATCCTGTCTTAATTCCTATTAATGTTATATATTTTTTTCTGACTTTGTCCTGGAAGACTGAGATGATTGAATGTCACAGAAAGCAGCGTATAAAGCTCTTACAGTGTAAATGATATTACTATTAACTTCTTTTTTTTTACTTGTAGCATTGTTTTAAATTTCGCCCCGTTCTCTTATTAATCATGTGGTAATGTCATTAAATGGAATGAAATGACAGTGAATCTGCTACATATAATTTTAGGTCAGTTGGAGCACCAACTATTCATCCTCCAGCGATGCTGGTAATAGGGTTAGAATAAAGTGGGCTTTGTATGGTATTATTTACTGGTGGTACCTTGTCGTTGAGTCCCCGTGACCTTTTATTGGCATCTAGAGGGCTCAAGTATCAACCCTTGCAGTCTGTTAAAGGAGTTTTCTGCCCATTAGACGTTACATAAGGTTGAAAAAGACTGATCTGTCAAATCCAACCTACAGTTCTCTGTTGATCTAGAGAATGACCAAAACTGCTTTCAGGCCGACACCATTTGCCCCCATACTAGATACAAATTCCTTCCCAACTCCAGAATGAATTCCCTGGGTTATCATCCAATTTCAAGGCATTTAAAGGGGTTATCCAGGAAAAAAAACTTTTTTTATATATATCAACTGGCTCCAGAAAGTTAAACAGATTTGTAAATTACTTCTAGAGATGAGCGAACTTACAGTAAATTCGATTCGTCACAAACTTCTCGGCTCGGCAGTTGATGGCTTATCCTGCATAAATTAGTTCAGTTTTCAGGTGCTCCGGTGGACTGGAAAAGGTGGATACATTCCTAGGAGACTCTTTCCTAGGACTGTATCCACCTTTTCCAGCCCACTGGAGCACCTGAAAGCTGAACTAATTTACGCAGGAAAAGTCATCAACTGCCGAGCTGAGAAGTTTGTGAGGAATCGAATTTACTGTAAGTTCGCTCATCTCTAATTACTTCTATTAAAAAAATCTTTATCCTTTCAGTACTTATGAGCTTCTGAGGTTAAGGTAGTTCTTTTCTGTCCAAGTGCTCTCTGATTACACATGTCTCGGGAACCGCCCAGTTTAGAAGCAAATCCCCATAGCAAACCCCTTCTAAACTGGACGGTTCCCGAGACACGTGTCATCAGAGAGCACTTAGACAGAAAAGAACAACCTTAACTTCATAAGCTCATAAGTACTGAAAGGATTAAGATTTTTTAATAGAAGTAATTTACAAATCTATTTAACTTTCTGGAGCCAGTTGATATATAAAAAAAAAAAAGTTTTTTCCTGGATAACCCCTTTAAGCCCTTCTTGAACTTGTTCCATGTGTGATAGAGTTCCACAGCCTGGCTGCTTTTACAGTAAAGAATAATGTTGATGGTGGAACCTTCTTTCCTTACATGATTGTAGGCCTATGGCAGCACAGTAGCTCAGTGGTTAGCACTGTTGTCTGGCAGCGCGGGGGTCCTAGGTTAATAATCCTACCATAGACAATACCAAAGACAAAGACCATGGGGACAGGGACTAATTTGAGCAATGACAAGCTCTGTACAGGTCTGCGGGATAATCTGTCGCTATATTGATAAAGGAATTATTAGGTGATACAAAGGTCACTAGAAAGTTTTGGCATATTGCTCTTATGTCATGACACTTCTTTAATCAGTAAGGTGCCTGACTGCTAGGATTCCCAAAATCTTGAATAAATCTGTTGCATCACTAGTCTATGGGAATCTGTCAGCTCTATGTCATGCTCTGAGCTTGTGTCAAGGAGTCGGTGTCAATCACAGCATGAATGCCTCATCCCTCCCTCTACTTGTCCCTGTTTGGCTTTCAGCACTGAGCCCTGTATGTCAATCAGTCTAGGCACAGAAGGGTGGGCGAGGGAAGAGGCATGCATGTGACTTGGCACTGCCTCCTTGACACTTGAGTTATGAGCATGACATAGAGGGATGGAAGAAACAAAGCAAAAAGTGGTCTAGGAGGCGCTACTCAGTGTGAAGGCAATTACAACCACAGGCAAGCACAGGACAACATGCAGTTTTATTTTGTACAATTTGGACAACGCATTTCAGCACTGTACTGTGCCTTACTCAGGTCCACCAGATATATCCCAGAAGACTGTAAAAACAAGCCGGGGTGCTGGTATAATGATCCTGACGAGATTCTGTGCTGCCGAGGTCTGAAAACAGATTTTTCAGACCTCAGGATTAGGATATTTGAGTTAAACCTGCCACTTTTTCAACTCTTTAAGATCAGTATATCACTTTGGTGTGGTGGAGGGTTCACACACCAATTGATATACTACACACGGGAGCGCCCCGTTTTTTTTTCTCTCTCTCGCTCGCTCTCTCTCTCTCTCCAACTCTCTCTGAGCAAGACCTAGTGCACTCGGGGGGAGTCGTTTAGCAGTTTCCACAGCATGTAGACTGGAGCTGTCTCAGGATTGGGGGGGAGCGGGGATAAACAGAGGTCAGACCTACAACTATGATGTTTCGCTACCAATAGGAGAATACCCTTTTTTTAAAGCAGAAAGCTACTTAATACCATAAACTGGCCAAGGAGGATTCTTGTGGTAAGGGTTGTCATTTTACACCAGCAATTTCAAATACAGTAGTTTAGCCTTTAAAAAGGTTTGAACCTTTAATGTTCGGTGCACCTTATGCCCATGTTTAGTTGTTGTCCCTTCGAGATATTGTATTACATTGTCTCCATTAGGTAATATTGATGATCTAAAGGGGAGCTCTGGTACTACAGTGCAGCCATGGGTTTACTTTAAAGGTGCCATGTAATTACGATTATCTGTGATGAGGTTGAGGTTTTGTCTTCCAGATCTATTATAAGCTGGTTGTTGGGGTGGGGTAGAAATTTGTACCCAGCTTATAAAACTTGTTCAAGTGTCTCTGGACATGTCTCTGTCCCTGTCATTGTCCACAGTTTTCTTTGGTCGGAGTCTGAGTGGGTGTTAACACTTCCACCAGTTGTTATTGCAAGTCAGGAGTGTTTCTCTTTTGGCTCGCTCTGGGAGAGGGATTCTATATTAAAGGGGTACTCCGGTGGAAAACTTTTTATTTTTAAATCAACTGGTGCCAGAAAGTTACAGATTTGTAAATTACTTCTATTAAAAAATGTTAATCCTTCCAGTACTTATTAGCTGCTGAATAGTACAGAGGAAATTCTTTTCTTTTTGAAACAATGCTCAGTGCTCTCTGCTGACATCTGTGTTCGTGATGTCAGCAGAGAGCTCTGTGTTCCAAAAAGAAAATAATTTCCCTGAAGTATTCAGCAGCTAATAAGTACTGGAAGGATTCCGATTTTTTAATAGAAATAATTTACAAATCTGGGTGGAAGTGGAAAAGATTCAGCTCACCTGATCCTACACGTGCAGGGCTAGCCTTTAATTTACAAATCTGTTTAACTTTCTTTAGCCTTACCCCTTTAAGTCCATGGAGACCATCTCCTGCAGGAAGACTAGGAATGGAGCGCGCCAGGACCAAGGAGTGCTCATCCGCACACTTCACCTGGCTCATTCTGACAATGGAGGTCTGAACGCCCAGACCCTGACTGATCAAAACTTTTTACTTGTCTCTTTGTGATGGCAAAAGTTTATTTTCAAGTGTCAGGGACATTATAAATCTTTATTCACATATGGCATTGCTATAGTTGTGTTGTCAGAATCTTAAAGTGCAAACCCAACCTTAACAGTTGTGTGACTGATACATAATCATTGCATAATAAAAAATGTTCTACAAAGAAAAAAAAACCCTGTATAATCCTACTGTGTTGATCCAGAGGAAGGCAAACAGAGGGAAATCCCTAGTCACGTAGGTCTAGGCATTTATTATATTGTTCCTTGATGTTAACCCCTAATGACCAGGGCTGATTGGGCTTTAACCGATCAGGCTATGGACCAGGGTATTCAAGGGGTAAAGGGATTCTCTGATCCTGGCCTTCGTTGTTTTAAGGGTAGGGAAGACCTCTGACTGAAGAATGGAGATATGCTCTGTCCACCAAAAGGGTGGCCAGTAGGGGACCATGGGCAGTATGGAGGAATTGTATTGTGTGCATTTTTAGGGTTAATTTAACTATCCTATATTTTTTGTTGACCTATAAGTAACGTGTACCAAGTTTGGAAGTGATGGTGAATCAAACATACATACAGTACATTTATCAAAGCCGGTTTGTCACTGGAGAGCTAGTCTTAGGTGGGTTCAACAACACACACTAGAACAAGTGGGCTCAGCTATATCAATCACCATATGATACACAGGGGTGCTACATTGTGCATCAAAGCACTGACACTTCACCATACAAAGAAAAGGGATACACAGTACAGCGCACACCCAAAATTATAAATATAAGTTTATTAAGGTTATCAAATTACACAGCAGACAAAGGACATTTAAAAACAATTAAAAGGGCCAACAAGACCACTGCACAAACAGGGTGGGTCCCTAAAGGACCTCTACCCAGGACACCAGCTTCACACAATATATTGTTTGCCCGCTTTAACCTGTACTATGAATAAATACACTTTGTGACAATCTTAGCTATTATACAACCAGCATCCAGGTAAGTAAGATGAGGTACAGTGAAAGACGGCAGATGGAGGAGTATCTTGGCTGGCGCCGCACTACCCCCCCCCCCCCATATTATATGTGGGGGCATATGACAGGGGGCATTATATGTGGGGGCACATGATGGGGGAATTATATGTGGGGGGCACAGGACAGCGGGTATTATAAGTGATGGGCACATGACAGCGGGTGTTATAAGTCATGGGCACATGACGGGGGTATTATAAGTAAGCGGCAAATGTCAGGGGGCATTATATGTGTGGGGGGAGCATGACGGGGTGCATAATATGTGAGGGGCACATTACAGGGGGGCATTATATGCGAGGGGCACATGTCAGGGGGCATTATATGTGGGGGGCACATGACAGGGGCCCCCCTGTCATGTGCCCATATAATGCCCCCTGACATTTGCCACTTACTTATAATACCCCCCTGTCATGTGCCCATCACTTATAACACCCGCTGTCCTGTGCCCCCCACATAATGCCCCCTGTCATGTGCCCCCACATATAATGCCCCCATGTCCTGTGCCACTCACATATAATGCCCCCTGTCCTACCCCCTCAGGGAGCATAAGTCAGGGATATATGTCAGGGGGCATTATATGTGCATTATATGGGCACATGATGGGGGGGGGGGGGGGGGCTGTCCTGTCCCCACATATAATGCCCAATGTCCTGTGCCCCTCACATATAATACCCCCTGAGGTGGCAGGACAGGGGGCATTATATCTGAGGGGAACATGACGGGCATTATTATGTGGGGGGGGAACAGGACGGGTTATAATTATTATGTGGGGGCACAGGATGGGGCACTTTTATAAGGAAAGGGGCTTATTCACATATATACGCACTTCTTAAAATATTTTAATCACTATTTTTCAGTCTTCATAGGGACTTATATATGGAGTCTTTTGATTGGAAAACACTGAACACCACTGTGTTACTGGGGGGGGGGGGGGTGTTCCGCTTCTCCAGTTTGTATGGTGCAATTTATATACTCTAATTAGGTGTCAGAAAATGCTGAAAGTTGCATTTAGTTACTAGATAACTACAACTCCCAGCATGCCCTGATACAGTCTATGGTTGTGTGGGTGTTGCAGCATGTTGCACTGTATAGTAGTGCAGTTAAGGTTATTGTGTAACATGCTGGGAGTTGTAGTTTTGGTTCATGTCAGCTGTAGAGCCATAGGCTGTGTCAAGGAATACTGGGAATTACTGTTAGTAACTACAACACCCAGCATGCCCTGATGCAGCCTATGGCTCTGCAGCTGACCCGAACCAAAACTACAACTCCCAGCATGTTACACTTTATAGTTCTACAGTTTAGGTTACAGTGCAACATGCTGGGAGTTGTAGTTTTTAGTTCGTGTTTGCGTGCATCCGTGGGGCTCTTGGTCGGCGGGTGAGTATGAAGGGGGCGGGATTCTGGGGGTGTAATATAGTGCGGGTGCCACTGAAAATAAATAAAATTAGATGGCACAACTGGCAGCAGCACTTGTCAGTCCGCCCCTGTACAAAACATACATACACATACACATATACATACACCGGGCCACTGACCCCTATATTATACATTACATACATACATCATACATACACCCGCCGCTGCCCCCCCACATCATACATTACATACATACACCATACACACATTATATAAACACATACACTCACACCATAAATATACACCATACATACATCCGCCGCTGCCCCCTATATCATACATTACATATACACATGACACATACACCATACATATGCACACATTATACATACACCCGCCGCTGATACACCCCACATCATACACACATCACACATAGTCACTATACACTTTATATACACATGACACATACACCATGCATATACACACATCATATATACACAGACATCATACACACATCATATATACACAGACATCATACACACATCATATATACACAGACATCATACACACATCATATATACACAGACATCCTACATATGCACACATCATACATACATCCGCCGCTGATACCCCCCTAATCATACATTACATACATATCCAACCACCCTTCCCGCCACCTGCATGCTCAGCCTCCTCACCTGAGCTGGTGTGAGGTGAAATCCCCGGCCCGTGCCGTGCAGTCTCCTCACACACGTCCCCCTCCCCGTATTTTCCCCCGTGAATACTTGAAACCTCCCCGTGATAAATGAGGTCCTGTGTAGACAGAGTGGGGGAAGGGAGAGGCTGTGTACGTCCTCATTCTCCCCCTGTCGTCTTGTATTATGCAGAGCTGCGCTCTCCATCCTCGGGGAGGGGCGTGGCTTAATCATCTCCTGCAGACGTGCGACCCCTGGCTCTGCCCTCGCTCCTGCGATCTCCTCACACTGACTGGGGGGCTCTGAGCAGCGGCCCCCAGCTACTGAAATCAGCTGGGGGCCGCCACTGCCCCCTCCATACACTCTGAGCGCCGGTGTGAGGTGTAGACTTGCATCAGCTCCTGCGCCTCACACCGGCATAAAGGAAAAATAAGGGAGAAGTCGGTCTGTCCCTGCTAGCCCGATACAGGGCTAAATCTATGAACAATTCACCTGCCCGGCGCCCAAAACTACTTGTCCCAGGCGTCGGGCGATAGGATTTCCACATTCCTGCTATATATGAGTGGAACAGAGTGGTTTGCATTTCAGAGGTATAGGCCGGCATTTATCATTGTAGATGTAAGTGAAGTATTCTTCTACACCTTTTTTTTGTGTGCTGTAATGTGTAGGAGCACCAAATTTATTAAAAGGTAGCAGAGCATTTGATAAATTTTGTGCAGGTAACATTTTCTAAAATTTCACTCTTCACATACACCAAAAAGCTAAGTCTGGGCTGGTGTAGTTTTAGAGACATTTCAGTGGCTTTGTGCCTTTTTTGCGCCTTTTCACAAAAAGGTGCAGTTCATAAAATCTGTCCATATCATGTGTATTGCCAAAATCAGTGGATTGCAACTCAAGCGCAAAAAAGGCGCAAATAAACCCTGCTTGTGCCTTTTTTGCACTGTTTATGTTTTCATTTCATATATTATGTAAATATTTTCATAAAAAGGCCCAGAAAAATTCTCAGCACCAGGCCCATGATGCTCTTAATCCGACCCTGGCTCCGGCCCATAGTTGCGCACGTGCACAACATATTTATGGTCATGTCTATTCTAGCTGTATAAAACAGGCCATTGCGCCTGTGCACAGCATCAAAAACCACAAGGTATTCAATTTCCATGTTGGATCAATTATAACAAAAAACCTTTATATACTTCACTCCCATACATGATTTATGTTACAGAAAAAGTAGGCTAAAATTATTATTTACATATATGCTTATCTATTATGGAATAATATAGCATTGTAATAATGTATGTATCCAATTCTAACATATAGCCTATCCAGTCACTTAAGCATATGCCAGACATTAGTTGTATAGCATATATATTTCCAAAATAAATTCCCCCTTTCTAAAATCTTCATACTGCATGGTCGCATGAGCTATGGGCTCTTACAGTAGGTCATGTTCCCGACAACTTGAAAGACGTCCGGAGCTTCCTGGGATTTGCCGGTTAATACCGTTGCTTCATTTCACTTCGCCCATATTGCAGAACCCCTTACAGCCCTCTTGCCCTACAGCGAAGGAGAACTACAGTGGAAAGCTACCTGTGGCCTGGACCAAAGAGCACTAGACAGCCTTCCAAAGCCCTGAAACACCTATTGACGGAACCACCCATCCTGACATGGTCAGCAACCAAAAGATCGCACGTTTGGACTTCAAGCTCCATTCAATAACCCTCCGCAAGCTTCTAAGAAATGTGTCTCTGACCACCAAAGAAGGATCCAGGAAGCATAAGAGATTGTCAACAGAGAGATGGGTGAGACTCAACAGAGGCAGCAGCAAGGCTACAACCATCATGCCTCCACCAAACCTCTCCAAATAGGTGACATGGTGTGGCTGTGGTAGTTCCCGAGAACCCACAAGTTGGACTCTGTCTGGGAAACAGAGCCCTATACAGTGACCACAGTACCCTATCCCGACTCAGATGTGTATGCCATCCAGAAGTCAGGGTATGAACCGCAAGTCATTCATCGCAATCGAATCAAGTTGTGTCACAGGGAGGATTTGCCTGTGCTCCTGTTGCCTCCCTCACCACCAGTCAAACCTGCGAGGAATTCAACCATCCTTTAATGTTCCCATGCTCCCTCCTGGCCGAGCTGCAATCTTCAGTTTCATACCCACCTGTGGGCCCGTGCAACCAATTTAATCACCACACCAGCACAAGTTCTGTCACCGTTGGTGCAAGAATATACTACAGTCTCCAGCCCACCTGCCTCATCCATGTCCGAACCTTCAAGTCCAAGTCCTGCTGGTCCAGAGTTACAACCTACTTCGGCTGCTGAAAAGGGGTAATCTGTCGCGAATCCAGCTGAGTCAAGATCTCCTAAAGAGGTTGCTGTTCCTGAGTCCCAAGAGATGGTGCTGCGTAGGTCCCAACAGTGCACACAAGGGCAGATACCATCCAGATATAAAGACTAATGTAAACTTAAAATTTACACATAAGTAATGTACACCACAAGTCACATACAGTAGTACTGTAGCACTCAAAATTTCACAGTCTACTTGATATCATATGTCAAATGTCTCTGTCATATATTATTTTGTTTGTGTGCAGGATACTTTCCTGGCCAGAAAGTATTCCTGATACTAAGTAATGCACTTTGTCAATATAACCATCTAGCTCAGTTGTCTAGCATTCCTTTCCTTTCACTGCTTAGCCATTGGGATAGCGAAGATACCGTTCGTGTGGTTTCAGTACCCAAAACAACACTCTGGCCTCACGAACATTAGGAGTCAACAACACCTTGCCCCTGGGCTTAATACCATCTTGCCCCATCCTCCTAAACCGCTACACCACGTGGTCCCGCCATCACCGTAGGTCACCACAAGGGTTTTTATTTGTAATTGTAAATATTTTACCCATTGAGTAGCAGAAATCTGTAACAGGTTGGTAGGGCATGGTTGGCTCTAGATATCTGGACACTCTTACATATGCAGTATATGATCTCTCCAACATTAATAATAAAAGTTATAATAAGTGATCTCCATATGTAGATACCATGGGGGAAATTTATCAAAACCTGTGCAAAGGGGGAAAAAATAATAATAACAGGAGAAATCTGATTAGTAGCTATTGGCAACTGCTCCACTCTTCCTCTACACAGGTTTTGATAAATCTCCCCCAGTGTCCTTCATCTCCTAATATTAGGGTCCCCCAATGACTGTGTGTTCACATGTGTCCATCTTTACAATAATTTTTCGATTTTGCTGCAGTTTGTAGAAGACCCCAGCGGTTTTGTTACATGCGGGCACAGCCTTACAGGAGTGGTGAAATGAGCCTGTCAGTCATAAGTTCTACCAGACTCTTCTAATGGATCAGACTACCCTTCCAGCAAGGAATATACTATATAAAGGTGCTGAGAGCAGCCGGGCCCTTGTCCTCCTCATAAGTCATGGCTGCAACTAAATCCATATAAACCTCCATTTCTAATGTTATAGACTGAGCAGTCTATGTAGTGGCCCTTGCATAGTGTTGGGCCCTAGGTGACCTTCCAGTTTGTCCCCATTATTATCCACCCCATTTACCATGCAGAGGAATGTGTTGCGATTTTCAGAAGATAAATCTGCAAGTCTGTAATGCTTAAAAAATATGTCAAGGGGGCGGAACCTCGTTCAGCCCAAGAGTAAGCGACCATTCAGGTAGATCGGCACTTGTAAGGACAGGCGGGTCCATGTCAGCTGCTAGTCAAGCAGAAGAGATGCAAAACCATCTGGATATTGTGGGTTTGGAGACTTTCTTACCGTGCTGTGCGCCCTGGTATACAACAATGAGATTAAGCTCCTTCCTAAAGTCCATCCTTTGAAGACAAATTTTAAGACATCTGAGCAGATCCAAGGTTTTCACATTCTCATCTTCACCAGTAGAGACATCAGGTATGTACTGTGGAAGAACTATCGTCTGGTTACCATTAATGAAAGAAGGAACTTTCAGAGTCACAGATGGAAAAAAAAAATTCAGTAAACCCTCATCAGGTAGAACGCAGTGTGAGATTCTCTAGCTGAGAGGCCTGTCATTCATCCCTCATCAGGTAGAACGTTATGTGAGGTTCTCTAGCCAAGAGGCCTGTAGTTCTTCCCTCATAGATAGAATGCAGTGTAAGATTCTCTAGCCGAGAGACCTGTAGTTCTTCCTTCATCAGGTAGAACATAGTGTGAAGTTCTCTAGTCGAGAGGCCTTTAGTTCTTCTCTCATAGGTAGAACGTAGTGTGAGGTTCTCTAGCCGAGAGTCCTGTAGTTCTTTCATTCTCTTGCAGAAGGGACAGCTAGTGAGAATATAACCTTAAGAGAGGTTGTTCAGGCTCCTGGTAGAAACTTGTTTCCTCAAGGAGGCTCAAACAGAGGAGCACACAGCTGCTTTACAGCACAATATATGAGGAACATTCGGTCCGAAAAACCCTTGGCTTTACATCTGGACCTATCAATCTCCAAGCTGTCAGATTGAGAGACGTGGCAGAGCTGTGTGCCCTAAGACACCGGGTTCTGCTTAAAAGGAAGCCTTCAATACATCCCTTGGCTCATCAACATGAGCTGGGAGAACCATGACCCCTTGGGTCAAAATGGCATCCCGCAATGACAGGCTAGATCCTGCCAAATTTTAGTAATACCCTCTGTATTATTGAAGTTGGCAGAAAAATATGCACTAGTTGGACTTTCCACGGTATGGACAATGAGTCTACTGCAAAAGGGTAATCTACTGAATAAAGGGAGCAGAAGGTCTTGAGTTTGTTGTTTAAGTGGGCAGCCATAAGATCTATTTCCAGTACTTCCCAGCGGAGTATGATCTAGCTTAATATCTCTGGATTCAAGGACCATTCTCTTGGAATTGTCATATTCCTGCTCAAACGATCCGCTAGAACATTCTGTACTCCCTGATATGAACAGGAGATAACCTCCTTACCCAACTGAAGATCTTCCCCACCTCCAGGAGGAGGACTTGAAATCTGGTGCCTGCTTGTTTGTTTATGTAAGACACAGAGGCCATGTTGTCTGATCTTACCTGTACTGTTCTCTCTAGGTGGAGAGGGGAGATTGACTTCAATGTGTAAGACTGCTTTGAGATCTTTGTGGTTGGAGGAAAGAGTTCTTCCAAATTCCAGACTGTTCTGTCTTATAGGTGAGCTCCCCATCCCGAACCTGAATCCTCCATTATGAGAATCATCTATGGTGGTTCTTCTGAAGACACACCATCCTGAAAGTCCGCCACCAACTTACTGATCTTCTTGTGTTGTGGACAGTACATGAAGGGTATCTATATCAGACAGACAGTCTTCTGTTCCATCTGTGCAGGATCTCTGACTGAAGCGAGTAAGGATGCCACAAACGCAGAAGGCAAAAGAGAAAAGGCATAGTAAACCCATCAGAGTTCTGAGGTACACTGCGCCAAGGGTTCTAAGAAACTAAAACCACTTCAATGCCCTTTCTCTCCTGGCTGGCGAGAGATGAAAAGAAATAGACAGAGTCTATTCTGAATTCTGACGCTTTCTGGGTGTATTCAGGGTCAAATCTGATTGGTCCAGATTGATAATCCAGCCTAGCTCTGTAAGGAGATCCTGGTAATTCTGTCAACTGTAGAGAGCTGGCAATGATCAGCCAGTGGTCAGGTATGAGATAATTATTATCCCCAGTAACCTGAGAATCACCACCATGGCGCAAATGGGACTGATGTTATGCCGAAGGGAAGTTCTCTGAATTGAAGGTGATGCAGAATTCCTTGAATTCTTACTGCAATCCGAAGAACCTTCTGTGCACTGGCAGGATAGGAATATGAAAGGGTCTTTCAAATCCAGAGATCCCATAAAGTCTCCTCTCAAACAGAGATTTGCCAGATCTTATTGTTTCCACTTTGAAACTTTTGCTTGCCAAGTGCCGATTTAGGCATCTCAGATCTATAGTCAGCCTGTACTTCACCAATGGTTTTTGCACCAGACTGCAAAGATGGTACTTTGAAAGGTTGTCCCTTAGCTAGGTGGGGGTCTACAATTTGATGAGAGCAGGCACATTCAGCTTAGGATGGCATTGACCCCAATCAACTACTGATGTTCTCCTTAGTGCCACCTTGATCCTATGATCAATAGGATCACAAAGGCTGGACTCGTCTTCAGACAATAGTCCTCTTGGACAACTTAGTGATTGCTATGTCTACTGTAGGACACCACCTTGGTGATCATGGTATCTCCCCTGCCACCATAGTCTTTTCACACTTATTCTACTCAGCCATATAAGACTGATGAGGGCTTCTTCCCACATAAAGGCCCTAAGCCCTTAGGAAGTGGATGAGACCTCCCACAAACAGCAGTCTGACCCTCAATCTGCACTAGCTGAATTAATTTTTTGAGGTCAGGGGAATAGGTCTGTATGACAGACAAATTGTATAGTCGCTATCATCAGGCAGCGGATTGTCACCATTTTGCACACTCTGTCTTCTTTTAGCAGTGGCTTTGCCTCCCAGATCTCTGTTTCCAGAATCCACATAGACTAAAAAGGAATCTGAATCTACAAAAAATCCTGCAGAAAAACAAAAATACTGCAACACAGACCAGCAGTATCAGTAAGAAGAACCAGCAGCTCCAAGAGACTGAGCATCAATCCAGCCTCCTTATATAGAGGCTAGGAGCAAACAGCCTGAGAGAGGCTAATAATAATAATGTAATATACATAGAATATATATGACGTACCTATAGTCTGAACCAGCCTCCTTATATAGAGGCCAGGAGGAAGACATAAGCCTCTCCTGACAGAGGATGAGGATGATAATAATAATAATAATAATAATAATAATAATAAAATATACATGGCATATCTATAGTCTGAGCTATTTATTAAAGGATATAACAGGAGCGATGACCACAGAGCTACAGCTCGTCTTCATCCAGCAGAGAGCCGGAAGTCAGGTGATCAGTCAGGAGATCCCAGTCAGCTGATCCTCCAAATTAAATCACTCCCAGATAACAGTAAAAAAAAAAACAAAAAAAAACATCAAGACCGCAGCGAGCGGTAATACAGGAGAATCCCGTGTACAGAAGTGACGCACATCCCCACCCAAGCCAGAGACGGACACCAGGCACAGCGCAGCAAGCATAGCGTCATATTAAGCCACGTTGCCCCCGGCGTCCGCCCCCCGACTCTAACAGCAAGGAGCGTGCCAAAAAACACACATGATGGCCCAGTACTGGAGCTGTTACCCCGTTCCCTTGCTGCCCTGTCAGGCAGCCTCCCTTCAGTGTCCCCCCATGTACATATGTTTACCATGTATTATACTGTGTAATGTGTGAAGAAAGTGTTGTCACTTTAAGACTGTTTAACATGTGAGTTGTCATGTGATTGTTACCCAGGAGGTATCAGTGATCAGGTGACCTAGGGGTGACCAATGGGACCACACTGTTCGCTCTCTTGGAGCTTAGAGCTCTTGTTGCTGAGATCCAGTGCAGTCGAGTCTACAAGTAAGCCACAGTCACAGCATTGTCAGCCACAAGTCAGTCAAGTCAAAGTCATCTGTCAAGTCAGCATGGCCTGCACTAAATTGTCCCATTCTACTACAAGTCACAGCAAGCCCTTAAGGGGGTTCTCCGGTGCGTACACATCTTATCCCCTATCCAAAAGGATAGGGGATAAGATGCCTGATCGCGGGAGTCCCACAGCTGGGGACGCCCGCGATCATGCACGCGGCACCCTGTTTGTAATAAGTCCCCGGAGCGTGTTCGCTCCGGGTCTGATTACGGGCGACTACAGGGCCGGCGGCGTGTGACATCACGCCTCCGCCCCCGTGTGACATCACGCTCCGCACCTCAATGCAAACCGACGGGAGGAGGCGTGATAGCTATCAGCCAGGCACACTCCCGCGATCAAGCATCTTATCCCCTATCCTTTGGATAGGGGATAAGATATGTAAGCACCGGTGAACCCCTTTAACGTCTCTGAAGTCACCTCTGTGTGCCTGGCTGAACTGTATATACTTTTCCACCTGTCTAATCTCAGTAAAGCTACCGTTGTCCGTAACTTGGCATCAGAGTCATTATTGCCCCCATGCCTAGCCCAGGATCCAGCGGTATACCTTCGGGTGGTATTGCCACCCTGGCATCATGAATACAAGGGGTTAATGCCATCTGCTCCTAGGGTAATTCCATCTGCCCTGCATCACACCCCATACCACACACAAAGCAGAGCTGTGCAAGTTCTGTAGTCCTGCTCACATGACTCAGGGGGAGTGCTTACAGGGAGCCTCATATCCCCTTGTGGGGAGGAGGGGCTCTAGTTACTCCGGTTGTTTTTATTAAAATTATCCTAAGGTCCTGCAAGCTCACAGGGATGGGGTTACTCCATGATTGTGAGGAAATCTGGTCATACTGGAGATTGTTCCTGGACCTGTTAGCGCCATCTTTAGTCTTTTCCATGAGGCCACATTCACACAGTGCAGATCTGGCCCGCATTTAGGATTCATATTTACAACCCAGAACCAGGAGAGCATGAAAACTGAGAAGTACAGTATATATCTTCACAAATTTGTTGGCTTAAAATGACAGATTCAATTCACTTTCACATTATACGTAATAATAATTTGTATCAGGTGTCACAGGCCCCTGATCTAGGGGTAATGAGGGTCTCTGAGGTTGGATCTGCATTTCTAAGGCATTTATAGCATATCCTGATAAGAAAAATATAAAACCTGTATGACCTATCTGCAACGATTTAAGAAACGTGCCTGGCCTTGGGCCAAGTAGTAACTAAAATGCTTGTGTGCCCAGCTCTGCTGAGAACTCTTTATACATATTCTTCTACCTTCCGAGTTGGTTGCCAGAATGCTAATTGTGCCTTAAAAAAAATGCCTTGCCTAGTTAGGATTGTCTAAATTACTGTCATAACTAACCCCTTAACGACAATGGACATAAATGTATGTCATGGTGTGGTGGTACTTAATGGCGTACATTGGCACCATTGCGTACATTTACACTCTGCCACGACCGCGAGCACCGGACCATTGCTCGCGTCATGCGCAGCAGGTCCCAGCAGCTATCAGCAGCTAGGGACCCGCCGTAATGGCGGATGTTCGCCATTAATCCCTCAGATGCTGTGATCAATACAGATCACGGCATCTGCGGCAATGCGGTGCTTTAAATTGGTGACCAGATCACCCACAGCGCTGGTGCGGGGATCCGATCATCCAGCATGGCGGCCAGAGGTCCCCTCACCTGCCTCCGGCCATCTGCTGGGGTCTGAGATCGAGCAGAGCAGAAGACAGCCGATAACACTGACCAGTGCTATGCCCTATGCATAGCAATGAACAGCATTATAAATCAAATGATTGCTATAAATAGTCACCTATGG
Source organism: Hyla sarda (assembly GCF_029499605.1). Taxonomy (NCBI): domain Eukaryota; kingdom Metazoa; phylum Chordata; class Amphibia; order Anura; family Hylidae; genus Hyla; species Hyla sarda. The sequence goes on along the minus strand of NC_079192.1, from coordinate 379,038,969 downwards.
GGACTATTAAAGTGTAAAAAAAAAAAAGTAAGTATAAAAAAAAACGTGTCAAATCCCCTCCCCCAATAAAAATGTAAATCATCCGTTTTTCCCATTTTACCCCCCAAAAAGCGTAAAAAACAAACAAACAAAAAAAAACATATTTGGTTTTGCTGCATGCGTGACAGTCTGAACTACCAAAATATATTGTTAATTATCCCGTGTGGTGAACAGGGTAAATGTAAAAAAAATAAAATGTCCCAATTTTTTTTTTTTTACTTTTTTCCCAAAATTTTTTTTAAAGAATTTTATAAAGTAGTAAAATATCAGAAAAATTGGTACCAATAAACTACAGATCACGGCACAATAAAGGAGCCCTCATACTGCCCCCTGTACGTGAAAAAAAGCGTTAATTTTTAACGTAAATTTTTTTCCTTTAGTCCTAACAGCAGCACAAGTGGGGTGTTCTGCCCCTGTGAAGCTGGCAGGACGGTGGAATTTTTAATTCCGCCCAAGTAATTAAACATTTAATTAGTACCCCATATCAGGCCTCCTCCCTTAGGCCACATTGCTTTATAACAAGTAACAAACAAAAATATACGGGCGGGAAATTTGTGTGCTGCTGTTAGGACTAAGGGAAAACAAATTTACGTTAAAAATTAACGCTTCCCTTACGTCCTAACCAGCAGCACAAGTGGGGACTTAGCAAGTAACAACACAAATAGGGAGGGACTACGGCAGAGTGGCACTTAGGATTGATTGCCCAAAGGCCAACTCTTCCGATCGTTTGGCATGGACCCTGTAATGACTAATAAACGTATTATGGGTGCCCCAGGATGCAGCCGCACAAATTTGATCAAGAGGAACAGCTTTCCTTTCTGCAAAGGAAGTAGAGACTGCCCTAGTAGAATGGGCAGTAACAAAGGCAGGAGGAGTTAAGTCCTGGGCTACAAAGGCCTCCCGGATTGCCTCCTTAATCCATCTACTCAGAGAGGGTTTAGAGGCTTTAAGACCCTTGTTCTTTCCTGAAAACGAAACAAGAAGGTGCTCCGATCTTCTAAATTCTTCAGTTCTGGAGATGTAGACTCTGAGAATTCTTGAGATGTCCAGAGTGTGGTCAGCAACTTCCTCAGGAGAAGCTGGATTAGGACACAGAACTGGAAGAGATATGACCTGGTCGGTGTTGGAAAACGTCGGAACCTTAGGAACAAAGGTGGGTAAATATCTCAACAGGACTCTGTCCTGGAGAAACAATGTATAAGGCTCAAGGGACGAAAGGGCCTGAAGCTCGCCAACCCTTTTGGCTGAGGTTATGGCCAACAAGAAGGTGACTTTAAGGGACAAATACCTAAAGTCGACCTCTTCTAGCGGTTCAAAGGGATGAGAGCATAACCCTTTAAGAACAGTAGGCAAATCCCACTTGGGAATGGGTCTGAGAACTGTAGGTTTAAGTCTTTCAGCTCCCTTAAGGAATCTTTTGATTAGAGATTCTTGAGATAAGGACCTGCCTAAAAAGGCAGAGAGTGCTGAGACTTGTACCTTTAGAGTGGATGGGCTAAGACCCTTGTCAAGGCCATCCTGAAGAAACCGTAGTATTGCAGAAAGAGGAGGATCTGAGGTTACTACCTCTTTCGTAGCACACCATTGAAGGAAAATCTTCTTTATCCTGGAATAGACCTTATTTGTAGACTCTGCTCTAGAGTGTGCAATGGTTCTCAAGACCTCCGCAGGAAGCCCACTACTTAGTAGGGTCCTGTCAATCTCCAGGCTGTCAGATTGAGTCTCCTCAGATCTAGGCAGGAGCCTGTGTTGTGAGACACAAGGTTCTGCACGTGGGGAAGCCTCCAATAACAACCCTGACTCATCCTCATGAGTTGGGTGAACCAGGACCTCTTGGGCCAGAATGGTATGATGGCAATCACTGAGGTCTGGTCTTGCCTGACTTTCATCAATACCTTCGGTATCATGGAAAGTGGAGGGAATATGTAGGCCAGCCTGAACCTCCATGGAATGGACAGAGCGTCTATCGCCACTGGGTTGTCCTCTTTGTAAAGAGAGCAGAATTTGTTCACCTTGGCGTTCAGACGAGTTGCCATGAGATCTATCTCTGGCAAACCCCACCTTAAGGTTATCTTCTTGAAGATGTCTTCGTTCAGGGACCATTCTCCTTGGACCGGAAGCCCGCGACTTAGACGATCTGCCACTATATTGAGATCCCCCTTGATGTGGATCGCAGAAAGGTGGGTTAGATTGAGCTCTGCCCAAGAGAGGATCAGTCCGGTCTCCTTGAGGAGCACTTGGGACTTCGTGCCACCCTGTCTGTTGATGTAAGCCACTACCGTGGTGTTGTCTGACCGGACTCTTACCGCCTTCCCTAGAACAAGAGGCGTGAAGTGGAGGAGCGCTAGACGAACTGCCCTCAGTTCTCTCATGTTGGAGGAGAGAAGTCTCTCCTGAGGGGACCAGGTACCTTGTACCGGAATCTCGTCCAGGTGGGCTCCCCAGCCCAGAAGGGAGGCGTCCGTTGTCAAAGTGATCCAACGAGGTTGAATCAAGGACTTCCCATCTGTCAGATCCCTCCACCATCTGAGGGATGCTCAGACTTCAGGCGACAGGGTGCATTTTCTGTCCAACCCTCTGGGGTTGTGGTTCCAGACAGTCAAGACCTGATCTTGTAGAGGTCGTAGATGCCATAGGGCCCAGGGAACTGCCTCTGCAGATGCTGACATGTGACCCAACATCTTCATCAGAGTTCTGATGGATACCCTGCGAGGGACCATTAGAAACTCGGCGGCTCTTATGACTCGTTCTCTTCTTTCTGTAGTGAGGGACAAAGTCATCTGAGAAGAGTCGAGAACGAAGCCCAGAAACTTTCTGGAGGTGGCAGGGATTATTTCGGATTTTTCCCAATTTATAATCCAGCCCAGACGCTGGAGAAAATCTAGAGCCAGATGAAGATGGGAATGTAGTACGTCAAAGTAGCGGCCTTTAGAAGCCAGTTGTCTAGGTAAGGTATAATCTCTAGACCTCTTAATCTGAGGGCAGAGACTACCGGAGCCACCACCTTTGTGAAGGTGTGGGGAGCAGAAGTGATGCCGAAGGGCAACACAGCAAACTGGAAATGCCTTACCACACCTCTTATGGAGACAGCAACCCTCAAGAATTTCCTGTGGGCAGGAAAAATAGGAACATGAAGGTAAGCATCCTTCAGGTCGATAGTAACCATAAGATCTAGAGGGGCCAGAATGCTGATGACAGAGCGAATGGTCTCCATCCTGAACCTTCTTTTCCTTATGAACCGGTTCAAAAAGCGCAGATCTATGATCATACGCCAATCGCCTGACGGTTTCGGCACCAGAAAGATCGGGGAGTATACCCCTGAACCCCTTTGATCGGGGGGAACGTCTTCCAAAGCATGCTTTTCTATGTATTGGAGAACAGAGTTCTCTAGAATAGCCTGCTTTGGCTGAGGAAGTAGTTTTGTTAACACAAATTTTCTTGGAGGAAGGGACGTAAACTCTATTTTGTAATCTGACTGGATAACATCCAGTACCCAGGGATCTTGGATTTCTTCCATCCAAGCTGGAAGAAATAAACTTAAACGACCTCCTACCGGAGGGGGATCGGTAGATGACTTCTCTACCTGACATAGAAGGGAAGGGAGAGGGGAAACGTTGGTGGGTTCTAGAGGAGAGTCACAGCTCTGCCTTTCGATCTTTACCACGGCCACGGCCCCCTCCACGCTTCTGGTTGGACTGGCGCTTTTGGGATCTGGAAGGGCCCTGGTACCTCCCTCCCCTTGCTCTGCCCTTACCCCGAAAGGATTGGACAGGTAAGGATTTTCCTTTTCTTTCCGCATATCCTTCCATGATGCGGTCTAATTCGGACCCAAAAAGCCAATTGGGCTCAAGAGGCATACCACAAAGATTAAATTTGGAGGTATTGTCCGCCATCCAGGGGCGTAACCATAAGGGGCGCCTACTAGCCGAAGAGAGTCCCATAAACTTGGCCGCAAGCTTGAGGTGCTGTTGGGTCGATTCACAGAGAAAGTCCACTCCTAGAAGCAGTGTTTTAAAACTGTCCAGGATATCTTCCCTGGCAACATTTCCCTCAATCTCGGACTGGATCCGAAGAACTCTATCCTTCACGAATTCAGCAACTTCGTTAGAAGCGATAGCCACAGTAGCAGAAGCTGAAGCCGCAGTGTAACTGCGCCTCAATAATGAGTCCACCTTTCTATCAAGGGGATCCTGAAGGTTGCTTCCATCGTCCGCTGGAACAAGGACCCTCCTAGATAGTCTATTGACCGCCATGTCGACCTTAGGTGGAGGGACCCAGGAATCTAATTCAGCCTCCGGCAATGGGTACATGAGTCTGAACCTCCGGGTGAGAACTGCTGGCTTGTCCGGATGTTTCCATTCAGTTTTCATTATTTTCCTGAGGGTATCATCCACCTTGAAAACCCAAGGTTCCCTAGCGGTGGATGTTGAGGCTTCCCCCTGATCAACATCCTGGTCCCCTGACCGGATGGATCTAAGTAATCTCTGAATTTTCTCTATTGGAAAAAGTGGTTGAGAGACTACTTCTTCTACAGATAGCTCCGACTGATCTCCCACTGACATGGCGGGGTCTTCTACAACCGAAGGAGGGCTAGATGAGGTTCTAGGCCTTTTGGGAGCTAAGGAACTCTTTATTTCTGAGATAGAATTGCCCATAAACTCTTTCATCCATACAAACATGTCATGGACAGTGGGCTCCGCAGGGTTAGCAGGTGGACGACACCCAGGACACCTATTGTACTCATAGGCATCCGGTAGCGGGGTGCCGCAATCAGCACATGTCAAATGACGCTTCTTAGAGGCGGATTTGCGACCTCCAGACAAATGATCACTCAAGGAAGGAGTAGACATTGTCTAAGAGAAAAGAAATCAAAGGGTTAGAAACAATTCTACCTAACCCTGTTGCAGAGCAACCTACAAATAAATACCTATTAGGTAAATAGTTTTGCTCTAGCAAAGAAAACTCAAGGTATAGCACAGGTTTAACCAGTGCAAGTACTCCAGCTAGGGTAGCAGCAAGAGACACACTAATGGTCCAGCTGCTTTTTATAGGGGAATGGGCGCCTAGATTTAAGTTAAGCCCCGCCCCCTACAGGATGTGATGTACAATACCGAACAAAACATCCAATTCATGGAGAAATGCAGGATTATACAAGATGTGATCCTTCCCACCCTTGGAAGGGGCACATGCACAACAGGATTTGCGAAAAATCCTAGAAATTAAGGTAATCTGCGCTTTAGAAGCGCAGACGCCGGACCGGAAGTCGTCAGACGACGCACTTCCGGTCCACGGAGCTGCCGCAGCGATGGGGCGAAACAGACAGCGCTGCCAAATAAGGTAAGGGCGGACTTAGCCCAAACAGTGAGGCATCAGCGGACCCCTAACAGTTAGGAGGGGCGCACAGAGCTGCTCACGCCAACTCTCGCAACTTCAGTCAGAGACCGAAGTCGCGGACCGCTGAGCTTGGGACAGAACGCTGTCCCGCAGTAGAAAAAGATAAGAAAACATTATATATATATATATATATATATATATATATATATATATATAAAAAAAAAACTCTCCCGTAAGACTTGGGAAGGGAGAGGGATCCATGCAGGCTCTGCTAAAAAGTAGCAGAGCCTGCCCCGTCCTGCTGTCCGCACAGGACAGAAAAAAAGCAATGTGGCCTAAGGGAGGAGGCCTTATATGGGGTACTAATTAAATGTTTAATTACTTGGGCGGAATTAAAAATTCCACCGTCCTGCCAGCTTCACAGGGGCAGAACACCCCACTTGTGCTGCTGGTTAGGACGTAAGGGAAAAGAAAGTTATCGGTGGTCAACACATACTAATTTTGTTAAAATAGTTTGAGATTTATTTTTTTAAGCGCTACAAGTATAAAAGGCATATATCATGGGTATCGTCGTAATCGTATTGACCCACAGAATAAAGAAAACATGTCATTTTTACCGTAAAGTGTACAGCGTGAAAACAAAACCTTCCAAAATTTGATAAATTGCGGTTTTCTTTTCAATTTCCCCACATAAATAATAATTTTTTTTGTTGCTCCGTACATTTTATCATAAAATAAGTGATGTCATTGCAAAGTAAATTGGCGACGCAAAAGTCAAGCTCTGATATAGGTCTGTGGATGGAAATATAAAAGAGTTATGATTTTTAGAAGGCGGAGGAAGAAAAAAACCAAAATGCTAAAATAAAATTTGCCTGGTACTTAAAGGGGTACTACCGTGGAAAGCTTTTTTTTTTTTAATCAACTGGTGCCAGAAAGTTAAGCAGATTTGTAAAATCACTTCTATTAAAAAAAATCTTAATCCTTCCAGTACTTTTTAGGGGCTGTATACTAAAGAGAAATCCAAAAAGAAATGCATTTAATGTGATGTCCTGACCACAGTGCTCTCTGCTGTCCATTTTAGGCACTGGAGAAAATCCCCATAGCAAACATATGCTTCTCTGGACAGTTCCTAAAATGGACATCAGAGGTCAGCAGAGAGCACTGTGGTCAGGACATCACAGGAAATGCATTTTTTTTGCATTTCTCTTTAGTATACAGCCCCTAAAAAGTACTGGAAGGATTACGATTTTTTTTTATAGAAGTGATTTACAAATCTAAATATAAACTAAGGGGTTGTGAGCGCTTCTAGGTGAGTATGAATAAATGGATTAATATTACCATTAGTATCTATATAGAGACAAAACAGCTGTTATTACCTTGTAGTTGTATATTCTGATGAGGATGTAAAGGCCTGTATTGGATGGCTGATTGAGTCCTGCTTGTTCTAAATACCGTATATACTCGAGTATAAGCCGAGTTTTTCAGCACGATTTTTCGTGCTGAAAACACCCCCCTCGGCTTATACTCGAGTGAACTCCCCCATCCGCAGTGGTCTTCAACCTGCGGACCTCCAGAGGTTTCAAAACTACAACTCCCAGCAAGCCCGGGCAGCCATCGGCTGTCCGGGCTTGCTGGGAGTTGTAGTTTTGAAACCTCCGGAGGTCCGCAGGTTGAAGACCACTGCGGCCTTCAACATCATCCAGCCCCCTCTCACCCCCTTTAGTTCTGAGTACTCACCTCCGCTCGGCGCTGGTCCGGTCCTGCAGGGCTGTCCGGTGGGATAGTGGTTCCGGGCTGCTATCTTCACCGGGGAGGCCTCTTCTAAGCGCTTCGGGCCCGGCCTCAGAATAGTCACGTTGCCGTGACAACGACGCAGAGGTGCGTTCATTGCCAACGTACTTCTGCGTCATTGTCAAGGCAACGCCTCTATTCCGGGCCGGAAGCGCGGAGAAGAGGCGCCCCCGGTGAAGATAGCAGCCCGGACCACCTCCTCACCGGACCACCTCCTCTCCGGACAGCCCTGCAGGACCGGACCAGCGCCGAGCGGAGGCGAGTACTCAGAACTAAAGGGGGTGAGAGGGGGCTGGATGATGTTGAAGGCCGCAGTGGTCTTCAACCTGCAGACCTCCGGAGGTTTCAAAACTACAACTCCCAGCAAGCCCGGACAGCCGATGGCTGCCCGGGCTTGCTGGGAGTTGTAGTTTTGAAACCTCTGGAGGTCCGCAGGTTGAAGACCACTGAGGGCGAATGATGAGAAGAGGATGATGAAGGGGGGGGTGTGGGGATGATGAAGGGGGGTGGGGATGATGACAAGGGGATGATGAAGGGGGGGTGTGGGATGATTACAAGGGGATGATGAAGGGGGTGTGTGGGATGATTACAAGGGGATGATGAAGGGGGGGTGTGGGATGATTACAAGGGGATGATGAAGGGGGATGTGTGGGATAAGGGGATGATGAAGGGGGGGATGTGCGGGATGATGACAAGGGGATGTGTGGGATGATGACAAGGGGATGATGAAGGGGGGATGTGTGGGATGATAAGGGGATGATGAAGGGGGGATGTGTGGGATGATGATGAGGATGTTAATGACGGGTCTGGATGATGACAGGGGGGGATGAGGTATTTCCCACCCTAGGCTTATACTCGAGTCAATAACTTTTCCTGGGATTTTGGGTTGAAATTAGGGGTCTCGGCTTATACTCGGGTCGGCTTATACTCGAGTATATACGGTAGTTGTATCCAATCGTGTGGGTAGTGGCTAGGTGTGGATAATGGGCGATATTTTGTACCTTGTATCCTCCGTGTGGGTACCAGCTTTGATACGATCTTCCAGACCTGCTACTAAAGATGGAGTTGCGCTAGGAGATGCCCCGGCCGGCGTCGTCTACTAACAGCGTGCGCGAGTGGGATAGGGAACAACCAGGATGAAGCCTTTCGGCAATGTAAGTGACGTCTCTCCAGGTACCTGCGAGTGTTAGACGCGTTTCGGAAGTGACGACTTCCTTTCTCAAAGACATTAGCCATTTATTCCCATATCCCCATCAGGTCCACATCAAGGTGATTGCTAATTCCAACAAAGTAATCGTTGATTAATTGTACAGGCGTAAAAACTGAACTGTCCGTTATTGTTTTAGAGTAACGTCCATATAAGTTCGGGGTTTATTAGTCCATCACTAATAAACCCCGAACTTATACGGACGTTACTCTAAAACAATAACGGACACTTCAGTTGTGTAAGACCAATCAGCTGACATACCTCAGGGACTACTCCCCTCATCATACCCAACAAATAGTTTGCGCCCTCCACATGACCATAGCCATAAAAAGGTACTGAGCTGCAGTACCAGGCTCAAAGTCTTGCATCGATGGAGCTGTGCCAAGTACTCAACCACTTCTTCAGCTGCTGATCATAGAGACTTTGGGGGGGTGTTCAAGAGGAAATTGGTTCTCTTAGGGTATGTACACAGGCTTTATCCACTGCAGATAAATAAATAAAAAAAAGTTAGAACCTGTAAGCAGAGTGAACTAACAACTCATGGGGGCCCCCTTAGACCCCATCCTTGTCTGATCCACAGTTATAGATGCCCTGCCCATTTAAAATAATTTTTTTTATATATATTAATATTAGAGTACCTGTCAAGCCATATTTTCTCAGATTATGCCTGAACTATTTCTAACACCTGTCCTTAAAAATTTCCAAGCTTTAAAAAGCTCTGAATCATACCTTACTCACTCATTTATCAATGTTTGCTTATGTATTCTTTAGTAATTTTTTCTTAACTTTTTTTTTGCTTATGTGCGACTTATCAACTGGTTTCAGCCTGTTGATAATTTTCTTTCACGTAAGCAATTTTTCTCTTTTTTACTTTGGTAGTAGCTTTTTCTGCTCCATGTTTGAGCTGGAGTAAATTTTGTCATTTACCCTTATTGCGATATATCTGTCTCTCTCCAATTTTTCGTGTGACATTTTGACTGAAAAGCGAGATAAGCAAGTTTTCCAAAACTTAAAAGGGGTTATCCAGGAAAACACTTTTTTTTTATATATCAACTGGCTCAATCTTAATCCTTTCAATACTTTTCAGCTTTTGAAGTTAAGGTTGTTCTTTTCTGTCCAAGTCCTCTCTGATGACACCTGTCTCGGGAAACACCCAGTTTAGAAGAAGTTTGCTATGGGGATTTGCTTCTAAACTGGGCGGTTCCCGAGACACGTGTCATCAAAGAGGACTTAGACAGAAAAGAACAACCTTAACTTCAGAAGCTCATAAGTACTGAAAAGGTAAGATCATGCATTTTAAAGCCTATTAGTTTCCCCCACATTAGGTGCAGTCCCTGAGGTCATGTGGGGCTCTGTACGAGAGAGAGCAGCCAGGGTGGCGGGCGCACTGATAGCTGGCACAGTGAACTCAGACGTTGCGCTGCTGCGCTTAGACGTGAGGTCAAGTCACCCCCACGGTGACGTGACCTCACATCTAAGCGCAGCAACGCGCCACGCCGGAGTTCAAAGCGCCTCTCCCAGGCAGCTGACCACCCAGGGCCGTAAGTAAGAAGCAAGGCCGGCCCTCTTTTTCTGCTAAGATATTTATCGTCGGCGCCAGGCGGCCTATGCGCAGGGCCAGTGCAAGGAATTCTTGCTACACAAGCGAAGCTCCATTTTGGCGCCCCCCCCAATCCTCAAGTAGAAAAACAAAGCCACACCCCCCGCCCGCATCTCCCACCTGCTAGCTAGCAGCTCTTACAGTGAGGACATGCTAGGAGTTGTAGTTCTACCAGCTAGCCAGTGGGAGGTAGATGCGGGCAGATGGCCGAGGAGCGGAGCTTCACAAAAAGTTGTACAAAAAGTAGCAGTTTGCGACTTTTTGTGCACCTTTTTTAACCACCTAAGGACATAGGACGTTCTCTAATGTCCTCACTACCTGGGCTTTAATGCCCAAGGACGTTAGAGAACGTCCTGTTGTATTTCCGGTCTCTGCCGCTCGCCAGGCAGAGATCGGAACTGGATGCCTGCTGAAATCCTTCAGCAGGCATCCAGGGCAAACTCTGAGAGGGGCCATGTAGGGAGATCGCCCTTGCGATCTGCGGCAATACCGGGCTGATCGGTAATTTCGCATGATCCCGGCTGCTCACAGACAGCCAGGACCATGCTGAAGACTAGGAGCGAGGTGGCAAGCCTGCCACCTCCTCCGATCCCCTGCGATTGGTCGGTTAACTAACCGACCAATCGCAGGGGGGGGGGGGGGGGCGGCGTGGATACTTCTTCCCACCCTGCCCGGCCCCTTGAAGTCTGGGCATGCTGGGAGTTGCAGTTTTGCAACATCTGGAGGTCCACAGTTTTGGGACCACTGTGCCCTTCCAGATGTTGCAAAACTACACATCCTCAGCATGCCCTTACTGTCCAGGCATGCTGGGAGTTGTAGTTCTGTAACATCTGGCCCTTCAGATGTTGCAGAACTACAACTCCCAGCATGCCTGGACAGTTTTGGCATACTGGGAGTTGTAGTTTTGCAACATCTGGAAGGGCACAGATTGGGAACCACTGTATTAGTGGTCTGCAAACTGTAGTCCTCCAGATGTTGCAAAACTACAACTCCAAGCATGCTGGGAGTTGTAGTTCGGCAACATCTGGCTCTAAAGATGTTGCCGAACTACTCCTCCCAGCATGCCTGAGAATGCTGAGAGTTGTGGTTTTGCAACAACTGGAGGCACACTGGTTGGAAAACATTGTCGGTTTCCTAACTCAGTGTTTCCCAACCCGTGTGCCTCCAGCTGTTGCAAAACTATAACCACCAGCATGCACTGATAGACTGTGCATGCTGGGAGTTGTAGTTTTGCAACAGCTGGAGGTCCCCCCCCCCCTGTGAATGTACAGGGTACATTCACATGGGCAGGGGGCTTACAGTGAGTATCAGGCTGCAAGTTTGCGATGCAGCAAATTTTGCGCGGCAGCTCAAACTCGCAGCGGGAAACTCGCTGTAATCCCCCGCCCATGTGACTGTACCCTAAAAACACTACCACAAAATAAAAAGTAAAAAAACACTACATATACACATACCCCCTACACAGCCCCCCTCCCCTTCCCAATAAAAATGAAAACGTCTGGTACGCCACTGTTTCCAAAATGGAGCCTCCAGCTGTTGCAAAACAACAACTCCCAGTATTGCCGGACAGCCATTGACTGTCCAAGCATGCTGGGAGTTTTGCAACAGCTGGAGGCACCCTGTTTGGGAATCACTGGCGTAGAATACCCCTATGTCCACCCCTATGCAAATCCCTAATTCAGGCCTCAAATGCGCATGGCGCTCTCACTTTGGAGCCCTGTCGTATTTCAGGGCAACAGTTTAGGGCCACATATGGAGTATCGCCGTACTCGGGAGAAATTGCCTAACATATTTTGGGGGGCTTTTTCTCCTTTAACCCCTTATGAAAAGGTGAAGTTGGGGTCTACAACAGCATGTTAGTGTAAAAAAATTAATTTTTTACACTAACACGCTGGTGTTGCCCTATACTGTTCATTTTGACAAGAGGTAAAAGGGGAAAAAAAAAGCCCCTCAAAATTTGTAATGCAAGTTCTCCCGACGGAGATACCCCATAAGTGGCCGCAAAGTGCTCTTGGGGCGCACAACAAGGCCCAGAAGGGAGAGTGCACCATGTACATTTGAGGTGATTTGCACAAGGGGTGGCTGATTGTTATAGCGGTTTTGACAAACGCAAAAAAAAAAAAAAAAAAAACACACATGTGACCCCATTTCGGAAACTACACCCCTCACGGAATGTAATGAGGGGTGCAGTGAGAATTTACACCCCACTGGTGTCTGACAGATCTTTGGAACAGTGGGCTGTGCAAATTAAACATTTTGTACAGCCCACTGTTCCAAAGATCTGACAGACACCAGTGGGGGGGGGGGGGGTAAATGCTCACTGTACCCCTTGTTACGTTCCTCAAGGGGGTCTAGTTTCCAAAATGGTATGCCATGTGGGGGTTATTTTGCTGTCCTGGCACCATAGGGGCTTCCTAAATGCGACATGCCCCCCGAGCAAAATTTGCTCTCCAAAAGCCAAATATGACTCCTTCTCTTCTGAGCATTGTAGTTCGCCCGTAGTGCACTTCAGGTCCACTTATGGGGTAGCTTCATACTCAGAAGAGATGGGGTTACAAATTTTGGGGGGTATTTTCTGCTATTAACCCTTGCAAAAATTGGAAATTTGGGGGGGAAAAAAAACACATTTTAGTGAAAAAATATATATATTTTTTTACATATGCAAAAGTCGTGAAACACCTGTGGGGTATTAAGGTTCACTTTACCCCTTTTTACATTCCTCAAGGGGTCTAGTTTCTAAAATGGTATGCCATGTGGGGATTTTGCGCTGTTCTGGTACCATAGGGGCTTCCTAAATGAAACATGCCCCCCAAAAACCATTTCAGAAAAACATACTCTCCAAAATCCCCTTGTCGCTCCTTCCCTTCTGAGCCCTCTAATGCGCCCGCTGAACACTTTACATGGACATATGAGGTATGTGCTTGAGAGAAATTGGGCTACAAATATAAGTATACATTTTCTACTTCTACCCCTTGTAAAAATAAAAAAATTGGGTCTACAAGAACATGCGAGTGTAAAAAATGAAGATTGTGAATTTTCTCCTTCACTTTGCTGCTATTCCTGTGAAACCCCTAAAGGGTTAAAACGCTGACTGAATGTCATTTTGAATACTTTGGGGGGTGCAGGTTTTTATAATGGGGTCATTTGTGGGGTATTTCTAATATGAAGACCCTTCAAATCCACTTCAAACCTGAACTGGTCCCTGAAAAAGTTTGAAAATTGTGAAAAATTGGAAAATTGCTGCTGAATTTTGAAGCCCTCTGGTGTCTTCCAAAAGTAAAATCACGTCAATTTTATGATGCAAACATAAAGTGGACATATTGTATTTGTGAATAAAAAAATTTATTTGGAATATCCATTTTCCTTACAAGCAGAGAGCTTCAAAGTTAGAAAAAATGCTAAATTTTCAATTTTTCATCACATTTTGGAATTTTTCACTAAGAAACGATGGAAGTATCGACAAAATTTTACCAATATCATAAAGTAGAATATGTCACGAAAAAAACAATCTCGGAATCAGAGTGATAGGTAAAAGCATCCCAGAGTTATTAATGTTTAAAGTGACAGTGGTCAGATGTTCAAAAACGCTCCGGTCCTAAAGGTGTAAAATGGCCTGGTCCTTAAGGGGTTAAAATGCTACAGCACGTTTTGTCAGATCTGACCTGGCTCAAATTTGCGATTTTTTTTTTTTTAAAGGGGGTTTGGACTGAGACCAGAAATACACCCTGACATTTAAGAATAAGCAGTCCATTTTTTTTTTTGGTGGGGTCTGAATGCTGGGACCTCCACCAATCACCTCGCTTCAAGTTGCTTTCAAGCTGTTGCAAAGCTACAACTCCCATCATGTCTGGAGCCTCAGGCATTATGGTATGCAGTTTTGTAACAGCTGAAGGCCACAGATTGGAGTACAGTGTCCCCATCATCACTGCAGAACTTACAAATTACAGCTCTGATGGGACAGTCAGGAGATTACACAATGATATCACTGACGTGAGTGGTCTCTGTTGTCGTTCCCTTTTCCTCTGGTCCAGACGCCAGGTCTTCTTCCAGCTCCATCTTCTCTGCAGAGTCCAAGGCCCAAACTTCATTGTCTCCTCACTGTCAGCAGATCCTCATCCTCTGTATGACGACAATAATCATAATACTGCCACCCACTGAATGCAATACTGCCATACACTGCACCCTGAATATAATACTGCCATACACTGCACCCTGAATATAATACTGCCATACACTGCACCCTGAATATAATACTGCCATACACTGCACCCTGAATATAATACTGCCATACACTGCACCCTGAATATAATACTGCCATACACTGCACCCTGAATATAATACTGCCATACACTGCGCCCTGAATATAATACTGCCATTAGCCTTTGGATAGGGGGATAGGTTATAGATTGTGTGTTGGGGGGGTCCAAGCATTGAGACCCCCCCCCCCCCCCCCCACGGGGGCCCAGTCAGTATGCCAGAAGCCGATGTCGGCACGCTCCCTCCACGTATCTCTATGGAGTATACGGAGGGGTGTGTTAGGCAGCACTTTGTGCGGGGTCGGCATACCTCTTTTTTCCAGCTGACTGCCAAGGCCCATACTGGAGATCGCGTGGGTCCCAGCACTCAGGCCCCCCCCCCCCCCCAAATCTATAACTTATCCCATATTCTTTGGACCCCGCATCTATCAATCATGCCTATACATCTCCCCCTTATCCTTGGTTTCCTCAGCCTCACAACCCCCCCCCCCCCCCCCCCAATCCTTGTTATCCTCACTATGAGATGAGCGAATTTACTGAAAATTCGATTAGTCACGAACTTCTCGGCTCGGCCGTTGATGGCTTATCCTGCATAAATGAGTTCAGCTTTCAGGTGCTCCTGTGGGCTGGAAAAGGTGGAGACAGTCCTAGGAGACCCTTTCCTAGGACTGTATCTACCTTTTCCAGACCACCGCAGCACCTGAAAGCTGAACTAATTTATGCAGGAAAAGTCAGCAACTGCCGAACCGAGAAGTGAAGTTCGTGACGAATCGAATTTACTGTAAATTCGCTCATCTCTAATCCTCACCAACACCCCCCAGCCTCCACTCCTTCAATCATATACACCCCCCCTCCCAAATCATAAATATACACCCCCCTTATCCTTGGTACTAACCCCCCCCCCCCCCCCTCTCCTCAGTCTCCTAACCCATCCCCCCCCTGCACGCCAGCTTTATTCTTTTGTTCTCCTCAGCCTACCCTCCGCAGCCCTAATCACATGCAGATCCGTCCCGCACTCAGCAGCAGTGCCGGGCTCCCAGCTTTACGGCGTGAAGACGCAGGGGGAATGACGTCGCTCGTGACTCCCCTGCGCTCCCAGGGCTACGGAGAAGCAGTACAGCCGCAGGCAGCAATGAAGATGATTGCTGTGCTGCTGCGGCCAATCCTGCTGCCACCTGACCAGATGCACCCACCAAAGTAAGCCACGGCCCTTCTATCAGCTGCCGTGCTTGCCGGTGGGAGGCAGACAGAGCGGGCAACATATTTTCCACATAAACCTAGGCAAGTTCCAAAAGGAGCAGGAGTTTAACTTATTTTTGCAGCGATGAGAATAATGCCTTAAAGTGCACGTCAGTGCTCTCTTCTGTACGGGCCAACCACTCCGACAGCCCAGGAGTGAGGCGCACACTGCACCCAGCTGTAACTCAGTCAGTTGAATGACCTGGTACAAGCAACATTTGACATGTCAAAATGTTATGCAAACAACAATGCTGCTTTAAAGTGTACCTGTCAGGGCCAAGCAGAATTTTTTTTTAATTTTATATATGTGCCAAACAAAAACCACAGAAACCATGCTTTGGTGGGTGTCACTTTAATAATAGTTTTAAAGAGTACATTGTTGGGTTCCGACTCCTGTGACACTGCCAAACTCCAAACATTGCGGCGGTTAAGGCAAGGACTCCTCCTACTACAGCTGCTGCTCTCAGCCACAACACAGTGTGCGAATCCGGATCAACACCTAGTGAAGAAAGTTAGGAAGCTACATGTGATCAGTGAAAAGGTCCAAATATATATTTCTTTTGAACACTGCACCACTTTTGTCCTTAGGTTGTGGGTTATATTGCAGTTTTGTTTCATTAAAGTGAATAGGTCTTGGATAGGTGTGATTTTATTTTATATTTTTTTAAATAAATGATCTCCATCCCTGGCAAGCCCCTTTAAACACTATTCATTACCTTTGACTCTCTTGGGTAAGTTTTTGCCCAAATCTATTAAGTCACCATCCATGGAGTCTTCCTTTTCAGCACCAACAAAATCTGGATCAGATGTTTCGTTCTGCATATCATAATCCCAAATGTCTCCTGATGAAATGTACCATACATAACTAATGGGAAGTCAGCAGCATTGAGTCCTTATACAAGACCATAGATCAAAGGCTAGGACATTAACAAATGGTTAAGGAACAAACATTTTACCTTGAGTGCTAAAATACAAGTCAACGTTCATGTGAGATGGTGTTTCAGGGTCAATGAAGTTAACAGGGCCTTTGCTTACTGTGATCTCCTCCCAGCTTTCCTTGGTGGCTCGTTCTGCAGATAAACATTGTAAATTCTTTGACTTCCAGCTGAAACACTCCACACAATGCTTTAACATAGAAGCTCTTACTTTTTCTTTGGCCACATGAGGTTCTGCAGGATTCTGTTGCAGATGGGACACATACAGCAGCACTGCAGTGAAAGTACACCTGGAACATTAAATTGAAAAAGCCTCCATAAAAGAATGAGTAACGACAGTACAGATCAAGCTACGGTATTGCCAAAACGTATGCACTGGCTGTCGCCATGTTTATATAGACATGCAAGCTGTATCAATGTTTCTACATAGGATCTCCCCATTACAACTCAGTCAGGTTTCAGATCTACGGTCAGATTATGGCTCCTCCATATTACTTAAATTTAAACCTTGAAATCTCACTGGCCCCACCGATCCATTGGTATTTGCCAACATACTACCTCTAGTAAAACGCATGCAATAAAATATCAAATATACTTTACCAGTCCACCAAGAGAATGTTGCCCATTTGGAGCCATAAATGTGAAGGTACTGACAATGAAACGTTGGTAGTGGGTTGGGTACTGCACAGCCTGTGAGGAAGTGCCAACTGGGAGTTGCCTAGTCATGTAGTTGTCTCCAGTAAAGGGGCATCTGAAATACACATCACATGGTTACAAGGTTCAAACCGTCCCTATGGCATAAAAGCTTTTTATTTTCTAATCTTACCCATTTACTAGTATGGGCCACTGGACTTTTTGAGCGGGATCTGAACTGGGAGTGGCCCAACAGTTATCCAACATTAGAATAAGGCTTTGATCTGTTCTTCCTAGTATGTGGACCTCCAAGGACACAGGATCTCTGAGAAATTTAGTCACAGGATACTCGTTGTCCATGTAGTATGATGTATAGGCCTCATCTACAAGATACAAATTTAAGACAAAATAAGCCATGTTAGGCTGGGTCCAGTTATTTGCATCACAAACTTACAGCAATTTGCTGCACAAAAGTGGAAGAGATTTGAGATGCTAGCAACATGTACTATGCTGAAAATTTCCAAGAAGTCAAACTTCATGTTTAGTCTGAAACCCATGGCAAAACCTGTACCAGAAGTTATTTGCTACAGATGGGCCCAGCCAGTTTCATAATTGCCTTGCTTCAGGCAAAGAAGTTGGCCAGGGAGGTGTTATCAGACCTGCGGTCAGGCAAGGGGCTTGGAGCTGGAATACAGATGCCAAAATGCATATGTAACACTCCTGTGTAAAACACAGCCACAGCAATAAGTAGGACTCCCCAAAGGTGGGCATTATGTGCCGTGTATAAGATTTGTACAGGCTGGCAAGCACCCATACGTAGCCACAAACAGTTAACACATTGCAATATGACCAGTCAGATGTTACCTTTAGCTATCCTCATCTCCAGCACCAGAGGTCCAGTAGTTGACACAGGAAGTGGTGGAGGCAGTGTAAGCACTTCGACTTGTAGCGGGACATCGCCAGTCTGAGCATAGCTACAGAGGACAGTCAACCTTGGAGACAGGGAAATATTTGAGTATTTTGGGAATATATCACTATGATGACCCTTTTAGGCGCCATTAGATGTCATGAAATTCATGGTGCCAGACTTCATTTTTCTTAGAGTAAAATTTCCACTATTTTGCTACCATTGGGCCAGGTTCACACTTACGAAGTTCAAAAAAAAATTATGTCCGGAGTGCATTAGACAGCACTGGGACCGCGTGGACATTGCCTTCCAATGTCTGGAGTAGATTCAGCCTGAAGAACGAACAAGTTCATTTTTTTGGTGGCAGATTGAGTGGTGGGACGTCGGCCAATGAAGTTCTGTGTGCACTGTGCAGTGTAATCGCCGATCAAAGTTTCTAAGCAGACTTCCGGTAGGAAATTCTGTAGTGTGAACCTAGCCTTATAGTACACAGACCGATAGTCCTGAGCAAGATTTCACCCCCAATAAAATCAGTCTGGAATGGGCCTCTCAGCAAGGGCCCAGAGGCAGCCACATTGGCTGTAACTATGGCTCATATGCCTTGCCAACTGCATTAGTGCTCTTACCTCATTGTACTGTCTCTTGTGATTGAGGACCCTTGCCAGGTCTTAACATCCATAGTGGCTTGAACAGTATTTTCATACACAATTGTGTTACCAATAAGCTGCCAACGGATGGAAAATTGTTTAGAGACATAAGCAGTCACAAAAAAGTTACTAAAAATAATGCACATTACAGCTAGAGAAAAATTTGACTCTCATTAAGATTTCTTTTTCTGAAAGTGAATATTCCTACCTTCCATTATGGCAAACACACAAACCCTGGCATGTTTCATTGGCAGAGGCCACCTTGCTTAAGCTTGCCCAGCCATGGTAACAAAATACAAGTCATTTATTTTATTCTTACCCGACTCCCTTTACCACAGGAAAGAGGAAACTGAAACACGAGAAAAGTTGAACTCTTGGAAGTCGTCATTTCCGAGCATGATGAAGAATCTACACCAAGGACAGAAGCAGATTCCAAGATCAAGGATGGCGCAGTCAGATCTTTTGAGACAGTGATCAAAACCTGCCCTTCATCTGTACACCGTGTAGTCACTGGAAGAGGAAACAGTATGGACTGTTCAGCCTTCACAATTGTCATGAATGAAATTTTTTTTTATATATATTATATATATTTTTTTCTCTAATCTTAAATAACTTCTATTGATCAACCAAAAACTGCATATGATTTTGCAGAACAGCGCAACACATTAGATCTGGTCATTGCTGTCAGTCCCTTGTAAGACTAGTAAATAAAAACTAAGAATGTGCGTGATCTGTGCACCCCAAGCTATTTAATGACTAAAATCCATTTTTTGTGTTAGTAACATGTTCTCCTAAACTAAAAAAAAAAAAAAAAAAAAACAACAACATGCATGCCAGGGAAAGGGGTTAACTTACACTTGTTTCCATAATAACACTGAGGCAGGTCTCCTGGAGAGAAGCAGCATCCTAGTTGCTCACAGACGTCAGAAGGCACAGACGAGTTAGCACACAACAAGCGGTCAGTTCTCTGGATGGCAGCACAGTCACTAGGGCTTGGAGCATCCAAAGCTGGGAAAGAATTTAGAAAACTTCTATAGAAGCATTCAAGGAGACTTTTTTTCTGTATATGGGGATATATGAAGGCTAATTTTTTTGCACCATGATCTGAAGTTTTTATCAGTACCATTTTCATGGTACTTTTTGATAGCCTTTTACACTTTTTTTAGGGTATACAAAGTGACCAAAAATACACAAATTTGGTTTAACACAAAAATGTTAATGCCGTACACATAAAAAAATTCCATAGTATGGACATTTATGCACGCGGCGATACCACATATGTTTATTTGATTTTCTTTTTATAAATAGGAAGGAGGTTGATTCAAAATTATGGGAAGTGGTTAAATCACATTAACTTTTTCTTCACTTTTTTCCAGTGTTATAGCCCCCATAGAGGACTATAACATGCAATACCTTGATTGCAGACACCGATCAATGCAGAGCCATAGCATTGCATTGATCAGTGCTCTGCTGCTTCAGCCTGGATCTGCGGTCAACTTTGATTGTGGCATCTAAAGGGTCAATACCGATATCAGCCTGATAGGCGATGTCCGATATTAGCCACAGGTCCTGGCTGCTGATTGCAACTGGGACCTGTCGGGTATGGGAGCAGGCCAGTACTAAGCTGCTGTATACTGCAGAGGAATCTTCTCTTTTTGAATTTCCTTTCTTTCTGACCACAATTGCTCTCTGCTGCCACCTCTGTCCATGTTAGGAACTGTCCAGAGCTGGAGAGGTTTGCTATGGGGATTTGCTCCTACTCTGGACAGTCCCTAAAAGGAACAGAGGTGTAACCACTGGTCAGTCAGAAAGGAAATTCAAGAAGAAAAGTAGTATACAGCAGCTGAAGTACTAGGAGGATTATGATTTTTAAATAGAAGTAATTTACAAATACATGTAACTTTTTCTGGCACCAGAAGTATTTTTTGTTTTCCACTGGAGTACCCGTTATTACCTGGTAAGGGTGGGCACTTTAGGTCCTTTTTATGGTGTTCCACTTGACCATTCTTAATACGTTCCATGATCAGAGTCATGACATGATCTCCCTGCTGAACAGAAGATGCATAAATTATACATAGAGATCATATTCCCAGTGTAACAAGTTTAAAAGCACAACTGCCAAGTGCTGTACAACACTAACCCTTGGTCCAAAAAAATAAAAAAAAAAACTCGCCCAATAGCTGTATTTTTGTGGACCCAACCTTTAGTTCTACATTACTAAATAAGCCATGATGATCCATAATCAGTTTATCATTACTATGGAGGACAGAGTGGCTGTCAACTTTAATACAGCCACGTGAGACCAGTTTTGGGTTTGCATATAAGACTTTCAAAAACCCCTCTCCTAATTGGTTGCTTTAGACCAGTGGTCGCCAACCAGCATGCTGGGTAGCAGTTTTCATGCCAAATCACCACTTGACCTACCTCTTGTCTGACATAGCATCCATCATAACTAGCACCAATGGTCATTGAGCCATCTAGGTTTTGTGCTACCCAGAGGCCACAAGTCGTGTCATTGTGCAGATCTTGAAACTTTCCCTCATGGTCTAGAAGAAAGACAAAGTTCAACTCATACAATAAATAAGTTATCCATATTATAATATAACTAAAATGGCATAACAACCTGTCATGATTTATGGCAACTTTAGTTCTACTGCATTAGAGTGGGAGGGTTCCTAGGACATGAATTTCAAATTAGTGGGGGTTAAAATCCATCAACCAGGGGGTGACCTGACCCCCTGTGCTATAAAGGCATCGTAGTTGCAAATTACATGTTCCCCCCCCCCCCCCACCTTTTAAAAATCATAACCCTTTCAGTTTTGCACCTAAAGAGCCATATTATGGTTTATATTTTGTGCCACCAATTCTACTTTGCAGTGACATTAGTAATTTTGCCAAAAAAAAAAAAAAACACAGCGAAGCAAAAAAATAAAAAATAAAAAATTGAGAGACAAAATTGAAAAAAAAAAAAAAAGCCATTTTGTAACTTTTGGGGGCTTCCGTTTCTACACAGTACATTTTTCGTAAAACATTACACTTATCTTTATTCTGTAGGTCCATACGATTAAAATGATACCCTACTTATATAGGTTTGATTTTGTTGTACTTCTGGAAAAAAAAAATCATAACTACATGCACGAAAATGTATATGTTTAAAATTGTCATCTTCTGACCCCTATAACTTTACTTTATCGTGTATCGGGCGGTATGAGGGCTCATTTCTTGCGCCGTGATCTGAAGTTTTTAGCGGTACCATTTTTGTATTGATCGGACTTTTTGATCATCTTTTTTCACGATATAAAAAGTGACCAAAAATATGTCATTTTGGACTTTGGAATTTTTTTTGCGCGTACGCCATTGACCGTGCGGTTTAATTATTGATATATTTTTATAGTTCGGACATTTATGCACACAGCGACATGTTTATTTAGATCTTTTTTTTATGGGAAAAGGGGTGATTTGGACTTTTATTAGGGAAAGGGTTAAATCACACTTACTGTAAAAGGTAAAAAAAATAAAAATAAAAAGTGTTATAGCCCCCATAGGGAACTATAACACTGCAAACGTTGATCTTTTACGCAGATCACTGCAAAGCCATAGCTTTGCGTTGATCAGCGTTATCGGCGGTCGATTGCTCAAGCCTGCATCTAAGGCTTGGAGCAATCAATCGCCGATCGGACGCGCCGGAAGGTAAGAGGACCTCCGCTCATGCCCTAGCTGATTGGGACACTGCATTTTCACTGCGGTGGTCCCGATCAGCCCCACTGAGCAGCCAGGAAGCTTTTACTTTCGTTTTACTTGCGGCGTTCAACTTTGAATGCCACGTCTAAAGGGTTAATAGCATGCAGCATCGCGATCGCTGCCACGCGCTATTAGCCCCGGGTCCCGGCTTCAGTTGCATGCTGGGACTGACCCGATATGACACGGGTTCACCGGCTGACCCCGCGTTATATCTCGGGAGCTGGCCAAGGACGTAAATATACAAGTCCTTGGTCGTTAAGTGGTTAAATATACCGGCAGTGCGTTTATTCAACCAATCCTCCAACTCCCGGAATGTTGCACCATAACCTATAGCAGGGTTTCCCAACCAAAGAGCCGCCCGCTGTTGCAAAACTACAACTTCCAGCATGCCCGGACAGCCGTTGGCTGTCCGGGCATGCTGGGAGTTGTAGTTTTTGCAACAGCGGGAGGCACACCTGGTTGGGAAATACTGACCCATAATATATACTACAACATGCTGGGAGTTGTAGTTTTCGTTTGGGGCAGCTGCTGAGCCTCAGGCTGTATCAGGGCATGCTGGGAGTTGTAGTTAGTAACTAACTGCAACTCCAGAAATAAAAAAAGTCACAAAAGAGTGGTACTGTTCAAAACTACAGATCGGGATGCAAAAATAAATATGAGCCCTCATACAGGCCCATATAAAAAGGAGAAAACATGGGGTTATAGGGGTCAGCATAGGACAACATTTCCCTCGTATATGTACCTGTGATTTTACACATTTATAGTTATGCAAATTAGCATGGCCTTTTTTTGGGGCGCAAGAAAGGTGACAGCCCTACTCATAGGGACAAGTTGTAAAAATCCCAGTAGCAGCACCACTCTTGGCTATAGGCTATATCTGGAGTGATTTTCCCACAACAACCAATCACAGCTCAGCTTTCACTTTACCTCAGCTCCTTAGCTGAGCTGTGATTGGTCGCTGCGGGAAAATCCCTTTATTTGTTCTACCACACAGTTTTGTAAATCTGGGCCATTGGGTCTCAGCCACGAGACAAGCTGTGATCATGGGTAATAGACTTTTCGGCACTTCAGTGTTTTGCCAGACAGTCCAAGTCATTCTCTCCATAGTCTGAAGCAGGGAGTTAGTCAGATTTGATTGACAGCCAGGGAGTTCAGCACATGCAGCCATTCACCATATTCTATATACGGGCCTGTACGAGGACTTTTTTTGCATCCTGATCTGTTTTGAACAGTACAACTTAGGTTTTGAATTTTTTATTTATTTATTTTTTATTCTGGAGTTGCAGTTAGTTACTAACTACAACTCCCAGCATGCCCTGATACATCCTGTGATTATATATCATAACAGCCCATTTAGTGACTAAATATCATAAATTAGTAATGAGCAGTAGAGATGAGCGAACTTACAGTAAATTCGATTCGTCACGAACTTCTCGGCTCGGCAGTTGACGACTTTTCCTGCATAAATTAGTTCAGCTTTCAGGTGCTCCCGTGGGCTGGAAAAGGTGGATACAGTCCTAGGAGAATCTTTCCTAGGACTGTATCCACCTTTTCCAGCCCACCGGAGCACTTTAAAGCTAAACTAATTTATGCAGGATAAGTCATCAACTGCCGAGCCGAGAAGTTCGTGACGAATCGAATTTACTGTAAGTTCACTCATCTCTAATGAGCAGCATTGCCCATATTCCAATTCGCCATATTTCACGAATATTCATCCTATAGTTGCAAATTCGTTATATTCGATGAAGAAAACAGTGAGGGGGGGGGGGGCGGGCGGCGCTTCGGCAACTTTACTATTGGTTGCTAGGGACCTCTGACAAGTGTATTTGCATCATTCTAATTGGCCCACAAGTAAAAAAAAAGGAGGAATATGTAAATATTCACATATGCAGAAAAAAAAAAAAATAAATAAAATAAAAAAAATATATATATATATATATATATATATATATATATATATATATATATATATAAAAATATTGGCAATTTCAAATATTCACGATAATTCAAAATGCAAATATTCGGGTCCAACACTTATCATAATGCCAGTAAACCCCTTCAACTAACTTCATCTTGAGAAGGGATCTATTGTACTTACCCAACACTGTCAAAGCAGAAGCAAATTCTGTATGTATAGAAGGAAGAGAAAACCTCAGATCACTGGACCGACATTGCAGATTGGGGACTTCATCTAAAAACCCCTCAATGCCAGATACTAAACATTGGAAGCTACAGCACCAGACAACCACTAGCAGCTCCAGCACCCACCCCATCTTAACTATAGCTCCCAATACTCCCAGTAACCACAGATCAGTCCTTTATACCGTGAGAAGGAGGGAAGGGTCTCATTGTGATTGGACATGGATGAGACTACCTACAGGTGTATATTATCAGCGGATAACAAACCTCCATTCAGGGTGTTCATACACTTACAGTAAATTCAATTCGTCACAAACTTCTCGGCTCGGCAGTTGATGACTTTTCCTGCATAAATTAGTTCAGCTTTCAGGTGCTTCGGTGGGCTGGAAAAGGTGGATACAGTCCTAGGAGACTCTTTCCTAGGACTGTATCCACCTTTTCCAGCCCACCGGAGCACCGGAAAGCTGAACTAATTTATGCAGGAAAAGACAGCAACCGCCGAGCCGAGAAGTTTGTGACGAATCGAATTTACTGTAAGTTCGCTCATCTCTAATTGCAATCATTTTATACAAAGCGGAGAATAGATTATAAAAATAGAGAAGAATTCTCAGCCTTTCCTTTATGGATTACATACTTTGGCTAATTCGTGGTACTGGACCTAATTACTGCATGTGTTTTTGGTGCGAATTACCAAAATCTTTGTAAAAATTTGGATTTTTATGGAAATGCGGTAAAATGTGCCATTTCTTACTGGGATTTAGGTAATTTATGGCAAAAACACATGCAGTTATTAGGCTCAGTTCCCATTATGTCCCTGCCCCCGTTCATCTTATTCGTATACTGTTAGGCTAGGTTCACACTGCGGAATCTCCGGGCAGAACATTTCTGCCAGGAGATTCCGAGTGTGGCCAGTGGTGACTGAATCATACGGCGCTAGGACCGCGCAGACACTGAAGTCTTCAATAGACTGCAATGCGTTCCGCGAGTATTTCAGCCTGAAGAATGAACAACGCCATTCTTCAGGCTGAAATTTTCAAGTGGATTTTCCGTTCACAAATTCCGAAGTGTGAAACCCGTTCACTATACAGTACATTTTAGTAAGCGGAATTTCTGCCTGCAATTTCAAAGCGTGATTCAGGCGGAAATTCCGTAGTTTGAACCTAGCCTAAGGCTAGGTTCACACTGCAGAATTTCTGGGCAGAATTTCTGCCGGAGACTGAACCGGGGGTGCTAGGACCGAGCAGACTGCATTGCTGCTCCCATAGACTGCAATGCATTTCTGGGTGAATCTTTTTGGAGAAATGCTCAGAAATGCATTGCCATCTATGGGGACGGCAATGTAGTCCACGCGGTCCTAGTGCCGCCGACTCGATCTCCGGCAGAAATTCTGCCCAGAAGTGAACCTAGCCTAAGAGGGAGCAGTGGATCAAATTCACTTCTATTGTTGTATAGAATGACTTAGTGACTCAGTTCAACATATCTGCTATTTTAGGCAAACTTATAATGGGGGCTGAGGTGCTTTTGAAATGGCGCATACATCCCGAAAGGAGAAACTAGATGACTCAGTTCAGCCATACAAGAGAATGGTGTCTGCTGCTCCCTTTAACAGTATAAGAGTACACGTTGGCATACCGTTTTCAGTGGGATAGTGACGGATATAATTAATTAGGGCAGCAATGTAGCTGCGGTACGGTTAATTACGGTAGCTGCATCTTCATAAATGCCATTAGGGTAGGTTCATGCTACATTAGTGCCCCCATTAGTCATATCTGTCAGCATTCTACCATAAACGGGATGCCTACATAAACTGTTAATGGGAGCAGCAGACCACCATTAATTTGACCCTTGTTATGAACCTTTAAGGACATGTAAAGGAAGGACTTATACTTCTCCCTTAGGCTAAGTTTCTACTTTTTTTTTTTTTTTTGGGGGGGGGGGGAGGATAACGCCAAGAAAAACGTCAATTCTGCCAAAAAACGCTGCGGCCAGATGTTAGCTGTAAATCAATGGGTAATCGGTAAATTTTTATTCCACTTGGCGTTTTTTAGTCAAAATTGTGGCGTTTTTCTCCCATAGAAGTCTATGGAAGTGAAAAAAACGCCAAGAAAAACGATATGTGGGTTTTAACTTTGGTGTTTTTGCAGGCGGTTTTTATTCTTTTTTTGGACTTCAGCAATCCAAAAAAGTGATGGAGATATAATTTTTTATAAAATTTCGTAGGGTACCATTAAAAAAAATTTATAAAAAAGATACAGTAGTGAAGGAAAAAATTGTATCTAATGAAATGTATCTTTTTTATAACACACTGTTCCATGATGGGAGTAGTATTACCTGTACTAATTGACAGATTGCCCGTTGCGATTCTCCTGTATAATGTATAGATGCGGCCGGCCGCTTTTCTATGGTCTCCTGCACTGCCGTAAATATACACCTATTCATATTTCCTGCAGAGAGCTGTGATTGGCCAGTTGGTTCCAGCCAATCACAACTCTCTGTGGGAAATAGGAATATGTGTATATATACGTCAGTGCAGGGGACTAGAGATGAGCGAACTTACAGTAAATTTGATTCGCCACGAACTTCTCGGCTCGGCAGTTGATGACTTATCCTGCGTAAATTAGTTCAACTTTCAGGTGCTTCGGTGGGCTTGAAAAGGTGGATACATTCCTAGGAAAGAGTCTCCTAGGACTGTATCCACCTTTTCCAGCCCACCGGAGCACCTGAAAGCTGAACTAATTTACGCAGGATAAGCCATCAACTGCCGAGCCGAGAAGTTTGTGACGAATCGACTTTACTGTAAGTTCGCTCATCTCTACAGGGGACCATAGAAGAGCGGCCGCCCGCATCTATACATTATACAGGAGGATCAGGAGTGACATCCACTGTGATCTTTCCTTAACTGCCAGTACTACTACTCCCAACATGGAGCACAGTCTGCTTCATGCTGGGAGCTGTAGTACCTGCTTTAAAATATCGCAACAGGTGTCAGAAATTACACTCGCTGCGATCTGTCTATTAATGCAGGTACTACAGCTCCCAACGTGGAGCAGAGTGTGCTCCATGTTGGGAGTAGTAGTACCTGTAGGTAAGAACAAATCACAGAGATATTGCAGAGATGCAGAGCGGCTGTATACAGCGCTCGCATCTCTGCACTATACTCCGGCCGGCCACTTATTCATTCATATTTCCCTCTGAGAGCTGTGATTGGCTGCAACCATCCGGCCAATCACCACTCTGGGCGTAAAATACGAATGAGTGATGTTTTATTCACATCACTGGCTTAGTACAGAGCAGAGATGTGAGCGCTGTATAGAGCCGTTCCACATCTCTGCTATATTATGGATGATCGCATCGGGTGTCACAACTGACACCCGGGGCGATATGTCTATTAGTACAGGTACTACTACTCCCATTATGGAACAGTCTGTTCCATGCTGGGAGTAGTAGTACTACCTAAAAAAAATTAAAAAATAGAGAAAAAAAGTGAAACACACACACTTTATTAAAAAATAATTAAAATATAAATTTTGTAAAATATTTTTTTTTCCATCACTACTGCGTACTTTTTTTTTAATTATTATTGGTACCCAACAAATTTTGGGTACCAAAAAAGACTGCCAAGGTGCAATTTCCACACAAATGAAAAAACGCCAGAAAAAAACCCCAGATGCAGGAAATTTTTCTGGCGTTTTTTCTTGCGTTTTTTCAAACCAAAAAAACGCAGGACAAAAAAGCAAGTAGAAACTTAGCCTCATGGATCCACTTCTAACTTTAGCTCAAAAATTGCAGTGGCAGTTTTCGAAAAATTGTCAGAAAAAAAACCAAATGGAAAACCTAAGGTTGTGTTTCCACACCAGTAACCACCAGCAGGAAATCTGCTGTTACACTACAATTCATTAGAACAGATTTTCAGACTGCCAACAGACAAGTTCAAATTAATAGTAGCGTAACTTGCTGCAGGAAACCCTCTGCTATTTATCAGGCTAAGTTTTGACTTGGTTCTTTTGTGGCCCAAAAAAACACAAGAAAAAAAAGCCAGAAAAAACAATGCGTTTTTTGCCTTTGAGTGGAAATTGCATTTTTGGCCCCTTTGACATTTTTTCGAAGTTTGTTGGGTGCCAAAAAAAAAAAAAAAATGCAGTAGTGATGGAAATAAATTTAGCTGTCAATGATGAAAATGTAGTTTGTGTGTGTTTTTCACTTTTTATTTCTTTAATTTTTATATTTTTAGGTAGTACTGCTACTCCCAGTATGGAACACACTGTTCCATGATGGGACTAGTAGTTCCTGTACTAATAGACAGATCGCCCGGTGTCACCCCTGACACCCGATACGATCGTCCATAATATAGCAGAGATGTGAAGCCGCTCCACATGTCAGGGATGAAGGATGATCGCAGGGGGTGTCAGGAGTGACACCCGCTGTGATCTGTCCTTAACTGCAGGTACTACTGCTCCCAACATGGGCCAGAGTGTGCTCCATGTTGGGAGTAGTAGTACCTGCAGTTAAGGACAGATCACAGCGGATGTCACTCCTGACACCCGCTGTGATCCTCCTGTATAATGTATAGACAACGACATGTGGGTTTTAACTATGGTGTTTTTACAGGCAGTTTTTATTCTTTTTTGGACTTTAGCGATCCAAAAAAGTGATGAGTGGTGAGATACCTTTTTAAATAAAATTTCATAGTGTACCATTAACCCCTTAAGGACCGGGGGGTTTTCCGTTTTTGCATTTTCGTTTTTTGCTCCTTGCCTTTAAAAATATCATAACTCTTTCAATTTTGCACCTAAAAATCCATATGATGGCTTATTTTTTGCGCCACCAATTCTACTTTGTAATGACGTCAGTCATTTTGCCCAAAAATTTACGGTGAAAAAAAAATCATTGTGCGACAAAATTGAAAAAAAAACGCTGTTTTGTAACTTTTGGGGGCTTCCGTTTCTACGTAGTACATTTTTCGGTAAAAATGACACCTGATATTTATTCTGTAGGTTCATACGATTAAAATGATACCCTACTTATATAGGTTTGATTTTGTCGGACTTCTGGAAAAAATCATAACTACATGCAGGAAAATTAATACGTTTAAAATTGTCATCTTCTGACCCCTATAACTTTTTTATTTTTCCGTGTATGGGGCGGTATTAGGGCTCATTTTTTGCGCCGTGATCTGAAGTTTTTAACGGTACCATTTTTGCATTGATAGGACTTATTGATCGCTTTTTATTTATTTTTAAATGATATAAAAAGTGACCAAAAATGCACAATTTTGGACTTTGGAATTTTTTTCCGCGCACGCCATTGACCGAGCGGTTTAATTAATGATATATTTTTATAATTCGGACATTTCCGCACGTGGTGATACCATATATGTTTATTTTTATTTTTATTTACACTGTGTTTTTTTTTTGTTGGAAAAGGGGGGTGATTCAAACTTTTAATAGGGGAGGAGTTAAATGATCTTTATTCACTTTTTTTTCACTTTTTTTTTGCAGTGTTATAGGTCCCATAGGGACACTGCACACACTGATCTTCATCATTGATCACTGGTTTCTCATAAGAAACCAGTGATCAACGATCTCAGGCACTGAGCAGTCATTCGGCGATCGGACAGTGAGGAGGCAGGAAGGGGCCCTCCCGCTGTCCTGTCAGCTGTTTGGGATGCCGCGATTAGCCGCGGCTATCCCGAACAGCCCTACTGAGCTAGCCGGCCACTTTCACTTTTAGCCGCGCGGCTCAGTACTGAGCGCGCGGCTAAAGGGTTAATAGCGCGCGACGCCGCGATCGGCGCTGCGCGCTATTAGAGGCGGGTCCCGGCTTCACTATGACGCCGGGCCCGCCGTGATATGACGCGGGGTTACTGTGTAACCCCGCGTTATATCAGGAGAGCAGGACCAAGGACGTACCGGTACGTCCTTGGTCCTTAAGGGGTTAAAAATATATATATATTAAAAAAGATACAGTAGTGATGGAAAAAATTGTATTTAATGAAATTTATCTTTTTTATAACAACATTTTTATTAATTTTTAAACAGGGATCAATTTATGTGGGCGGACAGGGCACTAAAAATGTAGCTGACAATAATAAAAATGTAGTGTGTGTGTGTTTTTTTCACTTTTTTTTTTTTACATTCATAGGTAGTACTATTACTCCCAGCATAGAACATGGAACCATCTGGCCACTCACAGCTCTCTGCGGGAATTATGAATATGGGTATATATATATATATATATATATATATATATATATATACACATCAGTGCAGGTGACCATAGAAGAGCGGCCAGCCGCATCTATACATTATACAGGAGGAACGCAATGGGTGTCAGAAGTGACACCCGGGGCGATCTGGAAATTAGTACAGGTACTACTCCCATCGTGGAACAGTGTGTTTCATGATGAGAGTAGTAGTACTCCCTAAAAAATTTAAAAAAACATACACACTACATTTTTATTATTGTCAGCTACATTTTTAGTGCCCTGCCCACCCCCATAAATTGTTCCCTGTTTAATAATTAATTAAAATTTAGTTATAAAAAAGATACATTTCGTTAAATACAATTTTTTAATCTTTTTAAATATTTTTTTTTAATGGTACACTACAAAATATTTAATAAAAAAGGTATCTCCAAATCGTCCAAAAAAGAATAAAAACCGCCTGCAAAAACACCGAAGTTAAAACCCACATGTCTTTTTTCTTGGCGTTTTTTTTACTCCCATAGACTTCTATGGGAGAAAAATGTCACAATTTGAGGGGAAAAAACACCATAGGCTCAACAAGCTGCGACTTTGCAAAACCGCTAAGGAGCTAAAAAAGAGTGAAAAAAATGCCAAAAGGATAAAAAATGCAAACATGAAATGGGGGGCTCAATCCAGTACTCTAGTACAATGGGTGCTACTCAGTGAAAAAAGATTCAATATATCCAATGGAAAGAAAGCTACACTGAAATACAGTAGCACACTAAAAATATATAATATAAATATACAAGTAATCTTTATTGCACAATGACATAACAGATAAAACTGGCCATTTAGAGCCAAAGCACAATTCAGAGGAGAGGCCATGAACCCCTTCCCCTGGAGAAAAGCACCCGTCCCAAAAATATTATAAGATGTAATACCTGATGCACCCCAGTCAGCTCACCACATAGCTTTGTGGTGTCTTACGAACAGGATATGGGTGTGTGCCTACAGCTGTTGCCACCATTAAAGAGAACTCCCCCATTAAGAACTGTGATTAATGAACTCTGCAAAGATTTCACAAGCTGTGAATAATTGTGCGCACATGTGTGTACAGGACTGTGCTTACAATACTGTGTGTGAGAAGTGCGCACGAAAAGTAAGGGGGGAGGCGAAGTTTTTACGATCCTACGATCCTCTGGGCCATTCATCCCTGAAGGGGTTAATTACTTGCCCGAAAAGCGCGCAAAGACAGCCTTCACTCCTCCACAACCCGCCCCTGGGCGTGGACATCAAGTGCACTTGTCGCAGCCCAAAGGGAACTTAAATTCAGTGTTGTTGTTTGCTGGGGAACCAGAAGTCGGGGCTGCACCGATGACGTCCTTCCGGTCGGCAGCCATTTTGGAGAAGCCCCATATAAAAGGAGCACTGCAGGGCGACCTCTTCAGTCTGCACAAGGAAAAGAAGAGTACAGACATGGCGGAGAGCAGCATTCCACGTGGAGGGAGTTCCAAGATGGCGCCTGAACAACTGTTCCAAGATATGGCCGACCGCCTGCAGCGGTTGTCGCTCAGCACTGAGGGGACCCACGATCTACCTCCATTGCCTGATGACGATTTTAGCTGGTCACCCCGACAGGGGAATCTCCAGGGACTTCAAGAGCGGCATCACCGGTGAGACTGTCCCCTCACCATCGGACATGGGAGTCCTGGGCCGAGATCCCAACGAAGGAATCCATTGTTAGTACCCCGGCGGAAGCCGCGTTTTTACTCCTCCTCCAGGCCAGAGCCAGAAGTCCCCCTGTCCCAGCTTACCCTGCCGAGTGCACGACCGCGCTCAACCCCTCTGCCCAAGTGGGTGTTTGGGGATGAACCGGAGCTTGTCCAATATATGTGGGACCATGTTCTGCCCGCTCCGGGAAAATCTCATCCACCGGTCCCCACAGCCCAGCCTGCAGGGAGGCCGAAACAGCTAAAATCATAGAGAAGCTGAAAGCCTGACATAGGGAGCTTCATGGGCCAAAAGATATTCATCTCCCTTATGAGGAAAGGGTTAAACAGCAAACCGACACAAAACAGCTGGAGGCCCTTTACATTCGAATGTGGGACTACCCCCCGAGAGGGTGAAACAGAGCTAGAGCAACCAATGCGCTACAGTCATAAAGTTCGATAAGTCCAGGGGGTATGGTACCCTCCAGGATTGCAGGCACGGGGGTACCATCCTATCTACCTAAGAGATGTCACTCGTTGGAAGAGGGGGAAATTGTGGAGTACACCCCAGTTAAAGGTCTGCGGGGTGAATGGGCTGCAGCGGTCGCAAGGCCCAAAAACTCCACACAGCTCCCGTTCAAGTATTTCCCCTCTGATGACTGGGAGGCAGATCCATTTGGA
Source organism: Hyla sarda (assembly GCF_029499605.1). Taxonomy (NCBI): domain Eukaryota; kingdom Metazoa; phylum Chordata; class Amphibia; order Anura; family Hylidae; genus Hyla; species Hyla sarda. The sequence goes on along the minus strand of NC_079192.1, from coordinate 379,005,927 downwards.
CTCAGGCCTACAAGGCCTTCTACAACTGCCAGCAGAGAAAAGCCAAGCTTCAGTTCCCACAACGTGGATCTTCTGCATCAACCAAGGTCCCACCATGATGTCTCCATGTCTGCAAATGTGCCCAGGCCTACTCCCACTGAGGAGGTTTGGCCTAAACTGCGGGCACCGACCACTGTGCCATATGCATACTCCGTGCCCAGAGGTTTGGCCTGACCACCAGACACCTACAAAGGTGCCACAGCCTACTCCTACAAAAGAGGTGAGGCCGGATCAACAGGCACCAACCATTGTTTCAGTGGCCCCAGCAGCGGCTGTTAACTTCATGGTTAATGTGAACCCATCCGTATCCCAGTCCAGGCTCACGATTGTTTCCTGGGATACAACCATTAACCCTGTAAAGGGGTCCTCACCTCGCTCAGAGTCCAAGAGGGGTAATAATCCAATCAGGCGAGGGTGGGGCATCCGAAGAGATTTTGTGGTGTCCCGGTACCGTATTGCATACCGTACCTAGTGTAGAGGTCCCCAAAGTCAGAGTAACTACCGCTCAGGTAGGGTCCCTCAGTTGGGACAGCCCCTAGTCGCCTCTCCTTAAGTCTAATTCTCTAATGTTAATACATGTATATATTTAATAATAATGTATATCTAATATAGTGTAAAGTACTTACCTTGTTTAGCGTCGCAGGACCTTCGGTCATGTGACCATGTTAAATATCCTCTATGGTATGTTGGAGGACCATTGGAGGTCCTTGGGTCACGTGTTGCCCACAAATCTTTGTAATGGTGATTGACACAATCACCCTGCCCATATAAGGGAGCTGTAGCCAATTATCGCTCTCTTGGGTTGCTGCTCTCGTGGATGCCGGACTAGCAGGATGGATCTGCGCGACTTGCAAAGACATGCTAGGCCTGAAAACCTACCGGCCTCAGCTGAACTAAGACCGTGAGTTCTAAACTACCCCCGATAATGCTAGCGTGACTGCTGGACCGCAACCAAATCCCCTAAATTCAGTGGAACAGCGAATAGTACCTTAAAGACTCTAAATTGCTAAGGTCCCAACCTTTGTCAATCTCCAAAGAAATCAGTTGTATGCATAGAGACTGTTCAGTTTATGAAGCTTGCAGAAAACCTTCAGTAAAAGTTATACCTGTTATAGAAAACTCTCCGGTTGTGGACATTCTATTATTATCTACCTCCCTATCACTCTTGGGAAGGGTGGTGGGACAAGCATTACTGAGGAGCCCTCACCCTGGCGTCACGAATAGCAAGGGTTAACAAGCACCCATTAGTCACCGCACCGCTACACTCCATATACCCTACATCCCCCCCAGGCTATCACATAGCTTTTTGGCATCACAAACAGGATACGGGTGTGTGCCTCCAGCTATTGCCACCAAGTAAAGTGTACTCCCCCTGTATAAAAGACTGTACCCATGTGTTACGAAGCACCATATAAGTGTACGGAAGTTTGCGCATGGTGCCGTGTGAGAGCACATGCGAAAAGTAAGGGGGGAGAGGAAAATTTTATTGCTGCAGAAATGAGTAAAGTGAGTAAAGTGTATGCTACGATCCTCTAGTCCGGTCAGCAATGCAAGAGTTAACCCGCTGCCAGAAAAGCGCGCAAAGAAAGCCCGCGCTGCGCCACGACCCTTTCGGCTGTGAGTGTCTCGCAGCCGAAAGGGAACTTAAAGACAGAGTTGTTGTTTCCAGGGGGACAGGAAGTCGGGGCTGCACCGATGATGTCCTTCCGGCCGGCAGCCCTTTTGGTGAAGCCCATTATAAAGGGAACCCTGCACAGCGACCTCTTCAGTCTGCACAAATGAGAGCCGGAAGGTACAGACATGGCGGAGATCAGCGTTCCACGTGGCGTACACCCCAAGATGGCACTGGAACAAAGGAAAGTTGCGGCAGTCGCAGCCCAACTGTTCCACGATCTTGCCGACCGTTTGCAGCGGTTGTCTTTGGATGAAGAGGGGGCCTGCAATCTTCCCTCACTGCCCGATGATGACGACGACTGGCATGATACCCCTCCAGGGGGCACCGTAGGGACATCTGGAACTCCTTCACCGGGGAGACTGTCCACCGGACATGGGGTTCGTGGGCTGAGATCCCGATGGAGGAATCCTCTGTGAGTACACCATCAGAGGCTGCTTTCTCTTCCTCCACCAGCCCTGAGCCAGAAATACCCCTGTCCGCTTTGCAGAGTGTACGACCGCGCTCACCAAAATTGCCCCAATGGGTCTTTGGGGTGAACCTGACTTTATTCAGTACATGTATGATGTGCTTCAACTGGGAAACCCCTTTTACCGGTTCCTAAGGCACAGCAGGAAAGGGCCCGTCAGGAGGCCGAAATAGCCGACTTGATGGACAAGCTAAAGGCCCGACACAGAGAACTGCATGCCCCCAAGCATGTGCATCTGCCTCATGAGGAGAGGATCCGCTACCAGGAGAACACCAAAGAGATGGAGGCACTCTTCATACGCATGTGGGACCATCCCCGAGAAGGGGAGAAGCCCTTGGAATGTTGTAGAGCAACAGTGGCCAAGTTCAACAAGGTCAGAGGTTACGGTACCCTTCTTGATTGCCACACCGGCTATACCATCCTCGTAAACCAGCGAGCTGTACAGAGGCCATATCTTCACAAAAAGTTCCATTCCCTGGAGGTAGGTGAAATAGTGGAGTACACCCCCGTCCAGGGCCTGCAAGGAGAGTGGGCTGCCGCAGTCACCAGACCAGCAGCTCCAACCCAACTTCCCTTCAAGTACTTTCCCTCTGATGATTGGGAAGCGGATCCCTTCCAGCTGAGGCCGAAATGGCCTGCTACTGACACCTCCACCTGCGAACCCCAGGAGGAGTCTCTACAGCAGCAGCCACTTCCTTCTACCTTCAACAAAGTACCCTGGACTACTCCTATCCAGAAGGTTTGGCCTCGATTGCGGGTCCCAACCAAAGTACCTAGGCTTACTCCCGATGTGGAGGTTTGGCCTGCTCATCAGGCACCGACAAATGTGCTGCGGCCCACTCCCGACGAGGAGGTGGAGCCGAATCAACCAGCACCAACTGTTAGCCTCAATCCTACAGTGTCACACTCTACCCTTACCAATGTGGTATAGGAGAGCCACATTAACTCTTTGCCTGCTCGTTATTCTGAGAGGGGTAGAGGCTCTAGGCGAGGAGCAGGACGACATCGCAAGAGTTTCATCTGAGCTGTGACACCCATATTGTTTTAAAGTTTTTTTTCTTCTTCACAGACTTTCTGCAACCTTTAAGAAGTGTGCCTAACAGGACTGTGCTAAGACTGTTCGAATTGTAACGTAACCATCAAGTTTTTGTGCCTGGTCCTTAGACCAAGAGACTCCTAGCGGCTGGAGATTCGTAAGTGTGTGCCCGGCTAGAGCTGGTAGCCGTGAAGTTTAGACTCTTAGTGCAGGTGGACTGCTGATCCTTGCACGCTTGTTTACATGTATATACCTCAATAGTAACGTGACATTTTTGCTAAAAATTGCAATTTTCAGGTGAATGCCCCTGAACCCTCTTGGAGTGTCTAATAAATGTTTATGCTAGTGTAACTAAAGGTAAATGGGTATTGTACACAGAAAAATTTGGGTCACGTGATGCCCACTAATCTTTGTAATGGTGATTGACACAAGTATGGACCAATTAGCACTAGTCCAGCCCCTGCCCATAAAAGGGAGCTGTAGCCAATTATCGCTCTCTTAGGTTGCTGCTCTCGTGGATGCCGGACTAGCAGGACGGATCTGCGCGACTTGCAAAGACATGCTAGGCCTGAAAACTTACCGGCCTCAGCTGAACTAAGACCGTGAGTTCTAAACTACCCCCGCTAATGCTAGCGTGACTGCTGGACTGCAACCAAATCCCCTAAATCCAGTGGAACAGCGAATAGTACCTTAACGACTCTAAATTGCTAAGGTCCCAACCTTTGTCAATCTCCAAAGAAAGCAGTTGTATGCATAGAGACTGTTCAGTTTATGAAGCTTGCAGAAAACTTTCAGTAAAAATTATACCTGTTTAAGAAAACTCTCCGGTTGTGGACATTCTATTATTATCTACCTCCCTATCGCTCTTAGGAAGGGTGGCGGTAGGACAAGCATTACTGAGAAGCCCCCACCCTGGCGTCACGAATAGCAAGGGTTAACAAGCACCCTTTAGTCACCGCACAGCTACACTCCCCATACCCTACATCCCCCATCACAATTTCAAGTGGAGCCTTATTAACTTTCTTGTGTGGTAGCTTGGGGGGTGTAGGGTGAATAGGGTGTAGCTGTGCAGTGATGAAAGGGTGTTGCATTAACCCTTAACTGTCGTGATGCCAGGGTGCGGGTTCCTCCTCATATATATATCCTACCGCCACCCGTCTTAGGAACGATAGGGAGGAATAAAGAATTGTCCACAAGCAGACTTGTAGTAACTGGAAATACCTTTACTGCAAACTTTATGCAGGATGAAATCAACAAACAGTCTATACAGAGGACCGGTACTTAGGCTCCTCACAGGTTGGTTGGGACAGAGCTCAGCTCGCTGTCATATCCCAGGGAAAGAGAGCGATGATTGGGTAACAGTGCCCTTATATCTGAAGGGGCAGGCTCAAAGCGTATTGGTCCCCCAAACCTGTCAGTCCTATTACAAAGGATTGTGGTACATCAGGTGGCACAATCACGTGACCTGGAAGGTCCTTACCTTAGCAACACATTTACTGTAGATCACATGACCTAAGTTCCTGGAAGTAACCTTTATAAAATAAAATATATACAATATACAAATTAAATTAAATTAAAGAAGGAAGAGGTGACTAGGAGTTATCCCATTAAGAGACTCCTATCAGGACGAAGGAACTCTGACTATGGGGACTTACGACACAAGGTACAGGACCAGGTCCAGTACCAGGACACCACACTTGGTTTAGTGTCTTTTGTTTCTGCAGACTGTTATGGATGCAACATGTTCAAGAAAGTGCCTGGCTGGACTGTGCCACGAAAAGTTCCTGTTATGTAACGTAATCATCAAGCTTTTGTCCGGCCCATGGCTGAGAGATTCCTAGTACTGGGAGATTCATAAGTGTGTTCCCAGGCGTATGTGGTAGCCGTGTCTTTTTATGGACTCTTAGCACAGGTGGACTGTAGTTCCTTGTGTGACTGTTCTATTGTATATACCTCTAGAGTAATATATTTTCCTTTTTTGTGCAGCAAATTTGCACTAATGTCAGATGAATACACCTAAACATTTAGATTAAGTTTAGACCATGTAAATGGTTATTGTACAGGGATTACACAAGTACACAATTTTCTTGTAGGTGTTGTAGTAGTTGGTCTTGGGTGCCCCCCCCCCCCCCCCAGCACCTTCTGAAAAAAAAAACATTCCCTTAAAGGGGTACTACGCCCCTAGACATCTTATCCCCTATCCAAAAGATAGGGGATAAGATGTCAGATCGCCACAGTCCCGTTGCTGGGGACCCTCGGGATCCCCGCTGCGGCACCCTGCTATCATTACAGCACAGAGCGAGTTCGCTCTGTGCGTAATGACGGGCGATACAGGGGACGGAGCAGCGTGATGTCATGGCTCCGCCCCTCATGACATCACGACCCGTCCCCTTAATGCAAGTCTATGGCAGGGGGCGTGATGATCGCCACGCCCCCTACCATAGACTTGTATTGAAAGGGGTGGACCGTGATGTCACGAGGGGCGGAGCCGTGACATAACAATGCTCCGGCCCCTGTATTGCCCGTCATTACGTGCAGAGCGAACTCACTCTGTGCTGTAATGATAGCGCAGTGCCGCAGCGGGGATTCCGGGGCTCCCCAGCAGCGGGACCGCGGCGATCTGGCATCTTATCCCCTATCCTTTGGATAGGGGATAAGATGTCTAGGGGCGGAGTACCCCTTTAAGATGCCAAGACTAATCTCATGTAGTTTCATGTACACATAGTACATCTCATAATTCTACTAGTGTACCTACCTCATGCTAAATTTCAATACACATAACACAAAAAAATATCTGACACTTCCAAAATTCAAGCTTTAGAGACTGTAACATTCAATTTTTCAGTTCCATACCACTGTTTGTACACTAACTTGTTTTCTTTCCTACGTGTTCAGAATGCTCTTCCTGGCCAGAAGATGCTCCTGTAAGCCTAAGTAAAAGCACGTAACCAGAAAGGTAACCCTCAGTAAATGTTATCTAGAAAGAGTTCTAGGGATAAGAGCGTATAGCCAATAGACCCTAGTAGCTGGTATGGGTCAGAGAGCCACAGGCAAGCCAATACAAAACCAGTGTATAAAACAGGTAATTAAATGTGGTATATATAAAATAAAGGTGAGATTAATGTTGTTCTTGTATGTAGAAGCCTTCAATTCAATATACATACTTCTGGTGATTTTGTCAATTGTCAGTAAGAAAAAAAATAAAAATAAATAAACAATACAGTGTTAGTCAGCACTCAAACTCATGCATAGACAATAGATGCATAATAAGATAAATAGTGATAGTAAAAGTAAAGGGATTTCTAAAAACAGTCTAGAGTGATCCTGCAAGGAAAATCCAGTTGTGAATTGAGAATTCATCATTATCCTGGTTATCCTATTCAAGAATTCATAGTCTCATATTATCCTGGTCGTGAATTCATGGTCATACACTATCTTGTTTGAGTATTCATAACGCTCTACAATCCTGTTCATGGAATCCTGTTCATGAATTCATGGGTGCTACAACCCTACTCGTGAGTTCACTAGTACTTCCAATCCTGTTAATTAATGTAATATAATTCTGTTGGTATATATACATATATATATATATATATATATATATATATATATATAGAAAGAAAATTTTGGAGCTTGCAAGGACATTTTATTATACACAAGGACTCTTTGCTATTGTGTGTTCTCTACAGCCTGAAGGACATTATAATTATTAGTGTTGCTCGCCAATATTTGCAATGCGAATTTTATTCGCGAATATTCGCGAATATAGCACTATATATTCGTAATTACGAATATTCGTTTTTTTTTATTTTTTTTATTTTTTTATTTTTTCACAGTACACATCACAGTGATCATCCCTCTCTGCTTCCAGCTTGTGTGGTGTAAAGAAGGCTCTAATACTACTGTGTGAGACTGGTGTGCGAATTTTCCCTTATGCTAATTTTGTATATGCTAATTTCCGCATATGTTAATTTTCGCATTCGCGAATTTTCACTTACGCGAAAATAAAACGAGAATATTACGAATATGCGAATGTTCGCGAATATATGACGAATATTCGAATATGGCCTATGCCGCTCAACACTAATAATTAAACCCAGGACTGTTCATGGACTCTCAGCATTTCGTCCCTCTGTCCTTGGGGACCACTGTCGAGGCCGACTCATCTTTAGTATGGGGGATTGTGGTGTCCCGGTACTGGACTTGGTCCCGTACCTTTGTTGTAAGTCCCCACAGTCAGAGTTCCTCCATGCTGGTAGAGCTTTCCTGATGGGTTAACCCCTAGTCGCCTCATAGTGCTATTTAAAAGTGTATATATTTAATATATTTTATTATAATATAATTTATGTACAGGACCTTTGGTCACGTGATTTATGGAGAGTTGTGTTATGCTAAGGTTCAAGGACCTTTAGGTCATGTGATTAGGTCATGTGATGTAACCATAATGCCTTGGTTTAGGACTGACAGGTCTGGGAACCAATAAGCCTTGATCCTGCCCCTTCAGTATTGTATATAAGGACGCTGTATCCAATAACCTCTCTATTGTATCCTGGATATGAAAGAAAGCAGATCTGTAATCACAGCTACAAGACAAGCTAGGCCTGAAGCCTTCCACTTCAGTGCATTCTAAACCATGAGTTAATCCGACTCAAATCTCACCAATCCTACGTGACTACTGAACCTAAACATACCCCAAAATTCAGTGGAACAGCGTACAGCAAAAATCAAAGCTTACTTTACCTCAAAGTCCCAGCCAACCTGTGAGGAGCCTAAGTCCCGGTCCTCTTGCAAAAGACTGTTTGTTATCATCATCTGCATAAAATCTGCAGTAAAGTTATTTCCAGTTTATTACTACTTCTGCTGTGGACAATCCTTTATTCCTCCCTATCGTTCTTGGGACGGGTGGCAGTAGGACATATACATTGAGGAAGCCCGCACCCTGGCATCACGACAATAAAGGGTTAATGCTACACCCTGCAACACTACTTTGCAACACCCCGGTTCACCCTACATCCCCCAAGCTCACCACATGTTATTAGGACATCATTGACCTTTATCAATTGTTTAACTATTGGTCATATGTACAGACTGGGGTGCCTCAGGTATTACATCTTATAATATTTTTGGGATGGGTGTTTTTCTCCAGGGCAGGGGGTTCATGGCCTCTCCTCTGAATTGTGCTTTGGCTCTAAAGGGTCAGTTTTAATTGTTTTTATGTTTGCTTTTTTTCATATATCTGTTATGTAATTGTGCAATAAAGATTACTTGTATATTTATATTATATATTTTTGGTGTGCTACTGTATTTCAGTGGAGCTTTCTTTCCATTGGATAAAAGGATTTAAAAAAAAACTCCAAACTGAAAAATGCAATTTTGCGGATTTGCTGCTGCAGATTTTGCTTTCCATTGACTTCAATGGGCAAGCAATATCTGCTGAAGCAAGTCTGCAGCAGAAAATATGCATGTGTGAACTGACCCTTTGGCTGGATTTCCAGTTTGTTTGAAGACTACCACTGCAGATTTTTTGGCCAAAGCCAGGTGGATCCAGTAACCACTAAAATCCCAGCCTAAAGGTAGGTCCACTTTACATTTTGCCTGTGTGTTAAGTGTATACATTGGCAACCTATTAAAAATGGATGCCGACAAATACTGTGCTGTACGGAAAGCTGTGTCAAATAAAAACAAAAACCCTTGAATGGTCCCTGGACATATTCAATGCAAAATAAAAAAGACCTTTGAATGCAACTCCCCTGTGGGTAAGCCCTGACCAATAAAAAAACAAACTGGATTTTATTATTACCATTAAAACAATTACTTATAACAACTTATAATTATCAATGTCAATATTGATTAAAAACACGATCGCTAGGCTGAATGAGGTGATAGTGATTAGTGTTGAGCGGCATAGGCCATATTCGAATTCGCGAATATTCGCGAATATATGGACGAATATTCGTCATATATTCGCGAATATTCGCATATTCTCGTTTTATTTTCGCATATGCGAACATTCGTGCATGCGAAAATTAGCATACACAAAATGAGCATACGCGGAAATTCGCATATGCGAAAATTAGCATATGCGAATTTTCGCACGCCAGTCTCACACAGTAGTATTACAGCCTTCTTTACACCACACAAGCTGGAAGCAGAGAGGGGTGATCACTGTGATGTGTACTGTGAAGAAAAAAAAACAAAAAACGAATATTCGTAATTACGAATATATAGCGCTATATTCGCGAATTCGCGAATTCGCGAATATGCGATATTCGCGAATAATATTCGAATTGCGAATATTCACGAGCAACACTAATAGTGATGTTAAAGTGCACCTGTCATTGGCAAAAACTTTATATATAATGTAGAAAATAACATTACATATACACTTGTAATATACATTGGTTAAAAAAAATTGTATAGTTTTGTCCCTGTAGCTATTGCCTGTCTGTGTCTGTGAAGAGTCCAAATACAGGATGTGAGGCTGGACAAGCAGGGCTCTGTGCACTGAGGACAAGCAGGGCTCTGTACAGTGAGGATAAGCAGGGCTCTGTACACTGAGGACAAGCAGGGCTCTGGGCACTGAGGACAAGCAGGGCTCTGTACACTGAGGACAAGCAGGGCCCTGTACACTGAGGACATGCAGGGCTCTGTACAGTGAGAACAAGCAGGGATCTGTACACTGAGGACTAGCAGGGCTCTGTACACTGATGACAAGCAGGGCTCTGTGCAGTGAGGACAAGCAGGGCTCTGTGCACTGAGGACAAACAGGGCTCTGTATACCGAGAGCAAGTAGGGTACTGTACACTGATGACAAGCAGGGCTCTGTGCAGTGAGGACAAGCAGGGTTCTGTACACTGAGGACAAGCAGGGCTCTGTACAGTGAGGACAAGCAGGGATCTGTACACTGAGGACAAGCAGGGCCCTGTACACTGAGGACATGCAGGGCTCTGTACAGTGAGAACAAGCAGGGATCTGTACACTGAGGACAAGCAGGGCTCTGTACACTGAGCACAAGCAGGGCCCTGTACACTGAGGACATGCAGGGCTCTGTACAGTGAGAACAAGCAGGGATCTGTACACTGAGGACAAGCAGGGCTCTGTACACTGATGACAAGCAGGGCTCTGTGCAGTGAGGACAAGCAGGGCTCTGTGCACTGAGGACAAGCAGGGCTCTGTATACCGAGAGCAAGTAGGGTACTGTACACTGATGACAAGCAGGGCTCTGTGCAGTGAGGACAAGCAGGGTTCTGTACACTGAGGACAAGCAGGGCTCTGTACAGTGAGGACAAGCAGGGATCTATACACTGAGGACAAGCAGGGATCTGTACACTGAGGACAAGCAGGGATCTGTACACTGAGGACAAAGAGGGCTCTGTGCACTGAGAACAAAGCAGGGCTCTGTACACTGAGGACAAGCAGGGCTCTGTGCACTGAGGACAAGCAGGGCTCTGTACACTGAGGACAAGCAGGGCACCGTACACTGAGGACAAGCAGGGCTCTGTACACTGAGGATAAGTTACACTGATAAAAATCAGTGTAACGCCCCTGTCCCTCCCCGTAGACCCGCTGACCGGGAGCGCTGCTCTAGTGTCCCCGGTGGGGATGCGATCCGCCTGGTGGGACATGCCCGCCCGCGGGTCGCATCCCGATTTTCTCACCTGCCCCGTCCTCCTTCAGGTCCGTCCCGGCGCGCGCGGCCCCGCTGTCTAGGGTGCGCGCGTGCCGACTCTCTGAAATTTAAAGGGCCAGTGCACCACTAATTGGTGCCTGGCCCAATCAGTGTAATTACTCCCAAAACTCATATAAACCCACTTCCCCTTCCTGTCCTCGTTGGAGCTTGTTGCCTTTGTGCCAGTGAAAGCGTTTTTGTGAGCCCTTTTTGTGAGCCCAGATCCTTGCTGTTGCCCCTGACTACGAACCATTGCCGCCTGCCCTGACCTTCTGCTACGTCTGACCTTGCCTTAGCCTTGTCCTTGTGTCCCGCACCAGTCTCAGCCACCAGAGGGGTTGAGTCGCTACCGGGTGGAACAACCTGTGGGTTACCTGCCACAGCAAGTCCATCTCGCTTTGCGGCGGGCTCTGGTGAAAACCAGTAACCTCTTAGATTCCATTCCCCTGGTACGGCCCACGCCATCGCCTCTCTGGCACAGAGGATCCACTACCAGTGTCCTCCCCGTATACCTGTCCGAATCCTGACAAGCAGGGCTCTGTGCACTGAGGACAAGCAGGGCTCTGTGCAGTGAGGCTCTGTTACATGCGCCCGGCTCACACAGCAGGCTGATTGACAAGCCAGAAGCCTGCCCTGCTTGTCCTACCATCACTTCCTGTATTTGGACTCCTCACAGAGACACACAGGCAATAGCTGAAGGGACAGCATTTTTTCACCCAATAATATACATATTTTGTAACCAATGTTTATTAGAAATATACATATAATGGTTCCGGGCCGTATGGGGCCCCTGGCTCTCTTTCCTATCATCGCCGGAGTTTGATTCCCTGCACTTGGGGCACTAGCGTGGCCAACCTGACACCACAATGACCTGCTCTCCTCATGACTGTTGCTGCAAACGGTCTGGGGGAGGGCCGAGCCGTTCCGGTCCGGGAGGTAGGTGTCTCCAGATGTGACCTGCTTCTTCTTACTTCTTCCCTTTCCCCTCCCTTTCTCTCCCTGTCTATTACTTCTCCTCCTTCTTTCTCTTCCCCTTTTATTGTGCTTCACACACTTCTCTCCTTCTTGGAACCTGAGATTAGAATATACCACTCTGTAGCCTAAACAATACGGATTGGTTCCCACATGGCCCCTTGATAATATATACCATGCGCAGTGTTTTCCCTGCTTCAATGTGGCGAGGTGGCTTTTTCTCCATAATTCCTGCTTTTGACCTTACCTAGTGTTAGTGTTTATGACTGTCTCTCGCTCTGCAAGGGTATACAGACTGATCTGGAGAGACTGTTCTTCATGGCTTTTCTGTTGTATGATACCTGTTACTATGTGTTATAATCTTGACTTACTGATTGTTCTTTTTGTTAAAAACAATAAAACTTTACTTTGAAAAAAAAAAGAAATATACTTATAATGGTATTATCTACATTATATAAAAATTTTTTGCTAACGATAGATACACTTTAAATTCAGCTCCAGTTTTGGGTAATTTAATTGCATTTAGTATGTTGTGCTTGTAATGACCTCTATTTGCTATGTTGTTTAGTTGTGACAGCTAATGAATGCACTAAACTGAGATTCCGTAATCCCTACCAAGCTTCCACTAGTTCAAAATCATTGTCTAGCCTCCTCGACGTTTTGCCAATATATTGGCTTTGTCAAGAGCTTGTGGCTTAAAGAAACCCTTGACAAAGCCAATATGTAGGTGAAACATCAGGGAGGCTAATGTGTCATGTAGCATGTCTCACTTAAGATAGTGAAGCATGTATCTTTTCGAGTGGGTGCACGAGTGGGTGCGGATTCAAGAGATCTCTGACTTCTCTAAGGCTCTGCTGTAATAAAGTAAATCTTCCTTGAGGAGAAAACATGGGGGAAACCCTGTATAGAAGAAGAGTGTTTCAGTTGCCCATAGCAACCAGATGCTTCTTTCATTTTTGGCTGCTATGGACAACTACACCATTCTTCCTCTACACAGGTCTTGATAAATCTCCCCCACAGTCTTTCAGGGTGGTCCTCTCAGAAAAAAGAAAAGAAATGCTGCTTAAATTGTTTAATAGTCAACAATCATTTCCATTACACCCATATAAACACACTTAATTATGTCCCCAAAATTACTTCCCTCTCATTCCTTGTCTCCAGCATCGCTCCCCATCTGATTAATAGTACCCCGGCAAGGCTACCAATCTCATGTCTATTCCACAGCCTAGCTCATAATGCCAGTCCTTGTGTCCCCATCTCATTCATGGGCCCCAGCATGGCTACTCTCCTGTTTGCATTATGACATGGGTTTCATCCACTCTCCTATCCAGTAATGCTCGCTGGTGCTGGATATGCTCCTCCTCCTGCTTTATAGGCTCCAATGATGCAGCACAAGGTTGGCAGCATCTTCCTTGATGTCCCTTGTCCCTCTTTCATGTTCCAGTTTGGTCATGTAGTGCAGGTAGGATGTGCACCCAGATGACATATAAGTCCAATGTGTGATCTTTTCTATGGGATTCCAACTAAAAAAATTGGTTACAAAAGAAAAGAGAGTATTCAGATAAGGGTGTGGTCTGCTTTTGGAGGGGCAGCTACCATAGATTCCCTTACGTCCTACCAGCAGCCCAGATGGAGTATTCTGCCCGCGTGGACTAGTGGGACAGCAACATTTTGTAATGAGCCCAAGTAGTAATTAAGAAACCTCTAAAAAGAGGGAGATCACGCCCAGCAAACTGTGTTTTTTTTTTTTGTCCTCCCGGACACGGAAACTGGCGGTCATCTCCCTCTCGAGATCCAGGAGAGGATTATCTATCCTCTCTTCTGTTTCTTTTTAAAAAGGTTATAAGGCATTTAATCCTACCATCAGCAGGTAGACTAAAGAGGTAATTAGAAAAGTCTTTGTCGCGCAGTCATTGGAACCTTCAGATTTTGTTAGAACCCACTTTACCTTTGCTGTTGCTATCTTTTTTGCTCAAATAAGATTGCTTCCACCTAACCTATTCTTCATTGCAGCCTCCTGGAGTTTTGAGCCCACCTTCATCTCCCTCTATAGGGTAGATGCCAGTGTGTCTGAATATTCAGCTTTTGGGCAAACTGTGCAGGAAAACCCTCCCATGGGATCCTCTTCTTGCTAGATGCCCATCTGTGCTGCTGCTAGGACATAAGGGAATAGTTAATTTCTAACAATAATTTGTTTTCCCTTAGTCCTAACAGCAGGGCGCAAATTTTGTGCCCTTTTTATGGCTTAGTTTTTCTTATTACAACACAGAGTGCTGGGGGTGATCTTCCTCTTTATATAGGAGGTTCAGGAAGATGGAAATGTGGTGGCTGGGTGGTGCAGGTAATAGTGTAGGGTATGTTGGTATTAACCCTATGTTGTTGTGATGCCAGGATGCGGTTTCCTTATTGTAATGGTCCTACCGTCCCACAAATGGTAGGGAAGAATAAAGGAATGTCCACAGCAGATATTGTTGAAAACCAGAATAAACTTTACTTCATATTTTATGCAACTGCAAGTAACAAAACAATATTTGTATAGAGTACCGTAGTTCAGGTTCCTCACAGGTTTGCTGGGACTTCTAAGTACAATGAACTACCATCCTACATTTTCTCTCCGATCTGCTAATGATCTCACACTAACATCTTCTATAATCCGAACTTCTCACTCCCGTCTCCAAGACTTCACTCGTGCTGCCCCGGTTCTCTGGAATGCTATCCCTCCTCAGACTCAACAACAACATCCATAGTTTCAAGCGTGGCCTAAAAACACATCTCTTCAGACAGGCCTATAACATTCTCTAATTGGCCTCAACATATCCCCACACCTCTTGTTTGAATAGTTATTGTGTAATATTATGTCTGATACTTGTCTTTGTTTGTACCCCATAATTGTAAGCGCTGCGGAATCTGTAGGTGCCATATAAATAAATTAAATAAATAAATAAAATAAAAACTTTGATTTGCTAGCCACTGTGCTACTGGTTTGAAGACAATTGAGTTGCAGTAGTCACACAGGATTTTAGTAGTTTTGAGCTGAATGACTCACTGTTTAGTGGCTGCGGAAGATTAGGCTTCAGGCCTAGCTTATATTGATGATTTGTGTTGAGATGTGCTTTCTTTAAGTGCCAGGAACAAGAGAGAGAATTTAGTGGCAGCAGCCCCTTATATATTAAGGGGGTGGGACAAAGCTCATTGGATAGCCAAACCTGTCAGTCCTGACCTCTGGAACTCTGGGTATATCACATGACCCAAAAGGACTTAAACCATAGCATAACATAAATTAAAGGCACGTGACCTCTAAGGTCCTATACAGAGGTATCCTAGATTAATTACATATAATACAGTGAGGTTCAAAAGTTTGGGCACCCCAGGTAAACATTTGTATTAATGTGCATAAAGAAGCCAAGGAAAGATGGAAAAATCTCCAAAAGGCATCAAATTACAGATTAGACAGATATTCTTATAATATGTCAACAAAAGTTAGATTTTATTTCCATCATTTACACTTTCAAAATAACCGAAAACAAAAAAATGGCATCTGCAAATGTTTGGGCACCCTGCAGAATTTATAGCATGCACTGCCCCCTTTGCAAAGCTGAGACTTGCCAGTGTCATGGATTGTTCTCAATCATCATCGGGGAAGACCCGGTGATGTCAATCTCAAAGGTTTTAAATGCCCAGACTCATCTGACCTTGCCCCAACAATCAGCACCATGGGTTCTTCTAAGCAGTTGTCTAGAAATCTGAAACTGAAAATAGTTGACGCTCACAAAGCTGGAGAAGGCTATAAGAAGATAGCAAAACTTTTCAGATGTCAATATCCTCTGTTCGGAATGTAATTAAGAAATGCCATGCAAGCCGAGCAGACGTGTTCCTGCTGAGCCCCGCCGCCGCCCACTGTCCAGGGCTCACCAGCCTGCTTCTATGCAGAGGAGATGCTCCCGGGGCGCAGCTAGGAGGACCCTAACCTCCCTGGCACCCCCCACACCAATTTCTAACTTTTTTACCCCGCTGGTGGCTGTACCGGAGGCCTCTGTAATGGACCCCCCGGGCCGCAACCATCTCCCGCTCTGGCTTCCCCACCACGCAAAACTCCACCCCCGACTGCGGGGCACGCGAGCAACGTGGAACGGTTGCAGGGCCGGAGTGCTGGGGGACACCCTGCTGCTGCCGATAGCCCCGAAAGACGTGGGGACCCTCGGCTGGGTGCCGCTCCTCAGCCGCCGCCACTATTGATTGACCTGCCGCTGACTGACCTGTGCCAGAGTCTCGGGCCTTCCTCACCTCCGCTGGCGGCCTCCACGCTGCTGCGTCACTCTGCAGGTACGGACTCCGGAGGCCTGCATACCCCGCTCAGGCCTCGGCTCTGGGGAGAGACTGCCCCCTCCCCCAGCCCCCTCTTGGACTCTGCCTGGGGGCCGAACCGCTCCCCTCACCCACTGGGGGTAGTGAGCTGTGCTCCGGTGCCTTCTTGGCAGGAGGTCCTGGTGGTCTGACGTCAGTTATGGCTGAAGCCCCTGCGGACCTGTGGAGCAACATGGGCCTCCATCCAGCCCCACCTGGGCCTCCTCTGTGGGTAGCCCCTGGCAGGCCCCACCTGACCCTCCATCTTCCCCGGGGGTTCCAGCACCTGCCCCCCCCCCCCCGCTGCCTCCTGGCCTGCCTGCTGCTGCTGCCCACCATGGTGGCCACACTGCCAACATCCAGCTACCCAGCCAATCTGCAGCTTTTATCCTCCAGGCTCACCCTGAACTCCAGGCCTTGCTCTCCTTTGTACCTACAAAACAGGACATGGCAGCGATTACTGATACCCTAAAATCAACATGGAGGCAGGATCTACAGTCTGTTCAAACAGAAATGGACTCTCTGACCTCCAAGGTGGAGTCACTGGACTCTTTCCATTCTGAAGTGCAGCACTCCTTGAGTGAATTACGTACCACAGTGTCTCAACAGGCCACCCACCAGAGACTCTTACATTCTAACCTGGATGACCAGGAAAATCACAACCGTCGCAACAATATTAGGTTATGCGGCCTCCCTGAGGCGACACGGGCGGATGACCTCTTGCCTACAGTGACTGACATCTGTAATTCCCTGTTGGACCGGCCGGCTCAAACTCCTCTTGCTATTAATAGAGTCCACAGAGACCTGCGACCCCCTAGTACCGACCCTAATAATCCCAGAGATGTTATATGTCGTGTCCATTATTACTCGGAAAAGGAGGAGATCATGAGACGGGCCAGGCAGCTCAAGAAGATTGACTTTGATGGTGCCAAGTTAATACTGTTCCCCGACCTGTCCCGACACACCCTACGCCTCCGGGCTGCCCTGAAGCCACTGCTTGCGGAACTGCAGTCACGTCACATTCTCTACAGATGGGGGTTTCCGTTTGCTCTATTTGCTCACCACCAAGGGAAATATGCCACATTACGCACCCCAGAGGATTTACCTGACTTTCTGTCCGTGTTTGACCTCCCTACTGTTCGCCTGCTGGACTGGGAAAGACTCCTGGACAACCCCTTTGCTCCTGCTCCTCTGCCCCAGCCCCGACCACAGGGGTCTCAGCCGGATAGACCCTCGCCACATCCGCAGCGCTCCCGTCGCCGGCCCCGGAGTCTCTCCGGGTCAATGGATGGTCCGGGCGGTCCGGGAGAGCGCTGACACTCCTCTGCTGCTATTCCTCCCTGATTGACAGTATTGTGGTGAACTGTTATGAATGCTTTGCATAATGTTGTTCCCTCATGGTGTCTATTTTCTCCTTTTTCATTGTCTCACTGGCTGTCTTAAGTTTTCTCTCTCCTCTCTGGCCTGTATACTCACCCCCCCGAGGGGCGTCTCTCTCTAACTCCTCTGGTCTATCTCCTCCCTGGATGGCGGCTTGGCTTCGGTTGCTCGATTTATGTCATCCCCCTTCTCTTTCATTTTCTTTGTCTGCTACTTCTGCACCCCCTGACTGACCTATCCCCAATAGGTAGCGACAGGATTATACCCCTGTCTGGTTATAGCTTGTGCTGCTGTTAGTGTATTTTTGCAGGCGTCCTATCCGTCCTGCTGAGTTTTCCCCAGTTTAGTTTGTTGTCGTTTTTTCCCCGAACTTGTCTCGTGTCCCTTCCTCTCGTTCTCTCCCCGTTCTATACCCCTATTCCCCCTCTCTCTCCCTAGTTTCCTTGCCCCCCCTCCCTTCTGCAGTAGTCTTTCCCTCCTTCCCCATCTTCCTTTGTTCCTCTTTTTTCTCCTCTTTCTCGCTCTTTTTCTTTCTCGCTCTTTTTAATGTCCCTGAGAAAAGAGCCAAGATCCTTTACTCCATGCATAAACAGCACGCCTCCATCCTTTGCTTACAGGAGACCCATCTCTTGCACGACCACGCCGCCGTGGTCTGCAACAGATACTTCCCTGTTTGTTTTCATAGCTGCGACCCCTTCCAAAAGGTCAAGGGTGTCTCTATTTTGTTTCACAAGTCCCTACCAGTTGTCACGATTCGGCTGGCTGGAGGTGGATCCTCTGTGCCAGAGAGGGATTGGCGTGGACCGTGTCGGTGGACCGGTTCTAAGTTGCTACTGGTTTTCACCAGAGCCCGCCGCAAAGCGGGATGGTCTTGCAGCGGCGGTAGCAACCAGGTCGTATCCACCGGCAACGGCTCAACCTCTCTGACTGCTGAGATAAGCGCGGTACAAGGGAGTAGACAAGAGCAGGGTCGGACGTAGCAGAAGGTCAGGGCAGGCAGCAAGGATCGTAGTCAGGGGCAACGGCAGGAGGTCTGGAACACAGGCTAGGAACACACAAGGAAATGCTTTCACTGGCACAATGGCAACAAGATCCGGCAAGGAAGTGCAGGGGAAGGGAGGTATAAATAGGGAAGTGCACAGGTGAAGGTACTGATTAAAACCCATGTGCCAATCAGTGGCGCACTGGCCCTTTAAAGCGCAAAGACCCGGCGCGCACGCGCCCTAGGGAGCGGGGCCGCGCGCGCCGGGACAGCACAGACAGGGAACGAGTCTGGTAAGCGGGTCGGGATGCGCATCGCGAGCGGGCGTGTCCCGCATCGCGAATCGCATCCCGGCTGGAGGCATTATCGCAGGTCTGACTGGGGCGCTGCGAACAGGAGAACGCTGTGAGCGCTCCGGGGAGGAGCGGGGACCCGGAGCGCTCGGCGTAACACCAGTTCACATTAAACTCGACACTAAACTCGATGCTGAGGGGCGCTATGCCTTTGTTTCCTGCACACTCCAAGGTAGACCCTACACCATCGCTAATATCTATGTGCCTAACCATGGACAGTTGTCCTTTCTGCAGCGTACCTTTGATGACCTTACCTCCTTCACGCAGGGCACTCTTATTGTGTGCGGTGATTTTAATGTGTCTCTGCTTCCCTCCTTAGATTCCTCCTCTGGGACCTCCGCCCTCTCGTTCATGCAACTGAATAAGATCCGCAAGCTTCCACACCTGATGCAGCCGTCTGACCCCTGGAGGTTATACCATCCGGACATACGTGACTATACTTTTTTATTCTCATGCACGACAGGTCTACACCAGACTGGACTATATATTTGTTAGTCACTGTCTCCTCCCTCAGGTTCTTTCAACGACCATAGGCTCGATAGTGTTCTCTGACCATGCCCCAGTGTTCTGTGATTTGTCTCTCCCGGACTGTCCGCGGGGGGAGTTTGTGTGGAGACTCAACGAATCGCTCCTTTCGGATACTCTTTGCTTGGCGGATCTGAAATCAGCGATTACTAATTTCACGCAAGATCACGCCAACGATCCTACCTCCTCTCAACTTAAATGGGAGGCTTTAAAATGTGTGCGCCGCGGTGTTTTCATTAAGCACGGCTCTAGACTTAAGCGTGAATCTTCCTAGAAATTGAAGGAATTGCTGCTCCGCTTGCACGCATTGGAGTCTCGACACAAATCCTCCCTGTCGGAGGAGGTGCTTAAGGAATTGCTGGAAGTCCGTAGAGACATTCAGGTTCGCATAGATAAGAAGTATAACCGATACAGACAGATTTGCTCTAGTGTGACATACGAATGGGGTAACAAATCGGGGCAACTGTTAGCACGTGCACTGCGGGACAGGAGGGCGGCCATGCATATGCCATCTATTAAGTCGCCCTCGGGCTCCCTGGTCCACCTCACCTCTCAGATTCTGGATAGTTTTCGAGCTTATTATGAGGGCCTTTATAGTCTTGAGTCGGGCCTTGTAGGTCCCAACCCTATGCCCCTCGATCTCCAGGCCTACCTGTTGAGGACGAGGTTGCCTTCTCTTTCTCCCCAGTCCCTATTGGACTTGGAATGCCCCTTCACACAGGAAGAGGTCGCAGAGGCCATCAAGTCTATGCCCTCTGGGAAGGCACCTGGCCCTGATGGATACACTGTCAAGTTTTATAAGCTGCTTACTTCAGAACTGTCCCCGCCTTTGCTTTCATTTTCATATGTCCTAGCCATGGAACATCTTTTGCAAGCCATCAGACAGAGCGAGGGGGTTCGGGGGGTGCCGATCAAGGGTGAGGTTGTCAAGTGTGCTGCTTTCACTGATGACCTGTTATTGTACCTGTCAGACCCTGGTGGTAGCCTCCCTGCCCTCTTCACTCTCTTGGATGAATATAGTCCTCCTGCTCTCCAGTAAAATCTATGAATGGAAAAAAAAAAAAAAAAAAAGTATTTTTAATCCATGCCCTTTCTACTCCATCGTACTAGAGCAGATGCTACAGAAATAAGAGCCAGCTAAGTACTGCACTAATACAGCCTGCAGTCTCTGCCCCATATGTGTTTAAGATGGTGCTGAGACCTCAGGCTATACTAGTGTAGTATATAGAACACTGACCTCTTCGAGATCACTAGTAACACTGCTCCATCTTCACACACACCACATCTTCTGGCCCTTACATCCCCTCAGCAAGCAGCCCTGGACCAGGTGATGTCTCCCAACGTCAATCTACAGTTATATGACGCGGTGCTAATTTTCACTGCGAATATCGGCACCTTGCGATTTCGCTAATATTTAGAATATAGATATATATATACGTAATGACGAATATATATATATATATATATATATATTTTTTTATTTTTATTTTTATTTTTTTTACTTGTTGGTTTGCAACCAACTAGTTTGACCAGAACTGCATGTTTTGCAAAAGTTCAGCAAGTCATACTATCCAAATGTTTGCTCATCTCTAATAGGTGATATAAGATGGAGATCAAACACAGTCTTAATACTTATATGAAGCAACCACAGCAGCTCTAGCATCAATAAGCAGAAGATGGAGCTGAGCATTTAAGTGGGTGCACTGGTTCCAAATAAGCCATGGCCCCTTCTTTCCTTAAAGAAATAGGTGTTAAAACCCAAAAGTGTAAAAAAAAATTAAAAAAATTACATTTAGAAGGTTAAAGCGTACCTGTCATAGAGCCAAAGGAAAAAAAAGAGATACATGTTACTCAGTACCTAATCATGATCATGTACATATAATTTTGATGTGTCTAGGACCTATATATTCCTAACAAATGGTATTTATATGTTGCTCACTTGCTTTGTTTTCTTGCTTTATGAAGGGGGCATGTCCATCTCTCTCCCTCACTGTGGATGACTCATCTGGTCTGAGTCCGGGAGCAGTCTGGCAGACTGTAAATCACTTCACAGTAGTTTTTATGCATACATTTTCTATCTGTTCTTCGTAAAGTTGGATACCAATCAACATAGCTGTCACTATGGGTGTGATTCAGCTTTCACAGACTCCTGAATGTCTAATCAACTTTGTCATTCAGGAGTCAGAGAAAGCTTTGGCTGTTCAGTTGTAGTTTTGCAACAGCTGGAGCTGCAGTGTTTGTAAAGCACTGTGTTAGAGCAGTGTTGCCTTTAGCTGTTGCAAAACTACAACTCCCAGCATGCCCACACATCCTTTGTCTGCAGTTTTGCAAGAGCTGGAGGCAAACCGCTCTAAAATACAGTTTTACGAAGATTGTACCCCCAGCTGTTGCAAAACTACAACTCCCATCATGGGAGTTGTAGTTTAGGAACAGCTGAAGGCAGTAGTGTTGCAATGGTGATCTCCTATACAGAGTAGTCTGTCTGCTTAAAGATAGATGACTCCTAGTGGCGGCTATTTTCATTTTTTTATTTTAGTAAAATTGACTTTTTAATAAATGTATATTTAAAAAAAGTAATCTTAGTAGTAAAATGGACTTTAATAAATGTATATTTAAAAAAAAAAAAAAAAGTAATCTTCGTAGTATTACAAAACATAAAACGTTTTTCATTATGACAGTGCCTCTTTAAATAGAGCATAAAATAAAAACCCTAGGCTGCAGACCGGAAGCAGAACATATGTCACTCCAAAGTGGAATGCACATGTGACCAGATGATTCCACTTCCGCCTGAACCTGAGCAAAGCACAATTTACTTCAATTTTACTTTTGGATATAGCACTTTTTTTTTTTTGAGGCACTTTAGTGCCACTAAAAGGAGTAGTCTGGTGAAATATAACTTATCCCCTATCCAAATGTGATGACTAAGTACAGTATTGTATCCTGCCGTCCTGTGTGGCATATGTTGCCTTCAGTGTCCATCTTGGGCCCACACTACTCAAGACATTTTTTTGTTAATTTATTTTCCCTTAGTCTCCTCAGCAGTACAATGCGTTAATTTTTAACGTAATTTTTTTCCCTTAGTCCTAACAGCAGCACAAGTGGGGTGTTCTGCCCCTGTGAACCTGACAGGATGGTGGAATTTTTAATTCCGCCCAAGTAATTAACATTTTAATTAACACCCCCATAAAGGCCTCCTTCCTTTAGGCCACATTGCTTATAGAACAAGTAACAAACTAAACAACTAGGGAGGGAAATTTGTGTGCTGCTGTTCGGACTAAGGGAAAACAAATTTAAGTTAAAAATGAATGCTTCCCTTACGTCCTAACCAGCAACCCAAGTGGGGACTTAGCAAGCAACAACACAAATAGGGAGGGACTATGGCAGAGCGGCACTTAGGATAGACTGCCCAAAGGCCAACTCTTCCAAATGTTTGGCATTAACCCTGTAATGACTGATAAATGTGTTATGGGTGCCCCAAGAGGCAGCAGCACAGATTTGTTCCAAAGGAACAGAATTCCTCTCGGCAAAGGAAGTAGATACTGCCCGAGTAGAATGGGCAGTAACAAAAGCCTCCTGAATTGCCTCCTTAATCCATCTACTCAGAGAGGGTTTAGAAGCTTTATGACTTTTGTTCCTCCCTGAAAAAGAGAGGAGAAGGTGTTCTGATCTTCTAAATTCTCCAGTTCTTGCAATGTAGATTTTCAGGATTCTTGAAATGTCCAGAGTGTGATTCGCAGCTTCTTCATGAGAAGATGGGTTAGGACACAGAACTGGGAGAGATATGACCTGGTTGATGTTTGAGAAGGTTGGGACCTTAGGAACAAAAAGGTAGGCAGATATCTCAACAGGATTCTGTCCTGGAGAAAAAGTGTATAAGGCTCAAAAGCTGAAAGGGCCTGAAGCTCACCAATTCTTTTGGCTGAGGTTATGGCCAACAAAAAGGCTACTTTAAGGGTTAAATACCTAAAGTCAGCTTCTTCCAGAGGTTCAAAGGGGGGAGAGCATAACCCCTTGAGAACAGTGGATAAATCTCATCTGGGGATAGGTCTAAGAACCCTAGGTTTAAGTCTTTCAGCTCCCCTGGGGAATCTTTTGATTAGGGATTCTTGTGACAAAGATCTGCCTAAAGAGGCAGAGTGCGCTGAGACTTGAACCTTTAGAGTAGATGGGCTTAGACCCTTGTCAAGGTCATCCTGGAGAAAACGTAGTAATGCAGACAGAGGAGGATCTGAGGCTACTACCTCTTTCATAGTACACCACTGATGAAAGATCCGTTTTATCTGGGAATAAACTTTGTTGATTGTGCTCTGGAATGAGCAATGGTTCTCAAAACCTCTGCAGGAAGCCCACTATCTAGTAGGGTCCTGTCAATCTCCAGGCTGTCAGATTGAGTCTCCTCAGATCTAGGCAGGAGCCTTTGTTATGAGACACTAGGTTCTACATGGGGGGGGGAAGCCTCCAATAACACCCTTGACTAATTCTCATGAGTTGGGTGAACCAGGACCTCCTGGGCCAGAATGGTACGATGGCTATCACAGAGGCCTGGTCTTGCCTGACTTTCATCAATACCCTCGGTATCATGGAAAGTGAAGGGAATATGTAGGCCAGCCTGAACCTCCAAGGTATGGACAGGGCGTCTATCGCCACAGGATTGTCCTCTTTATAAAGAGAGCAAAACTTGCTCACTTTGGCGTTCAGACAAGTTGCCATGAGATCTCTCTCTGGCACTCCCCACCGCAGAGTTATCTTCTTGAAAACTTCTTCATTGAGGGACCATTCGCCCTGGACTGGAAGGCCGCGACTTAGACTATCTGCTACTGTGTTGAGATCCCCTTTGATGTGGATCGCTGAAAGAGGGGTCAAGTTGGTCTCTGCCCAAGAAAGAATTAGACCGGACTCCTTGAGGAGTGCTTGAGACTTCGTGCCTCCCTGTCTGTTGATGTAGGACAACACAGTGGTGTTGTCTGACTGAACTCTTATCGCTTTCCCTAGATTAAGGGGTGCGAAATGGAGGAGAGCTAGACAAATTGCTCTTAGTTCTCTCATGTTGGAGGAGAGAAGTCTCTCCTGAGAGGTCCTAGTACCATGAACAGGTTGCTCGTTCAGATGCGCTCCCCAACCCAGAAGGGAGGCGTCAGAAGTCCTTGATTCAACCTCGATGGATCATTTTGACCACGGTCAGATCCCTCCACCATTTGAGGGATGCTCGAACTTCGGGAGACAGGGTGCATCTTTTGTCCAACCCTTTGGTATTGCGATTCCAAACCAACAAGACTTGATCTTGAAGTGGTCGGAGATGTCAAAGGGCCTAGAGAACTGCCTCTGCAGATGCTGACATGTGGCCCAGTATCTTCATCAGAGTTCGGATGGAGACTTTACGAGGACTCCTCAGAAACTCTGCAGCTCTTACCACTCGACCATTTCTCTCTGGAGTCAGAGATAAAGTCATATGGGAAGAATTGATTATGAAGCCTAGGAACTTCCTGGTTGTGGAATGAATGATCTCGGACTTCTACTAGTTTATAATCCAGCCCAGACACTGAAGATGGGATTGTAAGACTTCTGGAGAAGCGGCATTTAGAAGCCAGTCGTCCAGTTAAGGAATAATCTCTAGACCTCTTAGTCCGAGAGCAGCAACAACTGGAGCCAAAACCTTTGTAAAAGTGCGGGGAGCAGAAGTAATGCTGAAAGGCAGGACAGCAAACTGGAGATGCCTTACCACCCCCTTTATGTTGACAGCAACCCTCAAGAATTTCCTGTGAGCAGGATAAATGGGAACATGAAGGTAGGCATCCTTCAGATCGATGGTGACTATAAGGTCTTGAGGGTCCAGTATGCTGGTGACTGACCGGATGGTTTCCATTCTGAACCGCCTTTTCTTTATGAAGAGGTTCATGAAACGGAGGTTGATAATCATGCGCCAGTCTCCTGACGGCTTTGCAACTAGGAAGATAGGGGAGTAGACCCCTAACCCTCTTTAGTGGAAGGGAACTTCCTCTAGAGCTTGTTTCTCTATATATTGGAGAACCGAGTCCTCCAGAAAAGCTTGCTTTGTTTGGGGTAATAATTTTGTTCACACAAATTTCCTTGGGGGGGGGGGATTGGGGGGAATAACATTTATTTTGTAGCATGACTTTACTACTTCTAAGACCCAAGGATCCTGGATTTCTTGCATCCAGGTGTCTAGAAACAAACTTAAGCGGCCTCCTAAAGGAGGAGATTTGGATAAACTTTCTGACTGAAGATCTTGAAGGGAAGGGAGAGGGGAAACGTGGATGGATATCTCGGGACTTCCGGTCTTTACCCTAACCGCGTCCTCCACCACGTTTTGAATTATATTGGCGCTTCTGAGTTTTGGAAGAGGCTTGGTTTCTACTTCCTCTACCCTTACCTCGGCCGCGAAAACTTTGGACAGGAAGGCATTTGCCCTTCTCATCAGCGAAGCCTTCCATGATCTCATCTAACAGACCCGAATAGTCAGCCGGGCTCAAATGAAAGACCGCAAAGATTAATTTTAGAAGCATTATCCACCATCCAGGGGCAGAGCCACAGGGGGCCTCTACTAGCTGAACAAGGCCCATGGACTTTGCGGCCAGCTTCAGATGTTGCTGGGACGCTTTGCAAATGAAATCTAAACTAAGAAGAAGGGTCTTAAATGACTCCAGAATTTCAATGTCGGACTGGATCTGGAGAATTTGGTCCTTGTCGAACTCAGAAACTTCTGATGGACGCGATAGCCACGTTAGCGGAGGCAGAAGCTGCTGAATAGCAGCGTCTCATTACAGAATCTACCTTCTTGTCAAGGGGATCTTGGAGATTGCTCCCGTCGTCGGCAGGAACCAGTGCTCGCTTTGACAGTTTGGTGACTGCCATATCCACCTTGGGAGGTGGGAGCCGGGAGTCCGATTCCTTTTCTGAAAGAGGGTACATAAGTTTAAATTTTCTAGAGAGAACCGGAGGTTTATCAAGATGTTTCCACTCAGTAACCATCAGTTTCTTAGCAGAAAAAAAACGACTTCAATTCACTGATGGAGTTCCCCATGAACTCCTTCATCCAAATAAGCAGATCTTGAACGGTGGGTTCCGCCAGATTAGGGGGTGGCCGACAGCCGGGACACCTGTTAAACTCATAAGAGTCTGGAAGCGGAGTACCACAATCCGCACAGGTGAGGTGTTTTCTCTTGGAAGTTGTTTTGAGGCTTCCATGGTGGGACTCACCACTAGGGGGAGTAGACATTCTGGAAAACAAAAATAGCATTTAGAAGCAAGCTACAAAGTAATGCAAAGCATAAGGATAGCGAAGCACTACCTAAGAGAATAAAGAGAGTGAAGAATACACAAACAAGTACTAGCAATCTGGAGCAGTGATTGCTAGCAAGTCACTCAAGCAGCAATGCAGCAAGAGACCTGCTGTATGGGGAAGCTGCTTTAATAGAGGAGCGGGCGGAAATCTAAATAACCCCCCCCCCCCAAAGGTTCTGACATCACAAGGTCATAGTGAGGGAAGTATCCCTTAGAAATATACATAAAATTAAAACAGCGCCCATTCCAGATCGAGGAAGGGGCTAAGAAAAGTACATCCTAACATAAACAACTATAAAATTCATGCAATCAGCGCTAGAGAGCGCAAATGCCGGACCGGAAATCGTCAAATGACGTACTTCCGGTCCGCGGCTCCGCCGCTACAGGTGGACATACAGACAGACAGTGTTGCTGCCTGGAGAAAGACCCAGGTATATAGTTAAACCGGAGGGGGAGGGAGACCGCCCGTAGAAAAAAAAAAAAAAAAAAAGGACACTGCCCAGAAGACAATGTCAGCGCTACAGGCGCTGCCCCCAACGTTAAGAACTTAGACACGGGCGGCTATGCCTCCTGTTTCTAAGTATAATAAGTCCTGGCGGTGTTAGACGCCGCACAGGAAAGGAATAAGCAGCAAGGCTGCAAACAATTAGAGAAAATTAAAAAAATACATCCCTTAAAAAGGGGGGGGGGGGAATCTCCAATAAGTTCCCTTGCTCATTAGAATGAGCTGGGAGAACCAGGCTCTCTTGGGCCAGAATGGAATGATTGCTATTACAGCGGCCTGGTCCGGTCTGATATTCATCAATACCCTGGGTATCATGGAAGTAGGCGTACGCTAGGTTGAAGTATCATGGCACTGTCATGGCATTCACTAGAAAGGGTTCGTCCGCCAGATAAAGGGAACAGAACTTGTCCAGTTTGCGATTGGCTCTCATGGCCATCAGATCTATCTCTGGAAGACCCCAGAGATCCACAAGTTGAAGAAAAATTTCCTGATTCAGAGGCCATTCTCCGTAAACTGTAATATCTCTGCTTAAGCAGTCTGTTATGGTATTCTGGGTACCCTTTATGTGGACAGCGGCTAAGCTGGGTATCCTGGGTTCTGCCCAACAAAAAATCCTTGCCACTTCCTGAAGAAGTGTAACTGATCTTGTTCCTCCCTGTTTGTTTAGGTAAGAAACTGCTACCATATTGTCCGATCTCACCTTGACAGCCTTCCCCATGAGCAGAGGGGTGAAATGGAGGAGCGCATAGAATATTGCTCTTAGTTCTTTGACATTGGAGGAAAGAAGTAGTTCTTCTTGACTCCATCTCCCAGAAACCTCTCTTCGTAGAAGTTGGGCTCCCCATCCTGATCCGGAGGCATCTGTCATCAAGACTAACCATCGTGGCTCTAGAAGAGACATCCCATCCTGTGGAACAGCCTACCACTTTAGGGATCTGCAGACTGAGGGAGAGTCTGTGAAGAGAAATATTTCTGTCCCAAACCTGAACCTCCGTTTGTAGTAGTCTCAGGTGCCAAAGGGCCCAAGGGACAGCTTCTGCTGAGGAGGAGTCCTAGGAACCTCATTAAAGTCCTCAGGGAAACCTTGCAATGAATCTGAAGATATTGATAGCTCTTGGATATCCTCTCCTTCCTTCCTATGAAAGTAGGTCTTTGAGGTCTAGAGATGCCATATAGTCATCTTTCAGAAGAATGGATTTTACAGACTGTCTCCATTCTGAATCTTTTCTTTAATATGAACCTGTTTAGAAAACAGTTCTATAATGAGTCTCCACTTTCCTCCTGGCTTGGGGACAAGAAATACAGGAGAATACACTGCTAGGCCCTTCTCTGCAAATGGGACGGGTTCTACTGCAGCAGAAGCAATGAGATCCAGAATGGATTGTTCTAAAAAGTCCTGTTTCAGGGACTTAAGAATTGAGGACACCAGAACTCTGTCTTGAGGACGGGATATGAGAGGGAGAGTGTACCCTCTTATAATATTAAGAACCCAATTGTCCTTTATAAAGTGCTGCCAAGCAGGGAGAAAAGTTTGAAGACAGCCGCCAACAGGCATGCTTCCCGAGTCAGAACTCAGGTTTCTTGGTTCCTCTTGCTCTGGAGGAACCTGTTCTCTGCCACATCCAGAGTTTCTGTTCTGTCTAGATCTTTGAGGGGATCTCTCGTCTAGGCTGATTATAGTGTCCTCGAAAGGACCTATCAGATAAGGGAAGTTTTTCCCCCTTATCAGAAAGTTCTTCCATGATTACACCCATTCCGAACTGAAAAGCTTCCCAGGTACATACTCAAGATTACAGAGTATATTTGGATGAGTTGTCTCCAGATCAAGGCCTAATCCAGAGAGCCCATCTGGCAGCTGAGGAAAGGTGCAAAAAAAAAAAAAAAAAATTTAAATCTGTTGACAACTAGATCTTTTAAATACATCAGTTTGGGTATGGATCATCTTTATGAGCCTAAGGATCTCCTCTCTGCTGATGCCAGAATCTATATCTTTGACTCTTCCTATCAAAGACTTCATGGCCTTGATAACCTCAAACACAGCGCAACCCATGGTAGCTTCGCTAGCAGCGGTAGAATATGACCGCTTTAAGGCGACCTTAATATGGCGATCCATGGGGTCCTTTAAACGTGAGTCATCATCTGATGGTACAATGGTTCATTTGGATAACTTTTCAATGGCAAAATCAACCTTGGAGGAGGAGAGATCCAACTCTTGGCCTTAGACTGGTCCAAAAGAAAATCTTGAAACGTCTGCTCAAAACTGGAGCCTTCCCGGGATGTAACCATTCGGATTTTATTAAATCCATTAACATGTTGTCCTCAGAAAAGACCCTAGACCCTTTTGAAGTGGAAGGAGTTTCCCCGACTCAGGCAAACTCAGTTCACACAGTCCTAAAAAATTTAGGGAATTTCTCAGCAGGGAAATATTCCTTTTCTTCAGAAATGGATGATTTAGTCTCATCCACCACCCGGAATTCATCCGAATGAACTATAAATCGGACTTTCACCCCTTTTAGACTTCTTGCTAGGTGGAGGGGCTACTGCTGAAGAATCTGAATTCTAATAGAACCAAACACAAATTCCTTTACCCTTATGAACATGTCCTACATGGATGGTTCCTGATTTGCCAACCCTTAAACTCCACCCACTTTTGGCAGAAAGGAAAAGAAAAAAAAAACCTGTCTATAAAGGCAGGAATAAGGTAAGACCTTTAACTACGTATATTTACGTCCTTGGCCGGCTCCCGCGATAACGCGGGGTCACGCGGTGACCCCGTGTCATATTGGGTCGGTCCCAGCCTGTATCTAAAGCCGGGGCTAATAGCACACAGCACTGTGATCGCTGCTGTGCGCTATTAACCCTTTAGATGTGTCGTTCAAATTTGAACGCATGGTCTAAAACGAAAGTGAAACCTTACCGGCTGCTCAGGGCCACCGCAGTGAAAATGTGGTGTCCCGATCAGGTGGGATGCAAGCGGAGGTCCTCTTACCTTCCTCCGGCATGTCCCTTTGGAGATTGCTCTAAACCCGAGATGCAGGCTTGAGCAATTGACCACTGATCAATGCAAAGCTATGGCTTTGCAGTGAACAGTGTACAAGATCAGTGTGTGCAGTGTTATAACCCTGCAAAGTAAAGTTTGCCATTTAACCCTTTCCCTAATAAAACTCCAAATCATCCCCTTTCCAAAACATGTAAAAAAAAAAAAAAAAAAAAACACACGTGGTATTGCCATGTGCGTAAAAGGTCCGAACTATAAAAATATATTTAATAGTCAATGCAAAAAAATTCCAAAATTAAATTTTTTTGTCACCATCTCATGGAAAAAGTGATCAAAAAAATATCAATACAAAAATGGTACCGCTAAAAACTTCAGATCATGGCCCAAAAAATAAGCACTCATACCGCCCCGTATGCGGTAAAAGTTATAGGTGGTCAGAAGATGACAATTTTAAATGTATAAGTTTTCCTGCATGTAGTTATGATTTTTTCCAGAAGACAATAAAACCTATATAAGTAGGGTATCATTTTATTCATATGGACCTACAGAATAAAGGTGTCCTTTTTTACTAAAAATGTAGAAATGGAAGACCCCAAAAGTTGCAAAATGGTGCTCTTCAGTTTCATTGCACAATGATTTGAGTAAAATGATTAATGTCACTGCAAAGCAGAATTGGTGGCACAAAAAAAATCATGGATTTTTAAGAGCAAAATTGGAAGGATAATGATTTTTAAGAGGTGAGGAGGAAAACGAAAGTGAAAAAACCTGTGGTCCTTAAGGGGTTAAAATCAGTAAGTTATGCATGATATTTATTAAACCCTATTCCAGAAGTAGTTGTGGCATGGCTGCCAGGGAACTTCTGGTGATGTCACCGTAAGTGATGTGCACTCCGGAACAAGTGTAGGGAATACAGCAAGAACATGGCGCTGCAGACAGTTGCACAGAATAGGTAGCAAACAAGAAAACAAACATTAGTTCTGGAATAGAATGTCCATAGCTTACGAGGACAGAACTGTACTCTGTGTGGAGTGTGTTTATAGGCAATAGGGGAGATGCCTATGTACTTTTATAAGTAAGTCAGTCCTATTTAGCTCACAGGGGCTTTTATCATCTAGCCTGCCCCAGTAAAGTCAGTTTTTCCCCATAACCTTACATTGGAGTACTTCTTGCCCTGTGCCTGGCCCAGGAGAAGCTGGCTCAACCTTGTGTGGTTTATAGTTTAACCACACCCTGGCATCACAAAAAGGTTAATTGCACATTATCCTCCCCTGACACCACATAAAAGGATAGGGGATAAGTTTTAGGTTGTGGGGCACTGAGTGCTGGGGCCCCCGTGATCTCCTGAACAGGCCCTGGCAGTTTGCTGGAAGCAGCTGTCTGACCCCCTGCAGGAAGCTGTGGCTGGCGCACCCCCTCAATGTGGGGTACATGAGGGGGCATGTTAAGAGCTCTGTGCGGGGGTTGGCACACACTTTTCCAGCATTCTGCCATGGCTCCATTCATGATATTGCAGGGGGTGTCACTCAGACACCCCCCCAAATCTATATAACTTTTCCCCTATACTTTGGTGAAAGATAACCATCCCCTATCCAGTCTACTTTAACCCTTTTTATGCAAAATCAGATACATGTACGTGATGATTAGGGAAGACTTCCTGCATCATGTAGGCCCGTTGAAGCACTCCAGCGCGAAATGGTACTATTGCCTGTCTGAATGCACCTGCTGAACCCGTCCGTCCTGTGTTTGTCCACGCTGCACATTTTTTGCTATGAATAAATCTATGGGATTCATCAGAACTTGGGTGAGTGCCCTCTTTTTTTCCACATCTTCTATGAAGTTTACTATATGAACTTTTACCTACAAGAGCGAGCACCACATGCTGATGGTGGTTTCGTTGGAAGGAGCGGTGTAGTACATGCTGCGCTGCAGAGTGGGACTAATTGCAGGAGGCTACAGCTGTTGCCCAAGGTATAATCTCTGCTTTCCTGCATCATGTACATTTACCTGATGGAAATAAACTGTCAGAGCCACCAGGTGCTGCGACAGTGAGCTCAGCTGTGATGCAGCGGTCCCTGGCTGACGACTGCTATTGGTCTGTCAGTACAGACGGACCAATAGTGAAGGAGACTTCAGCCAGATCCCTGCTGTGTGAAGTGATCGGTGGTGGGGGGCCACATCAGAGGCCACCTGCGGGCACTCTGGATCAGAGTTGTGCTCTGCAGCATCTATTAGGTTAACAGAGAGCGCTCCCTCTGTCACTGCTCTGCTTGCCATGGCAACTGGAGGACTGACACTGGCCGGCCTCTGTCATGGCAACATGAGTAAGCAGTCCCCAACTACATACATAGTCATCATTCAATGGAGTACAGAAGTATATAAATTTATCGCTTTAATCTTAACCTGCAGTTTAGAGCGAGTTTAGTCATTTATACTGCATGATGGACAAAACCTATTCTGCTTTTTTTTTATGTATACCACCTCAAATAAAATCCAGGGTGTCAAATGCAGTTTCACTGGCTCCCAGTATGAAATACTGAAATGTTTTAAACTAAAGTTTGCTTATTACCAAGTCTCAATACACTTAAAAGGTTATTACTAAAATTATCCCCAGAGATTTCAGTTCTTGTCATAAAAAAAAAAAAAATTTATACAAAGGTTTTTTTTTTAGCTCTGCTTTATTTAAGCATTCACAGTGGACACTGCACATTTCTTTGGTCTTCTGTACAAGTAAATACCAAGGAGTAACACCATCAAGACAAGACCAGCAGCGGCTGCTCCTTGTAGGAAAACCAGGGCAAGCTCAGAAACGGCACCTGTTAGACAACATAAGACTATTTAAGAATAAACCTGAATTTAGGGTTCATACAAGCATGTTT
Source organism: Hyla sarda (assembly GCF_029499605.1). Taxonomy (NCBI): domain Eukaryota; kingdom Metazoa; phylum Chordata; class Amphibia; order Anura; family Hylidae; genus Hyla; species Hyla sarda. The sequence continues at coordinate 378,972,805 of NC_079192.1, read as the reverse complement.
AACAGCAACACTTTCTATATGTTCATTATAAGTGTCTGAAGCATATATCAACTGTGAGACAGCATTTATAGCAGTGGTCTCAAACTGGGGCCCTCCAGATATTGCAAAAAGTCAACTGTTATGCAACATCTGGAGGGCCAGTTGAGACCACTGATCTATAGTGGTGTCAAGAATTGGCCATCAATTCATAGAGTCAAGTTCAAGTCTTATTATAGAGTTGCTCAGTTACTTCAGGAAGCTGTTCTGCAATCTTACAATTTTGACCCAATATACTAGGTCTATAGTAAATTCTTTCCTAAGGTCTAAACCACTGTACTAACATTTGTTAGTCTATAGCACCTCACCTTCCTCCTGATTGAGAATCTCTGCTCTCCTCTCGTCAGAATAAAATATAACTGGGCCATGAGATGTGACCATGGTAGGAGAATCTTCTGGTTCCCACAATTTAGCGGTTCTCTCTGGAAGACAAAATTCTGTGTTACTAACCTGTATATCTGGTAGCCTGACTTTTATTCCCGAAAGGGTATCTATAAAGATTAGATTTATCCCTTTCTTGGTAGGTCTTGTGCACACGTTACTTCTACATACTATTCCTTGGGGTGCAGTTCACAGAACATGACTCCGTGGCAGATGGGACACATACAGAAGTGCTGCAGTGGAAGTACACCTGTAGGGCCACAAGACACAATCATTGGACACCAATTTTGAAATCATATTGAACCAAGATCTTATAGCATGTTCATTTTGAATACTAGGCCAAATGCCATTATTAAAAATAAAAACCACTTTCTCCCCATCTGTTGTACAATATTGAGTGAATACAAAGCAATAACACTTCTGTAATAACCTTGCAGAATAAAATTAGTTTAAAAAACTTTAGCTCTCTTGTTCATAGTCAAGTCTAAAAAAAGGTTACATAGAAGCTTACCAATCCATTAAGAGCAGTCTGGGTGCTAGAATCCACAAAGGTGAAGGTGCTTACAATGAAGCGCCTGTAGTGTGTTGGGAAAGGCACGGCCTGTGTGGAAGGGCCAACAGGAACCAGCTGGGTAAGATAGTTGTCTCCTTCAAAAGGGCAGCTGAAACGTGAACACAATATATAGTTATACCTTGGCTACCATGAACAAGACATTCTATAAGTCAGTCCTCACCTGTTTAATAAGATGGGCCATTGGGGAGCATCAGTAGGCACAGGAGAATTGGTGGCCCAACAGTTGTTTAAGACCAGGATTATGCTGGGGTCAGTCCTCTGCAGAATCCGAACTTCGACATCTACAGGATCCCTTAATATTCTCTCAATAGGATAATCTTGATCTGCATAGTATGTGGTATACTGCCCATCTGTAAGACATGGACATGTTAAGTGTATTGGTTATTGGAACTTAAATTTGACAAAATTAAAAGGCCAAAACCCATGCTACAGCATAGAACCACAGCTTTTGTTTCTGCAAGTTGACTTCACTAAATTTGGTTTTGCAACTGGTTAGCAGTCTATGTTCAGTAGTTAAATGGGCACTGTCACCAACTTTATTTTTTGATATGTTGTAGTACTTATGTACTACAACATCTAATATACTTTTATTTTCTTCATTAAAAAGTTTTAATTTACATTTAAAAACCGGCCACTGAAAAAGGACTGATTTTTGCCTGGCAATCAGTCCTTTTTCAGTTAGGCTGCACTTGCTCCCTGCCTGTCAGACAGGCGGGAGCGAGCGCACTGGCTCCCCGGCCGGGAGGCCACTCCTCCTGCACATCGCCGCCTCATTGCTGCTACTGTCCCTGCAAGTGTAATGAGGGAATGGGGTATGCGGGGGGGTATGGTGTTGGGAGTATGGGCTAGCACAAAAAAAAAAAATAAAGGGGATGGTGGGAGCTACCCTTTAAGGCAAATCAAGTAGGGACTACAAGCTACTCTACCAGTTCAGAAGGGACCTACAGACTTTAGTTGACAGCAGTAGCCAGCATAATATTAAAGCGGTATTGTGGGATTTTTTTTTATTTGACTATGCTTCAGGGGCTGTAAAGTTAGTGTAGGTAATAATATAGTGTCTGTTGGGGTGAAAATCAGAAAACTGAGAACCATCACACTAATATTTATTTTTTAACAGCATACAAAATGACTGGTCTCAGATTTTTTCCAAGGTGGCAATGTGGCCGAGACCTGACTCACTAGTCAGCCGATCTGCTCCAATGGGTAGTGATCGCTTGGTGAGTGAGATCTGCAACAGCTGTAGGCACCCTGATTGAAAACCACAGGTCTTGAATGGATGCAGCTCATATATATTTCAATAGGTGGGGTGGCTGATGTGTGGGAAGGAGGAAAAATTGAATTTGTAGCCAAGAGAAGAGAATACCAGTTCACAAAAAGCTAGCCACAGTATTATGGTAATCTTACAACATAGCCATTTAGCCCCAAGACAAGCGCAGATCCTTCCTAAGCATGTCCATTACTGTCTGCCAGGTACATACTAAAACCACCTTATGGTCGATAACCCCTTTAAGTACTTTTTAAAGCATGGGCCCTTCAGGTGTTTAAATTTACCTTACTAGTCAGTTTAGTGTGTGCCAGTACAATGAGCCATTGAGCAAGATTGGCAATGAAAGTTCTCCTTTTACTAGCCAACCACCAGTTACCTTTACTTATTCTCATCTCCAGGAGCAGAGGTCCAGATGTAGATACAGGGAGAGGTGGAGGAAGGGTCAGAACTTCTACTTGCAGAGGGGTAATACCAGAATTGGAGTAGCTGCAGCGTACAGTCACCCTGCATTAAAATGAGCATGTTAGTAATCTGACCAGTGCTAGTAGGGTCTCCATCACTCTGGAATTCTCCCCTTACCTCATTGTACTGTCTCTAGTGATGGATCCCATTGGCCAAGTCCTTATATTTTTTGATGCCTCAAATATGACTTCATACACTATGGACATATCAGCCACCTAAGTAAAACCAATGGAATCATAGGTTAACATGACTTTGCAATCCCACAACCCCTATTCACATGATAGGTAATAAGTGTCATATTTCAGGGGGTATGATCAGTGGGACCCCCCCCCCAGCTCTTTACATAGATGTGTCAACCACGTCATGAAGCTGCATGCTCAGTCTCTCCCATAGAGCTACATGAAGAGGGCATGTCTGCCACTACATTTTGCAGTGGTTGACATGCATTGATGGAGTGGAGAACCATGTGAGAGTTTAGAGGGCCCTGGTAGTTGGACCCCTGAGATGTGACACATCCACTTCAAGAGAATATGTTTTTTAGATTCCGATTACTTTGAGGTCACTCAGTAGTTAGGCATTTGCCAGTACTTTGCTTACCTGCTTGGGACTTCTGCAGGACAAAGGGATCTGGTATCCAACAAATGATGCAGTTGTTGCTGCCCTGAGGTTGGGGCAGGAGTTGGAATCCACATCCACTACTCGTACAGAGTCCAAGATTAGAGATGGAAGGGTAATATCTTTTGAGATGGCAACCACCATGTTATTATCAGCAGAACAGTAGGCAGTCACTAAGTATAGGAAAGGCAAAGTGTTAAGTCCTCTACTGACCATAGTGATATTAAGTTACTACATAGCTCATCCATATCTTTAAAAAAAAAAAAAAAACTAGCCAATGAGATGCTAACTTAGCCTTTGTTTTCTATAAGTTTCAATGCATGTGCCAAGTAGTTCCCATTGCCAACCAAGTTTTCAAAGAGAATGCACACCACAACTTACCTGCTTTGGGACCCAAGGTTGGTCAAAATATCGATTTTAACGTAGGTGTTGGAATATATTGATTATAGCTCTAATCAGTGATTGTAGGTCACTAATTGAACAGTAGTTCATTCTGTATTTTACCTGCAGGCCCATGCCTAGAAAATCAGCCATGTCCAGTCAAACTTCTTGGCTATATCTGATCTAAAGCTTAAGATACTGTTGACAAAGACTTACATTTCTTTCCATAGAAGCAGCGCAGGGCGACATCCTGAGAGAAGCAGCATCCAAGGCCTTCACAGATCTCTCTGGATACAGAGTCATTGGCACACTGCAGACGGTCAGCTTGCTGAACTGAAGCGCACTCACTCGCACTAGGAGCATCCATAGCTGTAAAGTAACCATAGGTCAAGATTTGACATAATGCACTTGTCCTACTACATTACAATTCCCATTAATTTAGGTTACTAAATCTTGGTTGAGTCATTTGGTTCAATATATACATACAAAACTCATTGAGGTTTGACAGTATATTTACTAGTGCATAGTCCCGTCTTGTCAGATTGCAACACAAGACAGCTTTCAAAGGAAATTCAAGAGCAGCAAGACCTAGGACTGAACATGGAGTGGTCTCTTCAGTTCATTTGGTCTGGACTAGTCAAGGATATGTAGTATAGTTAGGTGCCAGCAAATATGTCTTTATGTGGTGTCCCAGTACAGGACGTGTCCTGTGCATTTTGTCTGGAGTCCCTTCAGCCAGAGCCCCTCCATGATAATGGGCTCTCCTGAAGGGCTAACCCCTAGGTGCCTCTTAATATTGTGATATTCAATGTGTATGCATTTAATTCATATAGGAAACCTATGTATAAGACCTTAGAGGTAATGTGCCTTTAATTTATGTTATGGTTTAAGGACCTTTGGGCCATGTGATATACCCAGAGTTCATAACGGACAGGTTCTGCTTACAAATGAGCTTTGTCCCACCCTTATGATATATAAGGGGCTGCTTCCACTAGATTGGTCTCTTAGCTCCTGATCTCTTGGTCCCTGCACATCGATCTATATCTCTTCATCAATTCAAGCTAGGCCTGAAGCCTCATCTTCCGCAGCCACTAAACCACGAGTCATCCAGCTCAAAACTACTAAAATCCTGTGTGACTACTGCAACTCAATTGTCTTCAAACCAGTAGCAGTGGCTAGCAAATCAAAGCTAATTATATTCAGAAGTCCCAGCAAACCTATGAGGAACCTGAACTCCGGTCCTCTATACAAATATTGTTTTGTTATCTGCAGTTGCATAAAATATGCAGTCAAGTTTATTCTGGTTTAATCAAATATCTGTTATGGACACTCAATTATTTCTCCCTACCGTTTCTGGGACGTTTGGCAGTAGGATCATTTATCTAAGGAAACCGCATCCTGGTGTCACAACAACATAGGGTTAATACCAACATACCCTGCACCACATTTAGTTAAGATAAAGTATAGTTACTGAATGCACTGGAGGATTTGTATAACATAGCATGTTTTACCAAGTTTGTCAAAAATAAGCAAGTCCCTTGGACTGGCAGTTCAGAAGACTGTAGAATATTCGAATCCTCTGAGATGCATTTAGTTATGAGGATTGATAGAGCTGGTTTGGTGGAGGACAATGGATTCACTATACCAAATGTGAACCTTCCTATACCAAGATGTTCTTTAGTCTTGAGATTATATATTTTATGTAAGTAGTGTTTACAACTACTTGTTTTCCATTGATCCCTCAATGGTTCCAAGTCCATTCTCTTGTATATCTTAACACATTGTGTGGGCATTTGTGTTACAACAAAAAGGCATCTTCTGCAGACATATCAGATAGACACAGTACTGCAGAGGGAACTTGCATGTTGTACACTATAGTGTGATAGCCTGGGGGAGTAGGGTATATGGGAGTGTAGCTGTGCGGTTACCAAAAGTGTTTGCTTAACCCTTTCTATTTGTGACACCAGTGTTAGGGCTATTCTCTGTAAGCTTGTCCTACTACCACCCGTCCCAAGAGCGATAGGAAAGGATTGTTCACAACCCGAGTTGCAGAAACTTGTCTGACAACAGAGTCTATTGGAGCTTGACAAGTGGTTGGGACCTCGTGAGTCTTGAGCAGAAGGTAATTGTTGCTGTGATACACTGGATTTAGGGGGGGGGGGGGGGGGAATTAGATTCCGTCCAGTAATCATGCTAGCTTTAGTGGGGATTTAGTTGTTAACTCATGGTTCAGTTTAGGCTGGCAGGTTTTTGGCCTATCTTTTCTTTGAAAGTTGTGCAGATCCGTCCTGCTAGTCTGGCATCCATGAGAGCAGCAACCCAAGAGATAATTTGCTACAGCTCCCTTATATGGGCAGGGGCTGGACTTAAGTTCACTGGTCCATAACAACTGTCAATCTCCTGTAGAGAGAGTTATGGGCAACACGTGACCCAAGGACCTCCAAAAGGTCCTCCAACATACCATAGAGGATTTAACATAGTCACATGACCGAAGGTCCTGCAATGCTAACAGGGTAAGTAGTATACCTTATATTAAATACACATACATAAAAGCATTATAACACTAATAAAGGATGAGGTGACTAGGGGCTGTTACACCTGGGGGACACTACCTGAATGTAGCAACTCTGACTTTGGGGACCACCACACAAGGTACAGTATGTAATACAGTACTGGGACACCACAATAGGTAGCTTGACACTAAGGATCTAGAGCTCTACTTATGGCCAACTGACTATTGAAGCTGGAGATCTGTCTTCTACGAAAGTCTACCATCTTAAACACAGTTCATTATAGGTCTTTACCTGGAAGAGCAGGATGAATGGGGCACATAAGATCCTTCTTGTGATATTGGGATTTCCCATCATGAGTTTCTTCCAGAACGATTGTCAACACGTAGTTCCCATTCTGCAAAACATCTGACTGATGAAGAACCCAGATATACCAGGAGCCCACAAAACCTTTTCCATACTTTGAGTGTTCTATTGAGTCGCATGGCATATATGTACATAACTTAAGTGCAGTGGTCTCCAACCTGCGGACCTCCAGATGTTGCAACCACCATGTTGCATCTGGAGGTCTGCAAGTTGAAGACCACTGCTTTCGTGTCTTCACTGTCATCTGGAGTAAGGCTGACTTTGGGCGTTAGGACATCTGCTCCGCATATGGTGTTCTGTCATACAGTGCCATATATGTTTTTCAAAGTAAGGAAGCACTGAAGTATGGTTATTAAGTGAGTGACTAAGATGTACTGAACAGCATAAGTAGCAGGGATTTGTAGAACTATTGATATGATAAGCATGTGCTCAAAAAAAAAAAAAAAAAAAAACACAGATAAGCAATGTGGTGAATATGGATTGCCGTGATCAGGTGTTCAGATTCTAGATCCCATCATGACTTACCTCCTTGCTCACATAGCATCCATCAAAGGAAGAACCAATCACCACTGAGCTGTCAGATTTCTGTCCAATCCAGGTTCCACAAGAGGAGTCATTGTGAAGATTGTGAGATTGTCCATCCTTGTCTAGATTCAGTGCAGTTAATTACAAATTACACATTTGTTAATGAAACTCAGTATGAGATTTAAGACTTGCAGCACAGATATTCTTGATTTGAAGGTCCCAGCACAGGACTCCCACACCCATTAAAGGGGTAATCAACTGGTGCCAGAAAGTTAAACAGATTCGTAAATTACTTCTATTAAAACAGCTTAATCCTTCCAGTACTTATTAGCTGCTGAATACTACAGAGGAAATTATTTTCTTTGGAAAACAGAGCCCTCTGCTTACACCTGTCCATAATAGGAGAAAATCCCCATAGAAAACATATGCTGCTCTGGACAGTTCTTAAAATGGACAGAGATGTCAGGAATATTAGTATATAATTCAGACAGTACCAATGCCCCAGCAGTTGCACCACGTGTCCAGGAGTCACCCAAGTGCCAATGGGCAACACACACACACACACGTTACATCTCACACACGCAGTGAAGACAATGTATTTGGAGAATTCACACTAGGATGGGCCATAAACTGTCCTGCTATAGGAACATAGACTAAATAGATAAGAATGAGAAAAGGGGAGGGAGCAGGGGAAAGACTGGTAATTAAGTGTTGGTTGTGATTATTTGCAGTGCGAATTTTAATTGTGAATATCGCATATTCGTGAATATAGCACTATATTCACAATTATGAATATTTGCTTTTTTTAACAGTACACAGTGATCACTGATAGATGAGCAAACTTACAGTAAATTCGATTAGTCACAAACTTCTCGGCAGTTGATGACTTATCCTGCATAAATTAGTTCAGCCTTCAGGTGCTCCGGTGGGCTGGAAAAGGTGGATACAGTCCTAGGAAAGTCTCCTAGGACTGTATCCACCTTTTCCAGCCCACCGGAGCACCTGAAGGCTGAACTAATTTATGCAGGATAAGTCATCAACTGCTGAGCCGAGAAGTTCGTGACAAATCGAATTTACTGTAAGTACTCATCTCTACACTAGCCCATTAGTTTTCTATACTTTTAAAGGGAGGACTCAATATTCGCGAATATGCAAATTTAGCGAATTCAAATATAGCTTATGCCGCTCATCACTAGTAATTAAGCAGGACAAAGCGAGATGCAAAAGAGAATCTAGTACAGGTTATAAGAAATTTTGATAATGAGATAAGCTCAAATCCACATTGAGTCCCCTGTTTGAGAGTCAAAAAAAAAAATGTGTGTAGTTTTGGCTTCAAATGTTTGTGTTTTTGAAATTTCCTTTCAGTATCCTGATTGTAAGGTCGTGTATGGAGTGGCCTGTTTGGGTAAAATGGTGTCCAACTGGGGTGCAGTAGACATTTCTTTATGGCGGTTGATGGAATGTCTGTAGATTCATCCTTTCGTTGAGTTTCTGGCTGTTTCACCAATGTAGCATCCCATGTCACACTTGTGCATTGTATCATGTAGACCACATTTGGGGATGTGCAGGAGTATGGTCCCCTAATGTTATATGTCTTGTTGTGGGTGGCTTCCATCTTGGTGCAGATATGTTGGCAGAGTTTACAGTGAGGTTTGGTCCCATTGTCTGGGTCTTTTCTTTCTGTAGGTAATTTTCAGCTGACCAGCTTTTGTTTTAAATTGTGTGGTTGTCTGAAGGCCAAGTTTGGGGGTTTAGGGAAGATTTTATAGCATCTCATCTACCGTCCGTGTACAGATAACCCACAGACCGATCCAGCCAGCTATACAAATCCAGTTTCCATCCTTCACACACACGGAGAGGCATCATATACAGCCAAGCTACTAGGTACCATCGCATCTGCTCCAATCCTGATGACAGACCTGCATCTACAAACACAGAAATTCAGACAAAACAGATACAAGCCAAGGACAAACCAAGGACAATCAAAAGGAAAATTAACTCCACCCTTCAGACACCACAGGAACACCTGCTACAGTCCAGAGAGATACAATCACCACATGTACCAATGGTAGCCACATACAATCAGAAATACACAAAACCAAGGACCTGCAGCTTATATTGGTGGAAGATTAGATGCTAGAAGAAATCTTCCCTAAACCTCCAATCTTGGCCTTCAGACAACCACACAATTTATAACAAAATATGATCAGCCGAAAATTACTTCCAGAAAGGACAGACCCAGACAATGGGACCAAACCTCACTGTAAACTCTGCCAACATATCTGCACCAAGATGGAAGCCACCCACAACAAGACATAACATTAGGGGACTATACTCCTGCATATCCCCAAATGTGGTCTACTTGACACAATGCACCAAGTGTGACATGGGACGCTACATTGGTGAAACCAGCCGAAAACTCAACGAAAGGATGAATCTACAGACATTCCATCAACCGCCATAAAGAAAGACTACTGCACCCCAGTTGGACACCATTTTACCCAAACAGGCCACTCCATACATGACCTTACAATCAGGATACTGAGAGGGACATTTCAAAAACAGACATTTGAAGCCAGGGGACTCCATGTGGATTTGAGCTTCTTATCTCATTATCAAAACTTCTTAGAACCTGTACTGAATTCTCTTTTGCATCTCACTTTGTCCTGGCCCCCCCCCCTTATCTTTATTTTGTCTGTGTTCCTATAGCAGGACAATTTATGGCCCATCTTCATGTGAATTCTCCAAATCTATTGTCTTAACCCTTGCATATTTCTGAGATATAACCTGGGTCTTCTACTTGTGAACTTAGAAAAAGGAGGAATCCCATAAGCTTGTCTACAAAATTGTTAGTCCAATAAAAAAAAAAAAACAAAGTGGTATTACAAGAGGCTGAGGTATTATTTTATTTGCAACACACATATATACATACACATACAAAAGATTCATCAAAACCTGTCCAGAGGAAGTTGTTTAAGTTACCCATAGCAACCAGATTTCAAAAGCAATCTGGTTGCTATGGGTAACTCAGCAGCTTTTCCTCTGGAGGAGTTTTGATAAATCTCACCCAGTTTCCATACAGAAGTTCATAAATACACTGGACATTCCAGCACTCACCAATGATGGTCAAAGCAAAGGCTGCATCCTCCAGCAAAGAAGGGAGAGAAAACTCCATCGCTTCAGATCCACAATGCAGATGGGAAGGATCATCCCAGTAGTCCTGTACTGCACACACTACAGATCCCAGCCAATAGGTCCAAAGGACCAGTGCAATCCCCAAACCTGCTCCACAGAATCCCATCTTGTCAGCAGCCCCCTATACCTCAGTCTGCTATAGCCTGGAGCTTTATACCTTGTGAATGATACCAGAGCCGCTCTGTGATAGGACGGGAGATGTCAGGTGTGAGGTGTATCATTAAGGGTCACTAGTGAATTCTATCATCAATCAGCGTGGAGTGGCTTAACCCTTCATAGTTTACATTGAGGTAGTGGTGGTTTACATAGGACTGCAGTAAGGCAATGTTCACACACCAGAATTTCTATGCAGAATTCCGCAGCAATGGGATTTTGCTGCACTGTTCACATAGCAGAATTTCCGTACCAGAAACTTCAGGTGCAGAAATTCAAATTCCAATGTCCGCAGAAAGAATAGACATGTCTATTTTTTTTCTGTGGACTCCGCACGGAATGCAATACTGTCTATGATATGGTACATTCTCTGTTTTTATTTTTTCCAAAATAGTTTTTTATTAACCCCTTAAGGACCCAGGTACGCCCTGATGCTTAAAGGGGTACTCCGGCCCTGAGACATCTTATCCCCTATCCAAAGGATAGGGGATAATATGTCTCACTGTGGGGGTCCTGCCGCTGGGGACCCCCACAATCTTGTATTCGCCACTCACCTGTTTGGCCACCCGGCTGTTTGTGAGCTGACACCGCGTCGTGCAGCACAAACTGGTGGGTAGCGAATACAAGATTGCGGGGGTCCCCAGCAGCGAGACCCCGCGGTAAGAATGGCAGCAACGGCTACGGAGGCTGTTGATGCGGGGGGGACCGGCGGCAATTACCCGGAGGCCACGCGGTGACCGGTGGTAGAAAGGAGGCGCAGGCAAGTGGATGCAGCGGCGACGTCAGAGGTAGCAGTGAAGATTGCTGTAAAGTGATCTTCACTGCTGCTTCTAGGAGTTTCAAAACTACAACTCCCAGCCTTTGGCTGTCTGGGCATGCTGGGAGTTGTAGTTTTGCAACATCTGGAGGGCCACAGTTTTGACACCACTGTGCAGTGGTCTCCAATCTGTGCCCTTCTAGATGTTGCAAAACTACAACTCTCAGCATGCAAAGACTGTCCAGGCATGCTGTGAGTTATAGTTTTGCAACATCTGGAAGAACACAGTTTGGAAACCACTATACAGTGGTGTCCCAACTGTAGCCCTCCAGATGTTGCAGAACTTCAACTTCAAGCATGCCTAGACTGTCCAGACATGCTGAGAGTTGTAGTTTTGCAACATCTGGCCCTTCAGATGTTGCCAAACTACAACTCCCAGCATGCCTGGGCAGTCTGGGCATGCATGAAGTTGAAGTTCTGCAACATCTGAAGGGCTACAGTTTGGACACCACTACACAATATCTCCAAACTGTTCTACTTCAATTGTTGAATAACTACAACTCCCAACATGCCCTTCAGCTGTCTGATCATGCTGAGTTGTAGTTTTGCAACAACTAGAGGCACACTGGTTGGGAAACATTGGCCCTCATTTACTATTCTAAACCCGACTTGTTTTGTCGGGTTTTTTTGTCACATCTTTGTCTGCAACATGTCGCAGACATCACGCGTCAGTCTGCGACACGATGCGAAATTTTTTGCTGACGGACCCGATTTGGATTCTCCCAACCCCGAAAAAGGGGCGTAACCCGACATTTCTGAGCTTTCCCACATATTTATGAAGCTTTCCAACCCCAATTTGTTGAATTGTTGTTGATTTTTTCCCGACAACTCAGAGGAGTTGGAAACCAAAACCAACAAAACCCACGTGCGACAAACAGGATGCGACATAATAATAAATACCAGGGGAAAAAAGCAGTCGGGTAAGAAAGCAACATAGACTTACAACCTGATTTTCTAAGTAAATGAGGGCCATTGTCTGTTTTTTAACTCAGTGTTTCCCAACCTGTCTGCCTCCAGCTGTTGCAAAACTATAACTCCCAGCATGCACTGACAGACCATGCATTCTGGGAGTTGTAGTTTTGCAACAGCTGGAGGCACATGGGTTGGGAAATACTGAGTTGAGTAATAAACTCTCACGGGGACATTTATCATCGTTGCTTTAGTAAGCGAGTTCTGTAGGCATTTTTTTCTTGCTTTTGGTTTTTCTTATGTATGACACATTTATCATACTATCACAGGGGGTAGATGAATTTGGCTCACATAGCAAAAAACAATAAATGACTTCAGGACACCACTTTGTCACCCCACCTCAAGTCGCAGCTGTGAAAAAAACGTACAATATAAATATGTGTGTTTATTACATTTTTTTTACACATTTTTTTCCCCCTGAATGTACTAACCTTCTCATTTCAGATCGTGTATGCAGAGGACTTCTTCAGATTTGATGGCCTACGATGAACCACTTTCTTTTGGTTTAATATTAAAGTGCTATTCCAGGAAAAAAAAATTTTTTTATATCAACTGGCTCCAGAAAGTTAAACAGATTTGTAAATTACTTCTATAAAAAAAATCTTAATCCTTTCAATAATTATCAGCTGCCGAAGTTGAGTTGTTTCCTGTCTGGCAACATTGCTCTCTGCTGACATCTCTGCTTGTCTCGGGAACTGGACAGAGTAGAAGAGGTTTGCTATGGGGATTTGCTTTTAAACTGGGCGGTTCCCGAGACACGTGTCATCAGAGAGCACTTAGACAGAAAAGAAAAACTCAACTTCAGCAGCTCATAAGTACTGAAAGGATTAAGATTTTTTAATAGAAGTAATTTACAAATCTGAGCAACTGAATAGATAAATTCACTAGCGCTGGATGGGTTTGGATATGATCAGTGGCTGGACTGCTGCTAAGCCAATAGATGTGCTCCCCTGTTGATGCACACCAATATATAGTGGATATAGCAAAAAATATCTGTGCGTGGAGCAGAAGCCGATCAGCCAAGAGGAACATCACCCTCTCAGCTTACCACATCAGCCGTTCAGACTTCTACCGCTTGCACCAGCGCGACTGATCATTTAAAGGTAGATCACGCTATATAGACAGAGCTCAAGTCTATTGACACGTATATCATTTCACACAATTTAGTTACTGTGTATTCATTTTTAGTCATCAGGAGAGCACTCCCTCACACCACTTACAGTTCCATCTGTATTACCAGGATCTCTCCCTCCTTCTACAGCATATACAGGTCAGTTTTATCTACATAGCTACAATCGATATGTGTCTGATTCAGCGTTAGACAATTCAATAATATAATTTACAAATCTGTTTGACTTGCTGGAGCCAGTTGATATATATAAAAAAAAAGTTTTTTCCTGGATAACCCCATTAATAAAATGGTTACCGAGGGCTTGTGGGGGAGTGTTTTTTGGAATAAAAGTTTTTTAATAGTGTTGTGTTTTTTTTTTGTTTTTTTTAACTTTATAGGCTTAGTAGTGGAAGCTGTTGTCATGATGCCGGCTGGCAGGTAGTGGATCCTCTGTGCCAGAGAGGGATGGCGAGGGCCGCGCTAGTGGACCGGTTCTAAGCCACTACTGGTTTTCACCAGAGCCCGCCGCAAGGCGGGATGGTCTTGCTGCGGCGGTAGTGACCAGGTCGTATCCACTAGCAACGGCTCACCTCTCTGACTGCTGAAGATAGGCGAGGTACAAGGGAGTAGGCAGAAGCAAAGTCGGACGTAGCAGAAGGTCAGGGGCAGGCGGCAAGGTTCGTAGTCAGGGGAGATAGCAGAAGTTCTGGTACACAGGCTTTAAACACACAAAACGCTTTCACTAGGCACAAGGGCAACAAGATCCGGCAAGGAAGTGCATGGGAGGAGGATAGATATAGTCAGGGACCAGGTGGAAGCCAATTAAGCTAATTGGGCCAGGCACCAATCATTGGTGCACTGGCCCTTTAAGTCTCAGGGAGCTGGCGCGCGCGCGCCCTAGAGAGCGGAGCCGCGCGCGCCAGCACATGACAGCAGGGGACGGGAACGGGTAAGTGACCTGGGATGCGATTCGCGAGCGGGCGCGTCCCGCTGTGCGAATCGCATCCCCAACGGCCATGACAGAGCAGCGCTCCCGGTCAGCGGGACTGACCGGGGAGCTGCAGGGAGAAAGACGCCGTGAGCGCTCCGGGGAGGAGCGGGGGCCCGGAGCGCTAGGCGTAACAGCTGTCTTACAGATGGAATCCATTACAAAGCCGGGGCTTAGCGTTAGCCCCCAAAAATTGCGCTAACCCCCAAATATTACCCCTGTACCCACTACCAAAGGGGTGCCAGGAAGAGCCTGTACCAACAGGCCCGGAGCATCAAAAATGGCGCACCTGTACCTAGGTGGTAACAGGCTGGCGTTATTTAGGCTGGGGAGGGCCAGTAAAAATGGTCCTCGCATTCCCTCGTAACGTCAGGCTGTTGGCTTGGTTTGTATCTTGCTGATATTGAAAATACAGGGAACCCGATGTGTTTTTTTTAAATTATTATTATTTTTTTTTTTTGGGGGGGGGGGAAAGGGTTCCCATAGGGTAAATTCAGTATCAGCCAGATACCAACCAAGCAGCAACAGCCTGACGTTACCAGGGTGGGCAAGGACCATTGTTACTGGACCTCCCCGCCTAGGCACAGGAGTGCCATTTTTGACGCTCCGGGCCTGTTGGTGCGGCGGGTTGGGGGAAAGTCGCGGCGCGGTGGTGGGGGGAGCGGTGGCGGTGATAGGACTCAGGACCCCGGGACAGGCAGGGGGAGAGAAGCGGGTGGTGACGGCGGCGGCCTATGGCACCGCAAAAGCCACTGCAGTGCATTGATTTAAAGCGCCCGCTTTAAATCAATGATCTGCAGCGGTGTCGCGGGAGGATAAATAGCCGATAACTTATACCGGAATATAGGTATAAGTTATCGGCTATCGGCCCTAACCTCCACTGATTATCGGTATCGTCCCGCAAAAAAACGATATCGGTCGATCCCTAGTTAGCACTAGTTGTTTTTTGGGCTAACACTAAGCCCCGACTTAGTAATGGATTCCGTCAATAAGATGGCTTCCACTACTAAGCCTGTAAAGGAAATTAAAAGAACAACACTTTTTATAAACTTTTATTTAAAAAAACACTCCCCCACAAGTCCTCGTTAGCCATTTTATTAATATTTAGCAAAAAAAAAAATGCTGGTCATCGACGTAGTCCACCGAATCCGAAGAAGTTCTCTGCATATAAGGATCTGAAATGATAAGAAAAAAACACGGAAATTGGTTTGTATGTTTATGGCCCCCTTCCTTTGGGAAAACAAAGTTTCTCCTACTCGTCTCGCATCACCCATCACCACCATTAGTATTAGGATACGGTCACACATAGCGTATTTTGCTGCGCATTTGACTTCAATGGGTAAGAAAAAACACAGCATCAAATGCGGAGTAAAATATGGCACGTGTGACCCTCCCCTTAAAGTGTGTATTCAGCCGTCCACCCCCTCTCCCCCTTTCAGTATCCAAATGTTTGTCGTGTTATCATCTGTTGTTTATTATGGTGATAGTTTAAAGGGTTCATGATCTGTAACACAGTAGTATCACAGCGTGTCCGTGGCCCAACATCCCCTTCCCCTATTATTAGTAAAGTATTTCTTTGGCTGTGGCGCCATCCATCCCCCCTTAGTATCTATGTGTCTCCTGCTCGTTGCACATCCCCCTCCTCCTTCTTAATAAACTATGTCTCGCTGTGACCATAACGCTTTCAATTTTTCCCCTACAGACCCATATGGGCTTGTTTTTTGCACCACCAATTGTATTTTGTACTGACATCAGTCATTTGACCACAAAATCTATGGAAAAACAAAAAATATATATTTGTGGGGCAAAATTGAGAAAACGTAATTAGGCAACTTTATGGGGCTTCCGTTCCTATGCTGTACACTTTTTAGTCAAAATGACACCTTATCTTTATTTTGTCGGTTCATACAATTAAAATGATATCCAACTTATATAGGTCTGATGAAGCACTGCTTGTTCAGTGTGAAAGCAGCTGTTAACCAGTTTGTCCGAAAGTCCGCAGCATCCCGCTATCTGAAGTCTGTCCACTGAATAAAGCTACCACCTGCAATTCTTAAACCATGAGTGCTCCCTCTGTTTTCTGTTACTCTCCTAATGAACCAACTTATATAGGTGTTTTTTTTTTTTTATTCCTTAAAAAATCATTACTTTTTGGATGAAAATGAGTATGACTAAATTTAGAAAGTTAATTTGTTTTCCCTTAGTCTCCTCAGCAGCACAATGTGGGGGGTGTCTCCGCCCCTGTGAGCAAATGGGACCTGGGATTTTTTAATGATTTAAATAAAAAATTACCCCGGAACCTCCCCCCCCCCCTGGTATAAAGCACCAGGATCACACTAGAACAGTGAGTAGATTATAAAGCAAAAAGAAAATAAGGGAGGGAAGCTTGTGCTGCTGAGGAGACTAAGGGAAAACAAATTAACTTTCTAAATTTAGTCTTCCCTAGCGTCCCTCAGCAGCACAATGTGGGGATCTAGCAAGAATCACCCCTAGGGAGGGTTTTCCTGCATAGCAGTTTGTATAATAGACTTAGCGAAAGTAGTTTCGCTAGACAAAAGGGTATCCACTCTATAATGTTTTAAAAAAGTGAGTGGAGAGTTCCAGGTTGCGGACTGGCAGATCTTTTCCAAGGGAACAGAGTTACGCTCTGCCCAAGAGGCAGAAACAGATCTCGTAGAGTGCGCTCTGGTGAACTCTGGTGAAGTTAACCCTCTAGAGGTATAACATAAATTTATGCATTCGCATATCCATCTTGAAATGGATGGTTTAGATGCCTTGGCACCTTTCTTTACACCCTGGAATAAAATGAGGAGATTCTCCGCTTTCCTGAATGGTTTTGTTCTATCTAGATAGACCCTTAGGCATCTTACCAGATCCAGGGAGGTAAGGTCCTTCTGGGAAGATTCAGAGTCAGGAAACTTTGGGAGACAGATAACCTGGTTAATATTTGCGAAGGAGGGGACCTTAGGCAAAAAAGAAGGTAGGAATCTCAGAAGGACTCTGTCCTGCAAGAAAACTGTGTAAGGTTCTGCCGCAGCTAATGCTTGAAGTTCACCAACTCTCTTGGCGGTGGTGACAGCTAGAAGTAGCACCACCTTAAGAGTGAGGAACCTAAGTTCCACTTCCTCTAAAGGTTCAAAGGGTTGAACACACAATTGTTGCAAGACCAATGCCAGATCCCAGGGTGTCACTGGTTTCACCGCTCTAGGACAAATTCTAGTGATGGCCTTGATAAATGACTTTATCACTGGTTCCTGAAACAGTCGTCTTTGTAAGGTCGCCGACAGTGCGGCTAGTTGGACCTTGATGGAATTTGGAGAGAGACCTCTGTCAAATCCATCCTGTAAAAATTCGAGAATTGATGGAGTGGATGGAGAAGAAGCATTGATCTTCTTGGTGACACACCAGGAGAAAAAAATCTTTTTGATTCTAGCATAGGCCTTGTTGGTTGCCTCACTCCTAGAGTGAGATAGTGTTTCAAGGATGCGGTCCGAAAACCCTCTGGCTTTTAATAAGGACCTATCAACTTCCATGCTGTCAGATTGAGCGTCTTGAGATTGTGGCAGAACTGAGTGCCCTGAGACACAAGATTCTGCCTGACAGGAAGTTTCCAGTATATTCCCTTGCTCATCTGAATGAGCTGGGAGAACCAGGATCTTTTTGGCCAAAAGGGAATGATGGCAATCACCGAGGCCTGATCCTGCCTGATCTTCATTAATACCCTGGGTATCATCGAGATAGGAGGGAATATGTAGGCCAGTTTGAAATTCCATGGGATCGACATTGCATCCAGATAAAGAGGTTTGTCCATCTGGTAAAGGGAGCAGAACTTGTCTAGTTTGCGATTGGATCTTGTGGCCATAAGATCTATTTCCGGGAGACCCCAGCGGTCTATGAGCTGCAGGAATATATCCTGGTCTAGAGTCCATTCTCCCGGTACCGTAAGACCTCTGCTTAGACAGTCTGCTATGATATTGTGTACTCCCCTTATGTGGACTGCGGAGAGCCTGAGAACTCGAGTCTCGGCCCATCGAAAGATCTTTGCCACCTCTTGAAGCAGTGGAACTGACCTTGTCCCTCCCTGCTTGTTTATATAGTAAACAGCCGACATGTTGTCCGTCCTTATTTTGACGGCTTGTCCCAGGAGAGAGGGGGCGAAGTGGAGAAGGGCATAATATATTGCCCTTAGTTCCTTTATATTGGAAGAAAGAGGAAGTTCTTCTGTACTCCACCAGCCATTCACCTTTCTCCCTAGCAGGTGGGCTCCCCATCCTGACCCTGAGGCGTCTGTCGTTAGGATTGACCACTGAGGTTCTACCAGAGACATTCCGTCCTGGGGGTTCGCCCACCAGTTTAGAGATCTGCGGACTGTGGGAGAAAGTTTTAGACACCTCTCTAGAGAGGAACTCCTCCTGTCCCAGGCCTGGAGAACCTCTGTCTGGAGAGGTCTCATGTGCCAGAGTGCCCAAGGGACAGCTTCTACTGAGGAGGATAGGAGTCCTAGGAATCTCATGAGAGTCCTCAGTGACACCTTGCGGGGGACTCGAAGGAATTGATATCCCCTGGATATCCTGTCCTTCCATGCTGGAGACAGATAGATTCTCATGTTGTGGGAATCCAGGTAGAACCCTAAAAAGGTTATTTCCTTTGTGGGAAATAGTCTGGATTTCTGAAGATTCACTATCCAACCTAAACTGTGGAGTAAGTCTAGTGTGGTGGTGATGTGATGGCTGAGCTCCTCCTGAGTTTTGGCTAGAAAAAGCCAATCGTCTAAATAGGGTATGATTCTGATGCCCTGTCTTCTGAGAATCGCCATCATGGATGAAACCACCTTTGTGAATACGAACGGGGCTGTGGAAATGCCAAATGGCAGAACCTTGAACTGGAGATGATGGAGAATTCCCTTGATAAAGACAGCAATTCTTAGGAATTTCCTGTGCCCTGGAAATATGGGAATGTGAAAATAGGCGTCTTTTAGGTCTAATGATGCCATGTAATCGTCTCTCAGAATGAGGGATTTTACTGATCTTATAGTCTCCATCCGAAATTTCTTCTTGACTATAAATTGATTGAGAAACCTGAGGTCTATTATAAGCCTCCATTTTCTTCCAGGCTTGGGTACTAGGAACACTGGGGAATAGACCCCCATGCCCCTCTCGTGTTTGGGAACAGGTTCTACCGCAGAACTTGAGATAAGCTCTAGGATGGCTTCCTCTAAAGCCTCCTGTTTTGCAGAAGCTAGAGAGGGGGATATTAGACACCTCTCTGGAGGGAGATACGTTAGGGGAAGGAAATAACCATTCTCCACTACATTTATGACCCAAACATCTTTTATTAGAGTTTTCCAAGTCTTGAGAAAAAAATGAAGGCGCCCGCCTACAGGCAGACTTCTCGCGTCAGAATTCTGGCTTCTTTGAGCCTCTGGCTCTAGATGATCCCTTCCTTGTGGATCCTGATCCTCTGCCACGTCCAGGACCTCTATATTGCCTGTTACCTTGTGGAGATCGATCTCTCCTGGGTTGATTATAGCGCCCGCGAAAGGACTTCTCTGATAAAGGAAGGTTCTTCCCCTTTTTATTGGAGAGCTCCTCCATAATGGTGTCAAGTTCAGGACCAAATAATTTAGCCGGATTGAACTCCAGATTACCAAGAATGTACTTGGAATGACTGTCTCCAGGCCATGGTCTTAACCAAAGAGCCCTCCTAGCAGCTGAAGATAGGGCCATGTTTCTAGAAGCTAGCTTCACCTGTTGACAATTTGAGTCATATAGGTAGTCCATACCTAGGTTAACATATTTAAAGGACCTAAGTAAGTCCTGTCTACTGACTCCAGAGTCTATGTCATCCTGTATTCTTGAAAGCCAAGATCTCATAGCTCTTATGACCTCAAAGGAGGCATTCCCTACAGCACACTGGCTGGAAGATGCTGTATACGATCTTCTGAGAGTGACCTCCATGCGTCGGTCCATGGGATCCCTGAGACTAGAACCATCATCAGATGGGATAATGGTTCTCTTAGAAAGTTTGGCGATGGCGTAATCCACCTTTGGTGGGTTGACCCAATCCTTAGATCTTTCCTGATCCATGGGGTAAAGAGTTTTAAACCTTTTATTTATAACAGGTGCCTTCTCTGGGTTGATCCATTCTGCCTTCATTAAGTCTAGGACCGTGTCCTCAATCGGGAAAACTCTAGGCCCCCTGAAGGTAGAAGGAGCGTCCTCGCGGGTGGCTGGTGCATTCTCTGCTTGCACAGCTCTGATAAATTTCGGAAACTTCTCCATAGGAAAAAATACTTTCCCCTGAAGCTCCTCTTCCTCTGAACTAGATGATTTTGTCTCATCTATAACCCTGAACTCTTCATCAGAGTGTACAACTACAGGCCTATCGCTTAGTCTGGGCTTCTTCTTAGGAGGAGGAGCAGTGGTTAATGAATCCTTCAATTCTTTGATGGAAGAAAAAACGAAATCCTTAACCCAGCAGAACATGTCCTGCATAGAAGGCTCAGTGTCTGGTGGTAACCTGGGGCGACATGTGGAACAGATAGGATAATCGTATCCGTCTGGAAGGGGAGTCTTGCATGAGTTACACTCCAAATGCTTCCTCTTGTGGGAGGATTTCCCATGGGTCTCCCTGCGCCCTCCAGAACCTCCAGAATCCATAGAAGACATCTAAGAGGTAAGAGAAAGGATTTAAAATGTAAGGGAAAAAATCAACTCGCAAGTATAAATGGACTCCTCCTATCAGGGCAGTAAGAATACCTATTTCTCAGGTATATTAAGTGTGGAAACAACACACCGAATAGGGTAAACGTCTAGTAGCTTTCAGACAATAGTCTTCTGGCTCCAAGAGACCAGAGCCAGGCTAGGGGGCGTTTAAATAGCTGCAAATTGCGCCAAAAAATATATATAAGCCCCTCCCACTTCCGGGTCCTGAGCCCGGAAACTTAATAATAAATCAAATCTCTTACCTCAACTCTAGGAAACCTTTACCTAACCATATCACCTAAACACCCTTGATCTCTAACATATTTGGGCTCCCCCTAATAAGAACTCTATACTGCTCTGTACGGATCCGCCGGAAGTGACGTCCCGCAATCCTCGGGCTACAGGAAAATGGCGCCGAAACCGGAAGTGCGGCTAGCGTGGGGTCCGCGAATCCTCCCGGACCCAGGAAAGATGGCGGCGTGCAGCAAACCGGCGGATCACCTGCAAGAAAAGAGAAAGTAGGTAGGGGGAGCGTGGAACGTCCATGCTCACACTAGGACAGAGAAAAAACTCACTGTTCTAGTGTGATCCTGGTGCTTTATACCAGGGGGGGAAGGAGGTTCCGGGGTAATTTTTTATTTAAATCATTAAAAAATCCCAGGTCCCATTTGCTCACAGGGGCGGAGACACCCCCCACATTGTGCTGCTGAGGGACGCTAGGGAAGCTTAAAATTATCCTCTTCTGACCCTATACAGTAACTCTTACATTTTTCCATGTATGTGGTCTATGAGGCTGTGACCTATAGTTTTCATGCAGCATTTTTATTCTTATATTACTTCTTGATTGCTTTTTATCATTTGCTTTCTGCTACATGAAGTGACCAAAAAATCTTGTGGAACAGTGAAGCACAAAACACAACCCATTGAAACACCCACCCAGTGTCCCCGTCCATTTGTTTATCTAATTTGACAGAAACTGATATGTTTAACTGATAGGAAATTCGACAAAAACGGAAGTTATAAAAAACTAATCTGCTAAACATGTGTAAAGAAGCGAGCGAAAAAAGCACTTCATAATGCATCAGTTAAACTGAAGTAAAATATGCAATGTGAATGGAGCCTAACTTCACTGCAATACCATAAACAACATGAGGAGATGTTTGGTGCTGTTTTTGGAAGAAATCAACTCTGTTGTTTTTCTAATCCTAGATAACCCCTTTTAGGGTGTGTTCACACGCTACTACTAGCAGCGGGTTTCCTGCTGTGGGAATCACGCTGCGAGTTACCCTACTATTGATTTAAATGGGTCCACAGACAGTCCGCAATGCTACAGAGGAAGTTCCTTTCTTTTTGGAACACTGAGCACTCTGCTGACATCTCTGTCCATTTTAGCAACCATGCATAGCAGATGTATGCTAAGAGCAGCATGGTGGCTCAGTGGTTAGCACTGCTGCCTTGCAGTGCTGGGGACTTGGGTTCAAATCCCACTAAGGACAACAATAAATAAAGTGTTATTATTATTATAATAACGTCAGCAGAGAGAATTGTGGTCGTGATGTCATCAGAGAGCATTCCAAAAAGAAAAGAATTTCCTCTATAATATTCAGCAGCTAATAAGTACAGGAAGGATTAAGATTTTTTTAATAGAAGTAATTTACAAATATGTTTAACTTTCTGCCACCAGTTAATTTAAAAGAAAAAAGGTTTTCACCAGAGTACACCTTTAAGGGTACAAACAAACTACGTTTCTGCCACCGTTAATCGTATCTGTCGGCATACTGCCGAAAACAGGGCGCCAATGTATACTGTTAATTTGAGCAGCGGACCCCATTCGCTTCTATAGCTGAACAGAATCACTCTAGTGACTCCGTTCGGTATGTATGCGCTATTTTAAACAGACCCATGGCGGAGAGTATTGCACCCTTAAAATGGTGCATAGGTCCTAGAAGTGAATGCGGCCCTCTGCTCCCATTAACAGTATACGTTGACATCCTATATTCAGTGGGATGCTGATGGATATGACCTACCCTTAGTATAGTATGAACCTACCCTAATGGACTGTGGCGGAGATTTATCAAAACCTGTGTAGGGGAAAAAGTGGTGCAGTTGCCCATAGCAACCAATCAGCTTGCTTCTTTCATTTTTAAGAGGCCTTTTTAAAAATGAAAGAAGCAATATGATTGGTTGCTATGGGAAACTGTGTCACTCTTCCCCAACACAGGTTTTGATAAATATCCCCCTGTATAGCTAGGCTAAGAAGGGGTTAAGCCACTCCATGCTGATTGATGATAGAATTCACTAGTGACCCTTAATGATACACCTCACACCTGACATCTCCCGTCCTATCACAGAGCGGCTCTGGTATCATTCACAAGGTATAAAGCTCCAGGCTATAGCAGACTGAGGTATAGGGGGCTGCTGACAAGATGGGATTCTGTGGAGCAGGTTTGGGGATTGCACTGGTCCTTTGGACCTATTGGCTGGGATCTGTAGTGTGTGCAGTACAGGACTACTGGGATGATCCTTCCCATCTGCATTGTGGATCTGAAGCGATGGAGTTTTCTCTCCCTTCTTTGCTGGAGGATGCAGCCTTTGCTTTGACCATCATTGGTGAGTGCTACAATATATTAGCAAGTGAAGCCTAAAACCCTCTAAGGAAATATTATAAAATATGACTTAATGTCCTAGACTTGTGATCTCCACCTGTGATGATTGGGCTATAGGGACTTTATGGCAGCTGAATAGCTATAGTGTCAGTGGTGTCTCCTGACATTGGTTTATCAGACATGTAGCTAAAGTCTTTACTCATCTATCCTGGCATAAAGCAGTGTGGTGCATGTCCTACCAGCAATGCCTCTTAAATTACAACTGAATCTCACAGGTACCCCCTAAAAGGGCCTTGTCTGGTAGCAATCCCTCTAAAATGTGTGTACCACCAGTTTAAGATCTATTCACATGTATGGTATTGTGCACAGGATTTTCTGCTGCAGATTTCAATGTAAACTGACTGATCACAGCTGAAATCCTGTGCAGAATACTGTGAATAGATCCTAGAGGTGATCTCCTGTTTAGTAAATGCTGTTGGGGGAACTCTGCCCCTAGACATCTTATCCCATATAATTTTGGGCAGGGGATTGGATGTCTGATTGCAGGGGTCTGCCACTGGGACCCCTGTGAACTCAGCAGCACCTGGTGTTCATTTACAATGCTGGGTGTGTGGTGAGAGGTGTCATGTCCCCTCCCATAGACTTGCATTGAGGATTGTGGTGTGGCCATGTTGTGACCACTCAAGCATTTGGAATGCTGGGTAGTGGAGTACCCCTTTAATGCCAGGGCTACACTATGGCCAAAACTTGTCAATTTGTCTAATCAAAACTCTCCAGTTTAGTCATGTAACCAATCAGAGCTCAGATTTCATTGAGATATGAAAGCTGAGCTGTGGGTGGTTATGGTCAGTCTTGGTTTCAGGCATGTTAATCATTCTGGGACTTGGAATTCTTGTCGCACTAATGGTTTATACCATGGGGTGACTTAAAGGATAACTGAGGATATTGTTATACTAGAAGGCTGACTCGGCGTGCTGACTGACCCAGTGTGTGCTAGGACCACACAGACACTGCTGTCTGGGGAGTGAAAAACCAGTTCAATGTTCTGGTGGAATACTTTGATCAGGTTTTCAGGAGGCAATTCCACCTCAAGCTCTGCAGTGTGCAGCAGAATCCCACTGCCGGCAAAGGGACTCTGCTGCACCGGAATTTCAAAACTGAATTTAATTCGGAAATTCCATAGTGAACGCCGCCGCAAAGTTTAATAGTTTAATCCCACTGCTTAAAGGGGTACTCCAGCCCTAAGACATCTTATCCCTCTATCCAAAGGAATAGGGGATAAGATGTCTGATCGTGGGACTCCTGCCACTGGGGACCCATGCTATCTCGCATGAGGGGGCACTATAAGTAAGGAGCAAATGTTGTAAGGGGGCATTATATGGGCACATGACAGGGGGGCCCTGTCATGTGCCCCTCACTTATGATTTTCCCTTTTCTGTGCATTCACACCACCCCTTCCCCAAGTTTTAAGAATTCCCCTGTACCATACAGCGCACGAGTGCCTTCTCACATGCTGCTCCGTTCTTGCAGTGTGAGAGCTGCGGGGAGGTGATCTCCGGGTGCCAGCACAATGATGTGATGTCATTGTGCTAGCCTGCCGTGGATGGAGTCCCCGTGGCTCACACTGCAAGAATGCAGCAGTGTATGAGGGAATGGTGGAGTGGGACAGCTGAAAGCTCCTGCTCCACCATGCTGTAGTACAGGAGGGGCAATTGCCCCATTGCCCCTCCCTGGATCTGCCACTGGCAGTATGGAGGTGATAGAGCAGGGGTCTCAAACTCAAATGATCTGGGGGCCACTAGAGGTAGCAGCTGGGTCGCATGCCCCCTCATCATCCACCAGAAGTATTACCACCATAATCTACCAGCAACCCATTCCCCCTTACCCCTGTGTGGTAATGGCACGAGATTGTGGACGATGGGGGTGCTACTTCTGGGGGAAGAATTAGGCAGGCAGCAGTTTCCAAACATTAGGTAGGTAGAATGTTCCCCGCATTAGGTAGCATTGTCATCCTCCCCACATATAAAGACACACACTTACTGTCCTGCGCTGCGCTTCTCCTCTCCGGCAGCCTGACGAGTGACATCCTGCGTGGGTCTGCAGAGGGACGTCACATGTGCGACGTCCCTCATCAGACTCGGGCTGGAGACCAGGAGGAGGAAGGCGGGGTAAGTGAAGTCTTCTGGCATTTAGCGCTGCTCGCCTGAAGCAGCCTTGAATGCCTTAAGAAGTTATCTGCATGGAACTGCATGTTCCGGGTGTTGGGCAATACAAATTTCACATACCGCAAACTTTCGTTCTGCGAGTTTGAGGCTTGATTGTTGCGGGCGCCGGTCGGTTTATGCGGGCCGCCAGGCCTATTTTAACGCAGGGGCCTGGAGCTGCCACTCCATCTGCCCCTACATTAATCTGGCCCTGGCCGGATCATGTCACAACTCCACCCTATGTGATGACATGCCCATCCCCTGCTATGCAAGTCTATGGGAGGGGGTGTGACAGCCTCCCATAGACTTGCATTGTGGGGGTGGAGTTGTGAAGTCATGAAACTCCGGCCCTGTAGTCATGACCTGGCAGACTCTGAGGCTGCATGTGAGATTGTGGGGCTCCTGCCACTGGGGACCCTCACTATCTGATATCTTATCCCCTAATCTTTGGAAAGGGAATAAGATGCTTCAGGGTGGAGTACCCCTTTAAGTCTAGTGCTAAAACTCATCTGAAGTTTTGGTGCTAGTCTTGGGCAATGGGATTGCACACCTGTCTAACTGTATCCTGCCACCAGCCATCCTGACAGTGATGCTTTATAACTAAAATCAAGTAGTGACATAAATTGCAGTCTGGCTCTATCCTTAGACTCTTGTAATTTTCCTGCAATGTGTGGATTCCTAATGCAAATAAACAGGATTGCTGCAGAAAGTTACAGCAAATCAGACTACTCCCTTAGAATGCTCTCCAGCTGTTGTATCACTAACTCGGCATACTAGGAGTTGTAGACTTTGCCACCGGTTGGTCATCACTGCCAGCTTATAAACATACACTTCAACTCTTCAGGACAAAATGTGACCTAAGTAGATTCTTGGTACTGCGCTAGTGTGATCCCTTAAATTGTACGATGGCCACTAGGTGGTGTGCTTGTAATCGGAATAAACATGGAAACTTTAATGCCATCTGCTGGAGACTCTGCTATATGACAGTGGTATTTAAAAGAATACAAAGTTAAAGGAGTACTCCAGTTAAAAAAAAACACACTGGGACCACCCATCCAAATCCCTCAGTGCCCTGGCTCTCCCATGAATGACTGTTGGCCAGACCATGGCACAAAGCAGTGGTGAACATGCCTTCCTCCGTGTATCTCTATGGTAGAATCAGATACATGAATGCTATGGAGGTGGCATGTCAGCTGACTTTGTGCTGTGGTCAACCCAGCTCTTCTAATGCGGAGTCAGGGCACTGTGCAGGAGATCGCAGGGGCTCACTTGGCTAGGAAAAGTTTTTTACTATATAAACTACTCTAATGTTGAATCTCAGTTCTTTGGTTCCAGTTCTAGATACTAGTGTTTACTGCTATAAATAGACATGTCCTGCATCAAATGGTGGGGTGGGTGGGGGGGGGGGTGGTCATGGGTCACAAGGGGTTCTGTAAGGCCTGAACACTCAATATTGTAGTCTGTAGCTGTGAATGTCATCCTTGGGGTCAATAACTGTAAGATATCTGACTACTTGTAGACAAGGATGGAAAGTCTCACTACCTTCACAATGACTCCTCTTGCGGAACCTGGATTGGACAGAAATCTGACGGCTCAGTGGTGATTGGTTCTTCCTTTGATGGATGCTATGTGCGCAAAGAGGTAAGTCATGATGGGATCTAGAATCTGACAGACTAGACTCTGATACTACTCAGATGTTGCTCCCCATGATCAGTCACCCCTGCTAAGGCATTCCCTAAGTGTCACTTGTTCACAAATCTGAATACTGTCAAGTCCCTTAACTTGGTCACTGCATTGTGCTATTTACTTGGGTACATTTTTTTGCAATATATGATAGCGCTGTTATGTATGGCTAATCAAGTGTGAATGTAGTGGCCCAGTAAAGGTCCTGTCTAAAGTCCCCTCAGCCAAAGTCCCTCCACTTCCATAGGGCTCTACTGCAGGGTTTACCCTGGTCGCCTCATACAACTTGTGTTTATATATTGTATAGGACCTTTCACGGGTCATGTGATGTACCCAGAGTTAACTGGGTTCAGGACTTACAGGATTGCTGACAAACAAGCTTAATCCAGCCCCTTTATTATATATAGGGCTGTAGCCACTAACTTCTTAGTTCCTGCTCTCATCTCCTGGATATCAAGCAAGCACAAAGATCTCATCAGAAATCTCAAGTAATTTAGGCCAAAGCTTAAGCACCTGCAGCCACTAAACCATGAGTTACAAAGCTCAATCTAACAAATCCTGTGTGACTACCAGCTAAAATATTACAATTAGTAGCACAGTGGCCTGCATCAAAGCTCATTGCTTCAAAGTCCCAGCAAAACCTGTGAGGAACCTGCATTCTGGTTACCTCTTAAGAGACTTGTGTATAGAGACTGTTGCATAAACTCATTAAGTAAAGTTCTTCAGTTTATTCATAAAGTCTGCTGTGGACATTATGTTGTTTTCCCTGCTATTTCTGGGATGGTTGGCAGTAGGACCATTAACACTAAGGAAACTCACCCTGGCATCACAACATCTAAGGGTTAATACCACCAGACCCTGCACTTACATCACTAACACCCCAGACATCACAACTCTCCTGGCTCACCACACATGGTCCTTTTTTAGGTGGATTCTGGCCCCACACTCCTCAGGACTCTAGTTATGTGTTTGTTCCTACAAATGGCTAATGTGTGTTTTTTTTTCTTCCTGTTAAGATGTGTAACCAAAGGTGCCAGTGACCAGGTGTCTTGGTTCTCCTTTCTCCCCCTTTCACCAACCAAGTGAATGTCATAGCCTGGCAAGCAGTCAGAGGGGTGAAGTTTAGTCAGTCATAGTCCTGCTAAAGTCAGCTTGGGTCTGCATAATTCAAAGTCCCAGCGAGCTCTAAAGTCACTGATCATCTCCTTGGGCCTAACTGAGCCATAAAGACTATTCCATCTGTCTACCTCAGTAAAGCTGCCATTTTTCTGTAACTTTGCATTGGAGTGGTGATTTGCCCAGTAACCAGCAGCCATACCTCTGGTGTAGAGAACCATGCCCTGGTGTCAAATAAAGGGGGTTAATGCCAACTGCCCCTAAAGTAATGACATCTGCCCTTCATCACACCCTCACAGCAAGGCCTTTTGGACATTCTGTAGCACAAAAAATTAGGAATAGGCAAAAAGCCATACAGATGGTGCTACCTGCTGCCATTACCCAAGGTCATGCTTAGTGAAGGAATAAAAGGTTTTGCTTACAATTGGGCTAAGAGCTCAACACCTGTGTGCATATCTGGAAAGACCTTAATAGGATCCAGCAGCCACCGACTGGTCACATATACAAAGAATAATCTGCACTCTAGAAGTGAGTGTTTTCTGAGCACTTACTGGCGAGTCCATAGGATAGAGCTTTCACTTATGATTCCATCAGTCATGATCAAAGACAATGTGTATTGGGAGATGTCCATGTAACTTCAGTGCTTTTCCCTTCACTACACTGACCTGATAAAGGGACATGGACCTCTCCCAAAACACTGTCTCAAACAAGTAGAGCATTTATTTAGGATTCTGACCATTGTGATCATCAATCCTACAGAATTATCAGTGAGCTACCAGAGACAATACATAATAAAGATAAACTTGGTTGCCTATAGCAACTAATCAAAACTTGACATTAATGTAAAACTCTGGTTGCTCTTGGTAACTTGATATTTATGTATTTTTAGGAAGGTGCTGGTACCACAACATAAACCCTTCCTTGTTCCTTCATAGTGTAATGGCAGGACACAGTTGCATGAGATGGTGTGACACGAACTCTATACACAAACTACTTGTGGTGTATCGGGGTTCTGCCATTTAAAAAACTTTTTTTTTTTTGTTTTCAGAATGGAAATTACATGGTGACTGTCACTCTAGAAGAAATTCTACATAGTGGAAAAACCCAATATCACAAGAAGGATCTGATGTGCCCTATTCTTCCTGCTCTCCCAGGTAATCCTTACAGATAATTCAGCTGAGTAAGTCATTATTGGTCATGGATTTCCCCAGAAAGGTTTGCCTGCCACTAATGTTGGCATTAGTAGTCACTTGAGACCTAAAGCCCACAAGACAACTTTAACCTTAAGCCTTAAAGGTGTTAGTCTGACAAAAAATGGCTCCCGTACTCAATGGATGGGGTTACGTCTCCAGCAGTCCCCTGTAGATAGGGGATAAGTTGTTTGGCAGAATATCTCTTTAAAGTCACCTTAGCCCTATGATGTGTTAATCCCCTTTCATGGTGTCCCACAGGTGCTGTAAATGTCTGGAGGTGTTGCTTTACATAGAATGTAGACCCCCCCTATTCCAATGTGACAGGCTGCAGTACATCTGGAAGTCTCCTGTAAAGTAAAACCTACATGCATTTTGTGACTGGCTAAGATGAAACATAATAGTAAATGCAGGCTACTAGGACCTTGCTGTTGAATCAATAATGTAATACTGTTTTCTACATCTTCTATAGCTATGGATGCTCCTAGTGCGAGTGAGTGCGCTTCAGTTCAGCAAGCTGACCGTCTGCAGTGTGCCAATGACGCTGTATCCAGAGAGATCTGTGAAGGCCTTGGATGCTGCTTCTCTCAGGATGTTGCCCTGCGCTGCTTCTATGGAAAGAAATGTAAGGCTTCTATAAAGCTACTGGAACTAGTGTAGCAGAGTGATGCATGACAACCATGGCTACGGTGCACCTTATGTGACCTGCAGGTAGAACAGTATACTAGAACAAGGAACGAGCTGCACACTGCTTCTAGAAAGTAAGGCCAGTGTTCACTACTCGGCTGTTGGAATACATATAACTTTATTAATGTCACCTCTGAAGAATTATCCATCCTTGGGTCCTAAAGCTGGTGATACTTCTGCATAAACTTGCTCAGTAGTGCCCAGAACTTGGTTATCTGGGTACAAGCCACCGGTGATCATGGTATTGAACACTCGTAGAGGGGTAGTAATGAGTAGATGCCTTAACAATTTGTCTTCCCTGTACATAGTGACTGCCTATTGCTCTGCTGAGAACACCATGGTGGTTGCCATCTCAAAAGACCTGGCTGTACCATCCCTACTCCTGGACTCTGTACGTGTAGTGGATGTAGATTCCAACTCCTGCCCCAACCTGAGGGTAGCAACAACTGCATCATTCATTGGGTACCAGATCCCGCTGTCCTGTGGGAGTCCCCAACAGGTAACT
Source organism: Hyla sarda (assembly GCF_029499605.1). Classification (NCBI taxonomy): domain Eukaryota; kingdom Metazoa; phylum Chordata; class Amphibia; order Anura; family Hylidae; genus Hyla; species Hyla sarda. The sequence goes on along the minus strand of NC_079192.1, from coordinate 378,941,760 downwards.
GAAAACAATCCATAAATGTCTGCAAGATGAGCCTGCATTTGAGTCTAAGGCTCTGTTCACATGCTGCAATGTTCAGAGAGAATGTCCATGCAAACATTCTGGACACTGCTGGGACTGCACAGGAATGCTCTGTCCCATAGAACATGTTCGTTCTTTGCATGGACACAGAAAATGGAATTTCTGTGCCAGAAACATCTGGCACAGAAATCCCTCTGTGCACATCAGCAGAATCCCATTGAATTCATCAGGACTCTGCTCAGAAATCACTGCCAGATTGTAATGCATAGAAATGTGAACATGGCCTCAGGCTTCTACCAGCTTTGCTCTGTCTGCAATGAATTGTATGCACACTGCAATCTAACTTGGTCTTGCAGACTTAATTTAGTAAGGTTGTCTGACTGCTCTGGCTTCACAGGTGGCTGGCATCTCTATAGTGTACGAACACACATTTGAGGCAACCAAAAATATAAGGACTTGGCCAATGGGATCCATCACTAGAGACAGTACAATAAGGTAAGGGGAGAATTCCAGAGTGATGGCGACTAGAGATAAGCGAACTTACCGTAAATTTGATTTGTCACGAACTTCTCGGCTCGGCAGTTGATGACTTTTCCTGCATAAATTAGTTTCAGCTTTCATCAACTGCCGAGCCGAGAAGTTCGTGACAAATCAAATTTACGGTAAGTTCGCTTATCTCTAATGGAGACCCTACTTGCACTGGTCAGATTACTAACATGCTCATCTTAATGCAGGGTGACTGTACGCTGCAGCTACTCCAATTCTGGTATTACCCCTCTGCAAGTAGAAGTTCTGACCCTTCCTCCACCTCTCCCTGTATCTACATCTGGACCTCTGCTCCTGGAGATGAGAATAGCCCGAGGTAACTTGGTTTGAACTGGTCAAAGTACAAATTCTGTACAGCTTTGATACGTTGTAGGATTCAGCATAAGAATCTGTGATAAAATCTAAAGCAGATGTTGTTGCAAAAATGTAGTGATTTAGGATGTTTGTAAAGATGTACTGGTAAATATGGCCTAGCTTAATGTCCAGACTACAGTAAGGATCTCACATCAGGTGCCATGGGGAAATACATTAAGACTCCGCTTACTCTTGTGGCAAACTGGGACATGACACAGGTCTCTGGCTTGTCCAGAGGCCTTATAAAAAGATCCAGTGTAAACTTAGCAATGCCCTTGTACAACTTATCCTTGCAACCTTTATAAATGCTTAAGAGCAGGAATTTGGGTTAGGGTCAATCTTTCAGACTGGATTGGTGATAAATGAAGCTTAAATGTAGGAGGTAATCCTGATATTGTCAGTACCTTGGCTCACTATCTTCAGCCTCATCAGAACAATTCATGTTAACAGAGGGACTGACCTATTCCTGCTTTGGAAGCAAAACTGAACTGTTAAAGGGGTATAAAAAAAAATGTGAAATGCAGAAAAAGCACTTTAAAATCCACAGGGCAGCTTTTAGAAGTGCTTATGTTTATACAGATTCTGAGCTGTAGTTTCCTTCCAATCTGCAGATATCAGTAGTGTGCAGCTGTAGTAGCCGCTACTTTATAAAGCTCTTCCATAGTCGTATTAGTGTTACAGAAACTGATGTCCATGTCTTACAGATGGGCAGTATACCACATACTATGCAGATCAAGATTATCCTATTGAGAGAATATTAAGGGATCCTGTAGATGTCGAAGTTCGGATTCTGCAGAGGACTGACCCCAGCATAATCTTGGTCTTAAACAACTGTTGGGCCACCAATTCTCCTGTGCCTACTGATGCTCCCCAATGGCCCATCTTATTAAACAGGTGAGGACTGACTTATATGTTCATGGTAGCTAAGGTCAGGGGTGTGGAAATAAAAAAAAAAAAAAAAAAAAAAAAAAAAAAACTTGTCCAAGGGACTAAAGCGGAACACAATCTACTTGTCCCTCAAGAAAATCCACTTGTCCTGGTAGATAAAATAATTTAAACCAAAATAGTACAATCCACCAGGGATGGATGTAAGACCCCTTTAGACACTGCTGTGTCTAATGGCTTAATAGTCGGCCATGGCGATCGCAGCATGCCAGACTATTAGCGGCAGGAGAGCTGTAGCTAGCTACTTTTACACCCGAGGCAAGCCCCCCCATAACTCCAATTCCTCCATATACAGGGATGTATGAGGGTAATCTTATGTGCCATGATAGTTTTTATTGGAACCATTTATCAGAACTTTTATTAGGAAAGGGGCTTATTCACATACGCACTTTTTAAAATATATTAATCACTATTTTTCATTCTTAGGGAGTTGTACAGTATATGGAGTCTCTTGATTGGAAAACACTGAACGCTGTTACTGGGGTTCCGCTTCAGTTTATGTGGTGCATTTTACTTTAATTTATGTGTCAGAAAAGCTGGAAGTTGCATTTAGTTACTAGATGACTACAACACCCAGCATGCCCTGATACAGCCTATGGTTCTGTGGGTGTTGCAGCATGTTGCACTGTATAGTAGTCCAGTTAAGGTTATTGTGTAACATGCTGGGAGTTGTAGTTTTGCGTCATGTCAGCTGCAAAGCCATAGGCTGTGTCAAGGAATACTGGGAATTGCAGTTAGTAACTAAAACACCCAGCATGCCCTGATGCAGCTGACCTGAACCAAAACTACAACTCCCAGCATGTTGCACTTAATAGTTCTACAGTTTAGGTTACAGTGCAACATGCTGGAAGTTGTAGTTTTGGTTCGGGCGTGTTTGCAAGCATCCGTGGGGCTCCTGGTCGGCGGGCGAGTATGAAGGGGTGGGATTCTGGTGGTGTGATTTAGTGCGGGTGGCCAGAAACAACTAAAAAAATGTAATAAAAATTTAGCACAACAGGCAGTAGCGCCCCGCCATGAGACACTGGCCCTAGTGCCCGACATGTCAGTCCACCCCTGTACAAAACATTCATGCACATAACCCTGCCACTGATAACCCCCTAATCATACATTACATACATATACAACCACCCTTCCCGCCACCTGCATGCTCAGTAGTGTTGAGCGGCATAGGCCATATTCGAATTCGCAAATATATCAACAAATATTTGTCATATTCGCAATCTCGTTTTATTTTTGCGTATGCAAAAATTTGCATATATTGAGGGACAGGGGCCTCTGAGCAGCGGCCCCGGCTACTGAAATCAGCTGGGGGCCGCTGCCCCTCCATACACCCTGAGTGCCGGTGTGAGGTGCAGACATGGATCCGCTCCTGCACCTCCCACTGGCATTAAAGAAAAATAAGGGGGAAGTCGGTCTGTCCCTGCTAGCCCGATACAGGGCTAAATCTATGAAAAATTCACCTGCCCAGCGCCCGAAACTACTTGTTCCGGGCGATAGGATTTCCACATCCCTGCAAGGTATAACTATATATTGTGTTCACGTTTCAGCTGCCCTTTTGAAGGAGACAACTATCTTACCCAGCTGGTTCCTGTTGGCCCTTCCACACAGGCCGTCCCTTTCCCAACACACTACAAGCGCTTCATTGTAAGCACCTTCACCTTTGTGGATTCTAGCACCCAGACTGCTCTTAATGGATTGGTAAGCTTCTATGTAACCTTTTTAGACTTGTGTGTTTTTTTTATTTTTTTTCTTTAAACAATCAAAAGTTGGCATACCCTCCCCTCCGCTACCAGCACGCCATGCCACATGAGCCGTAGTACATAACTGTAATTATGAGCAATTGAGGGAAGGGAGGCCCACCCAGAACTACAATACATAAAGAACAGACACTACATGTGCACACACATCCAAGCATACCCTAGGAGCTCCCCAGTTCCCCCTAGTCACTCTGACTGAGAGGCTCCCCGAACTGGAGGATCCGAGACTTCTAGCAACAACAAGTCCAGACCTTGTCAAATTTCTTCAGACACTTCCTACTAACATAGTGCATGGTACAGAGGGAAATATTTAACTAGGGCAATCCAGAGGGGGTGAGGACACATCCTTCCATGCCATCCCTAACTTTACAGGCACAAAAGGAAACTTATCAAAATGCACTTATAAGAGCCCATTAACAACTCTCAACATACCTCGGGCATTAAAACAAAGGGGAATTCTGTGATCTGACAATGTCACAACATCCCTCCAAAAGGGCGCAACAGAGGAACAAGTCCAAACCGCATATAAGAAGGTGCCCCTCTCACTCCCACACCTAAAAAAGATATCACTACTCCATCCAATGTAGTCTAACTGGAGTATAATACAAACTGAGAATAAACCTGGATTGAATAAGCATATCCCGGGCACTAACTACTGTAGAATACGTTTTGACAACCTCCTTCCACATATCCTCTGAGACTGGGAATATCCTCCACCCACTTCAACTCCGCCATAGCAAATGGATCTGGACCCACCAACTGCAGTAGGACATAACACTGAGTGAGAGGCTTCACCAGGTCAGTGGTCATCAGGAGCAATTCTAGCTCATGACACACGGGGTAACCTCCAGGGACCCAAACTGCGCAGAGACCGCATGTCGCAACTGAAGATACCTCAAGTGGGCATCCTGAGGGACATTAAAACGCTCTCTAACCTCAGCAAAGGAAGGGAAGACACAGTCCTCTCCAAACAGGTGCATGGCAAATATGATTCCCCAGGAGCTCCAAAAGCCGGCTGCCTCCAACTCCCATAGGTGGTCCAAATGTGGATTGCCCCACAGGTGCTCTCAGGGAAACTTCCAGTAGTCACTGACCAAACCTCAGCCACCGTCTTAATAGGGGCCGGCAAAGAGAGGGAACATACCTGTAAAACGTGTTAGTCAGCGTCTCATAAGAGGCCAGGAGAGCCCCCTACCAAAGCAATGAAGGTGTTTGAAAGGTCCAGGCCGCATACACCAGCTGCAAAGCTAGAAAATGTATGCCTATTAGGGGCAGCTAGTCCTCTTTCTCCTAGGCATCCAGAGCAGAGCCTGTCCCAACCTCGGAGGTTTATTCTGCCAGTAGAACAGCTTGACAAAAAACCCTGGGAGGAATAATAGGGGACAAGTGAAAGAGGTACAGGAACTTGGGGAGATCATTTTAAAGATTAACCCTGCCAGACAAGGGCAAGGAGTCCCACGCCTGTGAACGAGTAAGTGTAGTAGTAAGTAGGGGATCCAAATGAAGGACCATAAACTCAGAATTGTTAGGGGACAACTCCCCTCCCAAGTATTTGAAGCGGGACACTGCTTGTAATCCATTAAGGACAGAAGGCAGAACCTCCACTCGGGACAAGGACATTATGGATGACTTAGTCCAATTAACTTGCAAACCCGAGACCTCTCAACAGATATAATAGTGTCCAGGGAGGCCCCAACATCAGCTAAGTACACTAAGGTATTGTCTGCCTATAAAGAAATCTTCTGTCAGGGAACCCCCTAGCGATCCCTTAATGGAAGTAGAGGAGCGAACTGCCGCTGCCAGGGGCTCAACAGCTAAAGCAAACAAAGGGCGATAGGGGGTACCCCTGTTTAGTGCCTCTGCCCAACTGGAACAACCCAGAGATCTCTAAATTGGTGCATACACAGGCCCTAGGGGAGTCATACAGCAACCAAACTCATTTCTGTAAAACTGGTCCAAAGTGGAGGACTCGCATCAGGCACCAAATGTAGTGCCACTCAACAGAATCCAAGGCCTTTTATAGACATCAAGGCTGACCACATAACCAGGGGATCCATCCTCCTCCACTGCAGAAATGTTTAAGCTATAGTCTCTTCACATTTAACATCAGTGGCTCTCCCGGGCATGAACCCAGTCTGATCAGGATGAACAGAGGAAATGACCCCCCCCCAGCCTGTTCACCAGGACATTTTGCCAGAATTTTGATCTCCACATTAAAGGGGTACTCTGGTGGAAAACTTATTTTAAATCAACTGGTGCCAGAAAGTTATACAGATTTGTTAAGTACTGGAAGGATTAAGATTTAATAGAAGTAATTATCAGCTACTGTATACTACAAAGTTCTCTTCTGTCTGACCACAGTGCTCTATGCTGACACCACTGTCCATGTCAGGAACTGTCCAGAGCGGGAGAGGTTTGCTATGGTGATTTGCTCCTGCTCTGGACAGGTCTTGACATGGACAGTTGTCAGCAGAGAGCACCATGGACAGAAAAGAAATTCAAAGTACTAGGAAAGTTTTTTTTTTTTTTTTTTTTTTTAATAGAAGTAACTTACAAATCTGTAACTTACTGGCGCCAATTGATTTACATCTTTACGTCTGTGACATGTCAGACAAAGATGCGCCAAAAAAAACCAACAAAACAAGTCGGGTTTAGAATAGTAAATGAGGGCCAATGTGTTTAAAACTGATCACTTGTGATTTGACTGAAGATGCCCCCAGCAGACTTGCTATGTAACATACTTAGTGCTTGATCTTCTATACAACAGCATTTGTTCCAAAATGAGCAGTCTGTACAACAACTTCTGGTTTAATGTCTTCAACCTGGTGTTCAATGACTTGTCTTGTCACCCTACAGGTGTACTTCCACTGCAGCGCTTCTGTATGTGTCCCATCTGCCACGGAGTCATGTTCTGTGAACTGCGCCCCAAGGAATAGTATGTATTGCTGTATAGTGTTTCTCATAAGGTTAGACACCTGTTGAATCGAGATTCTATCCACATTGTTTACTACTAAAAGGGCAACTTTTTCTGAATATCTGTTTCTTGAATGTGCTTACTCTATGCACTTACTGTTTTATACTAATGAGCAAATTGGGAACTGTGGGTGCATTCACACCATTTTAGTAATACAGTTCCTGTATACATTTTTAACTTCAACTGTGTGCCAAATAATGCAACCATTTTGCATCTTGTACAGTTTTGTCAGTTTTTCATCCAATTGAAAAACCATAACCTTTTTTCTAATGGATGCAACCAGACACTTTTCAAACCATATACAGGTTAACATTTGTACACATGTTCTGAGGAATTTATCAAAAATGAGACGTAACTGTATTGCAAAAAATGTGGTGTGAATGCTCCCTGACCAATGCTAGGAGTCTCAGTCCTGCTTTTTTTTTTTTTTTTAAAGCCGCACATCAGCTGCAGTAAAAAGCTAACTGGCTGACATCTGTTTTTTGAAAGGCAAAGGCATAAGGCAGCCTGGCAGATCCTCTAACTATGCAATGTACAGTCCATCAGATTACAAAGTGGGCCATCACAGCAGGACTTCTATGTAGTAGACCAGTTTTCAAACTGCCCCATAGATGGCTTCAAAGGGTGCTGTGACAGCCCACCTGGCAGTGCTCCTAAAATTATGCTCTTGGCCACTGTCTGATGGTCTACATCCAACCACTGAAAGTAGGTGGGCAGGTAAAAAGCAGTGATGGGAGACAGAGGCTAAGACTGCTCCTCCCACTTACTAAGACACTGCTCCCAACATTCTTGCTGGAGGTTATGTAGAAGTCCCTTATCAGATGATGCCAAACACCACTAATCCTCACTACATCACCTATGTGCCCAGAACAAGACTCATTTAATGGTCCACAGCCACAAAAATTGTCCCGCAGTGTCAGGACTTGGTGGGCTCTTCTGGGGTGACTACACCAGACGGGCATTGCCTAGTAACACGGCTTCAGGATGGATCAGGTCCTGGAGCTGCTGAGCTGGGAGATGTGATTCTACTGTTGACCCAGGACTGCACCAAGAGGTAACACTGTCTGTGCTACCCTGGTAATACTAGAACAGTGCTGGGTCAGTCTGGGAACCACTATACGATGCCCCCTGCCCCATTAGTGCTAAGGGGAAGGGTTAGTAAGACACTCAGACTTGTTTTGGAGAAAAACCATAAAATAGGGAATTTATATACACCTTTTAGAAAGATCTCATTTGTGCTTGCTGTATGTAAGCTTTACTATTTGTATTTTGTTATAGAGTAACGCTTCCCTTTTTCCTGCAGGGAGAGCAGCTAAATCATGGGAACCAGAGGATGCACCTACCACAGTCACTTCTCATGGTCCAGTTATGTTTTATTCTGAAGCGATGGAAGCAGATAAGGTTCTTCATGAAGAGGAAGGTAATGTGATATACAGATTAACTAATGTGGATATTGGGATCCATGGTAACTTAATGTCTTGGGTCAAATTGCAAGTTGGCATAGCACCAACTCATTGGATATTACATTAATTGCACTTTGAGATTAATTCTTGTAGGAGCTGAAAATGACACTTGGTTGCATGGTATCCTAAAGTCTAACCCCCTATTACAGGTCCCCTTGGTTCTGATCTTGCCCTGATTTGGCTACAAGGAGCAGCAAGTGTTGGCTTCGTCTTGATGGTGTCACTACTTGGTATCTACTTGTATAGCAGACAAAAGAAATGTGCAGTGTCCAGCGTGAATGCTTGAATAAAGATTTCTTAAGAACTTGTGTTTTTTTTTTTTTTTTTTTTTTTTCTTTATCCTTTGGGGATCTGAAGTTATTACTAAAATTCATTGAGGTAACAATGCCATAAGGTCCCTGACTGCAGGCAGGTCAATGTCTAGAATGTGTCTACCTCTAATGCCAGGGGCCCGGAGCCTTCAGTGTAGGGCCACATGGGAGGCACCTCCATCCCGGGAGCAGTTGGGAATAGCGAGGGTTAAAAAAAAGTATATGCTTATATATTTATAATAGTGATAGGGGGTTGGATGTGATTGGTCCCTTACCCTGTATCTAGGCAGATGTTTTCTCCTGGCCAGATGTTCAGCTGGTCCTGGATTGGGCACTGGACAACAGCAGGAACCTCTGTTATAAATACAGGTGTCCAGGATCTATTCCAGTCAGAAGTCGGCGTGTCAAGAGTAAAGAACCCGTCCGCGGCCTGTGAAGATGGATTCGGCTGAGGTCATTCCCTCCGGTTCCGGTGCTGCCACTCCGGCAGCAGCCGCTGTAAAAGAGCTATAGGAGCGGCTGCTGAGGAGAGCAGAGGCAGCCGGTGGCGAAGATTGGCTCCAGAAATGTTTGAGCCTGTCGCTTACCGGGGGCGGCAGCAGTGCGGCACTCCTGGGAGCGGTGGAAGCGGAAGTAGCGCTGGCTCCGGCAGATGTTGGCGACGAGGGGATCGGGCATGACGCGATGACAGCGCCGGAGGCCTGTTCCGGCAGCCCCGGTGGGGGAGCGCCGGTTGCAGAGGCAAGCAAACGGCAGAAAAGGCGCTTTGCCCCAACGGGGGCTGGTGCCGGGAGTTCAGTATGGAAGACGGCATCAGCTAGATGGACGGGGGTCCCCATAATTTAGGGTCCCAGCGGCACCCGGTGGTTGCAACATGTCCTCCGGCAGCTCCATCAGCTCCCCCCCCCCCCCCCCCCCCCCCCGGAATGCTAGTTCAGGGTCTTCAGCCTTGCGGAGGTCTACCACCCCTTTGGGGGCAAGCAGGGAGTTAGTAGCATTTTCCACACCTGCGCATCCCGGGCCTGTACCTCCAGTAGTCCCAGTGGGTGATGCCTCCTCTGAGCCGGCCATGGGTGAGTGTAGTAATTCTGTTCCCAATTCTCAGGTTGGGAATGAGTTTTTAAATGTATTGCCAGGTAGTCAATTGCTGTCTGGGGTGGTGGCATTCTTTAATATGCTGGCTGCCATTCCGGCTAGCAATACCGGGGCACATAGGGTTAATGCTGGGCAGTCCTGTGCTGCAGCATGGGTTAATCCACCCACATCTAGTGGGGGGATTCTAATGTGAGGACCAATGTTACACCTCATATGTCTAATTCAGCTGTGGTTGGTGTTGTTAACACTGTGGTTCCTACTACTAATCAGAGTTCTGTGGCTACTAATTCTAATGTGATTTCTACGATTACTAACCCTTCTGTTTCTGAGCAGGACAGTACATCAGTCACGCCCGCTATCTCTAACATTCCTGTGATGTCCCAGTCTGTCCCCGAAGTCTGTAAGAGGCTATCACTTGTGAAGTATCACCTTTAGGTTACCATTTAGCCATGTCTGTTAAAGAGAACTTGGAAAGGTGAATTTGTTTTCGTTGCTCCAATCTTTCAAAGAGCCGGTTAAGGATAAAGTGGAGAGAGGAGGCTAAAAGGAAGGTGGCAGCAATGAACTTTTAATAATTGGTTGCAAGCATTTTGCATTTTTTTTCAGCAGTCATGGGCGAGAAATTTCCGCATAGATGTGCTTTGCTTTTCCAACACCTGGATATTTTAGAAGCATATTGTAATTTTGGTGGTTCGGCCTGGCACATCTATGATGAAATGTTTAGACAGAAGTTGTCAGTGCACCCGTCTGTTAAATGGGGACAAAAGGATGTTGGTTTATGGATTAATCTAATGATTCCACAGAGAAATAGACAGGTGCCGGACAGCACGCCTCCTTCCTTTCGGCAGGGAGTGTTTTGCTTACAACGAATCCCAATGCAAATGGCAGTCCAACTGCAAATAAAAGCATGAGTGCTCCCATTGTGGGGGTACCCATTCACTGTAGATGTTTCAAGAAGAATTCATTGTCCTCCCAGCAGCAGCCCTCAGTCAGAGATTCAATTTCAAAAAGCCTGGACGCCAGTGAGGGTTCAAAACATGCGTCCTTGGCTAGATCTCTACCCATACAGAGCGAAAGCTGAATAATTATTGAATGGTTTTACTTTGGGTTTCGAAGTGCCGGAGTTCGCTGGTCAGGGCTGCTGCTGGGTGGATAATTTAAGTTCAGTTAATTTTAATTCTTCAGTGGTTCAGGAGAAAATCGACAGGGAGATTAGGGAAGGTAGAGTGGAGGGGCCACTTTTGTCCCCGCCTTTTCCAAATTTTAGGTTATCCCCTTTGGGCCTGGTCCCTAAGAAGGAACCCAATTATTTTAGACTAATTCATCATCTTTCTTATCCTATTCATGGTTCCCTTAATGACTTGGTTGATCCTGGGGCTAGTTCGGTTAAATATGTGTCTTTTGACTCCATTAGTTTTGTTGTGCCAATTTGGGCGGGGTACTTTGCTCGCCAAGGCTGACATTAAGTCAGCTTTTCAGCTCCTGCCGGTTTGTCCTAAGGGGTTTAATTCTTTGGGTTTTCAGTTTAATGGTTATTTTTACTTTGATAAAGCGCTGCCTATGGGCTTTTCTTCGTGTTTTTTTACTTTGAAAGTTTTTCTACATTTTTGGAATGGGTGGTTAGTTCCTCCTTCCAGGGAGAGGGGCTTTTGCATTACTTGGACAGTTTTTTGGTAGGCAGGGCACTAATGAGTGTTTTAGATATTTTTTCTTGTTTTGTGCGCATTTCCCAGTATTTTGGTATACCTCTGGCAGAAGAGAAAACTGTTCATCTGTGTACTAGGTTAGAATTTTTAGGTATTGTAATTGACACGGTTGATATGATTTTTTTTGTTTACCAGTTGAGAAAATTCAAAGAATGTTACAATTAACGTTATGTTGTGTAAGAAGACAACGCTTAGGGCCCTACAGAGTCTACTCGGCTTATTGGTGTTTGCTTCGAAAGTGGTACCTATGGGCAGGGTTTTTTGTAGAAGGCTGTTTTTAGCTACCAGGGGTCTTAAATCACCCAGAGCACATATTCGCTTGTCTAAGAGTCTGAGAAAGGACTTATTGTTGTGGGCGGAATTTTTACAAGTTTTTAATGGTGCTTCTGTCTGGCAACATGAGTTTGTTGAACTGGGAGCTCTTGGGGTTTTTACCGATGCAGCCGGCTCATTGGGCTTTGGGGCATTTTTCTCTGGTCATTGGTGTGCGGAGCCTTGGCATGATTCTTGGGTTAGGGCAGGTTTGGTTTGTAAAAGTGGAGTTATTTCCTGTTTTTAGTATCTCAGGTTATTTGGGGTCAACATTTTAAGGAGCGTAGGATTATAGTTCATTCTGATAACAAAGGTGTAGTCTTCGCAGTTAACTGTTTGTCTTCGGCTTCTGACCCAGTTATTAAAGTACTTAGACACTTGGTTTTGATCTGTTTAAAATTGAACATATGGTTGAAGGCTAAGTATGTTAAGGGAGTGTCCAACGTGATAGCTGATGCCTTGTCTCGCTCTGTTTTCCAGGTTCCGGGAGTTGGTTCCGGATGCAGATACAGAAGGGGTAGCTTGTCCGGACCATCTTTGGGACTTGGTTTGGGACTAGCCGATCATTACCTTCGTCAATCGATTGCTCCTAAGACATGGTCTGACTATAATCGGTCTTGGAATTTTTGGTTGCAGTTTTGTGTCAACCATGGTCATGATTATTTGACTTTGGATGGGGATTTAGCTATGGTTTTGTGTCAAGCTTGTTATCTAGGGATGTGTCATAGTTGCTTACTTAAGCAGTTGTCAGGTATATCCTTTTTTCAGAAGTGTTTTGGGGTTTGACCTGGGAAAAGACAAAACAGGCCTAACACGTTTTGAAGGGTCTGAAATTTGCTAAGTATAGGAAGGATGTTCATCGCCCTATTAACTACTGCCTGTTGGAGCAGCTGTGTGCTGCTTGTTTTCAGGTTTGTTTTTCCAATTATGAAGCTCATTTGTTTTCTACGGCTTTTGTTGTTGCATTTTTTGGGGGCTTTTAGTATTAGTGAATTGGTGGCTCCCAACTGAGCTAGCTTGTCCCCGTTATTGTGTGCCGATGTTTTGTTGTAGGAGTGTCATGTCTCTATGTTTCTCGTTCAAAAACCTGACAGTTTTGGTAAAGGTTGTTTCATACAATTGAACAAGGTTGAGGGTATCGCCTTTTGTCCATGGAGAACCATTTCTAATTTTCTTTGCGCCCCTTGGGATTTGAGTTTTCTCGTTCATTTGGATGGTTCTCTATTGACAGTCAATTTAATGGTGGTTTAAAGAAATGTTTTTGTTCGTTGGGTTTGGGCAATTTTCACTTCAGTTCTCATTCATCTAGAATAGGGGCAGCTACTGAGGCCTCTTTATGGGGTTTAGATCCACAGGCTATTAAAGCTATTGGTAGGTGGTCTTCTGACAGATATCAGTTATGTTCGCCTTAATTTTAGGTTCATCTGCAAAGGTGATCTGGATTTTAGGCCATTCCTTTATCTGTTGGGCGGCCAATAGAGCAGCTTCGTGGGTGTATACTCTGAACTTGGGTTTTCCTCCTGAAAGTTTCAACATCTTCTGGTGCAGAGTAAGTGGTTTACAGCTCTGCCATATATGGGACATTATTCTCCAGCGCTCGGCTAGTTGGCCTTACTCTGATATCATAGTAATACATGCGGGGGGGGGGGGTGTAAGTAATGATATAGGTAAAGTGAACACAGCAGTGCTGTTTTCTGAATTGAAGGCGCTGTTCCTGGAACTCCAGTTGGTTTGGCCTTCTTGCACGCTGTGCTTTTTAGAAATGGCTCCTTGGACGCCCAATGTAAACGAGGAACATAGTTTCTTGGAGCGCATTCGAAAGAGGGTCAACAGAGGCATGGCCCGTTTTATGGTTCGGGTAGGTGGGGTTTCTTATAGACACGTGGATCTTGAAGGTTTCATCCTTGGTCTGTATCGTGATGTCACACATCTGTCTGATGTGGGGAATGACATTTTTAATGCGGGTCTACAGACCCTAATTGAAAAGGCCGCGGTTTTGGTGGAACATGGATAGGAGGCTATCCATGTTTGGGTGTTGCCCAGCTAGGCTGGGCAGACAGGTGGTAAGAATTACATTGTTGGTATTCTGGCTTTAATATTAGTACCGTTTATTATTCTGTTATGTTATTGGTTTCCTTAATAATTGAGGACCGCAGCCTGATTTATCCAAAATGGTGTGTTTGTCTTTATTCCTTAGTATTAACACTCGAGTTTAATTATATGTTCATTGGCTCCTGGGGTATGGAGGTTAGCCCTCCCATGCCAGGGGCCCAGAGCCTTAAGTGTAGGGCCACATGGGAGGTGGGAGCGGTTGGGAATAGCAAGGGTTAAAAAAATTGTATATGCTTATATATTTATAATAGTGATAGGGGGTTGGATGTGATTGGTCCCTTACCTTGTATCTAGGCAGATGGTTTCTCCTGGCCAGATGTTCAGCTGGTCCTGGATTGGGCGCTGGACAACAGCGGGAACCTCTTATTTATAAATACAGGTGTCTGGGATCTATGCCAGTCAGAAGTCGGTGTCAAGAGTGAAGAACCTTCGCCCCACCCCTGTTTTTATTTGTTTCCATTGTCGCGGTCCAATTTTGTTAAGTAGGGTGTCACCCAGCTAGGCTGGGCGGACAGGTGGTAAGAATCACATTGTACTAATAAATATTAAAACCAGAATACCAACAGTTTAATCTGTTATGTTATTGGTTTCCTTAATAAATGAGGACCGCGGCCTGATTTATCCAAAATGGTGGTTGTGTCTTTATTCCTTTTAGTATTAACATTCAAGTTTAATTATATGTTCATTGGCTCCGGGGGTATGGAGGTTAGCCCTCCCATGTTAGAGATCCTAAATGGGCAATGACTCACTGGACCAATGACAACTGTAGACCACCTTGTGCTGTATAAAACTCAGTTTGGACCTCCACCTGGAATTCAGGGGTAATTGATTGATATGCAAGTCTTAATACATTTAGTATATTCAATGAAGTGCACTTCTCAATAAGGGGCAATAGCCTTGTAGGGACCAATCTCCTTACACTTGCAGACAGGGATGCAGAAGAGTGCTCTATAGGTGGCGTAGTAGTAACAAATATAAAAGCAGTAAATGTTTATCAAATCCTGTGCTACTTCAAGGGCACTTCTGCAGAGTATACATTTCAGGGAAAATGGTCTGACTGCTTAAATGGGCTAGGCAGTCAGCCAATGGGACAGGTCAGGCTGTATATATCAGCATCACTTTGCTGTGCAGCTTGACATTTTATAGTGCATAGGGTCTCACAGTGCTTGAAGAGCCAAATCACTGGAAAGATCTTTGGGTTAAACACTGCACAACCATTTTATATACTTCCACCCCATTCTGGACTATTTTCTATATGTGATCTTGGTAAGACAGAGTTTTTGATCTCGCTAGACTATATTTTAGGAGGAAGAACTTGAAACAAGTGTCCTGTGTGGGAAATATACTTATAACCCTTAGTTTGGCGAGTAGGAGTTCTATCAATATGTCTAAGCAATTATTTAATGCGTTGATAGTCTTCATTCTTCTCCAGGTCGAATGAAGTCTTGCAATATCCTAAAACTACAATCACAATATGGAGAGAATTTTTTATATTTAAAATTATATGCCAAGCTAAATGGTACAATTCCATCCAAATCTGTCTTAAATGGAATACCATTTTTGTGTGTCTTACCAGGTCTATTTAGGAACCTTGCTTCAGCTCTTAGGAAAGCTGGTCCATAGCATCGTCATGGGTAGCCATAGTCTGTATCGTGTGATCAATCCGGCTTGCCGGGATCTACAATATCATGGCTTCCAGCTTGTGGACCTCTTTCAGTGGCAGACCTTTGTCTAAGTCTTTCCTCTAGTTATGTCTTTGTTTCTGTGTTTTCCACAGTGTCTAACATCTGGTTTACCAGACTCTTTAAGACACACCCTCCTAAATTGGAATTCCCCAATTAATGTAGGTTGGTTGTGTACATATGGTAATGATTATCACATCACTATAATACCCAGAATGCATTGAGCATATCACCAATAATGCCTTTCCTGTTGATGTAATGTCAACTACCCATATGCTAGGGGGTGCTATTGCATGAACAATTGGCATTACCATTAAGGGTTAACTGTCCAATGTTGGTTTCAAACCCACATTCCACACTTATGTATATGTCAAAAAATATTCCCTGAATTATTTTTAGGGGTTCATAAGTAACTAAAACCTGGAATCTTATAGACATCATGGGGCCCATCTAGACATCCAAATGTATTGGAGACATAAAAATACCATGGAGGTAGCTTTCACAGATGTGTAAATCTCTGTCTGGTCAAATGGGTAATTGTTAGTTGCAATGCACTGCTTAGAACAAGGTCACATTTCACATCTGGAATGCTCACAGATGCTAATGACTGCAACGCTCTTCAGTAAAACTAAGGCATTGGCCGACATTTATCATTGTCTTTAGACAGTTTTCTTGTGTCTACAAAAGGCACAAAAAGGAGCAAGCGGGGTTTATTTGTGCCTTTTCAGTTTACACATTTCTGCTGATTTTGAGTTTCAATCCACTCTTTAAGAAAAAACACATGATATGGAAGGGTTTTATGAGCTGCGCCTTTTTGTGAAAAGGCGCAAAGTCATTGAAGTCTCAAACTACACCAGCCCAGACTAAGCTTAGTTTTTTGGAGTATGTGAAGAGAAATTTCAGAATTTTTACCTGCCCAAAATGTATCAAATGCTCTGACAATGTAAAATTTGGTGCTCCTGAACATTACCAGCACACACAAAAAAGGTGTAGAAAAATGCTTCACTTACACCTACAATGATATATACTGGCCATTGTCTATACTGTATGCACAATATGGCGGATGTATAAAAGATGTCCGATATACTATTAAATATGGTGAATAATTTTTGGGCCTACAATAAGTATGACAATTGCAAAGTAATATTTTCCAGATCCATTATATTGTGTGTGTGTGTGTATATTTTGTTACTAGGCAGAAGTCAACACTGCTCACCCGCTCGCCGACACAGGACAATAGTAAGAACAAAAGGCAATGTCCAGCGTGGTAGTTCAAGCAATGCTCAACGTTTTATTAAGCAATTAGCCAACCTGGGGAACAGGTGATACGTTTCGGCCACAGTGCGCAGCCTTAGTCTTACAAAATACAGACATGGGTAGATGTCATTTATAGGGGAAGAGGTGGGGTTTCCATCCGGGACTAACCCCAGGAGATTAACCCCCTCTCTTCCTAACAACCAAGATAACAATTAAAAAAACGCAGGGAAGGAATATCCTGCAGTGTGAATAAGTCCTACAAAAACCATACATTTATTAAAATCTCAGATGAAAACATTTTCTTATGTTATCTTCATAACTTGCAATGTCGATCTAGATCATAAGTTCTTTTCTTCTTCACTTTTCCCTTGTCTTTCCTAAACAGTACATAAGCATCTGAAAGACAAAAAGAGCCATATCTATTATACGTACATATAACCTGGTATTCATATAGATATTCCGAAATGTCGACTGATGCATCTCCGGGAAAATCTCTAGAGAGACTCCACTATTGGCAAAAGTAGAAGATCATTATGCCCATATGCATTGTATGAAGTAAAGGAAGGGAAAAAGCTGAAAAATAGATATAATTAATGGAACACATGGACTTGCAAAATTTATCTCTAACAGACAAAAAATATATACATATTTTCTCTATTATATATATATATATATATATATATAACACTAATACTTAAATCAGATTATTATACAATGTATGTGACAATACCATGCTCACAATCAGGAGTTAAATTCATATTATATAGGTATTTCAAATAATAACAATGTTAAATTATGTGGACAAAGATATATATGCACATAAATAAACAAAAACTATCTCCTCATGTTCAGACAGATAAATAACCTTACCCATCCACTAGAAACATCCCTGTGCGGGATCATAATATCAATGAAACATTCCGTAATAAAAAATATATACATAAAACAAATCATATAACTGTTAAATATATATATATCAAAAAAAAATTTTTTTTATAATTGTAAAAAATATATATAAATAACATTATATTAATATTCGGAAGTATGAATACCACCGCAACTCGCGCAGGAACACTAATAGTGGAGAATGACATCCTGTCCCTGATTCATTCCTTTTAGATATCTGGTTTGAAGTTCAGTTATCCAAAACACTTATCTGTCTAGCAATTTCTGTTTAGTATTCCCTCCCCTCGTAGGGTTAATAATTTTTTCAATACCGAGGAGAGACAAAGAGGAGAAATCTCCCCTGTGTCTCTCCACGCAATGTTTAGTTGCCATGGAAACATGTCGGGACAAGAAGTGTGGAATGTCAGACAGGTGTTTTCTAATGCGAACCTTGAGTGCATTCGAAGTACAACCAACCTATTGATTAACATGTTAACAAGTATACTACATTCCTTGTATTGCAATTAATAAAATGTTTTATATATCTGTTTTGTAACTGAGCAAGAAAAACTTTTACTATTTTTCATAATGCCACAGACAATACATTTGTTGTTTCCACATCTATAGCTACCATTGGCATCTAGCCCGGTTTTATTGGTAGAATTTTTCGAAGTGTAAAGACTCGGTGAAATGGACTGTCCTATAGTTTTCGCACGTCTAGCAACACATTTATATCCATTTTCAAAAACTTTAGCATATTAACTATCATTCGATATCATGGGCATATATTTAGGTTTGATGTTGCAGACTGCCCTATAGTTTTGACTATAGGTGGTGGGAAAAAAACAGTTGTTTGTTGGCATCATTTTTATTTTTAGTGTTGCTTGAATTGTCCCCATACATAAGATTTTTTTCTATTTTTTTTGTCTGGCAATATTTTTAGTCCTTTCCAAAGTCCATCCCTTGTAAACTCTTGCTGACAAGTGATTGGTGATGTCACCTGCCTCCTTCTCAAATAATATATCAGAGGAACAGTTACGTTTCGCTCTGATCATTTCCCCAATGAGGAGATTTTCTATTACATGGGGCGGGTGACATGAATCGGCTTGCAATATGGAATTAAGTGATAGCTCTTTACGGTATGTCTTGGTAACAATTTTAGCCTGTTCTACATTTCCACTTAATTTATGATCAAGAAAACATATTTCTTCGTAATGACAATTTACTGTAAATTTTAAATTATAAGGATTCTCATTCAGAAAATTACTGAATTCCTGTACGGTCGGCATAGACGACCCCCCAATAAACAGGAGATAGTCTATGTACCGACCGTACCAGATAATGTGATCATCAAAAATGGTGCCCAGTTAACGGCTGCCAGACCCCGACGCATCCAAGGCCCCCGCACCTCGCCGCCAACTTTCCCCTGCTCTGCCCCGAAATGCAGGGGAGGGCAGAGGGGGAAATGAACGTTCACCCTGCCCTGCGATTCACCAATCGCAGGGGATATAAGGAGGTGGCACTCTGCCATCTCGCTCCTATCCTCTAGGATGATCGGGGCTGTCTCTCACAGCTCCGATCATCCCTATTTTCCGGGCTATCGGGTCATCAGAGACTCGATCAGACCTGAATAGCAGTAAGTCGCCGATCTGAATTGATCGGCGATTTGTGGTAATTGCCGACGGGGGGGGGGGGGGGAGGGGGGGGTGTCTCAGGACCTCCCCTCCCCCCAAGGCATTTGCATAGGATGCCTGCTGAATGATTTCACCAGGCATCCCGGTCCGTTCCCCGCCCGCTGCACGGCGGGGACCGAAAATCCCACGGGCATACAGGTACGCCCTTGGTCCTTAAGTACCAGGGAGCAAGGGCGTACCTGTACGCCCTTCGTCCCCAAGAGGTTAAAGGGGTACTCCACCAAAAACATTTTATCCTCTATCCAAAGGATAGGTGATAAGATGTCCGATCGTGGTGGTTCCCGCCGATGGGGACCCTGCGATCTCCGGCACGGAACTCCAGTCATCAGAACTCTGCTCCATGCTGGATGACTGGTGACTACAGCCACCATGCTCCCTCCATTCATGTCTATGGGAGGAGGCCTCCCCACGCCGCCCCACCCCCCCCCCCCATAGACATGAATGAAGGGGGCTTAGCATGATATCACAAACGGAAGGCGGGACCCCTGCTATCAGACATTTTACCCTTTAGATAGGGGATAAGATGTTTTTCAGTGGAGTACCCCTTTAATGAATCAGCAGAAAATCCACAATAGTGGCAAATTTATCAATGGTAGTAAAATTTGTTGTAGAGTTTCTGCAGCAAATATCCTGCAAAAAATCTACAGGAAATCCGCCTGTGTGAACAAACCCTGAAACCCCATTCAAAAGCATTGTAGCAATAATTTTTCAGCTTATATAGGCAACCACACATATATACTAAATATATATATATATATAATATATATATATTACCAAAGTTCCCATCAGACCATTATTATGCATATACAACCTCATTGCATCTATAGCCGGTCTAGACCATTCTATAAACCTCCTGTACCGTGGAGGGCTCTATGGGCAACCATTTTTTACCAAAGAAAAAATAGAGCTACAAACTCCAAATGTTATAAAATTACAAATCTTTATTAAACATTATTCAATTAAAAATATGAGGTACATCAGGCAAAAGTACACCAATGTATAAACCAGCAGGAAACAACACTGAATTATGGGTGGTACATATCAAACAAGTCACCTAAATGGTATACAACATGTGTCCTTCAGAATAATACCTATAATTGCACACTCCCTGTGGACCTTTTATGTTGGGGATCATAGAGTCAAATGCAGTAACCTGTCTCACTATATTTCCTCCTATGCCCAAAAGGTAATAACCTTCCTACATTATGTAGTAACCAGATCACATGATGTAAAGTCTTATGTACACTCACCCATTATGTGTGTCACAGCGCGTCCCAACCCCCTACAGCTGCTGTTTCGCTCCTTCTTCAGGGGGCCTGCTCTCTCTTGTTTTCTATCTCCTTATATACACCCTACCTCGCTTCACTTCCGGAACGCCAATCCGGCTTCCGGTCCTCTGGCGTCTGCGCTCATCGCATGAAGGGGAATAGATTGAATTGTGCCTCCGGAACGCATGTGGAACACGAATTCCACTTCCGTTTTTTTCACGCATGCGTGTGGGGAAAATCGGGAGTCCCGCCGCCCTCATTCAGCCTCATGGAGTCAGTGCGCATGTCCTGCCCTCACCCTCCTTTGGACAATTGCACTGAATCCACGGACATCATGAGAAACAGCTCCCCCTTCATCCACCACATACCTGCAATTAGATATGTGAAGTAACTATACAATGCTATATATTTCTATCGCTTAAATAAACATTAGATCTGTATAGTCTTTTTACCGTAACTATATTTATCTGTTGTCTCTCTCCATTGTTATTTTTTAACATATGCAAGTGTATGTATTCAAGGGTTATCTTCTGTAAACTATGTAATTTTAAAACCATGAACATTTTGTTATTATCCTATAAATGTTATAATGCATAAAATGACCCGCAGTGATTACATTATAATTTATGACCAATATATTGATACAGATTTTTAAATATACATCTATACATCTATTTCCGGCCTTCCACGTAGAAGATGAGAATTTTAAGCAAGGATGGGAAGAACTAGCATCCAATTGCTCTAGGGGTTTTATGCAATTACTTGTACAATTAAATATGACTACTTTGGAGAGTCTTGAAAAAGACATAGAAAAGCATCAAGAGTCCATTAAGAGGCAATTATCTAATGAGGCCCTAGAAAAACTGAGGAACTAGAAAAGCAATTTCAGAAATGGGAAAAAGAGATAAGTACAGTTAAGCAAAAGAAATTCCAGAGAGATCTACAAGATCTAGAGAGGAACCAAGTATATAGATGGCGTCAAAATTACCCAAGATCTAGGTCTAACTCAAGATCCAGGTCATCATCTATTTCATCCAGGGCTTCTTCTGATGAGCCATCTAGATTAGTTGAACGCAGGATGAGCATAGAAAATCAATCCCATAACCAAACACAAAGTACTTGGAGAGGACGGATTGTGGAGAAAAGGAAAAAGTCCCCCTTGGATAAGGAAGGGAAAAAGACCAGAAATATGGAGGTAATACATTTTGTCTTCACATGTCTTAACTGATGCCGAGTATGATGTGTTGAGCAAGGGTCTGAATTTCTCTCCCTCTAATCGTTTCGATTTTTTTGTAGCTTTAAAGGATCTGCACCTCTTCTCTAGGAAGCTCCTCCTTAAACGGCTGCACTTTAAAAATGAACAAACAACATTAAGTCCTGAGGAGAGGGAAGCTATTCAAATACTGGATGAACTTTTGTTAGAACAACATCCAGCAGGTGAGCCAGACCATTTTCCAAAGGATATTTATCCAAAATCAAAGACATTTCCCCCCTTGTCCCTATGTCCAGCAGTGGACATTTTTACCAAATTGGTAACAGAAGAGTTTAAAAAAATTCCCACACACATAGCGAAGGATAATTTAACAAAACAACAACGTGAGGCTATATAAAGACTACAGAGCTATGATGATGTGGTAATAAAACAGGCGGACAAGGGGGGGAAGGAACGTGGTGGTCTGGCCCACAATTTCATATGAAAAGGAGGTTAACCGCCAGTGAAAGGATAAGAACACATATGAAAAATTACAGTGTAACCCCCTCCCCAGACATATGAAAGAACTCAAATCAATCTTAGATACAGCCTTAGATCAAGGGATCATCAATAAAAAAGTATTTGAAGGCCTATGTAAGCTATATCCCCAAGTACCGACTTTTTACATTATTCCGAAGGTCCACAAAGATCCCCTCAGCCCCCCAGGACATCCGATCGTGTCTGGGATAGATGGTTTATGCGAACCAGTCTGTAAATTTATTGATTATTATTTGAAACCTTTGGTTGAATTATTACCTTCCTTTGTTAAAGACACGACGGACGTCCTGGGGAGGATTGATGGGATCTCTGTGGAACATGGATATGATCCTGGTGACAGCCGATGTTGAGGGATTATACACATGTATAGCCCATGAACATGGACTTAAGGCAGTTGAGTTCTATTTGGGAGCCAGCAGTTTGGGAGCCGACCTCTGCCACTTGATTTAGATTTTGTTGAGATTTATTCTCACTCATAATTTTTTTACATTTAAAGATTCTTTTTATTTACAGAAACGCGGCACTGCGATGGGGGCGGCCTGTGCCCCGTCATACGCAAACCTCTTTCTTGGGTATTGGGAGAGGGAGGTTTTGCAGTGTGACGGGGTGCAGGCCATCGACCAGGTGCAGTGCTGGTTACGTTATATTGACGATGTTTTGTTTCTGTGGAAGGAGTCGGCAACCGAACTAGAGAGGTTCATTGAGGAACTCAACTGCAACGACATGAACATAAAACTTACATACAGGTATAGTCCCAATAAGATAGATTTCTTGCATATTCAGATTGAAAGAGAACTAAATGGTCTGTTGTCAACAGATGTGTATAGAAAATCAACTTCAACAAATTCCCTATTATTGGCAACATCACACACCAAAAATCAACAATCAAAGCAGTACCAGTAGGACAGTTCTTAAAAATGAAGAGGATCTGTTCCTCTAATGAGAAGTTTGAAAAACAAAGTCGAGATCTAACACAACATTTTTTGGAAAGAGGATATAGCAAAAGGTCAGTAAAACAAGCATATCACAGAGCAAAATATACATCTAGAACAGATTTACTGAGGAGTAAATAGAGGGAAGAAAGACGGGAACAAAATATTACGAGATTCATTACCCCATTTAACTGCCAGTGGGACCGTATGTGATCAGCTATCCAGGAACACTGGAATGTATTGCAAGTAGATCCAATAGTTTCCAAATTTATTACAGACCAAGTCCCAATGACAGCTAAGAGGGGAAGAATCTAAAAGATTCCCTTGTATGAAGACACTCTGTGGCCAAGATTAAAAATCCATTTGGAGTAGGACCACCTAGAACAGGATTTTTCCCTTGTGGAGAGTGCAGAGGATGTGAAAACATGAAGAGAGCCAGGAAATTTACATCTGCAGATGGTATTAAAAGACTCAATATACAACAGTATATGACAAGTAGTAGCACACATGTGGTGTATTACGCCACGTG
The DNA here is from genome assembly GCF_029499605.1 of Hyla sarda. Lineage (NCBI taxonomy): Eukaryota > Metazoa > Chordata > Amphibia > Anura > Hylidae > Hyla > Hyla sarda. The sequence continues at coordinate 378,918,170 of NC_079192.1, read as the reverse complement.
TGGTTGCCAAAAAATCTATGTGGGTTTAACCTCACAAGAATTAAAAATCAGGACAAGAGAACATGTAAGAGATATTCTATTGGCTAAGGACATTCATGATAACCATCTACTCAAAACATTACCCCGTCATTTTAAACAGGTACATGGGTTCGATCCAAGATCGTTACGTATTAGAGGGATTGAGAAAGTGAAAAGTGGCATCAGGGGAGGCAATGTGAAGCAAATTTTGGCCCAGAAGGAGACTAAGTGGATTGTCACTTTAGGTACGATGGCTCCAACTGGGCTAAATGAACAATTGAGCTTTGTATCGTTTTTGTAATTGCATCCACAATAATTTTAACTTGTTTTCTTTTTTTCATGTTTTTAATTAGTTTTAGGTTATATTCATATGCACCTTAATACATCCATAATACCTCGGAGGATACTGATGCTGACGTCGTGACAAGGAAGATAAAAACGGGGATGTGCAATATTTAGCTGGAGGGGGACGCAAATCTATGTCAGAAATTAATTGTCATTAATTTAATCATGAAGGTATCTCATTTTCTATTGTCTTTTTTATACACATTCACTTCGCACTGCGCACTTTTTTCCCTATTAATTTTTGCACGAGGTGGTATGAATTTTCATTATTTGTATTTTATTTATTTTCATATAAAAACTTTTTTCAGTGTGGGATAAAGATGTATATTTAATAATCTGTATCAATATATTGGTCATAATTTATAATGTAATCACTATGGGTAATTTTATGTATTATAACATTTATAGGATAATAATGTTCACGGTTTTAAAATTACATAGTTTACAGAAGATAACACTTGAATACATACAATTGCATATGTTACAAAATAACAATGGAGAGAGACAACAGATAAATATAGTTACGGTAAAAAGACTATACAGATCTAATGTTTATTTAATCGATAGAAATATATAGCATTGTATAGTTACTTCACATATCTAATTGTAGGTATGTGGTGGATGAAGGGGGAGCTGTTTCTCATGATATCCGTGGATTCAGTGCAATTGTCCAAAGGAGGGTGAGGGCAGGACATGCGCACTGACTCCATGAGGCTGAATGAGGGCGGCGGGACTCCCGATCTTCGCCACACGCATGCGTGAAAAAAACGGAAGTGGAATTTGCGTTCCACATGCGTTCTGGAAGCACAATTCAATCTATTCCCCTTCATGCGATGAGCGCAGACGCCAGAGGACCGGAAGCCGGATTGGCGTTCCGGAAGTGAAGCGAGGTAGGGTGTATATAAGGAGATAGAAAACAAGAGAGAGCAGGACCCCTGAAGAAGGAGCGAAACAGCAGCTGTAGAGGTTTGGGACGCGCTGTGACACACATAATGGGTGAGTGTACATAAGACTTTACATCATGTGATCTGGTTACTACATAATGTAGGAAGGTTATTACTTTTGGGCATAGGAGGAAATATAGTGAGACAGGTTACTGCATTTGACTATATGATCCCCAACATAAAAGGTCCATAGGGAGTGTGCAATTATAGGTATTATTCTGAAGGACACATGTTGTATACCATTTAGGTGACTTGTTTGATATGTACCACCCATAATTCAGTGTTGTTTCCTGCTGGTTTATACATTGGTTTACTTTTGCTTTAATGTTTAATAAAGATTTGTAATTTTACAACATTTGGAGTTTGTGGCTCTATTTTTTCTTTGGTAAAATATATATATTATAATTTTACTAAAGAAAAAATATAGTAAAATATATATATATATATATTATACTAAAACAATAATTAGTGTAAAATCTTCCAGTAAAAAAGAATTCAGCACAAAAGTGTTCAATGTCCACTATATACCCTACCTTATAGTTATATAGCACGTGACAAGGTGTTGATTCGAGCGGTTGCCGCTCAGGCTAAGAGGGGATTCTTCAAATATTTCACCGCTATCGTCCATATCCTCAAACTCTGAGAAATCAAAGTCTTCCATCTGGAAAATAGAAAACACAACAATATTTTACACTTTTTTTTTTTTAGGTACCTGGAGTCTTGCGGCTTTCAAAACTCCCACAGCATGTGGTCTATTGTATTGGTATACTTGACATCATAAGTATCGGACCCTCATCCAGCTGATTGGGATGCACTTACAATTCTTTGTTCTTACATTATACCTGTAGCATATTATGCAAATTATATCTTATGCAAATACTTTAGAAGGTTTCCCCTGAGGATGCCGATACATCTCAGCAGATATACGTCGAGACACCTACGAGTTGGGTCACGAGCCCATATGTGACGTAATATACTGTAATATACATTTGTATTTTCTGTATAGTGTCTTATCATTTGGGACCCTTTTGGGCAGAGACGGTCCACACATCCATCTCCAAATGATTATGACCGTTGTTGTCTGGCAATAATTTTATAATTTTTTTTCCCATGATTGGGATATAGTATCTACACTATTTTAATTGATTATTAGTAAAAGCTATGTTTTAAATAAGTCCCTCCCCGCTCCATATGGTTTGCACCAAGAGTCTTGTTTATTTTAATAATAAGTATAAATAAGTGCTAGAGGGGATTCTAGTAGGAGAACACAGTATATACACCAGATTCTCAGCAAACACTGACACTGAATGATCTGAATGGAAACCAAATTATTGGGAAAACTCTTCATGTCAGAACTATTAGAAGCAGAACTATTAAAAATTAGGAATTTTAGGATTTGTTTTGAACATTAACCGGTTGTTTTCTGTGGATAACCCTGTCTCTATACTCTCATAACACATGTGGTCATCATAGAGAGAGTTACCCACTAGGGACCCCCATACCCCTCTATGAGCCAGAGCAGAAAACAAGGTCTCTGTTCAGAAGACTCCATTCATCTGACCTGACTGGCAGCCATGTAATGCTACATCAGAGGTCAGGTGACGCCTATGACGGACAGTTTGCAGACAGTATATACAGGTATTGGGATTCGGAATCCTAATTTGCATCAGATGTTCTGCTAAGGATCTTCCATACTGTGCACTAAACAGCAGAATCCCACAGAGATCAATGGGGATCTGCTGCTCAGTGCACACTACGGAAGTCCAGTAGCAGATCTTCCAAGGAAGATCCAGATTATGCTGAAAGAATAAACATGTTCATGCCATTGACAGAATCCTCCTCCATTCTATGTGGAACCGAATCCGCAAGGAAATTCACTGACAAAATTCCTTGATAAATTTCTGTAGTATACATGGGTCCTAAAGCCTGAGCTGCTAAACCAGTCCATGGGCATGAGCGGCACAGTTTCTGGGAAAACACCCATTTTTTTTGCACATACATGATATGCAGGGGATTCCAAAAGGATGGTGCAAAATGATATTCAACAGTATTCAATTACCTGGGAGAACGGAACACGAATTTATCAACATGGAAAGGCGCACGATCTATCCAGGACTTATCTATACACCACAAATGTTCAGAGCGATTTCTATTGGTTACACGGCAGATGTCTAGAAGGTGGTCCAGTCCTGTCCAGACGCCTTCAGCATATCCTCCTATATGGTCTCCATTGTGTCAGGGATGTATTGTCTTAGGTGCTTCAAATCTTGTGGCTGGAAGGAGAAGATACACTGAGTCATTTATGTAGAGAGAAGTCACAAGGTGACAGATCTGACAATTGTGAAGACCACTGCAACATTACTGAATTGTTCAGTCACTATAAAGATGTGGAGGTACCGGCACTGCTGTGTCACGGAACGGTACTATATGCACGGCCAAAAATTGTACAATATCCCAGATAATAGAAGACGTGCGGTGCTGTACATTAAAGTGCTACAGTATATTGCACAAAAATAGAAAAAAGCTAAGATGGAGCACTCACCACGTAAATCTTCTTCTTATAGTCTTTATTCCATTGCACTTCAATGAACGTGAATGAACAGGGGACAAGTTCAGGGGAGGGGGTTACAGACAGGAGGCGGGGAGAACACAGGTGGAGGGCGACCATCGTTTCACGCTATCAGCGCTTCTCCGGCCCAGACTCGAGAGAAGAGAACAATGGTCGTCCTCCACCTGTGTTCTCCCCGCCTCCTGTCCGTAACCCGCTCCCCTGCACGTGTCCTGTGTTCGTTCATGTTCATTGAAGTGCAATGGAATAAAGACTGTAAGAAGAAGATTTACATGGTGAGTGCTCCATCTTAGTTTTTTTCTATTACTGAATTGTTGTTTCCATCTGAATGTTCTCAGATACCGGAACGTTGGGTCGGCCGTGCCGGAAACAACAATTCACCAATGTTAAGCTGCCTTCATGATGGTTAAAGAGAACATCTCCTCCCCCCCCCCCCCCCCCACATGATCTGGAGGACCTGACACAATGGAGTGAAGACCATATCTGAGGATATGCTGACACACGCCTAGAATACACTGAACTACCGCCTAGACATCTTCTGTGTTACCAACACTTGGATAGATAGTGTGTCCCTCCATTACATAGTTGTGAATGTGCCCCTAGGACTCATTTACATTATGTAATATCAGTCCGGAGATATTTTTGGGGTGGAGATTCCATCTGGGGTGGGTGCCGGCGAAACAAGCCAGCGCTAGGACCACTCACAAATGCAATGTCTCAAAAGATGGGAATGCGTTTCCGAGCATATTTCGACAGAAGAATGAAAGTGTTCATTCTATCGGCGGAGTCTGAGATCTGGAATTTCCAAGGAGGAATTTAATGTGAATGTAGAAGGATCCCATTGAGAACAAAGGAAAACCAAGTGGAATTCCACTCAGAAAATATATAGATGAAGGGTATGTCCATATGTACACTATTCGCTGTAGAAATTCACCTGCAGATTTTCTGCAACGGACAATCAATGGGTAGCAAATGTATATTGCAGTCATTCAATAGGAACCTTAATGAATGGGATGGAGTCACCGCGATTTGTTATATCAGTCCCGCACTGTACATCACATGACCAGGACTGATTTTTATGGCTCCTATTGAATGACAGCAAGCAGAGATCTTGACAATTAATGCTAAAAAATATACTGAAAACTTTAGCTCAGTGTTTCCCAACCAGGGTGCCTCCAGCTGTGGCAAAACTCCAAGCATGCCCGGATGGGTTGTAGTTTTGCCACAGCTGGAGGCACCCTGGTTGGGAAACTCTGCTTTAGCTAATGAACCTGTTAACTCTTTTCATTCAAAACAAACTTCAGATTTCAGTAAATCTATCTAAAAGATTTATGTTTTATTTGTCCAGGTCCAAGCCGGTTGCTGTTCTGTTGCTATGAAGGACTCTGCAGAGAGGACACACTAATTAGAATATTAAAGGGGTATTCCAGGCAAAAACTTTTTTTTATATATCAACTGGCTCCGGAAAGTTAAACAGATTTGTAAATTACTTCTTTTAACAAATCTTAATCCTTTCAATAGTTATTAACTTCTGAAGTTTTCTGTCTAACTGCTCAATGATGATGTCACGTCCCGGGAGCTGTGCATGATGGGAGAATATCCCCATAGGAGCTGCACAGCTCCCGGGACGTGAGTCATCAGAAAGCAGTTAGACAGGAAACAACAACAACTCAACTTCAGAAGCTAATAACTATTGCAAGGATTAAGATTTTTTAATCGAAGTAATTTACAAATCTGTTTAACTTTCCAGAGCCAGTTGATATATATATAAAAAGTTTTGGCCTGGAATACCCCTTTAATAAAGATCAGCTTTATTGCTAAATTGTGAAGGACATTATACTTCTGGCTGGATGATCACCACGCAGACCGAGTTATATAAAGAACATTTTATGGGATTTCATTATTACAAATAGTGAAAGAAAGGGCATCAAAGACTTCAGAGCCTGAGATTCAACTATATATTTAACTCTAAGAGATAAAGGGGGAGCAAGGAAAGGGAATTCTCCATTGTGGAGAGGAAATTCGGTAGCTCGTGGGGACATCAAGTGGTCATTTTCAGTACTGCAATTTAAAAGACAAACTTTGTGTAAACTATTTAAGGTGGGTATTACGGTGTAAAATATCAGATGGACAGTTAAAAAATGTGGGGGATATACAGAACATCCCTAAAACAGGTTGTCCAACAGTATAACTAACACACATATATATATATATATATATACATATATATATATATGGCCATACATTTAATATATATTTGCACAATCGTCTGTAGAGAAACGCGCCGGAGGGTGAGATGAAAGAGCAGGAGATGAAGAGTGTCCTACAGACCCTAGGGTGCGGGTCCCTACCAGGGGACAGGCAGCATTGCTTTAATAGTAATTTTACTTATGCACTGTGCAGTGTTATTTCTATTTATTGGGCCCATGTGCTTTATAGTATATAGAATATAAAATATATTTGGATATTTGTGCAATTGTTCAGATTAATTATCTACAATATTTGGAATATCTTTAGATTCCGGGCACATGCAATTTGTATTGTATGTCTGTCATTTCCTCTTATGTAGATTTACCATTTGTTTCATCATATCTCGTGTTCCACCACCACAGTTTTTAATTTGTCAAATGTGTTTATGGGTTTTATGGGTATTTGGGGATTCTATGGATTGTATATGAGAAAATAAAATAAAATAAAAACGAAATAAAAATCTAAAATAAAATCTATTGGATATTTTGTGTAATTTTGTCAGAATGTGTTCTTTTGGCCATCTTGTCAGGATTATCAAAGTGTGTTTAAAGGGGTACTCCACCTCTAGACATCTTATCTCCTATACAAAGGATTGGGGATAAGATGTCTGATCGCTGGGGGTTTGGAAGCTGGACCCACGCGATCTTGGTCCGGCACCCTGGCATTTTGTGTTCAGAACCCCAGCTGCCCTAGGCTGCAGGTGGCCGTGGTCATCGCTACCCCTTTCTTAATGTCTATGGGAGGGGGTGACGGTTATGGTCGATTGTAATATGGCACGGAGTGGAGTTCCCTCCGTGCAGCAGATTACTTGGGTGTCAGGCTGGAGATCCTGGTGGTCCCTGTGGCTGGAATTCCAGCGATTTGACATTTTACTTCTATACTATGGATTAGGGATATGATGTCTAGGGGCAGAGTACCCCTTTAAATTCAGAGACCTGTGTATTTCTTGATTTTAATGTTATATTCCATCTATGATTAAGTGACAATGTAGGGGCTGGGTGGTAGGCCCCACATATTGTTGTTTATACCTGCACTCTATTAGATATAGAATACTGTATAATATAGATGGATGGACAGTTTATATAATATTTAATAAAGAACATTTCACCCGACACATGAGAATGAAAATTACCAACTGTGTCCTGTATCATTTGGTAGTATTTCTTAAAGCTAATGTTTTGTAGACAGATGGCTACCATGCAGCATTGGGCACCATAGTCAATAGTCTATAGATGCTATATGACAGAGCTTCCCATATCCACAGCACCCGTCTCTACATGGCGCTGGGTCACACATGGGAGACGGTGCTGTGGAGAATGAAGTCCAAGAATTCAACACTCTCCTTACTAAAATGACTTGTGAAACTGATTACCCCAAGGGTTAACATTAAAGTATGATGAAAATAAAAAGGGTCCAAAATATCCACTACCTCTCTGTTCTAAATAAATATGGGGTCATCTAGGTATTGTTAAATAACACTACATTGGATGTCCACCTATGGTGGCTATCAATGAAAATTTTTCAAAAGCCCCACATAGACAGTGATGATGATGACCAAGACGACCATGATGACCAACCTGTATAGTTCCAGCTGCCTCGGAAAAGCTGGAAAGGATGGCGATCGGTATTGCTATAGTACACTGAGAGCCATATTGACAGCATGAAGGAAACAGATGAGTACGGATAAAAGAAACTTCCAGAAGATCAACCGTCACTGCAGCACTCCACCAATATGGTTGCAAAGATACACTTAAAGACTGTGAGTTAAAATTTATATTTTTTTATACATACATATACATACATAAAAAAAAACAATATATATATATATATATATATTTCTCTCTATCCCTCCACTTACTGAAGTATAAAATCCAGTTGATGACATCACAATGACATCATGAAGGTTCTATTCAGACAGACGAAGCTGATGACTTTCCCTCATTCACTTGCTACTACTTACTCAGGAAAGTTATATGTGAGTGCTCACTTGCAATTTCTGCGATTCTAGAGAGATTTTTCTTCGCATTCTTCATACAATGAAGGCAACAAAGAAGAGAAATAATTTAGAAAAAGAAGGAGAGAAGAAGGAGAACAAAACTGCCATCGAGCAGAGAGATAATGGCCAGGAGACTAAGAAACCAAAAAAGAACAGGTTCTTAGGCTACCTGCGAAACGCCGGGACCTGGATGAGAAAAACTTCTGACAAAGAAAAGAGAAGTTTGAGTGAACTCCCAGGACCCAGCAACATTGATGTGATGGACAGCAAAGGTAGGACCTCTCGTAATAATCAGGGACTGGAGAAAGCCAAGAAAAGGCCAAGTGTCTTAGCCCATCTGCAGACGCCATGGAAGTGGCTTGCTGATCTAAAATGGAGAGGATCATATGTACTCAATGAGGAAACTCCAGACATTTCCTCCGAACCAGGTCACAAGGAATCAGCACATGAAGCCAAGAAATGTCCAAGGGTCTCCTTAGTGAAGCTACAGGCACCTTGGAAGTGGCTTGCTGATCTTAAATGGAGAGGATCATATGTGGTCAGAGAGGAAATCCCAGGACCCAGTACATCTAAAGAGCAGCAAAAAGACGATGAGGGGGATCATACCATCCTACAGCCTGGTACGTCATCTAAAACAGTCCCCCTATCACTACACTGCTTCACTTTACACAGTATACTTGGGAAAGGAGGTTATGGCAAAGTCTACTTAGGAAGAGACATCATACGAAAAGAATATGTGGCCATTAAAGAAACAAACAAGAAGTGGTTCACAAGATATGGACACACGTTCATAGAGCGCCATGTCCTCCAACTCTCCCACCAGTGCCCTTATTTAATCCATGGCCTGGCAGCCTTCCAATCACTAAGAAGTGTCTACTATGTTATGGAGGTGGCCACCAGAGGGGATCTGTATGACTTTATCCTAAGGTACAGTCCTCTTAATGTCAGAACAGCTAAATTTATCACAGCTGAGGTGGTTTGTGGCGTACAGTTCTTACACAGTAAAGACATTGTCCATAGGGACCTCAAACCGGGAAACATTCTTCTAACCCAAGATGGCCACATCAAAATAACAGATTTTGGCCTTGCTGCGAGAGATGTATTCCTGAAGATCAGAGGTACACCGGGGTACGCAGCCCCAGAACTTGTAAAGAACAAGGCACATGGGAGAGGAGTGGACTACTATTCCATTGGCGTCATCCTCTATAAGATGCTAACTGGACGGCTTACAGTTTACATGATAAATGATCATGATGCATTTTACCCATGGTTCCTGACTCCTGACTCAGTAGACATCATAAGAGGACTGCTTTGTAAAGACCAGTTTCAGAGGTTAGGAGTTACATGCAACATCAGGACACATCAGTTTTTTGCAGACATTAACTGGAAAGATGTGGAAGCCAGAAGGATGAGACCACCAGCAAACATGATGGCAGCTCCTGCTATGATTTACCCAAATGCTGAAGAAACTGGGCACCTTGTGGAACAACCATTGGAAATCACAGCTAAAACTCACAAGATCTTTAATGATTTTAGCTTTGTGTGTCCAGCATGGTCGGATTATTATCATCCTGTCATCATTCAGACTGAGGACAATCGGATGGGTAAAAGGCTATTCAGGAAGAAAAAACCCTAATACCCTAACCACATCCATTTTCTACCATATTTGCTGTCAATAAAGGCTGTGGCTGCCACCATTTGTATATGTGTTTCTTTATAATGATGGTTAGGAAGCTGGGGACATTACAACACTATATTATATTCATGTGTCTATATGGCTAATACCCCAAGTATCCCAAAGGGAGATATTGGGGGAGATTTATCAAAACCTGTCCAGAGAAAAAGTTGCCCAGTTGCCCATAGCAACCAATCAGCTTGCTTCTTTCCTTTTTAACAAGGCCTCTGCAAAAATTAAAGAAGCAATCTGATTGGTTACTATGGTCTATGGGCAACTTTTCTGATGTGACAGGGTGGGAGAATGGGACAGGGGGGGGGGAGAATGTGGTGGGGGGAGGAAGTGACGGGGGGGGGGGGGGGATGTGACAGGGGGGGAATGTGATGGGGGGTGGAGAATGTGACAGGTGGAGGAGGTTACAAGAGGGGGGGAGAATGTGACGAGGGGGAGAATGTGACTGGGGCGAATGTGACGGGGGAAGAGATGTGATATGGGGGAGAATGTGATAAAATATGTGGATAGATGTGGAATGGGGGAGATTGGACATGAAATGGGGGGATTTCACCATTTGTTTATTATATCACATCGCATATTGAAATCGCAATATTGAGGCCCACAATCGCAATCGCACATTTTCCCCATATTATGCAGCCCCAATATATACATATCACACTCTAGGCCGGAAGAAGCGCAACTAGCGCAAAACTTCTCTGGCAGTCGTCTCGCTTCTGAGCGCCCTGCTTCGTGTCTGAGATCTGGTCGTCCGTCGTTGCCAGAGGAGTCGAGCTACTGCAGCCCTGCGGTGAGTGCGGGTACCCTGTTTGTTCTTTTGTTGGTACTTGATTTGTGACTTTGCGCTTCTTTGGGCCCCAGAACCATAAGGACTCACAGGCACTAGGACTCTCCTCCTCCCCAGGGACAGACCATTACTGACAGCTGTTCACTATTAGTGACTGCGGTCTGAGCTCTCTTGTTACAAACTACTACAGTGCCATCTTCTCTTGTTCAGTAATCTTATACATATACCGTGTTTCCCCGAAAATAGTACCTACCCCGAAAATAGGCCCTAGCCGGATTATCGGGGTGGGCTGCAATATAAGCCCTACCCCGATAATAAGACCTAGACCAGTGGTCTCCAACCTGCGGACCTCCAGATGTTGCAAATGTTTGCAACATCTGGAGGTCCGCAGGTTGAAGACCACTGACCTAGACAATGCCCGGGCTGCAAATATTAAAAAGCAATCTTTAACTTACCTTCGTCCTCCGTTCCCCCGTTGCTAAGGAACCGGCCTCGCTGTCCTCCGCTGTTCTCGCTCGCCGGCCGGCTTCTTACAGTCGGCTCAGCCTATCATCGGCCGAGGCGGGACATCGCTGCGGCCGGTGATAGGCTGAAGGCTCTGAGACGTCACAACACCAGGAAGCAGCAAGAACAGCGGAGGGACCATGAGGCCGGCGCCTTAGCAACGGGGGAACGGAGGACGAAGGTAAGTTAAAGATTGCTTTTTAATATTTGCAGCCCGGGCACAGGAATAGATACAGCGAAGCGGCTGATAATTATTTGGCAGGGGGGGAGAGAAGCTGCGCTCGCGGGTGACAAATGATCAGTACCCCGATGTGGGGATTGTGGGGTGCAGCGCTGGGCTGATAAACCGGCAGGGGTGGGGGGGTTAGGGACGTTGGGGGGCATTTACACCCCCCCCATTATCATCATGTGATATGCGCAGCTCGTGCATATCACATGATGATAATGGGGGGGGGGTAAATACTGTGGAACAGCCATGTTGTTCAATGTGCATACCATAAATAAATAAGCCCTACCCTGAAAATTAGCCCTAGTGTGTTTTTTGGGGCTAAAATTTATATAAGACCCGGTCCTATTTTCGGAGAAACACGGTATATATATATAACTTTTCCTGGGATTTTGGGTTGAAATTAGGGGTCTCGGCTTATACTCGAGTATATACGATTATATATATATATATATATATATATATATATATATATATATATATATATATCTCGTATATACTCGAGTACAAGCAGACCCGAGTATAAGCCGAGACCCCTAATTTCAACCCAAAATCCCAGGAAAAGTTATTGACTCGAGTATAAGCCTAGGGTGGGAAATACATCATCCCCCCCCCTGTCATCATCCAGACCCGTCATTAACATCCTCATCATCATCACCGCCTGTCATCATCCAGACCCTCATCATCATCACCTGTCATCATCCCCTTGTCATCATCCCACACATCCCCCCTTCATCATCCCCTTGTCATCATCCCCACCCCCCTTCATCATCCCCTTGTAATCATCCCACACCCCCCTTCATCATCCCCTTGTCATCATCCCCACCCCCCTTCATCATCCCACACCCCCCCTTCATCATCCTCTTGTCATCATCCTCCCACACCCCCCCTTCATCATCCTCTTCTCCTCATCCGCCCTCAGTGGTCTTCAACCTGCGGACCTCCAGAGGTTTCAAAACTACAACTCCCAGCAAGCCCGGGCAGCCATCGGCTGTCCGGGCTTGCTGGGAGTTGTAGTTTTGAAACCTCCGGAGGTCCGCAGGTTGAAGACCACTGCGGCCTTCGACATCATCCAGCCCCCTCTCACCCCCCTTTAGTTCCGTACAGTACTCACCTCCGCTCGGCGCTGGTCCGGTGCTGCAGGGCTGTCCGGAGAGGAGGTGGTCCGGTGGGATAGTGGTTCCGGGCTGCTATCTTCACTGGGGGCGCCTCTTCTCCGCGCTTCCGGCCCGGAATAGAGGCGTTGCCTTGACAATGACGCAGAAGTACGTTGGCAATGAACGTACCTCTGCGTCGTTGTCAAGGCAACGTGACTATTCTGGGGCCGGGCCCGAAGCGCTTAGAAGAGGCCTCCCCGGTGAAGATAGCAGCCCGGAACCACTATCCCACCGGACCACCTCCTCTCCGGACAGTCCTGCAGCACCGGACCAGCGCCGAGCGGAGGTGAGTACTGTACAGAACTAAAGGGGGTGAGAGGGGGCTGGATGATGTCGAAGGCCGCAGTGGTCTTCAACCTGCGGACCTCCGGAGGTTTCAAAACTAACTCCCAGCAAGCCCGGACAGCCGATGGCTGCCCGGGCTTGCTGGGAGTTGTAGTTTTGAAACCTCTGGAGGTCCGCAGGTTGAAGACCACTGCGGGTCGAGAGTTCACTCGAGTATAAGCCGAGGGGGGTGTTTTCAGCACGAAAAATCGTGCTGAAAAACTCGGCTTATACTCGAATATGAGTTTTTTTTCTTTTCTTTTTTACGTTACTCACTTTTTATTACCTGTACCAGTATTCCTGACAGGCAGTGACAGAGTTACCACATAGTTACCACCCACACTGAATATAGATCTATAAGCTAAGCAGCACTGCCATCTACTGACATTTTTGGGGTACTGCTAAGGATAAGTATTGCATAGAAGATTCCAGAACACAGAGACAAGATCTGTTTTTTTAGCCTCTGTATACAACCAGTATAACTGGAGATCAGAGTTAGGCTGGAACTCCACTGAGGTTTTTTTGTTGTTGCAAAAACGCCATTAAAAAAGCCAATTTTCCCTCACGGCGTTTTTTCAGTGAAAAAACGCCGCGTCCAGATGTTAGCTACAAGTCAATAGTAAACTGCAAAATGCCAGATTCACTTGGCATTTTTCAGTTTGGCGTTTTTTTAAATCCTTTTGGCGTTTTTCAGCAATTTTGGACTGGATTTTCAAAACGTCCGACATAACCTAGTTTGGCGTTTTTTGCCCTGAAATCGTGGCGTTTTCCTCCCATAGAAGTCTCTGGGAGAGCAAAAACGCCAAGAAAAACACCATGTTTGTTTTAAATTTTGCGTTTTTGCAGGCGGTTTTTATCCTTTTTTGACTTTTTTGGAGATACCATTTTTATAAAAATTTCGTAGGGCACCCTAAAAAAAATAATAAAAAAGATATATTGTTATGGAAAAAATTGTATCTAACGAAATTTATCTTTTTTATTACGAAACGTTTATTAATTTTTAAACAGGGATCAATTGATGTGGGCGGGTAAAGCACTAAAAATGTAGCCGACAATAATAAAAATGTATTGTGTGTGTGTGTGTGTTTTTCACTTTTTGTTTTACATTTTTTAGGTAGTACTACTACTCCCAGCATGGAACACACTGTTCCATGATGGGAGCAGTAGTACCTGTACTAATTGACAGATCGCCTGTTGTGATCCTCCTGTATAATGTATAGATGCAGCTGCTCTACTATGGTCCCCTGCACTGACGTATATATACACACATTCATATTTCCCGCAGAGAGCTGTGATTGGCCAGATGGTTCCAGCCTATCACAGCTCTAGGAATATGTGTATATATACGGCAGTGCAGGGGACCATAGAAGAGCGGCCGCATCTATATATTATACAGGAGGACACCCTCCTGTATAATAGTGACACCCGCTGTGATCTTTCCTTAACTACAGGTACTACTACTCCCAACATGGAGAACACTCTGCTCCATGCTGGGAGCTGTAGTACCTGCATTAATAGACAGATCGTATCATGTGTCAGAAATTCCACTCGCTGCGATCTGTGTATTAATGCAGGTACTACAGCTCCAAGCATAGAGCAGAGTGTACTCCATGTTGGGAGTAGTAGTACCTGCAGTAAGGGCCAGGTCACAGAGGATGTCACTTCTCCTGACACCCGCTGCGATCCTCCAGATGTGAATGTCGGGATCAGCTGTTCTCAGGGCTACAGAGCCAGGAGAACAGCTGATGTTGAGCCGTAGGTATACATCGTATATCTACTGCCCAGCAAGAACTTACAGTGAACCTGCAATGTGTATACAGTATACACATTGCTGGCTCACTTAACCCCTTTTGCTGAGCTGTGCGCTATGCGCAAGCCCAGCAAAGAAGGAGTTAACTTACACTGCTGGACAGTGTAGGTTAACCCTTTGGGTGCTATACACTATATACAGCTATCTATAGATAGCTGTATATAGTGTATACAGAAGACGAAGTCCGCTTACTTCCCTCGAGTCCCGGGCAGGTCCGTATAGCAGTGATGACATGTCCCTGTCTCTGAGGCAGCGCCCTGGGGGCTGCACCGATATTGTGGGGGTCCCCAGCAGCAGGACCCCTGTGATCATACATCTCATATCAAAGTAAGCACAGACCACTACCAGACATTGTTAGGTGCCCAATCTTTTTCCTTTGCAGTGTATTTTCTAGACTTTCTTGCACAACAATGAGCAGTTCTGTTAACCTCAACATGTATTGTACCTAAAATGTAGATATATTGTAGGGCATCTCTGTACTAATATAAAAGCTAAGTAACTGATGACCATGACTGGTATTAAAAGTATAGATGGGTGAACTCTAACATAGACAAATAGGACTGACCTTCACCCACTCCTCCACATCTCCGTCCTCTATGACCTCCAGTCTTTCACCTTGAGTGATGGTCAGTTCATCAGCCTGGGCTCCCTGTACAGAACACAGAAGGGAAATCATTCCAGGCAATAGGTTAGCTATGAAACCCAACTCATTCTCCCAGAAATTCAGATTCAAGAAGTCATTTAAAAATCTGTTTCACTTTCTGGCACCAATTGATTTAAAAAAAAAATTCTCCACCGGAGTACCCCTTAAGGACTCAGCTCTTTTTCACCTTCAGGACTCAGCCCTTTTTAGCAAATCTGACCACTGTCACTTTAAGCATTAATAACTCTGGGATGCTTTTACTTTTTATTCTGATTCCAAGAATGTTTTTTTGTGACATATTCTACTTTATGTTAGTTGTAAATTTTCGTCGATACTTGCATCAAAAATTGAGGAAAATATTGAAAATGTTGTTTTTTTTTTTTACTTTGAAACTCTCTGCTTATAAGGAAAATGGATATTCCAAATAAATTATACATTGACTCACAAATACAATATGTCTCATTTATGTTGGCATCATAAAGTTGACGTTTTTACTTTTGGAAGACATCAGAGGGCTTCAAAGTTCAGCAGCAATTTTCCAATTTTTCACAACATTTTCAAAATCGACCAGTTCAGTTTTGAAGTGGATTTGAGGGGCCTTCATATTAGAAATACCCCATAAATGACCCCATTATAAAAACTGCACCCCTCAAAGTATTCAAAATGACATTTTGTTAACCCTTTAGGTGTTTCACAGGAATAGCAGCAATGTATAGGAGAAAATTCAAAATCCAAATTTTTTACACTCGCATGTTCTTGAAGACCCAGTTTTTGAATTTTTACAAGGGGTAAAGGAGGGAAATCACCCTACAATTTGTAACCCAATTTCTCTTGAGTAAGGAAATACCTCATATGTGGATGTAAAGTGCTCTGTGGGTGCACGAGAGGACTCAGAAGGGAAGGAGCGACAATGGGATTTTGGAGAGTGAGTTTTTCTGAAATGGTTTTTGGGGGCATGTCACATTTAGGAAGCCCCTATGGTGCCAGAACAGCAAAAAATAAAAAAAATAAAAAATAAACACATGGCATACTATTTTGGAAAAAAAAAACCCAAGGAATGTAACAAGGGGTCCAGTGAGCCTTAACACCCCACAAGTGTTTGACGACTTTTCATTAAATTTGGATGTGTAAATTGATTTATGCATTTTTTTCCCCAAATTTTACATTTTTACAAGGGGTAATAGGAGAAAATGTTCCCCAAAATATGTAACCCCATCTCTTCTGAGTATGGAAATACCCCATGTGTGGACGTCAAGTGCACTGCGGGCGCACTACAATGCCCCCCATAGTGCCAGAACAGTGGAACCCCCACATGTGACCCCATTTTTGAAACTACACCCCTCACGGAATGTTATAAGGGGTGCAGTGAGCATTTACACCTCACTGGCGTTTGACAGATCTTTGGAACAGTGGGCTGTGCAAATGAAAAATTTAATTTTTCCCTCTTACGGACCGCTGTTCCAAAAATCTGTCAGACACCTGTGGGACATAAATGCCCACTGTACCCCTTATTACATTACATGAGGGGTGTAGTTTCCAAAATGAGGTCCCATGTGGGGGGGGGGTCCATCGTTCTGGCACTATGGGGGCTTTGTAAACGCATGTGGCCTTCAATGCCGTACAAATTTTCTCTCCAAAAGCCCAATGGCGCTCCTTCTCTTCTGAGCATTGTAGTTCGCCCGCAGAGCACTTTACATCCACATATATGGTATGCTCTTACTCTGCAGAAATGTGGTTACAAATTTTGCAGGGCTTTTTTTTTCTATTTTCCCTAGTGAAAATGAAAAATTTAGGGTAACACCAGCATTTTAGTTAAAATTTTTTTTTTTTTTCATTTTCCCATCCAACTTTAACGAAAATTCATCAAACACCTGTGGGGTATTAAGGCTCACTATACCCCATATTACATTCCGTGAGGAGTGTAGTTTCCAAAATTGAGTCACATGTGGGCATAAATTTTTTTGCGTTTATGTCAAAACTGCTGTAAAATCAGCCACCCCTGTACAAATCACCAATTTAGACCTCAAATGTACCTTGTTGTGCGTCCGCAGAGCATTTTACGCCCACATATGGGGTATTTCCGTACTCAAGAGAAATTGCATTACAATTTTTGGTGGTCTTGTTTTCCTTTTACCTCTTGTGAAAATAAAAAGTATGGAGGTAACACCAGCCTGTTAGTGTAAATATTTAAAAAATTTTACACTAACAGGCTGGTGTAGATCCCAACTTTTCCTTTTCATAAGGGGTAAAAGGAGAAAAAGCCCCCCAAAATTTGTAACGCAGATTGGGAACTCCAATTTGGGAGCAGTTACCTCAGGAGACACAAAAAACAATGGGGGAGATTTATCAAAACTTGTGCAAAGGAAAAGTTGCCCAGTTGCCCATAGCAACCAATCAGATTGCTTCTTTCATTTTGCAGAGGCCTTGTTAAAAATGAAAGAAGCGATGTCCATATGGACATGATGACATCACACAGTTCCTCTATATGGACATGATGAAATCACACAGTTCCTCTATATGGACATGATGACATCACACAGTTCCTCCATATGGACATCACACAGTTCCTTCATATAGACATGATGACATCACACAGTTCCTCCATATGGACACGATGACATCACACAGTTCCTCCATATGGACACGATGACATCACACAGTTCCTCCATATGGACATGATGACATCACACAGTTCCTTCATATGGACATGATGACATCACACAGTTCCTCCATATGGACATGATGACATCACACAGTTCCTCTATATGGACATGATGACATCACACAGTTCCTCTATATGGACATGATGACATCACACAGTTCCTCCATATGGACATGATGACATCACACAGTTCCTCCATATGGACATGATGACATCACACAGTTCCTCCATATGGACATGATGACATCACACAGTTCCTCCTGGAAGTATCATCAGAAGATGGCTCCACTGTGGTCATAAAGGGATGGACATGGTCAGTAACAATACTCAGGTAGGTCGTGGTGTTTACACCATGCTCAGTTATTACTAAGGGGCCCAGAGTGTGCCAAGAAAATGTCCTCCCCACCATTACACCACCACCAGCCTGAACACTGATACAAGGCAAGATCCATGCTTTCATGTTGTCTACACCAAATTCTGACCCTGACATCTAAATGTCACAGCTGGAATCAAGACTCCTCAGACCAGACAACGTTCTTCCATCTTCTATTGTCCAGTTTTGGTGCCTGTGTGAATTTTAGCCTCGGTTTCCTGTTCTTAGCTGACAGGAGCGGCACCTGGTGTGGTCTTCTGCTGCTGTAGCCCATCTGCTTTTAAGGCTAGTCGTCTTGTGTTCTCAGAGGTGGTATTCTGCATACTGTGGTTGTAACAAGTGGTTATTTGAGTTACTGTTACCTTTCTGTCATATAGAACCAGTATTCTCATTCCCTGACCTCAACAAGATATTTTGGCCACACAAATGCCGCTCACTGGATATTTTCCCTTTTTCGACCATTCTCTGGAAATCCTAGAGAAGGTTGTGTGTATGAATGAAGATTTTTGGGGAATTCTCTGCTGTTTTGGCACTTATGTAGAGATGGTAGATATTAAACTCTCACAGAGGCTTTTCAGTGTGAACAGACATCATTTGCTCTACGTCTATTTTCTATAGCTTAGAATGGAAGTTTATTGACGTCCTAACACAAGGCTTTACAAATGTTGTGTTGGCCCCAGGTTTTTGTCAGCCCGTTCCAAAGTGTACATCTTTAAAAAAAAACATATTTTACCTCCTTCGCCTACGTCCCTGCGCTGATCCCCTGTTCGCCCTCAGGTTTACATTCCAGGGTTACAGGAGTAGCAGACGTCAGGTGACCACCGCAGCCAATCAGAGGCCTCAGTGCTGATGCTCCAGACTCAGGAGTACAGAGTGTCATGGCGAGGCTGCTGGGTGACTGCGGTGGTCACCTGACACCAGAGCGCCATCCCAAGACATCCGCTGCTGAATACCGCAGGCAGCTGACCCCAAGAATACCCTCACACTCTGGCACCCAATTGGTTGCTATGGGCATCTTGTACACGCTACTGCAGTGTTTCCCAACCAGTGTTCCACCAGCCATCGAATGTACAGGCATGCTGGGAGTTGTAGTGTTTCAACAGCTGCAGGCACATTAGTTGCGGAACACTGCCCTACCATATACAATGTATAACTTTTCCATCATATCGGGTTATTCATGGGAATCTGTGACAGTGATGACACCGGGAAGGTGAGGGGACAGTAATAACTGACACACAGGGGAGGTTGGGAGATGAGGGGAGACTAATGACTGTGACACACAGGGGTAGATTAGGGGACAGTAATAACAGACACACAGGGGAGGTGGGGAGATGAGGGGAGACTAATGACTGACACACAGAGGGAGATGAGGGGACATTAATAACAGACACACAGGGGAGGTGGGGAGATGAGGGGAGACTAATGACTGTGACACACAGGGGTGAGATTAGGGGACAGTAATAACTGACACACAGGGGAGGTGGGGAGATGAGGGGAGACTAATGACTGTGACACAACACACAGGAGGAGATGAGGGGACAGTAATAACTGACACACAGGGGAGGTGGGGAGATGAGGGGAGACTAATGACTGTGACACACAGGGGGGAGATTAGGGGACAGTAATAACAGACACATAGGGGAGGTGGGGAGATGAGGGGAGACTAATGACTGACACACAGAGGGAGATGAGGGGACATTAATAACAGACACACAGGGGAGGTGGGGAGATGAGGGGAGACTAATGACTGTGACACACAGGGGGGAGATTAGGGGACAGTAATAACTGACACACAGGGGAGGTGGGGACACTAATGACTGTAACACACGGGAAGAGGAGGGGAGACTAATGAATGTGACACACAGGGGGAGATTAGGGGACAGTAATAACCGACACATGGGGGCAGGTAAGGGGACACTAATGGCCGTGACACAGAGGAAGATGAGGAGATTCTAATAATTGTGACACAGGACACACAGGGGTAGGTGATGAGACACTGGGGGGGACATGAGGGAACACTAATGTCTGTGACACAGAGGGAGATGAGGGGTCACTACTAACTGTGACACAGGAGGAGATGATAGGACACTAATGACCAATCACATGACGTCACAGAACGTCCCATTGCTTAGTGACGTAGTAAATATTTTTTGCCACCTCCAAAATTCATAACAATTTAGTCAAACCCTGTCCTAACATCTCTACACATATGGCCTCTGACAGACGTGAGACACTGTATAGACATAGTAAAGCATACCTCCTATACATAATACTACTCATACATATTTATACTGCTAAACTACAACTCCCAGCATGCCCGGACAGCCATTGGGAGTTGTAGTTTTCCAACAGCTGGAGGCACACTGGGAAATACCGCCCTAGCCTATACAATGCACTACTTTTCCATCATACTTGGTCAGATGACTACAACCTCCATCATACCAGGAAATACTGTCAGAACATGATGATGGGAGTTGTAGTCTTGTGGGAGCTGCAGAGTGACAGGTTAGGGATCATTACATTAGGATGTGCGGTTGTTTGGACAATTTTCCAGGATTTCCTGAATTGCCCCCATGTAAACAAGTGCAGGTGCGATGCCCCGGGCTCCCCATGTGCCGCAGTCACTATAGTAACAGCTGCCCCCCTCCTGCAGGGCACCCGGTGTCCTCTCCCCTCTGATGCCCCGGGCTCCCCATGTGCCCGCAGTCACTATAGTAACAGCTGCCCCCCTCCTGCAGGGCACCCGGTGCCCTCTCCCCTCTGATGCCCCGGGCTCCCCATGTGCCCGCAGTCACTATAGTAACAGCTGCCCCCCTCCTGCAGGGCACCCGGTGCCCTCTCCCCTCTGATGCCCCGGGCTCCCCATGTGACCGCAGTCACTATAGTAACAGCTGCCCCCCTCCTACAGGGCACCCGGTGCCCTCTCCCCTCTGATGCCCCGGGCTCCCCATGTGCCCGCAGTCACTATAGTAACAGCTGCCCCCCTCCTGCAGGGCACCCGGTGCCCTCTCCCCTCTGATGCCCCGGGCTCCCCATGTGCCCGCAGTCACTATAGTAACAGCTGCCCCCCTCCTGCAGGGCACCCGGTGCCCTCTCCCCTCTGATGCCCCGGGCTCCCCATGTGCCCGCAGTCACTATAGTAACAGCTGCCCCCCTCCTGCAGGGCACCCGGTGCCCTCTCCCCTCTGATGCCCCGGGCTCCCCATGTGCCCGCAGTCACTATAGTAACAGCTGCCCCCCTCCTGCAGGGCACCCGGTGCCCTCTCCCCTCTGATGCCCCGGGCTCCCCATGTGCCCGCAGTCACTATAGTAACAGCTGCCCCCCTCCTGCAGGGCACCCGGTGCCCTCTCCCCTCTGATGCCCCGGGCTCCCCATGTGCCCGCAGTCACTATAGTAACAGCTGCCCCCCTCCTGCAGGGCACCCGGTACCCTCTCCCCCCCTGATGCCCCGGGCTCCCCATGTGCCCGCAGTCAGTATAGTAACAGCTGCCCCCCTCCTGCAGGGCACCCAGTACCCTCTCCATCCTGATGCCCCGGGCTCCCCATGTGCCCGCAGTCACTATAGTAACAGCTGCCCCCCTCCTGCAGTGCACCCGGTACCCTCTCCCCTCTGATGCCCCGGGCTCCCCATGTGCCCGCAGTCACTATAGTAACAGCTGCCCCCCTCCTGCAGTGCACCCGGTACCCTCTCCCCCCTGATGCCCCGGGCTCCCCATGTGCCCGCAGTCACTATAGTAACAGCTGCCCCCCTCCTGCAGGGCACCCGGTACCCTCTCCCCCTTGATACCCCGGGCTCCCCATGTGCCTGTAGTCACTATAGTAACAGCTGCCCCCCTCCTGCAGTGCACCCGGTACCCTCTCCCCCCTGATGCCCCGGGCTCCCCATGTGCCCGCAGTCACTATAGTAACAGCTGCCCCCCTCCTGCAGGGCACCCGGTGCCCTCTCCCCCTGATGCCCCGGGATCCCCATGTGCCCGCAGTCACTATAGTAACAGCTGCCCCCCTCCTGCAGGGCACCCGGTGCCCTCTCCCCTCTGATGCCCCGGGCTCCCCATGTGCCCGCAGTCACTATAGTAACAGCTGCCCCCCTCCTGCAGGGCACCCGGTGTCCTCTCCCCTCTGATGCCCCGGGCTCCCCATTTGCCCGCAGTCAGTATAGTAACAGCTGCCCCCCTCCTGCAGGGCACCCGGTGCCCTCTCCCCTCTGATGCCCCGGGCTCCCCATGTGCCCGCAGTCACTATAGTAACAGCTGCCCCCCTCCTGCAGGGCACCCGGTGCCCTCTCCCCTCTGATACCCCGGGCTCCCCATGTGCCCGCAGTCACTATAGTAACAGCTGCCCCCCTCCTGCAGGGCACCCGGTGCCCTCTCCCCTCTGATGCCCCGGGCTCCCCATGTGCCCGCAGTCACTATAGTAACAGCTGCCCCCCTCCTGCAGGGCACCCGATGCCCTCTCCCCTCTGATGCCCCGAGCTCCCCATGTGCCAGCAGTCACTATAGTAACAGCTGCCCCCCTCCTGCAGGGCACCCGGTGCCCTCTCCCCTCTGATGCCCCGGGCTCCCCATGTGCCCGCAGTCACTATAGTAACAGCTGCCCCCCTCCTGCAGGGCACCCGGTGCCCTCTCCCCTCTGATGCCCCGGGCTCCCCATGTGCCCGCAGTCACTATAGTAACAGCTGCCCCCCTCCTGCAGGGCACCCGGTGCCCTCTCCCCTCTGATGCCCCGGGCTCCCCATGTGCCCGCAGTCACTATAGTAACAGCTGCCCCCCTCCTGCAGGGCACCCGGTGCCCTCTCCCCTCTGATGCCCCGGGCTCCCCATGTGCCCGCAGTCACTATAGTAACAGCTGCCCCCCTCCAGCAGGGCACCCGGTGCCCTCTCCCCTCTGATGCCCCGGGCTCCCCATGTGCCCGCAGTCACTATAGTAACAGCTGCCCCCCTCCTGCAGGGCACCCGGTGCCCTCTCCCCTCTGATGCCCCGGGCTCCCCATGTGCCCGCAGTCACTATAGTAACAGCTGCCCCCCTCCTGCAGGGCACCCGGTGCCCTCTTCCCTCTGATGCCCCGGGCTCCCCATGTGCCCGCAGTCACTATAGTAACAGCTGCCCCCCTCCTGCAGGGCACCCGGTGCCCTCTCCCCTCTGATGCCCTGGGCTCCCCATGTGCCCGCAGTCACTATAGTAACAGCTGCCCCCCTCCTGCAGGGCACCCGGTGCCCTCTCTCCTCTGATGCCCCGGGCTCCCCATGTGCCCGCAGTCACTATAGTAACAGCTGCCCCCCTCCTGCAGGGCACCCGGTGTCCTCTCCCCTCTGATGCCCCGGGCTCCCCATGTGCCCGCAGTCACTATAGTAACAGCTGCCCCCCTCCTGCAGGGCACCCGGTGCCCTCTCCCCTCTGATGCCCCGGGCTCCCCATGTGCCCGCAGTCACTATAGTAACAGCTGCCCCCCTCCTGCAGGGCACCCGGTGCCCTCTCCCCTCTGATGCCCCGGGCTCCCCATGTGCCCGCAGTCACTATAGTAACAGCTGCCCCCCTCCTGCAGGGCACCCGGTGCCCTCTCCCCTCTGATGCCCCATACTCACTTTCCTGGGAGGAGGCTGCATCCTGACGGCTGCTCCTGTGTAGTCAGGATAAGGTAGAACCAGCCCAAAACCCACCTCGGCCAGCACCCCGCCCCATCACAGCAGGCCCCGCCCACACCGTGTATCACAACGGGCAAACCCCGCCCCGCGCCACCGTTTACCACGCCCCCTACATGACAGTCAAGGCCTGTGACCACGCCCTCTCAGTTCATCAACCGCCTCAGCAACCACGCTCGTGTGTTTACTGGGACACAGCGCCATCTAGTGTTATAACAGCGGTACTGCAGGCATGCGGTATTTCTGTCCTGTCTGTTCACGCAGTTTATATGTCACAACTAAAAATGAGTTAACATTATTATGGGGGAGATTTATTAATACCTGTGTAGAGGGGAAAGTTGAGCAACCAATCAGATCGCTTCTTTCATTTCATTTTTTTTCTTTAAAAAAAAAAAAAAAAAAGCCTCTGAAAAATAAAAGAAGCAATCTGGTTGCTATGGGCAACTGCTGCACTTTTTTTCCTCCTCACCTTCGAAAACCTATAAGATTGTGTTCACACCATGTATAGACCCATAAGGCTGCATTCACACAGCAATTAACTGCATAAGGTGCTTCACACCGCGTTTAGATCCTTAGTTGTAGTACCACACACAACCTGAAGACCGGTGCGGTTTTTGCGGTTTTTGTTTTTGGATAACCCCTTTAAAAACAAAAGAACGTACAGTAAAATAAAATCTATTGTAAAAGAAACAGTGAAATGGAGACAAAAATGCAGAGGGAACACGTGTCTAAATGTGGTGTCACGATCACACCATATCGATTCAGCCCAGATCAGGGGCGTAGCTAGAAACCACAGGGCCCCGGTGCAAAAATTTGCCCAGGGCCCCCCGACAACCCGCTTCCCCAATCCCGGGCAACCCCTTACTCGGCCGCTCAAAGATATCAGTGACTGCAGCACTGATGGGACACAGTCAGGAGAATACACAATGATATAAGTGACTGACAGGTAGGGCCAGACAGACAAAACATAAGCCCAGGCATTTAAGAATAAGCAGCCTATCACCTTGGTTCCAGTTACTCTCAGGCTGTTATAAAGCTATAACTCCCATCATGTCTGGAGAGCCTAGGCATTATGGGAGTTGTAGTTTTGCTACAGATGGAGAGCCATAGATTAGGGTACAGCATCACCCATCATCACTGCAGAACTAACAAGTGACTCCAGCTCTGATGGGACAGTCAGGAGACTACACAATTATATCAGAGAGTGACGTCTCCTCTGTTGTCTTTTCTTTTCTTCTTCATCTGGCCAGACGGCAGGACGTCTTCCAGCTCCATCTTCTCTGCAGCGTCTGACATCCGGACATCATAGGTTCTCACTTTGTCAGTAGATCCTCATCCTCTGTATGAAGACAATAATCATTATTATGCTGATAAATACTGTACCCCCTGAATATAATACTGCCACACACTGGATGGTACTTTTATATTCAAAGAATACAGTGTGTGGCAGTATTATATTCAGGGGGTACAGTAGTTGGCAGTATTATATACAGGGGGTACAGTAGTTGGCAGTATTATATTCAGGGGGTACAGTAGTTGGCAGTATTATATTCACGGGGTACAGTGTGGCAGGATTATATTCAGGGGATGCAGTGTGTGGCACTATTATATTCAGGGGGTACAGTGTGGCAGTATTATATTCAGGGGGTACAGTAGTTGGCAGTATTATATTCATGGGGTACAGTGTGGCAGGATTATATTCAGGGGATGCAGTGTGTGGCAGTATTATATTCAGGGAGTACAGTGGGTGGCAGTATTATATGCAGGAGTACAGTGGATGGTACTTTTATATTCAAAGAATACACTGTACTCCTGCATATAATACTGCCACCCACTGTACTCCCTGAATATAATACTGCCACACACTGCATCCCCTGAATATAATCCTGCCACACTGTACCCCATGAATATAATACTGCCAACTACTGTACCCCCTGAATATAATAGTGCCACACACTGCATCCCCTGAATATAATCCTGCCACACTGCACCCCGTGAATATAATACTGCCAACTACTGTACCCTGTGAATATAATACTGCCAACTACTGTACCCCCTGAATATAATACTGCCACACACTGTACCCCCTGAATATAATACTGCCAACTACTGCACCCCCTGAATATAATACTGCCACACTGTACCCCATGAATATAATACTGCCAACTACTGTACCCCTGAATATAATACTGCCACATACTGTACCCCCTGAATATAATACTGCCACACACTGTACCCCCTGAATATAATACTGCCACACACTGTACCCCTGAATATAATACTGCCAACTACTGCACCCCCTGAATATAATCCTGCCACACTGTACCCCATGAATATAATACTGCCAACTACTGTACCCCCTGAATATAATACTGCCACACACTGCATCCCCTGAATATAATCCTGCCACACTGTACCCCATGGATATAATACTGCCAACTACTGTACCCCCTGAATATAATACTGCCACACTGTACCCCATGAATATAATACTGCCACACACTGTACCCCCTGAATATAATACTGCCACACACTGTACCCCCTGAATATAATACTGCCAACTACTGCACCCCCTGAATATAATACTGCCACACTGTACCCCATGAATATAATACTGCCAACTACTGTACCCCCTGAATATAATACTGCCACACACTGTACCACTGAATATAATACTGCCAACTACTGCACCCCCTGAATATAATACTGCCACACACTGTACCCCCTGAATATATTACTGCCACCTACTGTACCCCCTGAATATAATACTGCCACACACTGTACCCCCTGAATATAATACTGCCACACACTGTATCCCCTGAATATAATATTGCCACACACTGTTCCCCCTTAATATAATACTGCCACATACTGTATCCCCTGAATATAAAACTACCATACACTGTACCCCCCGAATATAAAATTGCCAACTCCTGTTCCCCTTGAATAAAATATTGCCACACACTGTGCTCTCTAAATATAATACTACCACACACTGTGCTCTCTGAATATAATACTACCACACCCCATACCCTCTGAATATAATACTGCCACACGGGCCCATGAACGTAATACTGCCACCCACTGTACCCCTGAATATAAACCCTCAAAAATAACCATGCTATACGCGGTACCCTCTGAATATAACCCTGCCACACACTGTACCTTCCAAATATAATAATCCCTCCATAATAATAATAATACTGTTACACACTGTTTCTTCTCAGTTTGGCTGAATCACACCTGTCCTCCTCCAGACCCCTCTGTCCTCCTCCTGGCTCCTCTGTTCCAACCCCCCCCCCCCCCCTTCCTTCCAGACCCATAAGTCCTCCTACGTGCTCCTCTTCCCCCTCCCTAGACCACTAAGTCCTCTCCAGGCTCCTCTGCCCCCTCCCCAGACCCCAGAATTCTGCTCTAGGCTCCCCTGCTAAACTCTCCAGACCCCAAAGTCTGACCCATACCCAATCACCTCCTGTCCCCCCACATTAATGAACAATATATGTATTTATGTATGATAGATGTGTATGAGACTGGTGTATGTATGGTAGATGTATGGTTATGATATTTGCGTGTGTGATAGATGTACGATACATATACACAGCATACACCCATCTATCATACATACACACACACCTATCATTCATACATACATCATACATCCACACATCATAGATACATCCATCTAGCTTACACACATCTATCATACATACACACATCACAAATACACACACATACATGCACACATCTAGCTTACACACAACTATGAAACATACACACATCATACAAACACACGCCTGGCGCCTCCTACACCCTCCACCCTCCACCCCTCCCACACCCACATGCATAATACATACATATACACGCACATCATACACACACATACATTATACATAAACACATATCATGCATACACCTGCCGCCTCGAGAACTCCCCGCATAATACATCGCCACACATCATACTTACATCCTTATACCTTACACACATCTCCATATATACATCTTGCTTACACACATCTATCATTCATACACACACCATTCATACACACACATCATTCATACATCATACATACAGTACATACACACATCATACATACACACGCCACCTCCCCCCCACATGCATAATGCATATTTACACACACATCATACATAAACACATCATATACACACCCGCCGCCTCCAAATCCCCCCGCATAATACATCTCCACACATCATATATACATCCTTTTAGTTTACACACATCTCCACACATCATACATACATACATACATGTTGCTTACACACATCATTCATACACCATACACACATCATACATACATCATACATACAGTACATACACACACATCATACATACACGATACATACAGTACATATATGCACATCATACATACATGATGCATACAGTACATATATGCACATCATACATACACCATACATACAGTACATACACACATCATACATACACCATACATACAGTACATATATGCACATCATACATACACCATACATACAGTACATATATGCACATCATACATACACCATACATACAGTACATATATGCACATCATACATACACCATACATACAGTACATATATGCACATCATACATACACCATACATACAGTACATATATGCACATCATACATACACCATACATACAGTACATATATGCACATCATACATACACCATACATACAGTACATATATGCACATCATACATACACCATACATACAGTACATATACACACATCATACCTACAGTACATACACACACTACATATACACACATCATACCTACAGTACATACACACACATCATACATACAGCATACATACAGTACATGCACTCATCATACATACACCATACATACAGTACATACACACACATCATACATACACCATACATACAGTACATACACACACACACATCATACATACACCATACATACAGTACATACACACACATCATACATACACCATACATACAGTACATACACACGCATCATACATACACCATACATACAGTACATACACACATCATACATACAGTACATACACACACATCATACATACACCATACATACAGTGCATACACACACACATCATACATACACCATACATACAGTGCATACACACACACATCATACATACACCATACATACAGTACTAATACAGTACACACATCATACATACACCATACATACAGTACACACATCATACATACAGTACATATATGCACATCATACATACACCATACATACAGTACATATATGCACATCATACATACACCATACATAAAGTACATATATGCACATCATACATACACCATACATACAGTACATGCACACACATCATACATACTCCATACATACAGTACATACACACACAACATCATACATACAGTACATACACACACAACATCATCCATACACCATACATACGGTACATACACACTCATCATACATACACCATACATACAGTACATGCACACACATCATACATACACCATACATACAGTACATGCACTCATCATACATATACCATACATACAGTACATGCACTCATCATACATACACCATACATACAGTACATATACACACATCATACATACACCATACATACAGTACATATACACATATCATACATAAACTATACATACAGTACATATATGCACATCATACATACACCATATATACAGTACATATATGCACATCATACATACACCATACATACAGTACATACACACACACACAACATCATACATACACCATACATACAGTACATACACACAACATCACCTCTGGACCCCAAACATAACCTCCCCCTCCGGACCCGAAATTAACAACCCCCACACACACGCTCCTCCATTAACCCCTCCTCACTCACCTGCGGCTGCCATGAAGTTCTGTGAGGAGACCTGCTGGTGATCCGGTCCCTCCTCTGCGCTCACTCCTAGGCCATTGCTGCAGGCATTAGGAGTGTGACTGCAGTGCCTGCGCTGCATACGGTGAGGGGGTGTATGTCTCGGCAACATTATGGTCTGTACTTAGGGGTTGTGGTAGAAGGGGGTGGGGTTGAGGCTAGTACCGCGCTGGGCCTGGTACTGGCAGCGCCACTGCCACAAGCCTCCCCTTCAGGCCCGGAACCTCGGTGGGGAAGGGGAGGGGCGGGGGGTTTGAGGCTAGCGCCGGGCCTGGTACTGGCAGTGCCGCTGCTGCGGGCCCCCTGTGCTAAGGAGCCCAGTCGCAATGGCGACCTTTGCGACCTCTATAGCTACGCCACTGGCCCAGATGCTAGAGAGAGTGTGATGGTGCAAGGGTTATAGCTACCAGACTTCTGGGTATCCACTACTAGTGCCAGCAAATCACCAAATTAACCCTTTGATAAACGTGTTTCACCAGAGCTTCCTTCAGAAAGGTGAGCTCCTATATTTAGAGATCAAAGACCAGGGCTGATAAATTAAACATTTAATCTGAAATGTATGAAATAAACAAATGACAGGTACAAAAATATATAAAAGAGTTCGGCAAGACAAGTTCAGAAAAGAAAAGTGAAGTCCTTACAGCATAATGGTATAGCAGTCCTTGTGAGTGAGAGTCCAGCTATTATCATCTGGTCAGCTTTTGGCACAGGCTTAAACAAAGGTTTATCCAGCATTTCGGTTTATAGTGGTTTTTCTGGAGGGAAAACTCCATTCCCCCCTCCCCACTGACCCCTACCTTCAAAGGCAGACAGACCTCCTCCCAAATAAAACTAGAGTACACAAAAACAAATTGCATACACAGTCTGAATTACCCTTTACCCAGGTCTTGGTTTTAAACATTATACGTAAATACAATTCTAATACACATGTATGATTCCATAATCAGTGCCTAGGAATCACCTTGGGCCTGACACGTGGTGGGAATGCAGCCTTATAGTTCTAAATGCAATGTAAATGCAGCCTTATGGGTTAATGCAGCATGAATGCACCCTTATGGGTCTAAATATGGAGTGAACACACCCTTATGTGTTTAAAAGCATGGTGAACTCACCCTTATGGGTCTAAAAGAAGTGTGAACTCACCCTTTTGGGTGTATACGTACCCCTCTGGGTCTAAACACAATTTAAAGGCAACCTTATGGGTTTAATCACAGTGTGGACACAATCTTATGGGTCTAATCCCAGTGTGGATACACCCTTATGGGTCTAATCCCAGTGTGGATACACTCTTATGGGTCTAATCACAGTGTGGACGCACTCTTATGGGTCTAATCACAGTGTGGACGCACTCTTATGGGTCTAATCACAGTGTGGACGCACTCTTATGGGTCTAATCATAGTGTGGACGCACTCTTATGGGTCTAATCACAGTGTGGACACATCCTTATGGGTCTAATCACAGTGTGGACGCACTTTTACGGGTCTAATCACAGTGTGAACGCACCCTTATGGGTCTAATCACAGTGTGGACGCACTCTTATGGGTCTAATCACAGTGTGGACGCACTCTTATGGGTCTAATCACAGTGTGGACGCACTCTTATGGGTCTAATCACAGTGTGGACGACCTCTTATGGGTCTAATCACAGTGTGGACGCACTCTTATAGGTCTAATCACAGTGTGGACGCACTCTTATGGGTCTAATCACAGTGTGGACGCACTCTTATGGGTCTAATCACAGTGTGGACACAATCTTATGGGTCTAATCCCAGTGTGGATACACCCTTATGGGTCTAATCCCAGTGTGGATACACTCTTATGGGTCTAATCACAGTGTGGACGCACTCTTATGGGTCTAATCACAGTGTGGACGCACTCTTATGGGTCTAATCACAGTGTGGAC
Organism: Hyla sarda; assembly: GCF_029499605.1. Classification (NCBI taxonomy): domain Eukaryota; kingdom Metazoa; phylum Chordata; class Amphibia; order Anura; family Hylidae; genus Hyla; species Hyla sarda. Next base: position 378,886,414 of record NC_079192.1, on the reverse strand, counting down.
GCACTCTTATGGGTCTAATCATAGTGTGGACGCACTCTTATGGGTCTAATCACAGTGTGGACACATCCTTATGGGTCTAATCACAGTGTGGACGCACTTTTACGGGTCTAATCACAGTGTGGACGCACTCTTATGGGTCTAATCACAGTGTGGACGCACTTTTACGGGTCTAATCACAGTGTGGACGCCCTCTTATGGGTCTAATCACAGTGTGGACGCACTCTTATGGGTCTAATCACAGTGTGGACGCACTCTTATGGGTCTAATCACAGTGTGGACGCACTCTTATGGGTCTAATTACAGTGTGGACGCACTCTTATGGGTCTAATTACAGTGTGGACGCACTCTTATGGGTCTAATTACAGTGTGGACGCACTCTTATGGGTCTAATTACAGTGTGGACGCACTCTTATGGGTCTAATTACAGTGTGGACGCACTCTTATGGGTCTAATTACAGTGTGGACGCACTCTTATGGGTCTAATCACAGTGTAGACGCACTCTTATGGGTCTAATCATAGTGTGGACGCACTCTTATGGGTCTAATCACAGTGTAGACGCACTCTTATGGGTCTAATCATAGTGTGGACGCACTCTTATGGGTCTAATCACAGTGTGGACGCACTCTTAGGCTAGGTTCACACTACGAAATTCCGCTTTCTAAAATGTATAGTGTAGTGAATGATTTTCCGTTCTATGGGTCTAATCACAGTGTGGATGCACTCTTATGGGTGTAATCACAGTGTGGAAGCACTCTTATGGGTGTAATCACAGTGTGGACACACCCTTATGGGTCTAATCACTGTGTGGACGCACTCTCATAGTGTGGACGCACTCTTATGGGTCTAATCACAGTGTGGACGCACTCTTAGGCTAGGTTCACACTACGAAATTCCGCTTTCTAAAATGTATAGTGTAGTGAATGATTTTCCGTTCACAAATTCACACTTCGGAATTTGTAAAGCGGAATTTGTGAACGGAAAATCCGCTTAGAAATTTCTGCCGGAAGAAAGGGGTTGCTCTTTCTTCAGGCGGAATTTTGCGCAGAACACATTTCAGTCTATTGGAGACTGCAGTGTCCGCGCGGTCCTAGCGCCGACTGATTCAATCTGCGCTGGCCGCACTTGGAATCTCCGGCCAGCGCAGAGTCTGAACCTAGCCTTATGGGCAGGGATCAAGTGCTGGGGAAAAAAGTGTGGGAACTTACCCATTCAAGGGATCTGCAGGACTCCTGATAATGGGAATGGTGTTCCTGCTTTGAAAAAAGTGCAGGAACTCCGTTCCCATGCGTTCATGCAGGAGTTGAGCCCTGCTTATGGGTTTAATCACAGTGTGGATGCACTCTTATGGGTCTAATCACTGTGTGGATGCACTTTTATGGGTCTAATCACAGTGTGGATGCACTTTTATGGGTCTAATCACAGTGTGGATGCACTCTTATGGGTCTAATCACAATGTGGACGCACTCTTATGGGTGTAATCACAGTGTGGAAGCACTCTTATGGGTGTAATCACAGTGTGGACACACCATTATGGGTCTAATCACTGTGTGGACGCACTCTTATGGGTCTAATCACAGTGTGGACGCACTCTTATGGGTCTAATCACAGTGTGGACGCACTCTTATGGGTGTAATCATGGTTTGGATGCACTCTTATGGGTCTAATCACAATGTGGACGCACTCTTATGGGTCTAATCATTGTGTGGACTCACTCTTATGGGTCTAATCACAGTGTGGACTCACTCTTATGGGTCTAATCACAGTGTGGACGCACTCTTATGGGTCTAATCATGGTTTGGATGCACTCTTATGGGTCTAATCACAATGTGGACGCAATCTTATGGGTCTAATCACTGTGTGGACGCACTCTTATGGGTCTAATCATGGTGTGGACGCACTCTTATGGGTCTAATCACAATGTGGAAGCACTCTTATGGGTATAATCACAGTGTGGATGCACTCTTATGGGTCTATTCACAGTGTGGACGCACTCTTATGGGTCTAATCACAGTGTGGACGCACTCTTATGGGTCTAATCACAGTGTGGATGCGCTGTTATAGGTCAAAAAGCAGTGTGAACCCACCCTTATGGGTCTAAATGCAGTGTAAATGCACCCTTATTGGTCTAATAGTGGTGTGAACACACCTTTATGGGTCTGTTAAGTGTCTATACGTGGTGTGAACGTACCATAAGCTCTATTTACTTCAATGAAACTGAGTTGCAATATCAGATATAATCTGGGGATAATATTACACTATACAGCTCCAACCAGCTATACCTGCCGTTGCCTTTATGCTCATACATACTAGAGCGGCAACTATTTAGACTTCCATTATACATATATGTACATGTCAACACTTGGTAACACCAAACTTTTTTACACTATAAGAACCAAGTTGACTCCCACTTGAATCATAAAAAATAAATTTTATTAAAGTACACTTAAAAAACAGTATAAAAAATGTAATAATGTCAGCCAGAATTACAGACATAAACAAGCCAGAGCTACAAAAAGAGCTACAATACTGTATATCAGCGGGTATAGAACATCCATATGCAGTGATCACATAGCTATCAAATAAAGCTCAGAGACTAGGTATCGTGAAAGGTACCAAATGGCATATTCCTATTCCCATATCGGGGTCACTATCACCCTTATTGTCCCTGTAATTAGATATTAGGATCAGTGGTCACTCACCCATGTCAGTAGCTGGATTTGCGTCTGGACCCCGAGCGCGCTTTCGCTCCTTCCTCAGGGGGCTAATGTTACTGTGTAAAGTAGGTGTTTATATATGGGGCCGGCATGTACCTTATTTCCGGGATGCCACTCTGACTTCCTGTTGTTCACTTTAGACCATCGGCGCATGCACCACTCGTACGGCCGGAAACACACTAATCCACCACTACGTCATTACGCTAAGTAGCCTGTCCACGTCATACTGACGTGGAAAGCAAATCTGCGTTCCACTGACACGGAAGGAGGACAGCGGCGGGCCGCACGGTAATGCGCATGCGCATATTAAGAATGAGCATAAGCAGTTGACTCAAGATTAAATGTGAATGGTCAATGTCCTCCCATCATGCCTCTCTCCAAGCTCTCATAGCTAGCATCTGCGATCACCACTTAACACCTCTATATATACAAACATTATATCACCAACAAAGATCAGACAATTTAAGAATATATGAATTGAATTAAAACAAGTTACTTGTGCACATACTTTGTGTATGTGTTGTGCCATGGTCGCTGTGCATATTTATGCACCCCGATCGTGGCAGTTAAAGGGGTTCTCCAGCATAAGGTGATTTGAGTATGTACCTGGCAGACAGTAATGGACATGCTTAAGAAGGATCTGCACTTGTCTTGGGCTAAATGGCTATGCTGTGAGATTACCAGAACACTGTGGCTAGCTTTCTGTGAACTTGTATTTCCTGTTTTCAGTTTTCTTGTTTGCCTACAAATCCCATGATACCATTTTCCTCCTTCCCACACATCAGCTACCCCACCCATTGAAACATAAATGAGCTGCAGACCTGTGGCCTTCAATCAGGGTGCCTACAGCTGTTGCATTAGTTGCAGATTGATCCCTCCACCCATTGAAGCAGACAGGCTCCCTGTCATCATCTGACTAGTGAGTCAGATCTCGGCCGCATTGCAAGCAGGGAAAAATTCTGAGACAACAGTCATTTTCTATGCTGTTAAAAATAAATATTGGGGGTGAAAATCACATAAGAATTGTGAGAAAACCGTCACATACAGGTACAGACACTATATTATGAACTACACTAACTTTACAGCCCCTGTAGCATAGTCAAATAAAAGAAATTCCCGGAATACCCCTTTAACAAAACACCATATACAAAGAATTTTTCATATTCACCCTTTAAAATGTGCCATACTATATGGTCTCCCTCTAGCGTGTAAATATTAGGATGCATGTCTATATGTTCGCCCGTCCGTGGACGCATAGCCACATGTACTACATTATACAAAATCTGTGTATCACTCACTACATATCAAAATTAAACATCAAGAAATCACACTGTGCTATGTCATTTTATACACACATATTAAAAGAAAATCATTTGAGGAGGAAAAAAGGGGGAAAAAGGGGAAGAAGGGGAGACACTGTGAGGGTAAGCTTGTGAGGGCAGGGGTGAAAGGTAAGAGACCATACAACATCTTGTCAATGTGGTTTAAGCTGTTATTCTCCCATTCTTTTTTTCTTCTGTCCATGTATTTGGGCTTATCTCTATACAAGATTTTAATTTTTGGCCTTTTGGTGTCAGAGAATATCACGTCATGCATTATAGCCGGTTCCCATAACAAACTAACGATTTAATACTGTAGAGTATTTAAAAACCTACTAAAAAAATAAAAAAAAACACAGAACAATTAAAATCATATTACAGGTGGACATATTTCACAAAAAGGAAGCAAAACTTAATTGTTCATTTAAGCCTTGTGGTGCCAGTGTTCCAAGTGTCACTATCCATCGACATTCTTTCCTGGCTAATAAATTCGGCACATCACCCCCACTAATGCCAGTGTGTACTCTCTCAATCCCTCTGATTCTCAGTCCCTGTGGATCTCCTTTATGCGCAAGCTTGAAATGCCTGGGAATTGTTTTCAAAGTGTGGATATCATCTATCTCCCTTGCTGCTATGATATCCCTTACGTGTTCACGTATTCTTATTCTCAACTCTTTAGACGTAAGCCCAACATATATCTTGGGGACAGTCTAGTACAGCCAGCATCTAGAGAGTTAAAGAGGCACTGTCATTGTTAAAAACTTTTCATATATTGCAGGACTCATTATAATATGACATTTCACAATATACACCTGTTAAAAAAAATTTAAATTTTCACTTGAAATTCAAGCTCAAAATAGCCACCACTAGGGGTCGCCTGTCTTTTAGCCAGACAGACTAGTCTAGATTTTACAGCATACTGGATATCGGCCGTAAAGTATACCGGTATCCAGTATAGGAGATTTCTATTGTGTATGCAAAACTACAGATAAAGGATGTGTGGACATGCTGGGAGCTGTAGTTTTACAACAGCTGGAGGCAACACCACTCTAACACAGTTATTTACAAACATTGCAGCTTCAGTTGTTACTAAACTACAACTCCCAGCATGCTGAAATAGTCAAAGCTTTCTCGGACTCCTGAATGACAAAGAAGTTGATCAGACATTCAGGAGTCTGTGAAAGATGAATGACACACATAGTGACAGCTATGCTGATTAGCATCCAGCTTTACTAGGAGAAGATAAAACAGATAGAACATATATTCATAAAAATGCTGTACTTTTATCTAAAAAATCCTTGCACTAATTTTATAAAGATCTATTCTTATATTTATATATTTTATCCTGTTATGAATTCACCATAATGTCTTCTGATTACTGCAGGCAAGCTCCAAGTATCTTCCTCTGACACATGACACAGCATAAAACAAGAGAGGAAAGGGTTACAGAGTAGAGAGTACTGATTGGCTGACTGCCCAGGCTTGCTCCTGTGAGGGAGACAGACTGACACGCCCCCTCCAGCCTGCACAATGAAAAAGTAACTCACCAGCAGATTAATGCTTATATCTCTGGATATATAGGTCCGAGACACATAAATTATATGCACATGATCAGGATTGGGTCCTGAGCAACATATCACTTTTTTTCTTTTTTTTGCACTATGACAGGTATGCTTTAAAGGACGGCATCAGAGAGATCCCTGATGCTGGTCAGGTATGGTGAGTATCAGCTGCTGATAACAGCCAGTATCAAGGGTGGATGGAGCGAGCGCAGCTCATATTTAATTAATAATTAAAATCATGTGCCCATGAAGAGGTCTTTATCAGTGAATGTCACATAGGGTTACCACCTTTCTTGCAAAAAATATACTGGTCATGCTAATTTGCATATTTATATATGCGTGACATCACAGGAAGTGATATAAGAAATACCATACCTGTACAGGAGATTTTGTCTTCTTTTGACTCCTATAACTATTCTGTTATTCTATATATGGGCAGTAATAAGGCAAATTCTTTTTGCGCTGTGATCTGTAGTTTTTAAAAGTTCCATTTTTGTTTTGATGTGACTTTTTGATCTCTTTTTATTAAATTTGGTAGTTGCAGTTAGTTACTAACTATAATTCCTAGCATGCCCTGATACACCGATACACGCTCTACAGCTGCCCCAAACCAAAACTACACACATGTTGCACTATATATTAGTAAAGGTCAAGGGGCAACATACTGGGAGTTGTAGTTTTGGGTCAGCTGCAGAGCCATAGGCTTTATCAGGGAATGCCCCTTCAGTGACCCCTTAAGGTAGTAATTGCAGTGCCCTTTAGTGCCCCCCTTTATGGAGTAATCTCAGTGCCCTTTAGTAACTACCTTTAGGTAGTAATAGCATTCCCCTTTAGTGACCCCCATTAGTTAGTAATAGCAGCCACTATTAGTGACCCCCTTTAGGTAGTGATACAGTGGGGATCAAAAGTTTGGGCACCCCAGGTAAAAAAATTTATTAATGTGCATAAACAAGTCAAGGAAAGATGGAAACATCTCCAAAAGGCATCAAATTACAGATTAGACATTCTTATAATATGTCAACAAAACTTGGATTTTATTTCCATCATTTACACTTTCAAAATAACAGAAAACAAAAAAATGGTGTCTGCAAAAGTTTGGGCACCCTGCAGAATTTATAGCATGCACTTCCCCTTTGCAAAGCTGAGACCTGTCAGTGTCAATCATCATCTGGGAAGACTAGGTGATGTCAATCTCAAAGGTTTTAAATGCCCAGATTCATCTGACCTTACCCCAACAATCAGCACCATGGGTTCTTCTAAGCAGTTGTCTAGAAATCTGAAACTGAAAATAGTTGATGCTCACAAAGCTGGAGAAGGCTACACGAAGATAGCAAAATGTTTTCAGATGTCTATATCCTCTGTTCGGAATGTAATTAAGAAATGTCAGTCATCAGGAACAGTGGAAGTTAAAGTAAGATCTGGAAGACCAAGAAAAATATCAGACAGAACAGCTCGCAGGATTGTGAGAAAAACTATTCAAAACCAACGTTTGACTGCACGATCCCTCCAGAAAGATCTGGCAGACACTGGAGTTGTGGTACACTATTCCACTATAAAGAGATACTTGTACAAATATGGTCTTCATGGAAGAATCATCAGAAGAAAACCTCTTCTACATCCTCACCACAAAAATCAGCATTTGAACTTTGCAAATGAACATAGACAAGCCTGATGCATTTTGGAAACAAGTTCTGTGGACCGATGAGGTTAAAATTGAACTTTTTGGCCAGAATTAGCAAAGGTAGGTTTGGAGAAAAAGGGGAACAGAATTTAATGAAAATAACCTCTGTCCAACTGTTAAGCATGGGGGTGGATCTAGCATGCTTTGGGGTTGTATTGCAGCCAGTGGCACAGGGAACATTTCACGAGAAGAAGTAAAAATGGATTCAATAACATTTCAGCAAATTTTGGATGCTAACTTGATGCCATCTGTGAAAAAGCTGAAGTTAAAGAGAGGATGGCTTCTACAAATGGATAATGATCCTAAACACACCTCAAAATCCACGGGGGATTACATCAAGAGGCGTAAATTGAAGGTTTTGCCATGGCCCTCACAATCTCCTGACCTCAAACCTCAACATAATTGAAAATCTATGTGTCGTTTAACCCCTTGAGGACCAGGCCCATTTTGGCCTTAAGGGCCGGAGCGTTTTTTGCACATCTGACCACTGTCACTTTAAGCATTAATAACTCTGGGATGCGTTTACTTTTAATTCTGATTCCAAGACAGTTTTTTCGTGACATATTCTACTTTATGTTAGTGGTAAAATTTGGTCAATACTTGCATAACTTCTTGGTGAAAAATTCCAAAATTTGATGAAAAAATTTAAAATGTATTCCAACTTTGAAGCTCTCTGGTTGTAAGGGAAATAAACATTCCAAATAAATTATATTTTGATTCACAACTACAATATGTCTACTTTATGTTTGCATCATAAAGTTAACATGTTTTTACTTTTGGAAGACATCAGAGGGCTTCAAAGTTCAGCAGCAATTTTCAAATTTTTCACAAAATTTTCTAAATCGGAATTTTTCATGGACCAGTTCAGGTTTGAAGTGGATTTGAAGTGCCTTTTTATTAGAAATACCCCACAAATGACCCCATTATAAAAACTGCACCCCTCAAAGTATTCAAAATGACATTCATTAAATGTGTTAACCGTTTAGGTGTTTCACAAGAATAGCAGCAAAGTATAGGAGAAAATTCAAAATCTTCATTTTTTACACTCGCATGTTCTTGTAGACACAGTTTTTGAATTTTTACAAGGGGTAAAAGGAGAAAAATCCTCTCAAAATTTGTAACCCAATTTCTCTTGAGTAAGGAAATACCTCATATGTGTATGTCAATTGCTCGACAGGCGCAGTAGAAGGCTCAGAAGGGAGGGAGCAACAATGAGATTTTGGAGAGTGAGTTTTTCTGAAAAGGTTTTTGGGGGGCATGTCCCATTTAGGAAGCCCCTATGGTGCCAGAACAGCAGAAAAAACCCCACATGGCATACCATTTTGGAAACTACACCCCTCAAGGAACGTAACAATGGGTACAGGGAGCCTTAACACCTCACAGGTATTTGACGACTTTTTGTTAAAGTTGGATGTGTAAATGAAAAAAAATTTTTTTTAACTAAATTGCATTTTTCCCCCCAAATTTTACATTTTTACATGGGGTAATAGGAGAAAGTGACCCCCAAAATTTGTAACCCCATTTATTCTGAGTATGGAAATACCCCATGTGGGGACATCAAGTGCTCTGCTGAGGGGGAGCGCCATTGAGCATTTGGAAAGAGAATTTTTTTGGAATGAAAGTCAGGGGCCATGTGCGTTTACAAAGCCCCCGGTGGTGCCAGACCAGTGGACCCCCCCCCCACATGTCACCCCATTTTGGAAACTACACCCCTCACAGAATTTAATAATCGGTGCAGTGAATATTTACACCTCACTAGCGTTTGACAGATCTTTGGAACAGTGGGCTGTGCAAATGAAAAATAAAATTTTTCGTTTTCACAGACCACTGTTCCAAAAATCTGTAGGGCGTAAATGCTCACTGTACCCCTTATTACATTACATGAAGGGTGCAGTTTTCAAAATGGGGGTCACATGTGGGGGGGGGGTTCATTGTTCTGGCACTATGGGGGCTTTGTAAACACACGTTGCCTTCAATTCCAGACAAATTTTCTCTTCAAAATCTCAATGTTGCTCCTTCTCTTCTGAGCATTGTAGTGAACCCGCAGAGCACTTTATATCCACATATGGGGGGTATGTTCTTACTCAGGAAGAAAGCCCCCAAAATTTGTAACCCCATTTCTTCTATTTTCCCTTGTGAAAATGAAAAATTGAGTGTAACACCAGCATTTTAGTGAAAAATAATGATTTTCTTTATTTTCTCATCCAACTTTAAGAAAATTCGTTAAACACCTGACAAATACCCCTTGTTACGTTCCGTGAGGGGTGTAGTTTCCAAAATGGGGTCACATGTGGGTATTTATTTTTTTTCATTTATGTCAGAACCGCTGTAAAATCAGCCACCCCTGTGCAAATCACCAATTAAGGCCTCAAATGCACATGGTGCGCTCTCACTCCTGAGCCTTGTTGTGCGCCCACAGAGCATTTTATGCCCAGATATGGGGTATTTCCGTACTCAGGAGAAATTGTGTTACAAATTTTGGGGGTCTTTTTTACCTTTTACCGCTTGTGAAAATTTAAAGTATGGGGCAACACCAGCATGTTAGTGTAATTTTTTTTTTTTTTTTTACACTAACAGGCTGGTGTAGCCCCCAACTTTTCCTTTTCAAAAGGGGGTAAAAGGAGAAAAAGCCCCCCTAAATTTGTAGCTCAATTTCTACCGAGTACGGAAATACCCCATATGTGGCCCTAAACTGTTTCCTTGAAATATGAGAGGGCTCTGAAGTGAGAGAGCGCCATGCGCATTTGAGGACTAAATTACGGATTGCATAGGGGTGGACATAGGGGTATTCCACGCCAGTGATTCCCAAACAGGGTGCCTCCAGCTGTTGCTAAATTCCCAGCATGCCTGGACAGTCAGTGGCTGTCCGGAAATGCTGGGAGTTGTTGTCTTGCAACAGCTGGAGGCTCCGTTTTGGAAACACTGCCGTACAATACGTATTTCATTTTATTGGGGGGGGGGGGGGGGGGAAGTGTAAGGGGGTGTACATGTAGTGTTTTACTCTTTATTATGTGTTAGTGTAATGTAGTCTTTTTAGGGTACATTCGCACTGGTGTGTTACGGTGAGTTACCCGCTAGGAGTTTGCCCTGCGGCGAAAAATTTACCACAGCCCAAACTTGAAGCAGGAAACTTACTGTAAAACTGCCCGTGTGAATGTAACCTGTACGTTCACATGGGGGGGGGGGGGGGGGGGGGCAAACCTCCAGCTGTTTCAAAACTACAACTCCCAGCATGTACTGACTGAGGAGTTGTACTTTTGCAACAGCTGGAGGCACACTGGTTCTGTTACCTGACTCAGTATTTTCTAACCAGTGTGCCTCCAGCTGTTGCAAAACTACAACTCCCAGCATGTACTGACAGACCGTGCATGCTGGGAATTGTACTTTTGCAACAGCTGGAGGCACACTGGTTGGAAAACCTTCAGTTAGGTTCTGTTAGCTAACTCAGTATTTTACAACCAGTGTGCCTCCAGCTGTTGCAAAACTACAACTCCCAGCATGTACTGTTCGCCGAAGGGCATGCTGGGAGATGTAGTTATGCAATAGCTGGAGGTACGCAACTACAACTCCCAGCATGCCGAGACAGCTGTTTGCTGTTTGGGCATGCTGGGATTTGCAGTTTTGCAATATCTGGAGGGCTACAGTTTATAGACCACTGCCCAGTGATCTCCAAACTGTGACCCTCCAGATGTTGCAAAACTACAAATCCCAGCATGCCCAGACAGCAAAGAGCTGTTTGGGCATGTTAGGAGTTGTAGTTTTGCAAGATCTGGAGGGATACAGTTTAGAGACCACTTATAGTGGTCTCAAACTGCAGTCCTCCAGCTGTTGCAAAACTACATATTCCAGCATGCCCAAACAGAAAACAGCTGTCTGGGCATGCTGGGAGTTGTAGTTTTGCAACATCTGGAGGGCTACAGGTTAGAGACCACTGTAGCCCTCCAGATGTTGCTAGGCAACTTACCGGCTTCCGTAGGATCCAGGGAGCCGTCCTCTTCTGTCGCACGACGTCGCCGCCTGCCGATCACAGTCACCCGCTGCCTCCGAACGGGTAAGTGGACGTCGGCGCCCGGTCCCCTTCGGTTCCCTGTTCTGCCCCACTTATTTAGGGTGGGCAAGACAGGGAAAACGAAAGTAAACCCCCCCGCCCCCGATCTGCTATTGGTGGTCGCATCTAGACCACCAATTGCAGGCATAGGTGGGGTGGCACCTCTGCCACCTCACTCCTATCCCTTCAGGGGGATCGTAGGTGTCTTAGACAACCGCGATCCCCCTTATATTCCGGGTTACCATAGACCCGTAATGACCCGGAATCGGCGCAAATCGTAAGTGTGAATTCACTTGCGATTTGCGCCGATCACCGACATGGGGGGGTCTAATGACCCCCCTGGGCATTTGCGTGGGGACCAAAATTCCCACAGGCGTAAGTACCAGGACGCAAGGGCGTATACATATGCCCTTCGTCCCCAACAGGTTAAAAAACACTCCAATATTTCTTACACAAACTCTCAAGGATTTTTTTTTTGCTCATATTATACTTCTGTAGATGGTCTTGTGTATGCCTTGTGCTTACATGTTTTAGCAGATGGCAGGCATTAGGCTAGGTCCAGACTACGGAGTCTCCGGGCAGAAAATTTCAGTCAGCGCTAGGACCGCGTGGACACTGCAGTCTCCAATAGACTGCAATGTGTTCCACGCGGATTTCCGCCTGACGAAAGAGCAACCCCTTTCAGGCGGAAATTTCTAAGCGGATTTTCTGTTCACAAATTCCGCTTTACAAATTCCGAAGTGTGAATTTGTGAAGAGAAACCCATTCACTACACTATGCATTTTAGCAAGCGGAATCTCCGCCTGCAATTTCAAAGCTGAATTGCAGGCGGAAATTCCGTAGTCTGAAACTAGCCTAAGTTTTCAGCCACATGGATCTATATTTGTGGTCGTGGCTACAAATGTCTGATACCTACCTGAGACTAACCCCCCTAAAAATGCAATAAGTAACACCAGTAATAACAGTAACAATACTTAAATAAAGAAATGAAAACAACAAACAATAATAGTAGTAATAAACAGTAATAACAAATAATCATAATTGGGGATTTTCCTAGTCCCTTATGACGGAAAATATAGATTTTATTAAAGACAGGAGGCGAACATTTTGCATACTCTTCTTTTACTACTCAGGTGTTAGCAGCAAGGTATAATCACAAGGTACATAGAAAAAAACGTTACATATGCAAATAAGGTGTGTCAGGTAACCAATCAGGTGCTAGCATAGGTGATAAGAGACAAGGTAACATACAATACTTCCTCTTCTTTGATGTCACAGTATAACGATATAGTATAGCATAAACCTAAAACATAACAGAAAAAACGCTAAAGTCCACTTGTTGGTAAACAAGAAAATATATATAGATGGAGTAAAGTCCACACAAAAAATTTTTTGTTCTTGAGGTTGGAAATCACGTGGAGGAAAAGTTCCTTTGAGCGATGAACTGGAGCAACTTTATGAACTGGAAACAAGTCCTAGAAGATGTAGGTAGCCAAGTGTTCTGTTGACTCGAAGATAATTGTCAAACCAAAAGTTACACTGAAAGAACAAAGATAATATAATAATAATAAAGGGAAGGGATAAAGGGAGGGAAAATGTTCGCCTCCTGTCTTTAATAAAATCTATATTTTCCGTCATAAGGGACTAGGAAAATCCCCAATTTTATTACAAGACTGGAGGCTCCATTTTGCAAGTTTAAAGCTATAGAAAGGAAACTTGAATAAAAATATGACAGGATATATACAAGTTTAAACAATTGCCATAGAAACATGCGAGTCTGGTCTGAAATAAAAGGTTTTAAAAGTTGATTCGGAACTCCAATTGGCGGCTTTAAGAATATCCGAAAGGGATACCCCTGATTGTTTCAGCTTAGTGGACATGGCTCCTCTGGAGGAGTGGGCTTTAAAGATAGAAATGTCAATACCTGCCAATTGCATAATCTGCTTCATCCATCTGGCCAAAGAAGGGGATGAAACAGGATGGTAATGTTTACAGAAGGAAATGAGTAATTGAGTGTCAGAAGGGTTACGGAAAGATTGTGTTCTTTGTTCGTAAGCCTGTAGGCATGAAACTACACAGAGATGTGTCTGTTGAGGGAAAGATGGATAGAATACTGAATGAAGAGAAGTTTTAGTACGTCTGTGTATAGAAAAACGAACACCATCAGTTAAGAACTGTCTGTGAGATATATCTAAGGCTCTGACATCCGAAATTCGTTTAAGGGATATCAAGCAAAGGAGGGCCGTTAATTTAAAAGATAGTACTTTTAATGTAAGGGAATGGTTATCACCTAAGGAATTCAAATATTGCAAGAGAATATTCACATCCCAGGTAGACTGGTATCTGGGTAATGTTGGACGTCTGAATTTTATGCCTTTTAGTAATTTACAAATTAAGGGATGTTTACCCACAGATATATAATTAATAGGAGCGTGGTAGAAGGAAATGGCTGATCTATAGACGTTTATGGTACGGTAAGCTTTTCCCGTATCAAAAGATGAAGATAAAAAATTTATAATATGATTTAAAGGTGCATGTACGGGATCCAAACCCCGTTGCATGCACCAACCAGACCAAATTTTCCAGGCTGATCTGTAAGCAGATCTGGTACCTGAAGCCCAGGCGTCTGAGAGGATTTCTCTAGATGAGTTAGAAAGTCCGAAACCCGGGTCTGGTGACCCGAAACACACCAGGCTATCAACAGAAGATTGTTGGATGTTATGAGAGGATGAGAGTTCCCTAGAGAATCCCGAAGTAGGAAAGGATGAGAAGGGAGTAAGCGAGGGAAATCGATAAGCATTTCCAGAATCTGAGGGAACCAAGATTGTGTTGGCCACCAAGGAGTGATGAGAGTTACTGTTGATTTCTGAGATTTTATGAGAAGGAGAACTCTCGGAATCAGGATAAAGGGAGGAAATGCATAAAGGTTCTCCAAGGGCCAATGTTGGAGGAGGGCATCTATGTCCTCTGCCTCCGGATCGGGACGCCAGCTGTAAAAGCGATGAATCTGTCGATTCAATCGGGATGCAAAGAGGTCTAGGAGGAAAGGACCCCACAAGGAATTGATGCGATTGAATATCTGAGGATCCAATTGCCAATCGCTGGAATCCGTAAGGAAACGGGAGTTCCAGTCCGCGATGATATTGGAAAGACCTGGTAAGTATTCTGCCTTGATGGTGATGTTTCTGTGAAGACAGTAGTGCCAAAGATCTTTGGCGATGTTGGCCAGAAGAAAAGATTTCGTACCACCAAGTTTGTTGATATACTGTACTGCGGAGATATTGTCCATTCGTAAGAGGATGCAACAATCTGATCTGTTCTTCGCAAAGCTCTTGAGAGCGAAGAACCCTGCCAGTAATTCCAAACAGTTGATGTGGAATAGAGATTCTTCTGGAGACCATTTTCCTCCTGTTGAAGAGGATCCGCATCGGGCCCCCCAACCTGAACGACTGGCATCTGATTCTATAATCAGATCTGGAACAGAATTGAAGATAGTCTTTCCATTCCAAACTTGAAGATGTTTTAGCCACCAAAGAAGTTCTTCTTTGGTATCTGGGGTTAGGGCTATTTCGTCTGAATATCCTAAGCCGTTTCGAAGATGATGCGCTTTTAGACGTTAAAGAGCTCGGTAATGAAGCGGGGCTGGGAAAATTGCTTGGATTGAAGCAGAAAGGAGACCCACTACCCGGGCTATGGAACGAAGAGAGACTGTTTGTTTGTTTAGGATGGAATAAATTTCCCTCCGAATGGTCTTCATCCTCCTGGAAGGGAGGCTGAGTAGGGCAGATTGGGTGTTTATCAGGAACCCCAAAAATTCTACCTCCTTGGAGGGAGCAAGGATGGATTTTTCCGTGTTGATAATAAAGCCCAGATTGGAGAGAAGAGATAGAGTCCATTGAATGTGGAGTCGAATTAGAGATAAAGATTGGGCCATAAGAAGTATATCGTCCAGATATATAATCAGACGGACTCCACGTGCTCTTAGAACTGCCACGACTGGTTTGAGTAGCTTTGTAAAGCACCATGGGGCCGAGGATAGGCCGAATGGTAGGCAGGTGAACTGCCATCTTTGATCCTTCCATAAAAATTGGAGGTATGGTTGAGATTCGTGATGTATTGGAACTGTGAGGTATGCATCCTTGAGATCTATTTTCGCTATCCAGTCGTCTGGTAATAGCAGATCTCTCAAAAGGTGGATGCCCTCCATCTTGAAATGTTGATAGATCACATAATTGTTAAAATTTTTTAGATTTATGACAGGTCTGTATCCCCCGTCCTTCTTTTTCACTAGAAAAAGGTTGCTCAGGAAACCCTGAGAATGTAAGGGTACCTGAATGATTGCATTTTTGGAAATCAACTCCTTGATTTCTGTCTCTATAAGGGATTTGTTCTCCTCTGAGAAATGAATTGGTTGTGGAATTGAACATTGAATTGGAGTTTGGACAAATTCTATCTGATAACCTAGGATTGAGTTTAGGACCCAAGGGTCGGATGTTACCATGGCCCAAATATGGGAAAAATATGCAATCGTTCCTCCTAATGGAAGTGGGGAAGAAAACATCGGATAAGGACTTACCGTTGTTGGGTCTGGATCTGGGGTATCCGCGGTGACCTCTGGCTCTCCATGGTCTTCCTCTTGTGGGGAAGAAGGGACTGGGTTGATAGGCAGGGGCAGGATTCTGGAACCTGTCTGGTCTTGGGGGGGGGCACGATTATATTGTCTCTCCTGAGACTGGCGGCTGGGAAAATTGCCCCTTCTTTTCCCAGCCCTGGGTAAAACCCGAGGTTGAAAAACCTTCTTGAGGGAAGATTGGGCTTTATTTAGTGATGAAAAGAGAGACACATATTTATTTATCTCTTTGATGAAGTCATCACCGAAGAGGAGTCCATCAGTGGGGGAATCCGGTTCTGTTGTAGCTAAGTTAATTAATTGTGGATCCAATTTTAAAAGGATGGACCTCTTGCGTTCAGTGCAGATGGTAGTGTTAATGCCACCAAAAATGCATAGGGCCCTTTGAGCCCAGCCTTTTAGGACCTCTAAATTCACTGGGTTACCCGAGGTATTGGCTTCCTCTGTGAGGTCTAAAATTTTTGCCAGTGGGCCAAGTAGGTCCAAAAATCTGTCTTGGATCGTCCTGAAGGACCGATCTACTCCTTTTTTGGGGTTTTTACCCGTATTATTAAGGTATTTAACCAGTGGAGGATCGATCTCTGGAGTAATGGATAGTTTGTTAGGGATACTAGGTCGTGGGCATTCTGCCCGTAGTCTGTTGCGGGTAGCCTTATCAATGGGTTTCCTTACCCAAAGGTTCAAAAATTGGGATACCTGGGGTTGAGGTTCCCATTCCCCAGAACGGGGGTGTTTAAGTAGACTGGGGTCAAAGTACGGAGTACCCGCACTGTCCATAATAACTGACTTGGGGATCTCAGTTGTTACTGGAGATTCCTCATTCTCAGAGATGTCCTCATACTCGGAGTCTGAATACCCCTCAGAAATCTCCCCTTCCTCAGATGAGGATTGGTCAGGGGAAGTGTTGTAAGAGTCCGGTTTCTCTCTACGGGATACTCTCTTAACCCGGCTGTCATGTTTCTCCTCCCGGGTGGAGGGTATGGGATGCGACTTTTTAGCATCAGTATATCTGCTCTTTGTAGTAGCAGGACAAGGGACCTGATCCTTAGTCACTCTAGACTTTTTATAAGATTTTGAAGGACCGGTAGTGGGAATAGGCCGTTTATGGGAGGCCTTCCCAGATTTCCCCCATCCTTTGGCTAGTTTGGATGTGGAATCCTCCGCGGACCAAAATTGATCCGACGGGGTAGATGGTCCAGCTTTGGGGGATTTTTGGTAATTAGGATGGGACATGACCAAGGCTACTGATTGAGCCACAATTTCAGGTATGCTGGACATTGCATTTTGAACCGACAGGTTCACCATAGATTGTATGGCGTTGCCATCCATAATTTGAAAATTACAATTGGACCCCATATCCTTAGATGTATCCTCGTCAGCCATATTGTAGTATATATATATACTGAATGATATGGAGAATATATATGGGGAATTATATATGTATAGATTAAATTATATATATATATATATATATATATATATATATGACACAAGGAGTAAACCTATTTCTCCTATCCAATTCGCAATATTGGATGGTAAATACCGTTTTTTACCAGTAGGTGGCGTCACAGGCTAAGAATGATTGAGAAGCACTAGCTAATGCTGACGCGTCCGTCTCCGGAGTAACCAAGTTCTGACTGACAGGAATTTCAGTCACAGAACGTGAGGTGAAAGAGCGCGAAGCTGAGGACCAGCTCACGTGATATCACTAGAAGTCCGGCGGTGCCAAGACCAGCGATACCGAGGGGAAGATTAATGGGTATTTTCTTGAAAGAGGAGTGTATAAGAAACGGAGATAAGAGTGAGGAAGCGAAAGTAAGATAAACCCAGGGGAAAGCTTGGGAAAGTGTATATATGTTATATGTGGTGATAAGAGGATAATGGAACGGACGGCAGTATTGGTATGGTGACAAAAAGGTGATGAAAAACTGTAGAATGTATATATATATATGTATGATAATACTCACATAATATATATATAGTGTGAATTAATGTGAGAAAAAACGTTATAAAAGTATATGAGACAAGAGCAAAATTGATGAATACTTAACTTCTGAGCGGAGCAGCAAAGAAGAGGAAGTATTGTATGTTACCTTGTCTCTTATCACCTATGCTAGCACCTGATTGGTTACCTGACACACCTTATTTGCATATGTAACGTTTTTTTCTATGTACCTTGTGATTATACCTTGCTGCTAACACCTGAGTAGTAAAAGAAGAGTATGCAAAATGGAGCCTCCAGTCTTGTAATAAAATCATACTTTGAGCGGTTAGATTTGTGCCCAGAACTGCGACCGTGCGTGGGCAGGCCTATAGAGGGACAAAAAAAACAATAGTAACAAAGAAACTGATTAATGCGTACCTCGTCCTAACCCCATGTATTTGACCACATTGGTTATGGCGATTACCAAATACCAAGCTCCCCCACACGACAACACTATGCCAAAAGGTGCAGGGACATACGTGTAACTATATTACAACTTTGTCACTGGCCGATAAAAGGTGTAAGAAAAACTGTGCAATTGTGGCAAACTTTGCCATATGTTTGTAGTGAGCCGTGACCTCGTGCAATGGCATGTCTGTAAAGGGCCAAAAATCCAGCAAGTGACAACGACAACTAGCATGAATACAATTAAGTATTTGTTATGACTTTGTGATAACCCCTGGAGTGCATCCAACCTGTCCTTCTGTGACTACACCAAGACGAAAGTCAAGCATCGTGGCTCATAAGTGATGGGACCCTACTGCCATGGCAAACACAAGCCTACCAGCACCTATATGATGAGATATTGATGCCCTGAAAACATGTCACTAACAACAATCTATATAGGGCTACCCCTGAGTCGAGATGTTATTGCTCTGAAAGCGTGTCAGTAACAACAACTTATGTGATGTATTCCCTACAGACATGGCAGGCATAACGTGTATACAATCACCTATGTATCACAACTCCTTGCTGTGATAAGTGTCAGTAACCATAACCACGTAGTGCATCTCCCTGCAAACATGGCAGGCATAACGGATATGTACTTCCTATGTATAATGATGACATTTGCTCTGAAGATGTGACAGCTAATCTAGAACATCTCCCCTGCAGGTGAGGCATGCACCATGAGTGCACCTTAAAATGACTAATGTTTTTTAACTGCATAGTTGGCATAGATAAATGCTATGAACCCACATGAATACTACAAGTATGCGCTGAACAATTGTTTAGAAAGGTGCCTATACCAAGAGCCTGATAACTGCTGTGGCTGTATCACACCGAATACATGCTATGAACGTGTGCCCGGTATGAATGCTATGACCACATGCAATAAGAAATGCTATGAACATGAGATACGTGCGAGCGACAATAGCTAAATAGTGAATCCCCCTTGCAACGTGACAGGCAGTATGAACCTGTGCTCAGTATAGCTGTTATGAACGTATGCCCAGAAACGAGTGCAGTGAATGTGTAGTATAAGTACAGTAAAAGGCTAGTAACGCACACCCAAGCGAGTGCTAAGCATAATTGTTACATGTCCGAATGCACCGAATAATAACCAAATGCACACAGTAGACATGCTGACCACAAACAGAATAAACACGCTAACCATATATTCGGACTGAGATGCTAATCGTATGCCCGAAATACAACATGCAAACTGCATGCACACAATAAAACATGCTAACCGTATACACGTAATAACCATGCTAACCGTATGCACAGAATAAAACATGCTAAACCATATGCACAGAATAAAACATGCTAAACCATATGCCCTGAATAAAATATGCTAAACCGTATGCACAGAATAAAATACTCTAACCGTATGTACAGAATAAAAGACTCTAACCATATGCACAGATTATATGCACAGAATATATGCCCAAGAATAAAACACTAACCGCATGTGCAGAAAATACACACTAACTGTATGTACAGGATAAAAACCCACAAACCGTATGCACAGAATGAAACATGCTAACAAAATAAAACATGCTAACTATATGCACTGAATAAAACGCTAACAGTATGCACGCAGTAAAACACGCGAACCATATGCACAGAATAAAACATGCTAACATAATAACACATGCTAATCTATGCCAAGAATAAAACACGCTAACCATATGCCCAGAATAAAACACGCTAAATGTATGCACGGAATAAAATGCTAACCGTATGCACAGATTAAAAGCTACACGTGTGCACAGCATGGAACATGCTAACTATATGCACCGAATAAAACATGCTAATCGAGATGTTATCGCTCTGAAGATGTGTCAGTAACAACAACCTATGTAGTGCATTTCCCTGCAAACAAGGCAGGCATAACAGATTTACAATAACGTTGTGATGTTATTGCTCTGAAAACGTGTCAGTAACAATAACCTATGTGATGCACCACCCTACAGACGTGGCAGGCTTAACAGGTAAACAACCATCCTTTGAATCAAGATGTTATTGCTCTGAAGACGTGTCAGTAACAACAAGCTATGTACTGCATCCCCCTGCAGATGTGGCAGGCATAAGAATGTATGCTCGGTATAACTCCTATGAACGTATGCACAGTATGAAAGCTGTAACCGTGTATTATGATTGTGTGTACAGAAAGAGCTGGAACACACCCAAAACGAATGCGGAGCATATTGGCTACATAACCGAATGCACCAAATAAACTGATAACCGAACGCACCCTATAAACATGCTAACCATACCCACAGAAAACATGCTAACCATATACACAGAAAAAACATACTAACCATATGAACTGAACAAACATGCTAACCGTATGCATCGAATAAACATGCTAACCACATGTACAGAATAAACATGCTAACCGTATGCATAGAATAAAACATGCTAACCATATGCACAGAACAAAACATGCTGACTGTATGTACAGCATAAACATGCTCGCTCCGGGTCTGATTACTAGCGATCACAGGGACGGAGCATAGTTACGTCACGGCTCTGCCCCCGTGTGACGTCACGGCTCCGCCCCCTCAATGCAAGCCTACGGAGGGGGGTGTCACGCCCCCTCCATAGGCTTGCATTGAGGGGGCTGAGCGTGACGTCACACGGGGGCAGAGCCGTGACGTCACTATGCTCTGTCCCTGTGATCGCTAGTAATCAGACCCGGAGCGAGCACGCTCCGGGGACTGATGCTAACGGAGTGCGGCGTGGAAGATCACGGGGGTTCCCAGCGGCGGGACCCCCACGGTCAGGCATCTTATCCCCTATCCTTTGGATAGGGGATAAGATGTCTTAGCGCCGGAGTACCCCTTTAACAGGCTTAAACTTCATCTATTGCCCATAAACCTTCTGTCTTTGCAGCAATAGGGTCTGGAGTCTCATCACTGCAGTTCCCGGTGGGAGATCACCTAGTGATCTATATATGTTAAAGGGTATGCTGAAATGAAAATTCTGGACCAAAACCAAAAATTTAGGTTGTGCTTGGCCAGAAACCCAAACCAAAAATTACTTTTTCCACCATTCACCTTATTTTTTAAACTAGTGTTTTGTATAATTGTATTATATTAGACACTTTTAATTAAGTTCATGAGTGGCAGATGTCAGTTGAGATTAACAGATTTCCTGATATTTCAACAATCAATTTTCTGTCTCTATACACCAGATGGCAGTATTGGTAATAATTTACCATAGGATGTAAACTAGTAATACAAATACTGCCATCTGGTGGATAGAGTCAGTCCCTACTTCGTTATTACAAACATTTTTAACTGCATCCTAACATTTAGGGCACGTTCCCACTTGGCGTATACGCAGTGTATTTCATGCTGCGCAAAATCTGGAGCAGCAGGAAATACATTGCGTATCCCTCGCTCACCATACACACAAGGCTTTCCGGCGGCAACCCTATGTGTGTAAAGAGTTTTGGAGGCGGAAGTCCTTGTGTGTATGGTGAGCGAGGGATACGCAGCATATTTCCAGCTGCTGCAGATTTTGAGTAGCCTGAAATACGCTGCTTACACGCCAAGTGGGAATATGCCCTTAGGCTGCATATTTTTACCTGCAGATGCCAACAGAACAGGTTGCTGGCTGAGAAAGGGTCGGGTTTGGCAACTTTTAGCCAGGGTGGCATCTGGGTGTGCGGCCATGGGAGGTGACATATTTCCGACCTTTTTTTGCCGATAACAGAATTTCCGTCCTAAATGTGTTTCGGACACAGACTCCAGCCGCCTAAACCATATTACAATACAATACAATACTCATCAGTGGGTTGGGGTCAGTTCACATTATATTTAGTTTTGAAGTGTTTTCTTATTCAAAGTATAGTTTTTTTTTTTTTAGAGAAATAGTGCCATTAATATCTAAAATCTCTAAAGAAAACGTATACTTTGAATATGAAAACACATCAAAACTGCATATAACGTGAACTGACCACAACCCATTGATGAGTCTCAGTGTCCGAAACACATTTAGGACGAAAATGCTGTTATCGGCAAAACAAAAAGGTCAGAAATGTCACCTCCCATGGCCGCACACCCAGATGCCACCCTGGCTAAAATTTGCCAAATCCGTACCTTTCCCAGCCAGCAACCTGCTCTGTTGGTATCTGCAGGTATAAATATGCAGCCTTAATGTTAGGATACACTTAAAAATGTTTGTAATAACGGAGTAAGAGTCGACTCCTCCATCCATCAGATGGCTGTATTTGTATTACTGTTGCACTCTGCGCTCCGGCAGCAAACCCCCGGCCGTGAGCGCAGAGTCTCTGTATCCCCGTCTACCGGCGGGGTGAGGATTTGCATTGCGGGACGCGCCTGCATGTGAATCTCGGCCTGTCACTCCCCATGTTCCGCTGCCGCCTCCTCTCCGGTGTCACAGCTATGTCTTCAAGGGCAAGCGCGCGCTGGAGCTCTGAAATTTAAAGGGCCAGTACGCCCATAATTACTGTTTGCACCTGACACTACATTGTAAAGTCCCTGCACCTCCCACACTTCCCTGCCGGATCTTCAGTGCCCCTAGCCTAAGATTAAGCAACCCTTATAGCCTGTTAGCCTTACCCATGTTTCCAGACCTTCCGCTACGTTATTAGACTCCCCACCTTTGCCGTCTTCCTTGACCTTCTGCTACGTTTGACTACGTTACTGCCTTGTCCTTCAGTACCTCACCTTGCCCAGCTACCTGTGTGGTTGAGCCGTGTCGGGGGTAGCGACCTGGGTGTCGCTTGCCACAGCAAGCCCATCCTGCCTTCCGGTGTGCTCTGGTGAAGACCAGCAGCACCTTAGACTCCCCTCCCCGATACAGTCCGAGTCATCAGCCACACAGGTTAGTGGATCCACATCTAGCTCCGTTACAGCAAGATCCGGCCATGGATCCTGCTGGGGTTCCTCTGCTTGATATTCCGGATCTCGCTTCCATCGTGGTGCTCCAGTCACAGCAGTTAAGCCAGTTAGCCGCCACGATGCAGCAGTTGCTAACTGCACTGCAACAATCTTCACCTCCTCCTCCTGCTCCGGTGGCACCTCCCGCTCCTGCTGTCATCTCTGGATCAAGACTCCGTCTGTCTTTTCCCGAGAAATATGAGGGGGATCGGAAGTCCTGTCGTGGTTTCGTTACTCAGTGCTCCATGCAAATTGAACTCATGACGGATCAGTTCCTTACGGAACGAGCGAAAGTGACTTTCATCCTCAGTCTTCTAACTGGAAGGGCTTTGGTCTGGGCAACTCCGCTTTGGGATCGCAGTGATGCCCTCACAACCAATCTCCAGGCGTTTCTCACCAAATTTTGGGGTGTCTTCGAAGAACCTGCTCGAGCTTCCTCCACTGAGATAGCATTGCTGAGTTTTTCTCGGGGCAACTCCTCTGTGGGCGAGTATGCCCTTCGGTTTCATGCCCTGGCATCGGAGTTAGCATGGAATGAGTAAGCTCTTTGCGCCACCTTCAAGAAAGGGCTATCAAGTCAAATCAAGGATGTCCTCGCTGCCTGGGAATTGCCATCTAATGTGAATGAGCTTTTACAGTTGGCATCCCAGATTGATATCTGTTTCTTAGAGCGACGGGACGAACTACGCTTTCCTCGTCTGGCACCTGTCTTCCGGCAGCCACCACAACCTTCTACGTTGACTTCTGCAGTGGAGGCTATGCAGGTGGATCGGTCTCGCCTGACTCCACAACAAAGGACTCGCCGACGAACTGAGAATCTATGCTTATACTGCGCCAGTGCAGACCACTTCCTGAAACATTGTCCTCTGCATCCTCAGTCACAGGGAAACGGTCGGGTTTGTGGGAGAGACCTCACTAGGTGTGAATACCACCTCTTCACGCTTAATATGACGGTCCAGCTTTTCCTGCCCTCCAAAGAGTTCATCTCTATTCTTGCCTTTTTGGCTCCACAGGAAGTTTTATTGATGCTTCCCTAGTACATAGGCATCGTCTGCCGGTGTCCCGCCTATTAAAACCTCTGTACATCTCTATGGTTAATGGTGAAAGACTGTACTGTACTGTGCTATGTTGCATAGAACCATTGTCTATGCAGGTCACAGTCTCGCATAGGGAGAACTTGTCCTTCTATGTTTTCCCACATTGTACTTCTCCTCTCTTGCTTGGCCTACCATGGATACAACTCCATGCTCCACAGCTGGATTGGAAAACTGGAGAAGTTCTTCGCTGGGGTCCGCATTGCAACAACTCGTGATGGGCATTTCTAATATCTAGTGATGCCATTCGGACTCTAATGCTCCAGCAGTCTTCCAGGAATTCGTCAATGATATTTTCCGTGACCTCCTGTACTCCTGTGTCATTGTCTATTTGGATGACATACTCATTTACTCGCCTAATGTCCACTCTCATCGCTCTCACCTCCGACAAGTGTTACAGCACCTCCGTGAAAATCATCTCTACGCTTCAAACAGTTAAAGTCCGCCTTCGCATCTGCTCCTGTTCTATCTAGACCCGATCCTAACAGGCCATTTATCTTGGAAGTGGATGATTCTTCAGTTGGAGCAGGAGCAGAGTTAATGCAAAAGTCTACTAAGGGGAAAACTTTAACCGGCGGATTTTTCTCTAAAACCTTCTCCCCTGCAGAAAAAACTATACCATTGGAAATTGCAAGCTTTTGGTCATTAAGTTGGCGTTGTAGGAATGGAATCACCTCTTGGAGGGCTCTGTACATCCTGTTACTATTTATTCAGACCACAAAAACTTGCTCGATCTTAAGACTGCCCATCGACTCAACCCGCGGAAGGCCCGGTGGTCTCTATTTTTCTCCAAATTCGACTTCTATATCCACTTCCGTCCTGCGGAAAATAATTTACGAGCAGACGCCCTTTCCAGGTCTTCTGATGTGCATGACCATAAATCTCCTCCTCCGCACATTATTTCTCCTGAACGTCTCATCTCTGTAGCTCCTGCAAGTCTTCAGCATCTGCCTCCCGGAAAGACTTACGTATCTCCCCGTATGAAGCTTCGAGTCTTGAAATGGGGGCATTCTTCTCTTCTGGCTGGCCATCCCGGAATTTGTAAATCCCTACAGCTCATCTCCAGACAATACTGGTGGCCTACCTTAAAACGGGATGTCGTTGACTTTGTCTGGTCCTGTTCAGTCTGTGCTTGGGATAAGACCCCTCGTTCCAAGCCAGCGGGACTTCTTCAGCCCTTGACGGTTCCAGAGCTTCCCTGGACCAATATTTCCATGGACTTCATTACCAACCTTCCATCTTCCCATGGCAATACAGTCATCTGGGTGGTAGTGGACCGATTTTCTAAAATGGCTCATTTTGTACAATTACCAGGACTTCCTTCAGCACTACAGCTTGCTAAGCTTTTTCTTCAGCATATATTTTGCTTACACAGACTTCCTTCCCATATAGTATGTGACCGTGGTGTCCAATTCGTTTCTAAGTTCTGGCGGGCCCTCTGCTCATGCCTACAAGTTAAGCTGGATTTTTTCTCTGCCTACCACCCTCAAATCTAATGGACAGGTTGAGAGGGTGAATCAGATCTTGGGAGACTATCTGCGCCATTTCATTTCTGCGCGTCAAGACAACTGGGTTGATCTACTTCCCTGGGCTAAGTTCTCCTACAATCATAGGGATTCCGATTCCACTGGTACTTCACCCTTCTATGTGGTCTATGGACTTGGATCTCGTCCTCCTCACCCCTTATCTTCTTCCTCTGGAGTTCCTGCTGTGAATGAACAACTGCTGAATTTTTCTTCCATCAGGCAGAAGACACATTGCTACTTCTCACATGAAATTCCAAGCGGACAAGAGAAGACGTCCTCCTCCTGAATTTTCTCCGGGTGGCAAAGTCTAGTTATCTACTAAATATATCTGGTTCAAGATACCCAGTTATAAACTAGGTCCTCGCTATTCGGGTCCCTATAAGGTAAAAAAGAGACAATCCTATGGCCTATTCCGTCCATCTGCCCTCCTCCCTCCGGATCCCGAATTCCTTCCATGTTTCCATCTTTAAACCAGCCATCTACAAATGTTTTTCTCAAAAGGACATCTCACCTTCTCCCATCTCTGGCACCTCTGATGTTTTGTTTATAAGGAGATCTTGGACTCCAAATTTGTCAGAGGAAAGAATTTTTTTCTTGTAGATTGGGAAGGATTCGGTCTGGAGGAGAGGTCTTGGGAGCCACAGGACAACATTCTGGACCAGGACCTTCTCAGGACATTCCTGAACTGCAAAAGCAGGGGAGGGGGAAGACCAAAAGGGGGGGGGGGTACTGTTACACTCTGCGCTCCGGCCGCAAGCACCGGCCGTGAGCGCAGAGTCCCTGTGACCCCGTCTACCGGTGGGGCCGGGATTCGCATCGCGGGACACGCCCGCATGCGAATCCCGGCCCATTAGTCACCATGTTCCACTGCCGTCTCCTCTCCTGTGTCACAGCTCCGGCATGCGCTTCCCGTCTCCTTGGGCATGCGCGCGAGGAGCTCTGAAATTTAAAGGGCCTTAGACAAAGGTCTGCCACAAGAGGTCCACAAGATGGAAGCCATGATATCGTAGATCCCAGCAAGCCAGATTGATCACACGGTACAGACTTTGGCTACCCTTGATGGTGCAATGCACCATTCACCTTTCCTAAGAGCTGAAGCGAGGTTCTTAAACAGACTTGGTAAGACACAAAAAGGGTATTCCATTTGTTTAAGACCAATTTGGATAATGTGGATGGAATTGTACCATTTAGATTGGCAAATAAATTTAAATAAAATAATGAATTATCTCCATATTGAGATTATAGTTTTAGGATATTGCGAGACTTCATTGTACCTGCAGAAGAATCAAGACGCAATCTATCGAAGCATTAAATAATTGCTTATACATATTGATAGAACTCCTACTCGCCAAACTAAGGGTTATAAGTATATTTCCCACACAGGAAACTTATTTCAAGTTCTTCCTCCTAAAATATAGTCTAGCGAGATCATAAAACTCTGCTATTTGTCTTACCAAGATCACATATAGAAAATAGTCCAGAATGGGGTGGAAGTATATAAAATTTCTTCCATGTTTATATCCTTAGATGGATTTGCCCATTCTTGGAATCATGTGATTTGTAGTTGTTTAGAAAGGGGTGGGGAGTGTATTTAGTATTCCATATTGATGTCTATGATTAGATATTGCCCATCTTGATATCATGGGGTATCCTCTGGACAGTGATATGTAACTTTTATTGTATGATATTTCTAACCTAGTAGGTCTTGTTTTGTTGTAACAAGTTACTTACTACTCACATGTATTGTTCTACTATATGTAGTGAATTAACAAGCTTATGTTTACTAGCATATCTAATATATAAATTTGCATATATCATTTGCTACTCATTTGTTTATAACCAATAAATCTGCATACTTTTATAATACATGTATTATTGTATATTACAGAACTACATCCTTAACCTCTTAAGGACCCATGACGTACGGGTACGTCATGAGTCCGCTCCAGATCTATAACGCAGGGCCACAGCCGGGACCCGTGGCTAATAACGCACAGCATTGATCGCAGTGCCGCGCGCTATTAACCCTTTAGACACGGCATTCAAAGTGAAACCATGCCGGTTTGCTCAGGGAGCTGTTCAGGATCGCCGCGGCGAAATCACGGCATCCCGAACAGCTTACAAGACAGCTGGAGGATCCCCACCTGCCTCCTCGCTGTCCGATCGCCGAATGACTGCTCAGTGCCTGAAATCCAGACATGAGCAGTCAAGCGGAAGAATCATTGATCAGTATCGCCGAGTGCAGAAATGTCCGAATTATAAAAATGTGTCATTAATTAAACCGCACGGTCAATGGCGTACATGCAAAAAATTTCCAAAGTCCAAAATAGTGCATTTTGGGTCACTTATGTCATGAAAAAATGAATAAAAAGTGATCAATAAGTCATATCAATGCAAAAATGGTACCGCTAAAAACTTCGCGGAAAAATGAAGTTATAGGGGGTCAGAATATGACAATTTTAAACGTATAAATTTTCCTGCATGTAGTTATGATTTTTTTCCTAAAGTATGACAAAATCAAACCTATATAAGTAGGGTATCATTTTAACCCCTTAACGATGCAGGACGTATATTTACGTTCTGCGCCGGCTCCCGCCATATGAAGCGGGATCGCGCCGCGATCCTGCATCATATCGCGTCGGTCCTGGCGCTCATCAACGGCCGGGACCCGCGGCTAATACCACACAGACGACCGCAGCGATGTGCGGTATTAACCCTTTAGAAACGGCGGTCAAAGTTGGCCGCCGCTTCTAAAGTGAAACTGAAAGTGACCCGGCTGAAATCGCGGCGTCCCGAACAGCTGACCGGACACCGGGAGGGCCCTTACCTGCCTCCCCGGTGTCCGATCGACGAATGACTGCTCCGTGCCTGAGATCCAGGCAGGAGCAGTCAAGCGCCAATAATGCTGATCACAGGCGTGTTAATACACGCCAGTGATCAGCATAGGAGATCAGTGTGTGCAGTGTTATAGGTCCCTATGGGACCTATAACAGTGCAAAAAAAATGGGAAAAAAAAAAAAAAAAGGGTTAATAAAAGGTCATTTAACCCCTTCCCTAATAAAAGTTTGAATCACCCCCCTTTCCCATAAAAAAAATAAAACAGTGTAAAAAAAAAAATATAAAAACATGTGATATCGCCACGTGCGTAAATGTCCGAACTATAAAAATATATAATTAATTAAACCGCACGGTCAATGGCGTACGCGCAAAAAAATTCCAAAGTCCAAAAAAAGCGTATTTTGGTCACTTTTTATACCATTAAAAAAAATTCATAAAGTGATCAAAAAGTCCGATCAAAACAAAAATCATACCGATAAAAACTTCAGATCACGGCGCAAAAAATTAGTCCTCATACCGCCCTGTACGTGGAAAAATAATAAAGTTATAGGGGTCAGAAGATGACATTTTTAAACCTCCTTACCTTTAAAAAATCATAACTTTCAATTTTGCACCTAAAAATCCATATGATGGCTTATTTTTTGCGCAACAAATTCTAATTTGTAATGACAGTCATTTTACCTAAAAATCTACGGCGAAACGGGAAAATAAAAATCGTGATACAAAATTGAGGGGTTAAGCGTTAATGTCATCCCATCATAAGAGACCTTGTTGATATCTGAGGAAATAGTCAGACTTCGATGTAAATTGTATTGATTGTCTTGGCCTACAACTCACCGGGTCATAATTTTGATCAATTTAAATTTTTTCGTAATTCATTTTTAAGATCATAATTCATAGTTGAGTTACCACAATATGAAATACAATTACCATTAAGTCTTAGTGGGCCCTACACAGTACGCTACCAAACTGCCTGCGATAGTATAAAGCCTCACTGCAGCTATTGGTGCTAGGACACCCCACTAACAGTAGCAGCACAGAAAGGGTATTGTATCCCCTGTGAATTTGTAGGGCTGGTGGAATTTTATTGACTAATCCATCTGTGCTTCTGGCCGTGTGTCAGATTCTGCAGATGGAGTTTTTTGTGGAGGTCAGGGCCAGGTGAAGAAAAGAAAAATTGAGTGATTGATCAGAGAAGGATGTCATTCTGGGGTATTGTGCAAGGGAAGGGCTATACTGAGGTCTGTATTTAACAAAATTATAAATATACACATTATATAGCTCATTCTAATACACAACCATTGTATGAAATTATACAGGTGCACGCTGTTTGGCTGAACTACAAATACAAGCAAAAGAATTTCCACAGCACAGAGCTGTATTGGCCAAATAATAAGCTAAGAACCTCTTTTTCACCATAGCAGTATTTCTAAAATAGATAATATTTCATATATAGCTGTGCTAGCAGTGTACTACTGTCTCTTTGCTCCTCGCTGCTTAAGAGCCATAACATTTTTCCATTCACAGGCTTGTATAGGCTTCCAGAAGGCAGACCATACAAGTGGATTGCAGCAGAGCAGCTAAAGAGACCTCAATCATGCTGCAAGTGATCTGATGATTTAGATGCAATATTCATGACATCTAACGGCATGATGGCTGGGACCCATGTCTATAAAGACCACAGCTCACTTAATAAATCATACATTATGCAGTGCATAAATGTACATGCAGGTGGATCAAGTACCAGGCAGCCAGGGTGTACATTTATCCTCTGCACCCTCTGGGTGTTGAAGGGGTGGTACAGCAAATGGCAACTGGTGTATGATAAAGTGGAAAATTAGCCAAGGTGCAGAGATCTTCCATATCTGTACTGTCTCCCTTTTAAGCTGTGACTTAATGCAGAGCTCCTGTCAGTATGGAAATAAGATAGTTTGTGTGCAGGGAAGGGTTGTATTGCTTATTAGATTCATGATTAAGGAACAAGCAAGTCCATTTTGACATACTGTATTAAGACATTAGGTAAGGCAGCAGTAAGCTTTTCAGCCACAATAGACAGTTTCCATGAGAACAGGCTCATTAGGTAAGGCAGTAGTAAGCCAATTTATGGAAACTGACAATAAGGCAGCCACTTAGTCACAGTAAATAGTGTGTCAGTAGAGGCTCACTGCTGCCTTGAGTCCAATTAGCAGTGATATCAGAACACCCCCTCATAGCACTGGTCTTGGTCCAACCTGATTC
This sequence comes from Hyla sarda, assembly GCF_029499605.1. NCBI lineage: Eukaryota > Metazoa > Chordata > Amphibia > Anura > Hylidae > Hyla > Hyla sarda. The sequence continues at coordinate 378,855,425 of NC_079192.1, read as the reverse complement.
CAGACAGCTGCATATGTTTTGATATAAACTTTGTGCATGTTGCTTTTGTCAATTAAAACTATAATAGTTAAACCCCCCCCCATATGCAAGGTCAGAGTTTTGTCAAAAGTTCCAAGTCCATGGCACTTCAGTACCTCATCTCACAAGTTCTGCATCTCCCAGGGAGTGTCAGTCCAGCTGGCAAGCCACACCTCCCTTTATGGCCTACAATATCACAGCCCCATAGGATGACCTGCCAACACAGGTACCCTAGAAGATTATACCTGGTCTGTAACTGTGCCAAGCAGGGGTGTAAGGGCTGATATTGCATTAATCACAGTAAGGGGTTGAGTGACCATTTCACCTTAACTGCAGCTGACACCCACCAATAATGAGTAGATCAGTACTGCTGGCACCGGCTTTGTAAGAAGTAGGCCTAGTTTCCAAGCCTGTAGGTAGTTTCCCTACCTGCTGAAGCATTTTCTGTGGATGGTTGTGCAGTGTTTAACCCAAAGATCTTTCCAGTGATTTGGCTCTTAGAGCACTGCGAGACCCTATGCACTATAACATGTCAAGCTGTACAGCAAAGTGATGCCGATATACAGCCTGACTTGTCCCATTGGCTGACTGCCTAGCCCATTTAAGCAGTCACCATTTTCCCCGAAATGTATACTCTGCAGAAGTGCCCTTGAAGTATCACAGGATTTGATAAACATTTACTGCTTTTATATATTTGTGACTACTACTCCACCTATAGAGCACTCTTCTGCATCCCTGTCTGCAAGTGTAAGGAGATTGGTCCCTACAAGGCTATTGTCCCTTATTGAGAAGTGCACTTAATAAATTTAGCATATTTAATGTAAGACTTGCATATCAGTCAATTGTCCCTGAATTCCAGGTGGAGGTCCAAACTGAGTTTTATACAGCACAAGGTGGTCTACAGTGGTCATTGGTCCAGTGAGTCATTGCCCATTTAGGACCTCTAACACATTAGATATAGGCAGCAGAAGAAACAAAAACATAACTTAGTCAGTCTTAGGTCAACCCCCTCCACTCCCCGTCTAGAGACGGGGAGAGGAGGGGGTTGACCGAAGACTGACTACCTCAAGGGATCTGGCGCTTGGAATAAGTTGTTTTTTGTTTCTTCTGCTGCCTATACCATTATTGGACCAGACGCTGCCTGGGATTGGGGGAATCAAGCTGCAGGATCCCATTCTATGATATGCAATACCAGATGTGCTCTGAGCGCAACACCACAGGGTGAGTGTTAATTTATCTTTCTAACACATTAGAGGCAGACACATTCTAGAGATTGACCTGCCTGCAGTCAGGGACCTTATGGCATTGTTACCTCAATGAATTTTAGTAATAAATTCAGTAACAGATCAGCCCTGCTCCTCCCCCCCAAAGAGGAAAAAAAAAAATAAACACAAGTTCTTAAGAAATCTTTATTTAAGCATTCACACTGGACACTGCGCATTTCTTTTGTCTGCTATACAAGTAGATACCAAGAAGTGACACCATCAAGATGAAGCCAACACTTGCTGCTCCTTGCAGCCAAATCAGGGCAAGATCAGAACCAAGGGAACCTGTAATAGGTGGTTAGACTTTAGGATACCATGCAACCAAGTGTCATTTCAGCTCCTACAAGAATTAATCTCTCAAAGTGCAATTAATGTAATATCCAATGAGTTGGTCTTCTTATGCCAACTTGCAATTTGACCCAAGACATTAAGTTACCATGGATCCCAATATCCACATTAGTTAATCTGTATATCACATTACCTTCCTCTTCATGAAGAACCTTATCTGCTTCCATAGCTTCAGAATAAAACATAACTGGACCATGAGAAGTGACTGTGGTAGGTGCATCCTCTGGTTCCCATGATTTAGCTGCTCTCCCTGCAGGAGAAAGGGAAGTGTTACTCTATAGACACCTTTTAGAAAGATCTCATTTGTGCTTACTGTATGTGAGCTTTACTATTTTTATTTGTTATAGATTCCATATTTTGTGGTTTTTCTCAAAAACAAGTCTGAGTATGTCTTACTAACCCTTCCCCTTAGCACTAATGGGGCAGGGGGCATAGTATAGTGGTTCCCAGACTGACCCAGCACTGTTCTAGTATTACCAGGGCAGCACAGACCGTGTTACCTCTTGGTGCAGTCCTGGTTCAACAGTAGAATCACATCTCCCAGCTCAGCAGCTCCAGGACCTGATCCATCCTGAAGCCGTGTTACTAGGCAATGCCCGCCTGGTGTAGTCACCCCAGAAGAGCCCACCAAGTCCTGACACCGTGGGACAATTTTTTGTGGCTGTCGACCATTTAAATGAGTCTTGTTCTGGGCACATAGGTGATGTAGCGTGAGGATTAGTGGTGTTTGGCAGCATCTGATAAGGGACTGCTACATAGCCTCCAGCAAGAATGTTGGGAGCAGTGTCTTAGTAAGTGGGAGGAGCAGTCTTAGCCTCTGTCTCCCATCACTGATTTTTACCTGCCCACCTACTTTCAGTGGTTGGATGTAGACCATCAGGCAGTGGCCAAGATCATAATTTTAGGAGCACTGCCAGGTGGGCTGTCACAGCACCCTTTGAAGCCATCTATGGTGCAGTCTGAAAACTGGTCTAGTACATAGAAGTCCTGCTGTGATGGCCCACTTTGTAATTCCTAATGGACTGTACATTGCAGTTAGAGGATCTGTCACATCTGCAGTGGGTCAACCTGCTTTATGGTGATTTTTTTTTTTTTTTGAAAAGCACAAAGGGGTCTGAGACTCTTACATTGGTCAGGGCACATTCACACCGTTTTTTTTTACAATACAGTTCCTTATTTTTTGACAAATTCCTCAAAACATGTATACAAATGTTAACCTGTATATGGTTTGAAAAATGTCAGTTGCGTCCATTAGAAAAAGATTTGAAAAACCATATATTGGACCAAAAACCCTTGTAGGGTAAGGGAAACTGACAAAACTGTGCCAAACAATGCATCCATTTTGCATCTTGTACACAGTTCCATACTGTTTTCAAGTTGAAAATGTATACAGGAACTGTATTGTAAAAAACTGAATGCACCCACTGTGTTCCTAATTTGCTCAGTAGTATAAAAACAGTGAGTGGATAGAGCAAGGGTGCATTCACGCCACGTTTTTGCAATACAGTTTCTGTATCAGGTTTGATGAAACAGATTCCTCAAAACTGGACTAAACTGTCAAAACATGTGTACAAATTTTAAACTATACAGTTAAAAACTGTATATGGTTTAAAAAATATATTTGTTTTTAACTTTCCACTCCATTATGAATAAAGTTTGATTGAAATTCTGGAAAAAAAAATAAAAAATAACTGCAAAGTCAAAAACTGGATGGAACCGTATGCACACAATTCCCATTGAAATTTTTTAAAATAAAATTCTAACACATTTAATACAGTTTTTCACCTGGCCCAAAAACTGTGGTAGGCTATGTTTTGGGTACAGGAAAAAACTGACAAGACCTTACAGGATGCAAGACAGACAACCTGATGCATCTTTTGGCATACGATTTTCAATGGAGAGTCAATGCATATGATTTTCACATAGAAGACATATGGGAACTATTACAAAAACATGGTGTGAATGCACTCCAAGCACATTCAAGAAACAGATACTATTCAGAAAAAAGTTGCACTTTTAGTAGTAAACAATGTGGATAGAATCTCATAAGGTTAGACACCTGTTGAATTGAGAAACACTATACAGCAATACATACTTTTCCTTGGGGCGCAGTTCACAGAACATGACTCCGCGGCAGATGGGACACATACAGAAGCGCTGCAGTGGAAGTACACCTGTAGGGTAACAAGACAAGTCATTGAACACCAGGTTGAAGACATTAAACCAGAAGTTGTTGTACAGAGTGCTCATTTTGGAACAAATGCTGTTGTATAGAAGATCAAGCACCAAGTATGTTAAATAGCAAGTCTGCAGTAAAGCACCAAGTTGCACTAATGCTGCAATAGGCAAGGCTAAAGGTTGCTGGACTCTTACCACCCCATTTCCCTCCTTAATGTGGATCTCAAAATTCTGGCAAAAGGTCCTGGCGAACAGGCTTAGGGGAGGGGGGGCACATTTCCTCTGTAGTTCATCCTGATCAGACTGGGTCATGATGTTAAAGGGGTTCTCCACTGCTGCCTTCCGGAGCTCCGCTTGCAGTGTCCAGAAGTTTATTACTCCGAACGCTGTGTGCAGGCTTCCATGTTTGAGGCTGCCCCCTTGTGATGTCACACCCCCTCAACGAAAGTCTATGGGAAGGGGGTGTGACAGCGGTTGCACCCCCTTCCCATAGACTTTTGTTGAGGGGGCATGACGTTACGAGGGGGTGGCCTCGAACACGGAAGCCCGCACGCAGCGTTCAAAGTAATAAACTTCCGGACACTGCAAGCAGAGCTCCGGAAGGCAGCAGTGGAGAACCCCTTTAACGTGAAAGGACTATAGCTTAAACATTTCTGCAGTGGAGGAGGATGGATCCCCTGGTTATGTGGTCAGCCTTGATGTCTATAAAAGACCTTTGATTCTGTTGAGTGGCACTACATTTGGTGCCTGATGCGAGTCTTCCGCTTCAGACCCGTTTTTCGGAAATTGGTTCGGTTGCTGTATGACTTCCCTAGGGCCCATGTACGCACTAATTTGGAGGAGATCCCCGGGTTGTTCCAGTTGGGCAGAGGCACTAGGCAGGGGTGCCCCCTATCGCTTTTGTTTGCTTTAGCTGTTGAGCACCTGGCACCAGCAGTTTGCCCCTCTACTTCTATTAAGGGGATCGCTAAGGGTTCCCTGACCGAGAAGATTTCTTTATAGGCAGACAATACCTTAGTGTACTTAGCTGATGTTGGGGCCTCCTTGGACGCTCTATTTTGTCTGTTGGAGAGGTCTCGGGTTTGCAGGTTAATTGGGCTAAATCATCCATAATGTCCTTGTCCCAAGTGGGGGTGGGTTCTGCCTTCTGTCCTTCCTAATGGATTACAAGCAGTGTCCCGCTTCAAATACTTGGCAGAGGAGGTGTCTAACTATTCTGAGTTTATGGCCCTTAATTAGGATCCCCTACTAACTACACTTGTTTACAGGCGTGGAACTCCTTGCCTGGCAGGGTTAATCTTTTTAAGATGCTCTCCAAGTTCTTGTACCTCTTTCACTCCTCCCAGGGTTTTTTGTCAAGCTTAACTGAGCTCTGGAGATTCTTCTACTGGCAGAATAAACCTCCAAGGTTGGGACAGGCTCTGCTCCAGGTGCCTATGTCAATATGCACAATTTTCTAGCTTTGCAGCTGGTGTATGCGGCCTGGTGGATAGACCTGGACCTTTCAAATACCTTCATGGCCTCTTATGAGACACTGACTAACACGTTATACAGGTATGTTCCTTCTCTTTGCCGGCACCTATTAAGACAGTGGCTGTGGTTTGGTCGGTAGCTACTGGACGTTTCACTCAGCTGGTTGTTTCTCCGAGAGCACCCCTGTCTGGTAATCCACATTTGGACCACCTATGGGAGTTGGAGGCAGCCGGCTTTTGGAGCTCCCAGGGAATCAGATTTGCCATGCACCTGTTTGGAGAGGACTGTCTTCCCTTCCTTTGCTGAGGTTAGAGCGCATTTTAATGTCCCTCAGGATGCCCACTTCAGGTATCTTCAGTTGCGACATGCGGTCTCTGCAGTTTTGGTCCCTGGAGATTACCCCTATGTTTCATGAGCTAGAATTGCTACTGGGGACCACTGACCTGGCGAAGCCTCTCACTCAGAGTTATGCCTTACTGCAGTTGGTGGGTCTGGATCCATTTGCTATGGCGGAGTTGAAGTGGGTGGAGGATATTCCTAGTCTGAGGATATGTGGAAGGAGGGTGTCAAAATGTATTCTACAGTAGTTAGTGCCCAGGATATGCTTATTCAATCCAGGTTTATTCTCAGTTTGTATTATACTCCAGTTAGACTACATTGGATGGGGGTCTCTGGGTTGGATATCTGTTTTAGGTGTGGGAGTGAGGGGCACCTTACATGCGGTTTGGACTTTCCTCTGTTGCGCCCTTGGAGGGATGTTGCGACGTTCTTGTCAGATCACTTAACATACCTCAGGTGTTAAAACAAAGTGGAATTCTCAGTTGTTAATGGGTTGGAAACAGGGTCTTATAAGCGTGTTTTGATGTTTCCTTTTGTGCCTGTAAAGTTAGTGATGGCATGGAAGGATGAGTCCTACCCCCTCTGGCCCAGTGGATTGCCCTAGTTAATTAATATGTCCCCTCTGTACCATGCCCTATATGTTAGTAGGAAGTGTGAAGAAATTTGACAAGGTCTGGGCTGGTTGTTGCTAAATGTCTACTGATCCTCCAGTTCAGGGAGCCTCTCAGTCATAGTGACTAGGGGGAACCGGGGAGCTCCTAGGGTATGCTTGGATGTTTGTGAGCATGGTAGTGTCTGTGTACTAAAATAAATGTTTAACCTGTTAAGGGTGTAGGGCATATGCCCTGCATCCTGAGTACTTAAGGACGTGGGGCGTATGGATATGCCCGTGGGAATTCTGGTCCCTGCCGCTAGCTGGTTTGGGACTGGACCAGGATGCCTGCTGAGATCATTTGGCGATTGGAGAAAATTTGCATGTCAATTCAGACACCGATTTTCTCCTATTCTGGGCTAGTCTGTTCTCTGGTGACCCGATCACCCGGAAAAAAGGGCTGATCGGAGTGGTCAGTGACAGCCCTGATCATCCTGAGGGATAGGAGCAAGGTTGCAGCACTGCAATCTCCTATACCCTGCCATTAGTCAGAAATTAGTTCTGACCAATGGCAGTGCACTACAGGGGGTTGCCATGGAAAACCCCCACTCTGCCCACCCCTGGATGTCCGGCAGAACAGGGGCGGGGAAGAAGATGGCGGCCTTACCTGTGCAGACGATGCTGTGGGGACCGCTGATCATAGGTGGAGACAGCGGAGATAAGTGGTGCAGATAGGGAAGTGATGGTGGGAGGGAAAGAAAGGTAGCAGTAAAGCTATATTTACTGCTGCCCTTCTAGTGTTTGCCAAACTGCAACTCCCAGCATGTCCAGACAGCCATAGGCTGTGGGCATGCTGGGAGTTGTAGTTTTGCAACATCTGGAGGGTCACAGTTTGGAGACCACCATTACAGTGGTGCCCAAATGGTAGCCCTCCAGATGTTGCCAAACTACAACTCAGAATGCCTAGACTGCCCAGGCATGCTGGGAGTTCTGTAACATCTGTCCCTTCAGATTTTGCAATTTTTATGAAAATTTTGAAGATTGCCCTCTAATTTTTTCAAACACAACAAATATGTCAATTTTATGATGTCAACATAAAGTAGACATTGTATTTGTGAATCAATATATAATTTGGAATATCAAAATTTCCTTACAAGCAGAGAGTTTAAAAGTTCGAAAAAATTTTTATGACATTGGGGATTTTTCACCAAGAAAGGAAGTAACCATGAAAATTTACCACAAACAAAGTAGAATATGTCACGAAAAAAAAAAAATCTTTGAATCAGAATAATCAGTAAAAGCATCCGAGTTATTAGTGCATAAAGTGACAGTGGTCAGATTTGCGAAAAAAGGGCTTCGTCCTTAAGGTGAAAATGAGCTGGGCCCTTAAGGGGTTAAAAACAAAAAAAAACACAAGTCTAAAGGTTACATAGAAGCTTACCAATCCATTAAGAGCAGTCTGGGTGCTAGAATCCACAAAGGTGAAGGTGCTTACAATGAAGCGCTTGTAGTGTGTTGGGAAAGGCACGGCCTGTGTGGAAGGGCCAACAGGAACCAGCTGGGTAAGATAGTTGTCTCCTTCAAAAGGGCAGCTGAAACGTGAACACAATATATAGTTATACCTTGGCTACCATGAACAAGACATTCTATAAGTCAGTCCTCACCTGTTTAATAAGATGGGCCATTGGGGAGCATCAGTAGGCACAGGAGAATTGGTGGCCCAACAGTTGTTTAAGACCAGGATTATGCTGGGGTCAGTCCTCTGCAGAATCCGAACTTCAACATCTACAGGATCCCTTAATATTCTCTCAATAGGATAATCTTGATCTGCATAGTATGTGGTATACTGCCCATCTGTAAGACATGGACATCAGTTTCTGTAACACTAATACGACTATGGAAGAGCTTTATAAAGTAGCGGCTACTACAGCTGCAAACTACTGATATCTGCAGATTGGAAGGAAACTACAGCTCAGAATCTGTATAAACATAAGCACTTCTAAAAGCTGCCCTGTGGATTTTAAAGTGCTTTTTCTGCATTTTACATTTTTTGTACCCCTTTAACAGTTCAGTTTTGCTTCCATAGCTGGAATAGGTCAGTCCCTCTGTTAACATGAATTGTTCTGATGAGGCTGAAGATAGTGAGCCAAGGTACTGACAATATCAGGATTACCTCCTACATTTAAGCTTCATTTATCACCAATCCAGTCTGCAACAAGATTGACCCTAACCCAAATTTCTGCTCTTAAGCATTTATAAAGTTTGCAAGGACAAGTTGTACAAGGGCATTGCTAAGTTTACACTGGATCTTTTTATTAGTCCTCTGGATAAACCAGAGACCTGTGTCATGTCCCAGTTTGCCACAAGAGTAAGTGGAGTCTTACTCCTCCCAATCATTCTATTTAAAAAATCTTAATCCTTTCAATAATTATCAGCTGCTGAAGTAGAGTTGTTTTCTGTCTGGCAACAGTGCTCTCTGCTGACATCTCTGCTTGTCTCTGGAACTACACAGTAGTAGAGGTTTGCTATGGGGATTTGCTTCTAAACTGGGCTTTTCCTGAGATGTGTCAGAGAGGACTTAGACAAAAGAACTCAACTTCAGCAGCTCATAGGTACTGAAAGGATTAAGATTTAATAGAAGTAATTTATAAATCTTTAACTTTCTAGAGCCAGTTGATATGTAAAAAAAAATTAAAAAAAGTTTCCTGGATAACCCATGGCCCCTGATGTGAGATCCTTACTGTAGTCTGGACATTAAGCTAGGCCATATTTTTTTACCTTTACATCTTTACAAACATCCTAAATCACTACATTCTCAACAGCATCTGCTTCAGATTTTATCACAGATTCTTATGCTGAATCCTACAATGTATCAAAGCTGTACAGAATTTGTACTTTTGATCAACCAGTTCAAACCAAGTTACCTTGGGCTATTTTCATCTCCAGGAGCAGAGGTCCAGATGTAGATACAGGGAGAGGTGGAGGAAGGGTCAGAACTTCTACTTGCAGAGGGGTAATACCAGAATTGGAGTAGCTGCAGCGTACAGTCACCCTGCATTAAGATGAGCATGTTAGTAATCTGACCAGTGCTAGTAGTGTCGCCATCACTCTGGAATTCTCCCCTTACCTTATTGTACTGTCTCTAGTGATGGATCCCATTGGCCAAGTCCTTATATTTTTGGTTGCCTCAAATGTGTGTTCGTACACTATAGACATGCCAGCCACCTGTGAAGCCAGACCAGTCAGACAACCTTACTAAATTAAGTCTGCAAGACCAAGTTAGATTGCAGTGTGCATACAATTCATTGCAGACAGAGCAAAGCTGGTAGAAGCCTGAGGCCATGTTCACATTTCTATGCATTACAATCTGGCAGTGATTTCTGAGCAGAGTCCTGATGAATTCAATGGGATTCTGCTGATGTGCACACGGTGCAATTTCTGCCCCAGATGTTTCTGGCACAGAAATTCCATTTTTTCCTGTCCACACAAAGAACGAACATGTTCTATGGGACAGAGCATTCCTGTGCAGTCCCAGCAGTGTCCAGAGTGTTTGCATGGACATTCTCTCTGAACATTGCAGCATGTGAACAGAGCCTTAGACTCAAATGCAGGCTCATCTTGCAGACATTTATGGATTGTTTTCAGTTACCTGTTGGGGACTCCCACAGGACAGCGGGATCTGGTACCCAATGAATGATGCAGTTGTTGCTACCCTCAGGTTGGGGCAGGAGTTGGAATCTACATCCACTACACGTACAGAGTCCAGGAGTAGGGATGGTACAGCCAGGTCTTTTGAGATGGCAACCACCATGGTGTTCTCAGCAGAGCAATAGGCAGTCACTATGTACAGGGAAGACAAATTGTTAAGGCATCTACTCATTACTACCCCTCTACGAGTGTTCAATACCATGATCACCGGTGGCTTGTACCCAGATAACCAAGTTCTGTGCACTACTGAGCAAGTTTATGCAGAAGTATCACCAGCTTTAGGACCCAAGGATGGATAATTCTTCAGAGGTGACATTAATAAAGTTATATGTATTCCAACAGCTGAGTAGTGAACACTGGCCTTACTTTCTAGAAGCAGTGTGCAGCTTGTTCCTTGTTCTAGTATACTGTTCTACCTGCAGGCCACATAAGGTGCACCGTAGCCGTGGTTGTCATGCGTCACTCTGCTACACTAGTTCCAGTAGCTTTATAGAAGCCTTACATTTCTTTCCATAGAAGCAGCGCAGGGTGACATCCTGAGAGAAGCAGCATCCAAGGCCTTCACAGATCTCTCTGGATACAGAGTCATTGGCACACTGCAGACGGTCAGCTTGCTGAACTGAAGCGCACTCACTCGCACTAGGAGCATCCATAGCTATAGAAGATGTAGAAAACAGTATTACATTATTGATTCAACAGCAAGGTCCTAGTAGCCTGCATTTACTATTATGTTTCATCTTAGCCAGTCACAAAATGCATGTAGGTTTTACTTTACAGGAGACTTTCAGATGTACTGCAACCTGTCCCATTGCAATGGGGTGGGGTCTACGTTCTAAAGAAAGCAACACCTCCAGACATTTACAGCACCTGTGGGACACCATGAAGGGGTCTTAGCACATAGGGGTAAGGTGACCTTAAAGGGATAGTCTGCCAAACAACTTGTCCCCCATCTACAAGGAACTAACCCTATCCAGTGGACATGGGAGTTATTTTTTGTTGGACTAACCCCTTTAAGACTTTTGGTTGGTAAAATATATTTTGCTCTTTTCTGGGCTTATTTAGGTCTCAAGTGACTACTGATGCCAACATATTAGTAGCAGGGAAACCTGTCTGAAGCACAAAGCACCAAGTTTTCTGTCGAGTAGGGAAAAAAATAAAAAAAACACGAATGACGTAGTCATCTGACTTATCTGTAAGGATTACCTGGGAGAGCAGGAAGAATAGGGCACATCAGATCCTTCTTGTGATATTGGGGTTTTCCAGTATGTAGAATTTCTTCTAGAGTGACAGTCACCATGTAATTTCCATTCTGCAAACACAAGTTTATTTTTAAAATGGCAGAACCCCGATTCACCACAAGTAGTTTTGTGTATGGAGTTAGTGTCACACCATCTCATGCAACTGTGTCCTGCCATTACACTATGAAGGAACAAGGAAGGGTTTATGTTGTGGTACCGGCACCTTCCTAAACAGATGTAGATATGTGAATATTAAGTTACCAATAGCAACCAGAGTTTAACAGTAATGTCAAGTTCTGATTAGTTGCTATAGGCAACCAAGTTTATCTTTATTATGTATTAGGGATCGACCGATTATTGGTTTCGCCGATATTCATGATTTTGTACGTTATCAGCAATTACCTTGATGATGATGCCCCGCCAGAGACCACCGCTGCCCCATTGCCTCCCCCATCCACGGTTTTATAATTACCTGTTCCCGTGGGTCCACACTACTTCTGGCTCCTGCAACGCAATGATGAGTGATGTCCTCAACGCGATGTCACCATCAGTGGGCACAGTTACAGCTCAGAACGCTGCCGGAGCCAGAAGTAGCGTGGGCCCCGGGCACAGGTAATTATAAAATCGGAGATGGGGGGGGGGGGGGGGGGGGCGCAATGGGGCAGCAGTATTGGTTTGACTAAGGACAGGCAGGGGGGGGGAGAGAAGTGGGCGGCGGCAGCAGTCACTGGCCCCGCAAAAGCCGCTGCAGTTCATTGATTTAAAGCGCCCGCTTTAAATCAATGATCTGCAGCCGCTTCGGGGCCGGGGGAGAGACAAAGCTGTTAACTTATACCGATATTCTGGTTATCGGCTATCGGTCTGAAAGGCCACAGATCAGTCGAGAAAAAAAAAAAAAAAAAAAGTCGATCCCTATTATGTATTCTCTGGTAGCTCACTGATAATTCTGTAGGATTGATGATCACAATGGTCAGAATCCTAAATAAATGCTCTACTTGTTTGAGAGATGCCCATGTCCCTTTGTCATGTCAGTGTAGTGGAGGGAAAAGCACTGAAGTTACATGGACATCTCCCAATACACACTGTCTTAGAGCTTTCATTTATGATTCCATCAGTCATGATCAATCCTATGGCATTACCAGTAAGTGCTCAGAGAAAACACTTCTAGAGGAGTGCGGATTATTCTTTGTATATGTGACCCATCCCATCGGTGGCTGCTGGATCCTAAATGTGCACACAGGTGTTGAGCTCTTAGCCTTTTCCTTCACTAAGCATCACCTTGGGTAATGGCAGCAGGTAGTGCCATTTGTCTGGCTTTTTTCTTTTGTATATTCCTAATTTTAAAGTGCTATACAACATCCAAAGGGCCTTATGTGGTGAGGGTTTGATTAAGGGCAGGTATTACCCTAGGGGCAGTTGGCATTAACCTTTGTATTCATGATGCCAGGGCATGGTTCTCTACACCAGAGGTATGGCTGCTGGTTCCTAGGTTAGGGGCAGGGCAACTAATCACTCCAATGCAAAGTTACAGAACAATGGCAGCTTTACTGAGGTAGACAGATGGAATAGCCTTTACAGCTCAGTTAGGCCAAAGGAGATGACCAGTGACGAGATTTTAGGGCTTGCTGGGACTTGCAGACCCAAGCTGACTTTAGCAGAGTTAACTGGGACTGACTAGACTTCACCCCTGTGATAGATTACCAGGCTTTGACATTTACCTGTGGGGCACTTGGTAGGTGGAAGCGTGGCTAGGCTTTGGGTCTCTTCAGGACACCAGACACTCAGGTCTTGACTGTTCTGTACTCCGATAAGACTGGAATTCAAGAGAGGTAGCTAACTCCTTCCTTAGTTTATATAGGTGGAGGACTGGGGGGTCCTATAGGTTATCACCAAATTATCTGGACACACATCTTAAAACAGGACTAAGATGTATTTAGATGAATATACATTAACCATTTGTAGGAACAATCACAGAGTCCTGAGGAGTGTGGAGCCAGAGGACTAGGACTGAATCCACCTGAAAAGGACCATAGATTGTACTTAAGGGTCATTTCTGTACTGGGCCACCACTTCCATATACTTCACTAGCCATAGTTAACGCTACCATCATATTGCAAAGATGTACCTGAGTGAATAGCACAGTGACCAAGTTAAGGTACTGTACAATATTAAGATTTGTGAACAAGTGATGCTTAGGGAATGCCTTAGCAGGGGTGACTGATCCTACTCAAATGTTGCTCCCCAATGATCAGGGAGTCCAGTCTGTCAGATTCTAGATCCCATCATGACTTACCTCCTTGCGCACATAGCAGCCATCAAAGGAAGAACCAATCACCACTGAGCTGTCAGATCTCTGTCCAATCCAGGTTCCACAAGAGGAGTCATTGTGAAGGTAGTGAGACTTTCCATCCTTGTCTACAAGTAGTCAGATATCTTACAGTTATTGACCCCAAGGATGACATTCACAGCTACAGACTACAATATTAAGTGTTCAGGCCTTACAGATCCCCTTGTGACCCATGACCCCCTAACATTTGCTGCAGGATTTTATACATACTAGTGTTTATAGCAGTAAACACTAGTATCTATAAAAACCTGGAACCAAAATTCAACATTAAAGGAGTAGGTTTATTTAGTAACATTTTCCTAGACAAATGAGCCCCTGCGATCTCCTGCACAGTGTGCTGACTCCATATTAGAAGAGCTGGGTTGACCACAGCACAAAGTCAGCTGACATGCCGCCTCCATAGCATTCGTGTATCTGATTCTCCCATAGAGATACATGGAGGAAGGCATGTTCACAACTGCTTTGTGCCATGGTCTGGACAACAGTCATTCATGGGAGAGCCAGGGCACTGAGGGATTTGGATGGGTGGTCCCAGTGTGTTTTTTTAACTGGACTACTGCTTTAACTTTAAATACCACTGTCATTTAGCAGAGTCTCCAGCAGATGGCATTAAAGTTTCCATGTTTATTCCGATTGCAAGCACACCACCTAGTGGCCATCGTACAACTGGTGTATGTTTATAAGCTGGCAGTGATGACCAACCGGTGGCAAAGTCTACAACTCATAGTATGCCGAGTTAGTGATACAACAGCTGGAGAGCATTGTTCTAAGGGAGTAGTCTGATTTGCTGTAACTTTCCGCAGCATGCCTGTTTATTTGCATTGGGCCATTAGGAATCCACACATTACAGGAAAAAAAAAAAAAAAAAAAAAAAAAAAAAAAAAAAGTCTAAGGATAGAGCCAGACTGCAATATATGTTGTGGTAGGGGTAATTCAGTCAGGGTATTGCTTCAGTATATCAGGGGTTAAGGTTAACCCTATAGTTTGACGCCAGGCTGAGGGCTAGTATGCTGAGATAATTCTCCGGCCTATCGCCGCCCTTCCCAGTAACGATAGGTGCATATGAACAATGACTGAGGTCCACAAGATAGTTAAACTTTACTTAAAGGCTTGCGATACATCCAATGAACAGTAACAGTCTCTATACACTTCAGTGACTGGCAGTTGTTGTGGACCTTGACTTGTTTTATATGTCTCTAGATTTAGGGTTAATTGCGAAGATCTGTCCGGATTTAGGGGATTGATACGGTATGGTGATCTTGGAGTGCTTAGGGATTGCTACACTCATGGTTTGGTAACAATCAGCCGTTGCCACAAGGCTCAGGCCTAAACTCACTGACGACAACAGCACAGATCCTTCTCATGAGTGTAAATGAAAAAAAAAATTCTCACTTAAGTGCAGTTTCTTCCCCAAATTTACCATTTTTACAAAGGGTTATGGGAGAGAATGCCCCCAAAATTTGTAACCCCATCTCTTCTGATTATGGAAATACCCCATGTTAGGACGTAAAATGCTCTGCAGGCGAAATACAATGCTCAGAAGAGAAGGAGCGCCATTGAGCTTTTGGAAAGAATTCGTTTGGAATGGTAGTCAGGGACCATGTGTGTTTACAAAGCCCCCTGTGGTGCCAGAACAGTGGACCCCACATGTGACCCAATTTTGGAAACTACACCCCTCACAGAATTTAATAAGGGGTGCAGTGAGTATTTACACCCCACTGGTGTTTGACAGATCTTTGGAACAGTGGACAGTGCAAATGAAAAATAAAATTCTCTCATTTTCACAGCCCACTGTTCCAAAAATCTGTCAAACACGTGGGGCGTAAATGCTCACTGTACCCCTAATTACATTACACGAGGGGTGTAGTCTCCAAAATGGGGTCACATGTGGGGGGGGGGGTCCATTGTTCTGGCACTATGGGGGCTTTGTAAACTCATGTGGCCTTCAATTCCAGACACATTTCCTCTTCAAAATCCCAATGGCGCTCCTTCTCTTCTAAGCATTGTAGTGCGCACGCTGAGCACTTTACATCCACATATGGGATATGTTCTTACTCAGAGGAAATGGGGTTACAAATTTTGGAGGCTTTCCCATTTTGCCTTGTGAAAATTAAAAATTTAGGGTAACACCAGCATTTTAGTGAAAACATTTTTCCCTCATTTTCCCATCCAAATTTAATGAAAATTCATCAAACACCTGTGGGGTGTTCAGGCTTACTATACCCCTTGTTACGTTCCATGGGGGGTGTAGTTTCCAAAATGGGGTCACATGTGTATTTATGTTTTTGCGTTTAAGTCAGAACCACTGTAAAATCAGCCACCCCTGTGCAAATCACCAATTTAGGCCTCAAATGTACATAGTGCGCTCTCACGCCTGAGCCTTGTTGTGCATCCGCATAGAGTCTTACGCCCACATATGGGGCATTTCCGTACTCAGGAGAAATTGCGTTACTGATTTTGGGGGGCTTTTTTTCCTTTTAACGCTTGTGAAAATAAGTATGGGGCAACACCAGCATGTTAGTGTAAACATTTTTTTTTTTTTTTTCCACACTAACAGGCTGGTGTAACCCCCAACTTTTCCTTTTCATAAGGGGTAAAAGGAGAAAAAGATCCCCAAAATTTGTAGTGCAATTTCTCGCGGTTACGGAAATACAACAGGGCTCTGAAGTGAGAGCGCCATGCGCATTTGAGGACTAAATTAGGTATTGCATAGGGGTGGACATTGGGAAGCACTGGCGTAGAATACCCCTAACAGGGTGCCTCCAGCTGTTGCTTAACTCCTAGCAACAGCTGGAGGCTCCGTTTTGGAAACACTGCTGTACAGTAAGTTTTTCATTTTTATTGGGGGGACAGTGTAAGGGGGTGTATGTTGTGTTTTACTCTTTATTATGTGTTCGTGTAGTGTTTTTAGGGTACATTCGCACTGGCGTGTTACGGCGAGTTTCTTGATATCAGCAGGCACTCAGTGCAAATGCCCGGGGGTCATTAGTACTAATGACCCCCGGGCATTTGCACGGAGTACCTGCTGATAGATATCAGCAGTCACCCCGGTCCAGTCCCTGCGCGGCGGGGACCGAAATTCCCACAGGCGTATGGATATGCCCTTCATCCAACAGGTTAAGCAAAAAAAAAAAAAGAAAAAAACATAGTTTACCTAATCACAAGACGCGCAGGTCCTGTTACGCTCCGTACAGGTAATTAACCACTTATATACATTTGTACAATTATCTTTATATAAATTCTGAGTAAACTAAGATAACTTATCTAGATGAGAGGTGACAAGGGGTGGACTAAATAAGGACCCAGACATCCTAGGGACCTATATACAGTTACCATATAGGATGCGGTACCGGGACACCACAATGTCACTACTTGATTTTAGTTATAGAGCATCACTGTCAGGATGGCTGGTGGCAAGATACAGTTAGGCAGTGGGATTGCACACTTGTCTAAGACTAGCACCAAAACTTGTGATCAATGGACTTTCCTCAGTGTCAGATGAATTTTGGCACTAGATTTAAAGGGGTACTCAAACCCCAAGACATCATCTCCCCAATCCAGATAGGGGGATAAGATGTCTGATCGCAGGGGTCCCCCACTATCTCGCATGCAAGCAAGATAGTGGGGGTCCCCAGTGGCAGGACCCCCACAATCAGACCTCTTATCCCCTATCCTTTGGATAGGGTGATAAGATGTCTTAGGGCTGGAGTACCCCTTTAAGCAGTGGGATTAAACTTTGTGGCTGAGTTCACACTACAGAATTTCCAAATGAAATTCAGTTTTGAAGTTCTAGTGCAGCAGAGTCCCATTGCTGGCAGTGGGATTCTGCTGCACACTGCAGAGTTTGAGGCGGAATGGCCTCCTGAAAAGAAAAAAAAAAAAAAAAAAAAAAAAAAAAAAAAAAAACTAAAAAGCTACTCCACTACCCCAGCATTGGAAAAATTTCATTCTGAATGCTTGAGTGGTCATGACATCATGGCCACACCCCTCAATGCAAGTCTATGGGAGGAGACATTACAATGCTCAGGGTGTGTGGGGTGAGGGTAGTGGTGCTGCCAAGATCACGGGGGGGGGGGGGGGGGGTACCCCTGCAATCAGACATCTTATCCCATAAAAAAAATTTGGGCAGGGGATAGTATGTTTAGGGGCAGAATTCCCCTGAACAGCCTTTACTAAACAGGAGATCACCTTTAGGATCTAGTCACACACAGGATTTCAAGCTGTGATCAGTCAGTTTACATTGAAATCTGCAGCAGAAAATCCTGCACATGTGAATAGACCTTAAACTTGTGGTACACATTTTAGAGGGATTGCTACCAGACAAGGCCCTTTTAGGGTCACCTGTGAGATTCAATTGTAATTTAAGAGGCATTGCTGGTAGGACATGCACCACACTGCTTTATGCCAGGATAGATGAGTAAAGACTTTAGCTACATGTCTGATAAACCAATGTCAGGAGACACCACTGACACTATAGCTATTCAGCTGCCACAAAGTCACTATAGCCCAATCATCACAGGTGGAGATCACAAGTCTAGGACATTAAGTCATATTTTATAATATTTCCTTACAGAGGGTTTTAGGCTTCACTTGCTAATATATTGTAGCACTCACCAATGATGGTCAAAGCAAAGGCTGCATCCTCCAGCAAAGAAGGGAGAGAAAACTCCATCACTTCAGATCCACAATGCAGATGGGAAGGATCATCCCAGTAGTCCTGTACTGCACACACTACAGATCCCAGCCAACAGGTCCAAAGGACCAGTGCAGCCCCCAAACCTGCTCCAAAGAATCCCATCTTGTCAGCAACCCCCTATACCTCAGTCTGCTATAGCCTGGAGCTTTATACCTTGTGAATGATACCAGAGCCGCTCTGTGATAGGACGGGAGATGTCAGGTGTGAGGTGTATCATTAAGGGTCACTAGTGAATTCTATCATCAATCAGCGTGGAGTGGCTTAACCCCTTCTTAGCCTAACTATACAGGGGGATATTTATCAAAACCTGTGTTGGGGAAGAGTGACACAGTTTCCCATAGCAACCAATCATATTGCTTCTTTCATTTACAAAAAGGCCTCTTAAAAATGAAAGAAGCAATCTGATTGGTTGCTATGGGCAACTGCACCACTTTTTCCCCTACACAGGTTTTGATAAATCTCCGCCACAGTCCATTAGGGTAGGTTCATACTATACTAAGGGTAGGTCATATCCATCAGCATCCCACTGAATATAGGATGTCAACGTATACTGTTAATGGGAGCAGAGGGCCGCATTCACTTCTAGGACCTATGCACCCTTTTAAGGGTGCAATACTCCCCGCCATGGGACTGTTTAAAATAGCGCATACCGAACGGAGTCACTAGAGTGATTCTGTTCAGCTATAGAAGCGAATGGGGTCCGCTGCTCAAATTAACAGTATACATTGGCGTCCTGTTTTCGGCAGTATGCCGACAGATACGATTAACGGTGGCAGAAATGTAGTTTGTTTGTACCCTTAACAGGAGCAGCCAACCCCATTCACTTCAATGGCCAAAAAGAGTCACTTAGGGGGACATGTATTAATGTTGGTGTAGGTAGACGTCTTTTTTAGATCACTTTGGTTGGTCTAAATGTGTTGCACCAAATTTACCATACTTGTGCAAGGCACATGATAAATTTTGTGCAAAGTTCTAAATTTACACACAGTTCTATTTGTACACCTGATCTACACCTCACAGGAAAAGTGGATGTAGGGATTTTGCTCTATTGCTTTGAGGTCAAATTCCATTGATATTTTTTGTCCAACAGAAAAAACGCCCGAAAAACTGTCCCAGCTTTTTCCTGCGTTTTGTCAGTTTTTCTTGCATTTTTTTCTAGCGTTTTTGCTGGTGTTTGGAAACAAAAAACTGTACTAAACTTTTTGTTGTTTTTTTTCTACCAAATTTAGATACATGAATGCGGTTGTGTTTTTTATAATTTAATTTTCAGGCTTAGTAGTGAATGGCGTCTTGTAGACAGAATCTATTACTAGGTCGGGGCTTAGCGTTTGCCCCCAAAACAGCTAGCGCTAACCTCCAATTATTACCCCAATACCCACCGCCACAGGGGTGCCGGGAAGAGCCACCAACAGGCCTGGAGCATCAAAAATGGTGCTCCTGGGCCTAGGCGGTAACAGGCTGGCGTTATTTAGGCTGGGTAGGCCAGTACCAATGGTCCTCGCCCACCCTGGTAACATCAGGCTGTTGCTGCTTGGTTGGCATCTGGCTGATAATGAAAAAATTAGGGAACCACACACGTTTTTTTTATTTATAAAAAAAAAAAAAAAAAAAGCAGCAACAGCCTGACGTTACCAGGGTGGGCGAGGACCATTTTTACTGGCCCTCCCCAGCCTAAATAACTCCAGCCTGTTACCGCATAGGCCCAAAAGCGCCATTTTTGATGCTCCGGGCCTGTTGGTACCGGCTCTTCCCGGCACCCCTGTGGCGGTGGGCACCGGGGTAATAATTGGGGGTTAGCGCTAGCTGATTTTGGGGCTAAAGCTAAGCCTCGGCTTAGTAATGGATTCCGTCTATAAGACGGCATCCACTACTAACCCTGAAAATTCAATTATAAAAAATAACACGGACACAATGAAAAAAAAACTTTATTTAAAAAAAATCACTCCCCCACAGCCCTTGTTAATCATTTTGCTGAAATGTAAAAAAAAATGCTGGTCATCGTCGCAGTCCACCGAATCTGACGTAGTTCTCCGCATTCACGCATCTTAAATGAGAAGAAAAGAAAAGCAAGAAATATGGGTTAGTACATTTTTTGTGCTCTCCCCTGGGAAGAGCGCACATAATGCAGCATGTTCATAAATAGCACCGACAAGAACTCCCAGTAGCCAGCCACCGGGCACACCTCCGACCCATCCGAGGCCAACCTCACCACTCTGCCCCTACCCGCCTGGTCCGTCTTGGAACGGCGCAGCAGGCATTCCAAAACCCCATCCACAATCCGGACGTCCGCGAAAAGAAGTCCCCCCAAACGAGATTTACTGGGAGCCACCAGCTCCGAAATCCGAAACGCCCCAAAAAACGCCAACCTAAATAAAAAAAGCCAACCTAAATAAAATGAACTGATAACGGGAAGTACCCACCCCATCCAAACTCCGCCCCAATTCTACAAACAACGAAAAAGATACCGGCTTTCTGGTATCCTAGTGAACGACCCCTTTCCCGAAACCCTTAACAGCCTGCCAAACCAGAAAGCATTTCGTAGCTTCCGGAAGCCCCTTTGCTTTAAACCAAAAGGCAAGGGCCGACAGCCGTCGACCCAGCCCAGAAGGGGAGACCCCTTCGCAAAATGCCCTTCCCACATAAAAAGAACAGCCGCCTCCCACTCCGAATCGGCCCTCCCCAGGCCCAAACGCTCAACCAACGCTTCCCAATCCACCCACCAGCGATGGTACGCCGCCCAGGTATCCCCACTCATGGACCGGCTACACCAGATTCCACATCCAGTCAGGACAGGGGACCGATCCCTCCGCAGCCTCCGCCAACAACTCTTGAAAACGCCCCCACTGAAAACGAGAGAGAGCATCAGCGACATCATTAGCAGCCCCAGGAACATGCAAAGCAACAAAGTGGGAATCCAGCTCAAGCCCCTTCAAAACTAGCCTACGCAGCAGACTAACCACAGGCGGCGAATTCGCCACCTGTCCGTTAATGGCTTGGACCACCCCCATATTGTCGCAGTGGAGACACACCTTTCTACCTTTCCACGAATCGCCCCAAATCTCCACTAAAACAACAATGGGAAATAGTAGGGATCGACCGATATCGTTTTTTTAGGGCTGATACCGATAATCGGTGGAGGTTAGGGCCGATAGCCGACAACATATACCGATATTCCGGTATAAGTTATCGGCTATTTATCCCCCCGCGACACCGCTGCAGATCATTGATTTAAAGCGGGCGCTTTAAATCAATGCAGTGCAGTGGCTTTTGCGGTGCCATAGGCCGCCGCCGCCACCACCCGCTTCTCTCCCCCTACCTGTCAGGGTGGTCCGGGCCATCCATCCTTCCTGTAGTGTCTGGGGGCGTTCCGGGTGAACCGGTCCGGGCTGTCCTTCTTCTCCGGCGGTCATCTTCTCCACTCCGGGCAGGCTCCGGCCTAGTACGCTGCATAGACGCCCGTGCGCAGCGACGCACCTGACGTCACGGCGTAGCGGCGTCTATGCAGTTACTAGGCCGGAGCCTGCCCGGAGTGGAGAAGATGACCGCCGGAGAAGAAGGACATCCCGGACCGGTTCACCCGGAACGCCCCCGGACACTACAGGAACGATGGATGGCCCGGACCACCCCCATTATGTTTTTTTTTTTTATTGACTCGGAGGGTGGGGGAGGGGCCCGACCGGTATAGCGGTATGGGCAAAAATCCATACCGGTATACCGTCCAGCACTACGATGGGGGGTGCGACGCGGTGCGGTGGGTCGGGGGGCGGTCGCGGTGCGGCGGGTCGCGGGGGCGATCGCGGTGTGGTGGGGGCGGGGCATTATCGGCTTATCGGCAAGGTAATTGCCGATACCGACAATGCCCAAAATAGTGATTATCGGCCATACCGATAATCGGTCGATCCCTAGGAAATAGCTCCAACAGTGCCAAGTTCCTCGTCATCCCGGCCGTCCTCCAAGCCTCAGGCCAGGAACCCACACACCATTCACCCCCCAAGTAAGCTCTGAACCCGCAACTACCCGCAGCGTCCGTAAAGAGATCCAGGTCCCCATTAGAAACCGGCTTGTTCATGATGAGCGACCGGCCGTTGTACCGGCTTAAAAAGTCGCTCCAAACCCCCAAATCCTCCCACAAGTCCGCGGAAAGACGAATGAAAGCCACTGCCAAGCGGCGGCAGAACACCCTCCCCATAGGCATGATCCTACAGGCAAAATTCAACCTCCCCAAGAGCACCTGGATCTCCCGCAACTTCAGCTTCCTAGCCCGACGCCCATGTTCCACCACCAGTTTCAACTCCCCGAGCTTGTCTGAGGCAACCAGCATTCCATAGCCACAGTATCTATAGCTATCCCTAAAAACGTAACAACTTAACTGTCTTTACTGTCTTATCGGGGCCAGCGGAACTGTCTTATCGGGGGCCAGCGGAACCCCAAACCAGGCCGCCACCCGCTCCATGGCTTGTAGCAAGAAAGCACAAACCAAGGACCCCGCTGGACCGACAAACAAGAAGTCATCCAGGTAATGCAGAACAGAATTAACCCGGGACTCCTGCTTAACTACCCACTCCAAAAACAAACTAAAGTGCTCAAAATAGGAGCATGAAACCGAACACCCCATGGGGAGGCAAAGGTCAACAAAATACTCCCCCTCCAAGCAGCAACTCAACAGGTGGAAACTATCCGGATGTACCGGAAGAAGGCGTCTTTGCCAGCAATGCCCCCGCACCGTATCGCCTCACCCATACCAGGGCGGCATCAAAAGACGTGTACGACACAGCACAAAGTGCCGGATCAATCCCGTCATTCACCGACTCACCCGCCGGGTGGGAGAGATGATGAATGAGGCGAAACTTATTGGGTTCCTTCTTAGGTACCAGCCCCAACGGGGAAACCCGCAAGTCAGGCAACGGCGGGGAACCAAATGGCCCGCCATGCGGCCTAACCGCACCTCCTTGAACAATTTTTCCTCAACCAACCTTGGTCGGAGCCGAGAGGAAAACAAATTTCGCACCGCCCCTACCGAAACACCCGCAACACTAGGAACGGTAACGGTCGTGTAAAGGCGCCATCCTTTCCACTGCCACCGGCGTCGCCCCTCTTAAAGTCAGCATTGACGGCTTTCCCGCCTCCCTTTTTGAAACATCGTGACAGGCTATGTGCCTCGCCACACTCGGAACACTCGTGCCGAAATCGGCACTCCGTCCCGAATTTACAATTCCCCTCATTAAATTGCCAGCATACCCCTTTTGCACCCCCCCGGACCTAGCTGGGCCTGGCGCCCCGCCCCCTTCCCGAACTGCTGACCCGCCCGCGGGGCGGCCATCAGCCTCATCCACAAACCTATATCCTTGTGGTCCCATCGCAAAGAGGGGCGTACCGCCATCCTCTGCTGAAATTGTTCATCATAACGTAGCCAGGCGGTCCCGCCATTGGTACGATATGCCTCCCCTATTGCATCCATGTAGCAGAAAAGGCCAGAACAGTGTTCCAGTGCCTTTTCCTCCACTACACTGGCCAGGATAGCGAATGCCTGCAGCCAGTTAGAAAAAGAGCGCGGAATCAAACGATACCGCCTCCTCTTACCCTCATCCAACCTAACCTTATCTAAATTAAACTGCACTATACTGTTATATTGTAACGAGACCCTTTGCAGAACATTACACTGTACCGTATACTGCAAGGGCACCGTATACCCCGCAGAGCACTGCAGCACAAAGCAAAATTTATATTTGAAACAATTCTTTGCAGAGCAGTGCACCACACTGTATACAGCAAACGTTATATTGAGCATTGCACCACACTGTATACAGCAAACGTTATATTGAGCATTGCACTATACTTTAGATTAACGATAGCAGACAAGCTGACAGGACCGCCTACCGAGCGGCCATGCAGAGAACTGGGCAGCTGCCGCAACCTGTCCCAAGGGCATAGACAATTGTAGCTGTGCGGGTGGTCAACATGCCTCCATGAGGCAGCTAGCGGGCTGCGCGAGATGCTGAGGCCGCGCCACCCCCAGCACCGATTTAACTCACCTGCTTGCCGCTCCTGGACTCCACTACTGCTGCGGGCAGAGCCAGCCAGAACCATACCTGCCCTATATTACCTTATAATCAGAGTGAGACACAGCATCCCCAGATAAGACAGCCAGCGGAGCTGCCAGGTATGCCGCGCCTGCACCCCCCAAGCCAGACTCATGATCAGCGAGGCCTCGGCACCGTGAGCAGCAGCTCTGAAGATTTTGCAGATTTGTTGTGGAAATATTAAGTTGTCACCTTGCCTTCATATTGTGCGATATGGCGTAGATTCATTTGTTGTCGACTGACCACGCAGATGTGGGGTTTTTTGTTGATGGCACATGGAGGTGTCATATCTTCTGTAGGCTGAATCACCTTGTAACCTAATGCTGACTGTATGTATGGGCGTGGCTCTGTACTATGGGAGTGTATGGGCGTGGCTCTGTACTATGGGAGTGGCTATTGAAAACCCTCCTTTTGTTGTCTACATAAATAAACTGAACACTGAGCTCCTCCAGGGATTTCTTGCTATGCTGGAGGAGAAATCAGTTGTTGGACCACTGACTCTGTCTGTCTGTGTTTTTTCAACTATTGCAAATTCGCTATCACTGAGCCCAAATTATTACAAGTCTGGATTTTCTACAACAGATTCAAACCCAGATGCAGGAAGCAGAGATTCCACAAACGACACGTGCTCCGCCCCTGTAGGAGAGGGGGAAGTTATATACACACGCCCCCACCTGTTCCCAATAAGCCCCACCTGGAAATGCAAGGAGCGATCAATAGCTTCCGCCCCTCGCACAAATACAGCCTTGCAGGCTTTACCCTGAAAATCGGCCGTTACAAAATCCCATTATAGTCTATGGGATTTTTACATTATCTGTTTTAACCCGTCATAACCCGTTATTAATAACAGCCATTATTTTGTGATGGGAGAAAGTAATGGGATATATAGTGCACGCACTATTTCTTTCCTTCTTTCTCCGGTCACAAAACAGTGAATCAGTGTTCGGACCGTGTGCACTATTTTTCGGTTGATTCAAAAGCCGGTCTGCTGCTAATGCCATCTGGCCATTGAAATGAATAGCATCCACTGTCCCGTGTTGCTGTATACATCAGCATCCTGTTTTCGGTGGAATGCCAACTGATAGTCTAACGAGATGTGGTGTCCCAGCACCAATAGCTGCCCTGTGGCTTTGGAGTGTCTCGGGCAGCTAGGTAGCGTACGGTGTTGGACCCACTCAAAGGACTTACTGTAAGATTAATTATGTTCATACTTTATTGCACAAATAATATATTTTTCTAAATTAATTATCTTACTGTTATATGTAGATGTATTTTCTATGTTACTGTAACTTTAATTGAGAGCAGTGAACCCCATGTGACCCTGCCTGCCAATGAGAACCCCTAAAGTCTCCCCTGTATAGTGTAGGGGGGGGGGGGGGGGGGAAGGAGTTTTTCAGGTTAGTGAAGTCTGAGCTACAGTGTGGTTCAGGTGTGTTGTGCCGTGTGGTTTGAGGAGAGACCTGCTTCAGATCTAATCTCTCAACTGGTCCTCCTGCAAGGATTACTGGCAAGGAGGAAATTCATGCCTCTGCAGAACAGTCTTCAGTACCTTGACAGGACTCTACCAGCCAGGATTCAATCTTCTATCTCACAAGTCAGTATTAATCTGTTTGGTGTAAGCACCGTAAGTCTCAGCAAGGCAACAGGGCTCCCATGGGGTTACGCTACACTCTCTCACCTAAAGCCAGCTGTACGTGTATTACCATCTGCACCAGCTCAGTAAAGACAGTTATCCGTAACCTGACATCGGTGTCTTCATTTACTCCCCGTGTCTGGCCCAGGAGAAGCTGTCCTCAACCTCGGACGGTGTATAGGATATCAGTGCCACGGCATCACAAAGTGATCAAGTATTTCTACTAGCACCCCGTAGACACCACATCTTGTTTTGGCGTGCACAAACAGGAAATGGGTGTGTTCCTACAAAACCCCCCAGCCTGAACTGTATGCTAGAAGCCGCACGGAGCGTGCGACAGTTTATGCGCCAGAAATACTGTACAGGACTTTGCTTTTTTGCCCACCAGCGCTAAGGAAATAGAGGTAAAGCACCTTATTCAAGGCCATACAGTGTGTGAAGATTGCAAAAGACTGTGTAACTCCAGTTTACCAGTATGTGTAAGCAGCGCAGCAAATTCATGCTGCGCCACAGAATCCAGTTCGCCCCAGCAGAGGTTAATCCAGTGAGCGCAAAGAGGGCGAAGGATTCCCACCATATGAAACGCCCCGCCACAGGGTGCGGGAACCCACTTGCTGTGCCAAAGCCTAAGAGGAACTCAAAGGACAGGGGATGGTTGAAGAGGCTGCATGGATGATGGATTTCTGGCTGGCGGCCATTTTGGGGGAGCTTGCTATAGAGCCAGCAGCAGGACTCCACCCACCAGTTGTGCCTTATGTGATGGGAGTGAAGAAGGTGGCAGCCACCACTTCAACAAAACCCAAAAGTGACATCACTGAGCTGGCCGGACGCCCCAGCGCCATGGAAGGCGGAAGAGCCTGCGTCCTCATAGCTACCCATATGGGGTTCTCTTCATGACATGTCATGTCACCTCCGAAAGCCGAATCTACTACTGACCAATCAGCGCCTGGACCCGGTAAACGATCCAAGTCACCCCCACTGCCACGGTGGGTGCTTGGCGACGAACCTGCGGTCATCCAGGTGATGTATAAGTACTTGACCCCTCTGCCTGGCAAAGAACACCCCCCCCTCCGATTCCCTCTGGCCTGACTCCAAAAGTGGAGCAGGAGGCCCGTATTGTTGCCATCATTCAAGAGATACATTGGGCAAAGAGAGCTGGAGCACGCCAGCGACGGTTCCCATCAGAAGTAAATCAGCAACAGCAAGTTGACACTAAATATCTTGAATGGGTGTACATCCACGTGCTTGACCACCCTATCCCAGGTGAAGCCCCTTTAGCCTTGCGACGGGCCACTGTTGTCAAATTTGATAAGCAGAGGGGGTTTGGGACCCAGATGGACTGTCACCATGGTGACACTATCCTAGTGAACAGGAGGGCTGTGAAAAGAGATCACCTACCCCGGCCCTTACACAATATTGAAAGTGGGGAAACTGTTGAATATACCCCAGTACAGAGTTCCAGAGGAGAATGGGCGGCTGCAGTAACCAGACAGAAAAACCCTACGCAGTTGCCATTTGTCTATTTCTCCTGAGAAGATTGGTCCTCTGACCCCCATGGACTGTTTACCACTAAGGTGGCTGCAGATGCAAAACCCCAGTCACCTCCACTAGAAGAAAGAGTTGAGGGAGTAGCTTCGGCAGAACCTCCCGCCCCAGTGGCGCCAGCTGCCTCTGTACAGATGGTGGTGGTTATTAGTCTCACTGTTTTGCATTAAAATCTCTCTAAAGTGTCCTGAACCAACACAATTAACCCGCCAGAGTGTTCTCCAGGAAGAGCTGCAAGATTCCTGTCCCAGCCAAGAAGAAGTTGTGACCGCCACCACTGGGATGGCAAGTACCCTACTTATTAAAATTCGGCAACAGAGGTGAGCCACAATAATGCTGTTCCCTTCATGAGCCTCATGTTTTCTTGTGTGCCTGTATTTTTCTGTTTTGGCGTCCAAGCCTAAGTTCTTGCCATTGTTTTCACCCTGCTATACCAGTCTGTGCAGGACTTTCATATAAACGCCCCAGGACTGATACTTGTTCTACCTACCAGCCTGTGCAGGACATTCCAGTTAAAGGGGTACTCCGGTGGTCAACGTGTTTTTCCGTTTTTAACTTACCCTATTTGTTTTGTTTAATTTCTATTCTTGTTGTTTAGGCTACTCTATTTCCTTTCTTTGTTGTCTTTTTATCCCCCACTTTGTTTTCCTATCTTTGCTTCTATTTCCTGTTTCTTGCTGTGCTGAAAACTACAAATCCCAGCATGCCACATGCCTTGCTGGTTTGGGGCGGCTCCTTTTTTTTTTTTTTTCCGCCCTTTACCCATCCTACTATTTTCCCGGGCCGGCCCCCTTATACACAGCACACTAATATAATCAGCCCTGGTTGGGATACACTGGCATACACACACAAAAGGGACTACAACTCCCAGCATATGTCATTCAGGAGTCTTCCGTCTGTGGTATAATACCTGCATGCTGCCTCTGTAGTCTCCTGGGGGTTGCAGTTGAGAATCACACCTCTATAGGGCATACACCAGTGTTTCCCAACCAGGGTGCCTCCAGGTGTTGCAAAACTTCTACTACCAGCATGCCTGGACAGCTGAAAGCTGTCCGGGCATGCTGGGAGTTGTAGTTTTAATACAGCTGAAGACACCCTGGTTGGGAAACAATGCACTTTGTTTGTTATATACTGAATAGGCTAGGCCAGTGTTTCCCAATCAGTGTGCCTCCAGCTGTTGCAAAACTACAACTCCAAGCAAGCCCAAAGGCAGTCAGGGCATGCTGGGAGTTGTAGTTTTACAACAGCTGGAGGCACATTGGTTTGGAAACACTGGTGTAACATGATGTGTATGCTGAATAGGCTAGAACAGTGATTCCCAACCAGTGTGCCTCCAGCTGTTGCAAATCTACAACTCCCAGCATGCCCAAAGTCTGTCTAGGCATGCTGGGAGTTGTAGCTTTGCAACAGCTGGAGGCACACTGGTTTGTAAACACTAGCATACACACACATAACAGGGACTACAACTCCCAGCATGTGTCATTCAGGAGTCCCCCCCCCCCTTCACACATAGAAATCATCCCCAGTCCGAGATTTATTCCCCTGCAGTCTATACATCCACAGCCCGTGCACTTTGTTAT
Organism: Hyla sarda; assembly: GCF_029499605.1. Classification (NCBI taxonomy): domain Eukaryota; kingdom Metazoa; phylum Chordata; class Amphibia; order Anura; family Hylidae; genus Hyla; species Hyla sarda. The sequence continues at coordinate 378,826,385 of NC_079192.1, read as the reverse complement.
CCTCCCTTTAGATAACACTCTTATCTTCTCTGTCACGCCCCCTCCATAGGCTTGCAATGAGGGGGCGGAGCCGTGACGTCACACGGGGCGGAGACGTTACGTCACTATGCTTCGTCCCTGTGATTGCTAGTAATCAGACCCGGAGCGAGCACGCTCCGGGGATGATTCTAGCGGGGTGCGGAATGGAAGATCACGGGGTCCCCAGCGGCGGGACCCCCGCGGTCAGGCATCTTATCCCCTATCCTTTGGATAGGGGATAAGATGTTTTAGCGCCGGAGTACCCCTTTAAGCCGACGCGACTTGTCGCTGAAAAGTCGCTTTTGATAAATTCAGCACCAATGCATTTTTCCGTCTAAAATAGACTAGAATGCATCATGTTCTAAAAATCCTCTAAAGCAAAAGTCGCAAAAAAGTCACACATATTTACACTGCGACTTTCTGTGCGACAAATATTAGATAGGAAAAAACAGTCTAAATCCTTTGATAAATCCCCCCCCATTATCTCCTTTTTTGCTACAGAAAACGACATTGGAGGGTTTCACATACAGTTTTATGTGCAACATTTTCATGAATGGATTAATAAAGGTAAATGGCAAATATAAAGATAGATCTCCCGTAACATCCACCTGTCCACCTGCCTCCTCGTTGTGCCTCCATTTGCTCGGTCATCACGGCGGTGAGTTGCTGGATCTAGTTTCTTGTTTATTGTATATAAAGGTAGATCTCCCTGCTGGAAAAAACTGAATGAAAAGCTGTCAAGAACTTTAACAAATAGCTGTGTGTGTACCTACCCCTTATGGAAACCAACCCAAAAAAGTGTGAAAAAACATTACAATACCGGACAGTTTTTCATCCACAAAAAAGGATTTTTCACTTAAACTTCTACGATGGACGTCCAATTTTAGTGAATGTGAATTACCATCCATTATTCCATTTAGTTTATTGGAACAAAAAAAAAAAAAAAAGGAAAAAAAAAGTTAATTTACCTTACATCTAAGGTTGCCACCTGGCTGGTATTTTACAGGCACAGCTGGTATTTTAGACACCCTGAGGGTGTTTTTATATTAAGAATATCGGCAATGTAATTTAAACATGGCCATTGCTTGGGCCATTTGGGGATGCATTTAACTATTAGTGCATCTTACAGACGTGCCTATAGTTACACGGGAACCTGTATGTTTTTTCCTGACAGTAGGGGCCTTCACTACATTTACTTAAAGGGGTCTGTCACTACTGCTTAAAGCCGGGTCTCCACTGAGTAATTTTTCGCAAAAACGCTGTTAAAAACGCCCATTTTGCCGCATGGCGTTTTTTTTTTGCGAAAAAACGCTGCGGCCAGATGTTAGCTGTAAGTCTATAGGAAACTGCAGAAACCCTTATGCACTTGGTGTTTTTGAGTTTGGCGTTTTTTTTATCCTTTTGGAGTTTTTTAGTGATTTTGGTCAAAAACGCTGGATTTTAAAAACGTCTGCTTGCTGAGGGTCTGGCGTTTTTTTTTGCAAAAACGTTGCGTTTTTCCCCCATAGAAGTCTATGGGTGTGAAAAAACGCAAAGAAAAACGCTATGTGGGTTTTAACTTTGGCGTTTTTGCAGGCGGGTTTTAATCTTTTTTGGACTTTAGCGATCCAAAAAAGTGAGGGAGATACCTTTTTTATTTAAATTTCATAGGGTAACATTAAAAAAAATTATAAAAAATATACATTATTAAAGAAATTTTATTTAATTTTGAAACAGTAAGCAATTTATGTGGGCGGGCAGGGCACTAAAATGTATCCGACAATTATAAAAATATAGTGTATGTGAGTGTCTAACTTTTTTATTCATTTTTAGGTAGTACTACTACTCCCAGCATGGACCACACTGTTCCATGATAGGAGTAGTAGTACTTTGACTCACTGTCAGATTGCCCCGGCTGTCACATTTGTCAGCCGCGGCGATCCTCCAGTATACTGTATAGGCTGGCCGCTCTCCTCTGGTCCCCTGTACTGCCGTATATTTACAAATATTCATATTTCCTGCTGAGATGTGATTGGACAGAGGGTTCTAGCCAATCACAAATGTCTGGGAAATATCAATATTAGGACATATACGGCAGGGACCTTAGAAGAGCGGCCGGCCGGATCTATACTGGATGATCGCAGCTGATGTCTAGAGTGACATCAGCTGTGATCATTTCTACTACTACCCCCAACATGGAGCACACACTGCTCCATGATGGAAGCTGTAGTACCTGCATTAATAGATCGCAACAAGCGTCACCTCTGACACCTGTTGCGATCTGTAAAAGTACTACAGCTCCCATCATGGAGCACAGTGTGCTCCATGTTGGGAGTAGTAGTAGAAATGATCACAGCTGATGTCACTCTAGACATCAGCTGCGATCATCCTGTATAAAGTATAGATGCAGCCGGCCGGCCACTCTTCTAAGGTCCCTGCCGTATTTGTCCTAATTAGGGATCGACCGATTATCGGTATGGCCGATTTTATCGGCCGATAATCACGATTTTGGGCATTATCGGTATCGGCAATTACCTTGCCGATAAGCCGATAATGCCTTGCCCCCCGCACCGCCCCCACCGCACCGCGACCGCCCCTCCCCCAACTCGCCGCACCACACCGCCCCCCCCGACCCACCGCACCGCGTCGCACCCCCCACCGTAGTGCTGGGCGGTATACCGGTATGAACCGGATACCGTTTTTTTACTCCCACGGTATGGATTTTTGCCCATACAGCTATACCGGTCGGGCCCCTCCACCACCCTCCGAGTCAATAAAAAAAAATAAACTTACCCGTAATGGGGGTGGTCCGGGCCATCCATCCTTCTTGTAGTGTCTGGCGGCATTCCGGGTGGAGGGTGAACCGGTCCGAGCTGTACTTGTTCTCCGGGGGTCCTCTTCTCCCCTCCGTGCAGGCTGCGGCCTAGAACGCTGCATAGACGCCGCTACTCCGTGACGTCAGGTGCGTCGCTGCGCACGGGCGTCACTGCGCAGCGGCGTCTATGCTGCGTTACTAGGCCGGAGCCTGCCCGGAGTGGAGAAGAGGACCCCCGGAGAAGAAGTACAGCCCGGACCGGTTCACCCTCCACCTGGAATGCCGCCGGACACTACAGGAAAGATGGATGGCCCGGACCACCCTGATAGGTAGGGGGAGAGAAGCGGGTGGCGGCGGCGGCCTATGGCACCGCAAAAGCTACTGCAGTGCATTGATTTAAAGATCAATTTAATGATCTGTAGCGGTGTCGCGGGGGGATAAATAGCCGATAACTTATACCGGAATATAGGTATAAGTTATCGGCTATCGGCCCTAACCTCCACCGATTATCGGTATCGGCCCTAAAAAAATGATATCGGTCGATCCCTAGTCCTAATATTCATATTTCCCAGACATTTGTGATTGGCTAGAACCCTCTGGCCAATCACATCTCAGCGGAAAATATGAATATTAGTAAATATACGGCAGTACAGGGGACCAGAGAAGAGCGGCCAGCCTATACAGTATACAGGAGGATCGCCGTGGCTGACAAATGTGACAGCCGGGCGATCTGACTGAGTCAAAGTACTACTATTCTTATCATGGAACAGTGTGTTCCATGATGGGAGTATTAGTACAACCTAAAAAATGTAAAAAATAAAGGTTAAAAAGTCAAAAAAACACAAATACACTTTATTAAACACATTATTAAAAACATACTTTTTATTTTTTACATCCCTACAGCATCCTTTTTTTTTTTTTTTTTTTTGGTACCCGACAAAGGGTACCAAAAAAACGCCATAGTGCAAAAAAAAGCTATTTCCACATAAAGCCTCAAACGCAAGAAAAAACGCGAGAAAAAAAGGCAAGAACGCAGGGCAGTTTTTGACAAAAAAAAAACCACTACAAAAAACTCAGTTGAGACCCAGCCTAAAGGGAACTGCTATTAATACCTAAAGAGGCTCACTAAAGGAAACTGCTATTACTACCTAAAGGGGATCAATAAAGTGGGCTGCTATTACTACCTAAAGGGGGCTGCTATTACTACCTAAATGGGATAACTAAATGCATCTGTTATTACTACCTAATGAAGGTCATTAAAGAGCCATTCCCTGATAAAGCCTATCGCTCTGCAGCTGACCCAAAATTACAACTTCCAGCATGTTGCACCATTACTAGACATGAGTGGACTTTTTTGAAAATTGTCAGTTCAATTTGGCTTTGTTCGACGTGAACCGGGAATAAAATAAGCCCCAAACACGTTTCCAACACTGCCTAACAGCACTAAAGCCCTGATTTCAAGTAGTTTTAGGGTGCGTTCCCACAGGGCGTATACGCAGAGTATTTCACGCTGCGCAAAATTTGCGGCAGCAGAGGGAAATACGCTGCGTATTCTTTGCTCACTATACACACAGGGCTTTCCGGCGGCAGCCCTATGTGTGCAGTGAGTTTTGCAGGCAGGGTCGTGTGCCGGCGTGACTGTGATGCACGGCTCTGCCTCCAAAACTCACTACACACCTAGGGCTGCTGCCTGAAAGCCCTGTGTGTATAGAGAGCAAGGAATACGCAGCGTATTTCCAGCTGCTGCCGTAAGTTTTGCGCAGCGTGAAATATGCTGCGTATACGCCCTATGGGAACGCACCCTTAAAGTGGATTTAAGGCTCACTTATGATGATATTCGGTCAGATTTTTTAGGTTTAGGCTAGGATTCCACTGAGTTTTTATTTCCCCACCAGCAAAAACGCCAGGAAAAACTGCCACTGATTTTCCCTGCGTTTTGGCAGTTTTTCTGGCGTTTTTCCTGGTGTGTGGAAACAGCCAGTTTTGTCCCCTGTGGCAGTTTTTTTTACTTCCTTCAGGGTACCACTCAGTGGGTTGGATGCTGAGTGCCCAGTCCACAGAGTATAAGGAGATGAGGAGTGATGTACAGCATCACTACTCACTTCCCCCAGCTGTATAGTATACAGTTACCCTCACTGGTAACGTCAGGTTGTTGCTGCTTGGTTGGTATTGTGCAAAGAATGAATGATATGGGGAACCCTATGCGTTTTTTTTAATTTATTTCTCGAATAGGGTTCCTCGTATTTTTATTCACAGCAAGATACCAACCAAGCAGCAACAGCCTGACGATACCAGGGTGGGTGAGGAACATTGTTCCTTGCCCTCCCCAGCCTAAATAACGCAGCCTGTTACCGGCTAGGCCCAGGAGCGCCATTTTTGACGCTCCGGGCCTGTTGGTACAGGCTCTACCCGGCACCCCATGTGGCGATGAGTGCCGGGGTAATAATTGGGGGTTAGCGCTAGCTATTTTTGGGGCTAAAGCTAATCCCGGGCATAGTAATGGATTCCATCAATAAGACCGGCTTCCACTACTAAGCTTGAAAATTCTATAAAAAAAAATACACGAGAGATTGGAAAAATTATCCCCACAGCCCTCGTTAGCCAGCTTATTAAAAGAAAAAAATCCAGTTCATCCGCCGTAATCCATCGAATCCGCCGTAATCCTCCGCATACATGGATCTGAAATGAGAAGAAGAAAAAAAACACAAAAAATTGGTTATGACATTTTTGGCACTCTCCACTGGGGACAGCACCCATAATGCAATGTCTACCCAAACAGGGAGCCTACAATTGGTGCAAAACTACAGCTCCCAGCATGCCCAGACAGACGCCTTTGGCTGCCTGGGCATGCTGGGAGTTGTAGTTTAGCAACAGCTGGAGTCTCCCTGTCTGGGAAGACACTGCCAGAAGGGTCTGTTCACATAATACAAAACGGACAATGTGAACAGAGCCTCAGACTTACCAGCCTGGCTCCCATCTGTAGCTCCACCTGCAGTTAAGAAAAGATCACAGCAGAAGTCACTCCTGACACCCGCTGTGATCCTCCTGTATAAAGTATACAAAGGGGATCAAAAGTTTGGGCACCCCAGGTAAAAATTTGTATTAATGTGCATAAAGAAGCTAAGGAAAGATGGAAAATCTCCAAAAGGTATCAAATTACAGATTAGACATTCTTATAATATGTCAACAAAAGTTAGATTTTATTTCCATCATGAAATGACTGCCCCCTTTGCAAAGCTGAGACCTGCCAGTGTCATGGATTGTTCTCAATCATCATCTGGGAAGACCAGGTGATGTCAATCACAAAGGTTTTAAGTGCCCAGACTCATCTGACCTTGCCCCAACAATCAGCACCGTGGGTTCTTCTAAGCAGTTGTCTAGAAATCTGAAACTGAAAATAGTTGACGCTCATAAAGCTGGAGAAGGCTATAAGAAGATAGCAAAACGTTTTCAGATGTCAATATCCTCTGTTTGGAATATAATTAAGAAATGGCAGTCATCAATAATAGTGGAAGTTAAAGCAAGATCTGGAAGGCCAAGAAAAATATCAGACAGAACAGCTTGCAGGATTGTGAGAAAAACAATTCAAAACCCACGTTTGACTGCACAATCCACTGGAGGACTGGAGGACACTGGAGTTGTGGTACACTATTCCACTATAATGAGATACTTGTACAAATATGGTCTTCATGGAAGAGTCATCAGAAGAAAACCTCTTCTACGTCCTCACCACAAAAATCAGCGTTTGAACTTTGCAAATGAACATATAGACAAGCCTGATGCATTTTGGAAACAAGTTCTGTGGACCAATGAGGTTAAAATTGAACTTTTTGGCCGGAATGAGCAAAGGTACGTTTGGAGAAGAAGGGGAACAGAATTGAATTAAAAGAACCTCTGTCCAACTGTTAAGCATGGGGGTGGATCAATCATGTTTTGGGGTTATATTGCAGCCAGTGGCACAGGGAACATCTCACGAGTAGAAGGAAAAAAGGATTCAATAAAATTTCAGCAAATTTTGGATGCTAACTTGATGCCATCTGTGAAAAAGCTGAAGTTAAAGAGAGGATGGCTTCTACAAATGGATAATGATCCTAAACACACCTCAAAATCCACGGGGCTTTACATCAAGAGGCATAAACTGAAGATTTTGCCATGGCCTTCACAATCTCCTGACCTCAACATAATTGAAAATCTATGGACAGACCTTAAAAGAGCAGTGCTTGACAGACAGCCCAGAAATTTAAAAGAACTGGAAGACTTTTGTAAGGAAGAATGTGCAAAGATACCTCAAACAAGAATTGACAGACTCTTGGCTGGCTACAAAAAGCGTTTACAAGCTGTGATACTTGCCAAAGGGGGCAGTACAAGATATTTACTCTGCAGGGTGCCCAAACTTTTGCAGATGCCATTTTATTGTTTTCTGTTATTTTGAAAGTGTAAATGATGGAAATAAAATCTAACTTTTGTTGACATATTATAACAATGTTTAATCTGTAATTTGATGCCTTTGGGATATTTTTCCATTTTTTCTTGGCTTCTTTATGCACATTAATACAATTTTTTACCTGGGGTGCCAAACTTTTGATCCCCACTGTACAGTCAATGGCTGTCCGGCAATACTGAAAGTTGTTATTTTGCAACAGCTGGAGGCTCCGTTTTGGAAAAACTTACATACAAGACGTTTTTTATTTTTATTGGGGGGGTGGGGCACAGTGTAAGGGTGTAGTGTGTATGTAGTGTTTTACTCTTTATTCACGGGTTAGTGTAGTGTTTTTAGGCAACATTCACACGGGCGAAGGTTTACAGTGTGTTTCCCGCTGCAGCAGAAAATTTGCCGCATCTCAAACTTGAAGAGGGAAACTTGCTGTAAAACCCTGCCCATGTGAATGTACCCAGTACATACACATGGGGGAGGGGGTGGGCAAAACTACAACTCCCAGCAAGCACTGACAGACCGTGGATGCTGGGAGTTGTAGTTATGCAACAGCTGGAGGCACACTGGTTGGGATTGGGAAACACTGAGTTAGGTAACAGACTACCGCAGTGTTTCCGCACCACTGTCTGTTTCCTAACTCAGTGTTTCCCAACCCGTGTGCCTCCAGCTGTTGCAAAACTACAACTCCCAGCATGCATGGTCTGTCAGTGCATGCTGGGAGTTACAGTTTTGCAACAGCAGGAGGCACACAGGTTGGGAAACACTGAGTTAGGAAAAATACAATGTTTCCCAACCAGTGTGCCTCCAGTTGTTGCAATATTACAACTCCCAGCATGCCCAGACAGCCGATGGACATGTTGGGAGTTGTAGTTATGCAACAACTGGAGGAAAACAGTTTGGAGACCACTGTGTAGTGGTCTTCAAACTGTAGCCCTCCAGATGTTGCAAAACTTCAACTCCAAGCATGCCCAGACTGCCCAGACATGCTGGGAGCTGCAGTTCGGCAACATCTGAAGGGCCAGATGTTGCTGAACTACAACTCCCAGCATGCCTGGACATTCTCGGCATGCTTTGAATTGACATCTGGCGCACTACAGTTTGGACACCACTGTATAGTGGTCTCCAAACTGTGCCCTTCCAGATGTAGCAAAACTACAACTTCCAGCATGCTGAGACTGTCTGGGCATGCTGAGAGTTGTAGTTTTGCAACATCTGGAAGGACACAGTTTGGAGACCACTGTATAGTGGTCTTCAAACTGTGCCCCTCCAGATGTTGCAAAACTACAACTCCCAGCATGCCCAGAAGCCAAAGGCTGTCTGGGCATGCTGGGAGTTGTACTTTTGAAACTCCTAGAAGCTGCAGTGAAGATCAAGGCGATCTTCACTGCAGCATCTGACACCGCCGCCACACCACTTGCCTGCCGCCTGTCCTGGTCCCCGCATGACTGCCGCCGATCCCCAGGTAACGGCTGCCGGTTCCCGCCGCATCCATGGCCCCTGCAACTCGCCGCCATCTTTCCCCCGCTCTGCCCCGAAATCCAGGGGAGGGCAGAGGTAGAAATGAACGTTCACCCTGCCCCTGCCCTGGGATGCGCCAATCAGTCTGCCGATTGGCCAATCGCAGGGGATAGGAGGAGGTGGCACCCTGCCATTTCGCTCCTATCCTCTAGGATGATCGGGGCTGTCTCTCACTGCTCCGATCATCCCTATTTTCCGGGCTATCGGGTCATCAGAGACTCGATCAGCCCGGAATAGCAGCAAGTCTCCGATCTGAATTGATCGGCGTTTTGTGGTGATTGCCGACACGGGGGGGGGGGGGCCTCAGGAACCCCCCCAGGCATTTGCATGGGATGCCTGCTGGATGATTTCACCAGGCATCCCGGTCCTGTCCCCATCCCGGACCGAAATTCCCACGGGCATACAGGTACGCCTTGATCCTTAAGTACCAGGGAGCAAGGGGCGTATCTGTACGCCCTTCGTCCCCAAGAGGTGGGGGGGCGGTGGCGGTGATAGGACTCAGGACCCCCGGACAGACAGGGGGAGAGAAACGGGTGGCGGCCTATGGCACCGCAAAAGCCACTGCAGTGCATTGATTTAAAGCGCCCGCTTTAAATCAATGATCTGCAGCAGTGTCGCGGGGGGATAAATAGCCGATAAGTTATCGGCTATCGGCCCTAACCTCCACCGATTATCGGTATCGGCCCTAAAAAAACGATATCGGTCGATCCCTAAAATATATATACTAAAACTATAATTAGTGTAAAATCTATCAATAAAAAAGAATTCAGCACAAAAGTGTTCAATGTCCACTATATACCCTACCTTATAGTTATATAGCACGTGGAAAGGTGTTGATACAAGCCATGAGGCTGTGAGCACATCACATGACCAGGACTGATTTTTATGGCTTCTATTGAATGACAGCAAGCAGAGATCTTGACAATTAATGCTAAAAATATACTGAAAACTTTAGCTCAGTGTTTCCCATCCAGGGTGCCTCCAGCTGTGGCAAAATTACAACTCCAAGCATTCCCGGACGGGTTGTAGTTTTGCCACAGCTGGAGGCACCCTGGTTGGGAAACTCTGCTTTAGCTAATGAACCACTTAACTCTTTTCATTCAAAACAAACTTCAGATTTCAGTAAATCTATCTAAAAGATTTATGTTTTATTTGTCCAGGTCCAAGTCGGTTGCTGTTTTGTTGCTATGAAGGACTCTGCAGAGAGGACAAACTAATAAGAATATTAATAAAAATCAGCTTTATTGCTAAATTGTGAAGGACATTATACTTCTGGCTAGATGATCACCATGGAGACCGAGTTATATAAAGAACATTTTATGGGATTTCATTATTACAATTAGTGAAAGAAAGGGCATCAAAGACTTCGAAACCTGAGATTCAACTATATATTTAACTCTAAGAGATAAAGGGGGAGCAGGGAAAGGGAATTCTCCATTGTGGAGAGGAAATTCGGTAGCTCGTGGGGACATCAAGTGGTCATTTTCAGTATTGCAATTTAAAAGACAAACTTAGTGTAAACTATTTAAGGTGGCTATTACGGTGTAAAATATCAGATGGACAGTAAAAACATTGGGAGATATACAGAACATCCCTAAAATAGGTTGTCCAACAGTATAACTAACACACATATATATATATATATATATATATATATATATATATTTATGGCCATACATTTAATATATATTTGCACAGAGGCTGTAGAGAAACGCGCCGGAGGGTGAGATGAAAGAGCACGAGGTGAAGAGTGTCCTACAGACCCTAGGGTGCGGGTCCCTACCAGGGGACAGGCAGCATTGCTTTAATAGTAATTTTACTTATGCACTGTGCAGTGTTATTTCTATTTATTGGGCCCATGTGCATTATAGTATATAGAATATAAAATATATTTGGATATTTGTGCAATTGTTCAGATTAATTAAATACAATATTTGGAATATCTTTAGATTCCGGGCACATGCAATTTGTATTGTATGTCTGTCATTTCCTCTTATGTAGATTTACCATTTGTTTCATCATATCTCGTGTTCCGCCACCACAGTTTTTAATTTGTCCAATGTGTTTATGGGTTTTATGGGTATTTTGGGATTCTATGGATTGTATATGAGAAAATAGAATAAAATAAAAACTAAATAAAAATCTAAAATAAAATATATTGGATATTTGGTGTAATTTTGTCTGAATGTGTTCTTTTGGCCATCTTGTCAGGATTATCAAAGTGTGTTTAAAGGGGTACTCCGCCCCTAGACATCTTATCTCCAATACAAAGGATTGGGGATAAGATGTCTGATCGCTGGGGGTTCATACGTAGGGCCCATGCGATCTCGGTCCGGCACCCTGGCATTTTGTGTTCAGAACCTCAGCTGCCCTAAGCTACAGGTGGCCGTGGTAATTGCTACCCCTTTCTTAATGTCTATGGGAGGGGGTGACGGTTGTGGTCGATTGTAATATGGCACGGAGTGGAGTTCCCTCCGTGCAGCAGATTACTTGGGTGTCAGGCCGGAGATCCTGGTGGTCCCTGTGGCTGGAATTCGAGCGATTTGACATTTTACCTCTATACTATGGATTAGGGATATGATGTCTAGGGGCAGAGTACCCCTTTACATTCAGAGACCTGTGTATTTCTTGATTTTAATGTTATATTCCATCTATGATTAAGTGACAATGTAGGGGCTGGGTGGTAGGCCCCACATATTGTTGTTTATACCTGCACTCTATTAGATATAGAATACTGTATAATATAGATGGATGGACACTTTATATAATATTTAATAAAGAACATTTCACCCGACACATGAGAATGAAAATTGCCAACTGTGTCCTGTATCATTTGGTAGTATTTCCTAAAGCTAATGTTTTGTAGACAGATGGCTGCCATGCAGCATTGGGCACCATAGTCAATAGTCTATAGATGCTATATGACAGAGCTTCCCATATCCACAGTACCCGTCTCTACATGGTGCTGGGTCACACACGGGAGACGGTGCTATGGAGAATGAAGTCCAAGAATTCAACACTCTCCTTACTAAAATGACTTGTGAAACTGATTACCCCAAGGGTTAACATTAAAGTATGATGAAGAAAATAAGGGTGCAAAATATCCACTACCTCTCTGTTCTAAATAAATATGGGGTCATCTAGGTATTGTTAAATAACACTACATTGGATGTTCACTGTCACGATGCCGGCTGGCAGGTAGTGGACCCTCTGTGCCAGAGAGGGATTGGCGTGGACCGTGCTAGTGGACCGGTTCTAAGCCACTACTGGTTTTCACCAGAGCCCGCCGCAAAGCGGGATGGTCTTGCTGCGGCGGTAGTGACCAGGTCGTATCCACTAGCAACGGCTCACCTCTCTGGCTGCTGAAGATAGGCGCGGTACAAGGGAGTAGGCAGAAGCAAGGTCGGACGTAGCAGAAGGTCGGGGCAGGCAGCAAGGATCGTAGTCAGGGGCAACGGCAGAAGGTCTGGAAACACTGGCAAGGGACACACAAGGAACGCTTTCACTGGCACTAAGGCAACAAGATCCGGCAAGGGAGTGCAAGGGAAGTGAGGTAATATAGGGAGTGCACAGGTGATAACTCTAATTGGAACCACTGCGCCAATCAGCGGCGCAGTGGCCCTTTAAATCGCAGAGACCCGGCGCGCGCGCGCCCTAGGGAGCGGGGCCGCGCGCGCCGGGACAGAACAGACGGGGAGCGAGTCAGGTAGGAGAGCCGGGGTGCGCATCGCGAGCGGGCGCTACCCGCATCGCGAATCGCATCCCGGCTAGCAGCAGGATCGCAGCGCCCCGGGTCAGAGGACGTGACCGGGGCGCTGCAGCGGAGGAGGTGAAGCGAGCGCTCCGGGGAGGAGCGGGAACCCGGAGCGCTCGGCGTAACAGTACCCCCCCCCTTGGGTCTCCCCCTCTTCTTGGAGCCTGAGAACCTGAGGAGCAGACTTTTGTCAAGGATGTTGTCCTCAGGTTCCCAGGATCTCTCTTCAGGACCACAACCCTCCCAGTCTACTAAAAAAAAATTTTTTCCTCTGACCTTTTTGGCAGCCAAAATCTCCTTGACCGAGAAGACGTCCGAGGAGCCGGAAACAGGAGTGGGAGGAACAGATTTGGGAGAAAAACGGTTGAGGATGAGTGGTTTGAGAAGAGAGACGTGAAAGGCATTAGGGATACGAAGAGAAGGAGGAAGAAGAAGTTTATAAGAGACAGGATTAATTTGACACAGAATTTTGAAAGGACCAAGATAGCGTGGTCCCAACTTGTAGCTAGGGACACGGAAGCGGACATATTTAGCGGAGAGCCATACCTTGTCTCCAGGGGAAAAAACGGGGGGAGCTCTTCTTTTCTTATCCGCGAACCTCTTCATGCGTGAAGAAGCCTGTAAGAGAGAATTTTGGGTCTCTCTCCATATAATGGAAAGGTCACGAGAAATTTCATCCACAGCGGGCAGACCAGAGGGCAAGGGGGTAGGGAGGGGGGGAAGAGGGTGACGGCCGTACACCACGAAAAATGGGGATTTGGAGGAAGATTCAGAGACCCTGAAGTTATACGAGAATTCGGCCCATGGAAGGAGATCTGCCCAGTCATCCTGGCGGGAGGAAACAAAATGTCGCAAATAATCACCCAGGATCTGGTTAATTCTTTCTACTTGTCCATTGGACTGGGGATGATATGCAGAGGAAAAATTTAATTTAATCTTGAGTTGTTTACAGAGAGCTCTCCAGAATTTAGACACGAATTGGACCCCTCTATCCGAGACAATCTGCGTAGGCAACCCGTGAAGACGAAAAATGTGTACAAAAAATTGTTTAGCCAACTGAGGCGCAGAAGGAAGACCAGGAAGAGGAATGAAATGTGCCATTTTGGAGAATCGATCAACGACCACCCAAATAACGGTGTTGCCACGGGAAGGGGGTAAATCAGTAATAAAATCCATACCAATCAGAGACCAAGGCTGTTCGGGGACAGGCAGAGGATGAAGAAAACCAGCGGGCTTCTGGCGAGGAGTCTTATCCCGGGCACAGATAGTGCAGGCTCGCACAAAGTCCCCAACATCCGTCTCCAGAGTTGGCCACCAATAGAAGCGGGAGATGAGTTGCACAGATTTCTTGATGCCCGCATGACCTGCGAGATGGGAGGAGTGACCCCATTTGAGGATTCCGAGGCGTTGGCGTGGAGAAACAAAGGTCTTTCCTGGAGGAGTCTGTCTGATGGAGGCAGGAGAAGTGGAGATCAGGCAGTCAGGTGGAATGATGTGTTGCGGAGGGAGATCAACTTCTGAGGCATCCGAGGAACGAGAGAGAGCATCGGCTCTAATGTTCTTATCGGCAGGACGAAAGTGAATCTCAAAATTAAATCGGGCAAAGAACAGAGACCACCGGGCCTGGCGAGGATTCAGCCGTTGGGCCGACTGGAGGTAGGAGAGGTTCTTGTGGTCGGTGTAGATAATAACAGGAAATCTTGATCCCTCCAGCAGATGCCTCCATTCCTCAAGTGCTAATTTAATGGCTAGAAGTTCTCGATCCCCGATGGAGTAGTTCCTCTCCGCTGGAGAGAAGGTCCTAGAGAAAAAACCACAAGTGACAGCATGCCCGGAAGGATTTTTTTGTAGAAGAACAGCTCCAGCTCCTACTGAGGAGGCATCAACCTCCAATAGGAAGGGTTTGGAAGGGTCAGGTCTGGAGAGCACGGGAGCCGAAGAAAAGGCAGACTTGAGTTGTTTAAAGGAGTCTTCTGCTTGAGGAGGCCAGGACTTGGGATCAGCATTTTTCTTGGTTAAAGCCACGATAGGAGCCACAATGGTAGAAAAATGTGGAATAAATTGCCTGTAATAATTGGCGAACCCCAAAAAGCGTTGGATAGCACGGAGTCCGGAGGGGCGTGGCCAATTTAAGACGGCAGAGAGTTTGTCTGGATCCATCTGTAGTCCCTGGCCAGAGACCAAATATCCTAGAAAAGGAAGAGATTGGCATTCAAACAGACATTTCTCAATTTTGGCATAGAGTTGGTTGTCACGAAGTCTCTGAAGAACCATACGGACATGCCGGCGGTGTTCCTCTAGATTGGCAGAAAAAATTAGGATATCGTCCAGATATACCACAACACAGGAGTATAATAGATCACGAAAAATTTCATTGACAAAGTCTTGGAAGACGGCAGGAGCATTGCACAGTCCAAAGGGCATGACCAGATACTCAAAGTGTCCATCTCTGGTGTTAAATGCCGTTTTCCACTCGTCCCCCTCTCTGATGCGGATGAGGTTATAAGCGCCTCTTAAGTCCAATTTAGTGAAGATGTGGGCACCTTGGAGGCGATCAAAGAGTTCAGAGATGAGGGGTAAGGGGTAGCGGTTCTTAACCGTGATTTTATTAAGACCGCGGTAGTCAATGCAAGGACGTAGGGAGCCATCTTTTTTGGAGACAAAGAAAAATCCGGCTCCGGCAGGAGAGGAGGATTTACGGATAAAGCCCCTTTTTAGATTCTCCTGGACGTATTCGGACATGGCAAGAGTCTCTGGGGCAGAGAGAGGATAAATTCTGCCCCGGGGTGGAGTAGTACCCGGGAGGAGGTCGATAGGGCAATCATAAGGCCTGTGAGGAGGTAGAGTCTCAGCTTGTTTTTTGCAGAAAACATCCGCGAAGTCCATATAGGCCTTGGGGAGACCGGTTACTGGAGGAACCACAGAGTTACGGCAAGGGTTACTGGGAACCGGTTTTAGACAGTTCTTGGAACAAGAGGACCCCCAACTCTTGATCTCCCCAGTGGACCAATCCAGGGTTGGGGAATGAAGTTGAAGCCAGGGAAGTCCAAGGAGAATCTCCGAGGTGCAATTGGGGAGGACCAAAAGTTCAATCCTCTCATGATGAGATCCGATGCTCATAAGAAGGGGCTCCGTGCGGAAACGTATGGTACAGTCCAATCTTTCATTATTTACACAATTGATGTAGAGGGGTCTGGCGAGACTGGTCACAGGGATGTTGAACCTGTTGACGAGAGAGGCCAAAATAAAATTTCCTGCAGAACCAGAGTCCAAGAAGGCCACTGTAGAGAAGGAGAAGGCAGAAGCAGACATCCGCACAGGCACAGTAAGACGTGGAGAAGCAGAGTAGACATCAAGGACTGTCTCACCTTTGTGCGGAGTCAGCGTACGTCTTTCCAGGCGGGGAGGACGGATAGGACAATCCCTCAGGAAGTGTTCGGTACTAGCACAGTACAGGCAGAGGTTCTCCATACGGCGTCGTGTCCTCTCTTGAGGTGTCAGGCGAGACCGGTCGACCTGCATAGCCTCCACGGCGGGAGGCACAGGAACAGATTGCAGGGGACCAGAGGAGAGAGGAGCCGAGGAGACGAAACGCCTCGTGCGAACAGAGTCCATATCTTGGCGGAGTTCCTGACGCCTTTCAGAAAAACGCATGTCAATGCGAGTGGCTAGGTGAATAAGTTCGTGTAGATTAGCAGGAATTTCTCGTGCGGCCAGAACATCTTTAATGTTGCTGGATAGGCCTTTTTTGAAGGTCGCGCAGAGGGCCTCATTATTCCAGGACAATTCTGAAGCAAGTGTACGGAATTGTACGGCATACTCGCCAACGGAAGAATTACCCTGGACCAGGTTCAACAGGGCAGTCTCAGCAGAAGAGGCTCGGGCAGGTTCCTCAAAGACACTTCGGATTTCCGAGAAGAAGGAGTGTACTGAGGCAGTGACGGGGTCATTGCGGTCCCAGAGCGGTGTGGCCCATGACAGGGCTTTTCCGGACAGAAGACTGACTACGAAAGCCACCTTAGACCTTTCAGTGGGAAACAGGTCCGACATCATCTCCAGATGCAGGGAACATTGGGAAAGGAAGCCACGGCAAAACTTAGAGTCCCCATCAAACTTATCCGGCAAGGATAAGCGTATCCCAGGAGCGGCCACTCGCTGCGGAGGAGGTGCAGGAGCTGGCGGAGGAGATGACTGCTGAAGCTGTGGTAGCAACTGTTGTAGCATAACGGTCAGTTGAGACAGCTGTTGGCCTTGTTGCGCAATCTGTTGTGACTGCTGGGCGACCACCGTGGTGAGGTCAGCGACAACTGGCAGAGGAACTTCAGCGGGATCCATGGCCGGATCTACTGTCACGATGCCGGCTGGCAGGTAGTGGACCCTCTGTGCCAGAGAGGGATTGGCGTGGACCGTGCTAGTGGACCGGTTCTAAGCCACTACTGGTTTTCACCAGAGCCCGCCGCAAAGCGGGATGGTCTTGCTGCGGCGGTAGTGACCAGGTCGTATCCACTAGCAACGGCTCACCTCTCTGGCTGCTGAAGATAGGCGCGGTACAAGGGAGTAGGCAGAAGCAAGGTCGGACGTAGCAGAAGGTCGGGGCAGGCAGCAAGGATCGTAGTCAGGGGCAACGGCAGAAGGTCTGGAAACACTGGCAAGGGACACACAAGGAACGCTTTCACTGGCACTAAGGCAACAAGATCCGGCAAGGGAGTGCAAGGGAAGTGAGGTAATATAGGGAGTGCACAGGTGATAACTCTAATTGGAACCACTGCGCCAATCAGCGGCGCAGTGGCCCTTTAAATCGCAGAGACCCGGCGCGCGCGCGCCCTAGGGAGCGGGGCCGCGCGCGCCGGGACAGAACAGACGGGGAGCGAGTCAGGTAGGAGAGCCGGGGTGCGCATCGCGAGCGGGCGCTACCCGCATCGCGAATCGCATCCCGGCTAGCAGCAGGATCGCAGCGCCCCGGGTCAGAGGACGTGACCGGGGCGCTGCAGCGGAGGAGGTGAAGCGAGCGCTCCGGGGAGGAGCGGGAACCCGGAGCGCTCGGCGTAACATTCACCTATGGTGGCTACCAATGAAAATGATTTCAAAAGCCCCACATAGACAGTGATGATGATGACCAAGACGACCATGATGACCAACCTGTATAGTTCCATCTGCCTCGAAAAAGCTGGAAAGGATGGTGATCTGTATTGCTATAGTACACTGACAGCCATATTGACAGCATGAAGGAAACAGATGAGTACGGATAAAAGAAACTTCCAGAAGGTCAACCGTCACTGCAGCACTCCACCAATATGGTTGCAAAGATACACTTAAAGACTGTGAGTTAAAACTTATATTTTTTTATACATACATATACATACATAAAGAAAAACAATATATATATATATTTCTCTCTATCCCTCCACTTACTGAAGTATAAAATCCATTTGATGACATCACAATGACATCATGAAGGTTCTATTCAGACAGACGAAGCTGATGACTTTCCCACATTCACTTGCTACTACTTACTCAGGAAAGTTATATGTGAGTGCTCACTTGCGATTTCTGCGATTCTAGAGATATTTTTCTTCGCATTCTTCATACAATGAAGGCAACAAAGAAGAGAAATGATTTAGAAAAAGAAGGAGAGAAGAAGGAGAACAAAACTGCCATTGAGCAGAGAGATAATGGCCAGGAGACTAAGAAACCAAAAAAGAACAGGTTTTTAGGTTACCTGCGAAACGCCGGGACCTGGATGAGAAGAACTTCTGACAAAGAGAAGAGAAGTTTGAGTGAACTCCCAGGACCCAGCAACATTAATGTGTTGGACAGCAAAGGTAGGACCTCGTGTAATAATCAGGGACTGGAGAAAGCCAAGAAAAGGCCAAGTGTCTTAGCCCATCTGCAGACGCCATGGAAGTGGCTTGCTGACCTAAAATGGAGAGGATCATATGTACTCAATGAGGAAACTCCAGACATTTCCTCCAAACCAGGTCACAAGGAATCAGCACATGAAGCCAAGAAATGTCCAAGGGTCTCGTTAGTCAAGCTACAGGCACCTTGGAAGTGGCTTACTGATCTAAAATGGAGAGGATCATATGTGGTCAGAGAGGAAATCCCAGGACCCAGTACATGTAAAGAGCAGCAAAAAGACGATGAGGGGGATCATACCATCCTACAGCCTGGTACGTCATCTAAAACAGTCCCCCTATCACTACACTGCTTCACTTTACACAGTATACTTGGGAAAGGAGGTTATGGCAAAGTCTACTTAGGAAGAGACATCATACGAAAAGAATATGTGGCCATTAAAGAAACAAACAAGAAGTGGTTCACAAGATATGGACACACGTTCATAGAGCGCCATGTCCTCCAACTCTCCCACCAGTGCCCTTATTTAATCCATGGCCTGGCAGCCTTCCAATCACTAAGAAGTGTCTACTATGTTATGGAGGTGGCCACCAGAGGGGATCTGAATGACTTTATCCTAAGGTACAGTCCTCTTAATGTCAGAACAGCAAAATTTATCACAGCTGAGGTGGTTTGTGGTATACAGTTCTTACACAGTAAAGACATTGTCCATAGGGACCTCAAACCGGGAAACATTCTTCTAACCCAAGACGGCCACATCAAAATAACAGATTTTGGCCTTGCTGCAAGAGATGTATTCCTGAAGATCAGAGGTACACCGGGGTACGCAGCCCCAGAACTTGTAAAGAACAAGGCACATGGGAGAGGAGTGGACTACTATTCCATTGGCGTCATCCTCTATAAAATGCTAACTGGACGGCTTACAGTTTACATGATAAATGATCATGATGTATTTTACCCATGGTTCCTGACTCCTGACTCAGTAGACATCATAAGAGGACTGCTTTGTAAAGACCAGTTTCAGAGGTTGGGAGTTACATGCGACATCAGGACACATCAGTTTTTTGCAGACATTAACTGGAATGATGTGGAAGCCAGAAGGATGAGACCACCAGCAAACATGACGGCAGCTCCTGCTATGATTTACCCAAATGCTGAAGAAACTGGGCACCTTGTGGAACAACCATTGGAAATCACAGCTAAAACTCACAAGATCTTTAATGATTTTAGCTTTGTGTGTCCAGCATGGTCGGATTATTATCATCCTGTCATCATTCAGACTGAGGACAATCGGATGGGTAAAAGGCTATTCAGGAAGAAAAAACCCTAATACCCTAACCCCATCCATTTTCTACCATCTTTGCTGTCAATAAAGGCTGTGGCTGCCACCATTTGTATATGTGTTTCTTTATAATGATGGTTAGGAAGCTGGGGACATTACAACACTATATTATATTCATGTGTCTATATGGCTAATACCCCAAGTATCCCACAGGGAGATATTGGGGGAGATTTATCAAAAACTGTCCAGAGGAAAAGTTGCCCTTAGCAACCAATCAGCTTGCTTCTTTCCTTTTTAACAAGGCCTCTGCAAAAATTAAAGAAGCAATCTGATTGGTTACTATGGGCTATGGGCAACTTTTCCGATGTGACAGGGCGGGAGAATGTGACAGGGGGGGGGGGGAGAATGTGGTAAGGGGGAGAATGTGAAAGAGGGGTGGAGATTGTGACCGAGGAGGAGGGAGAATGTAACGGGGGAGAATGTGAAGGGGGGCTTAGTGGGGCGTTTTTTTGTTGTTGGGGGGGGGGGGGGAATAAGACATGGGAGAGATTGTGACGGGGGGGAGATTGTGACAGGGGGAAGTGGCAGGGCGAGAGATTGTGACAGGGGGGAGAATGTGATGGGGGGAGGAAGTGACGGGGGGGAATGTGACAGGGGGGGAATGTGATGGGGGGTGGAGAATGTGACAGGTGGAGGAGGTTACAAGAGGGGGGGAGAATGTGACTGGGACGAATGTGACGGGGGAAGAGATGTGATATGGGGGAGAATGTGATAAAATATGTGGATAGATGTGGAATGGGGGAGATTGGACATGAAATGGGGGGATTTCACCATTTATTATATCACATCGCATATTGAAATCACAATATTGAGGCCCACAATCGCAATCGCACATTTTCCCCATATTATGCAGCCCCAATATATACATATCACACTCTAGGCCGGAAGAAGCGCAACTAGCGCAAAACTTCACCGGCAGTCGCCTCGCTTCTGAGCGCCCTGCTTCGTGTCTGAGATCGGGTCGTCCGTTGTTGCCAGAGGAGTCGAGCTACTGCAGCCCTGCGGTGAGTGCGGGTACCCTGTTTGTTCTTTTGTTGGTACTTGATTTGTGACTTTGCGCTTCTTTGGGCCCCAGAACCATAAGGACTCACAGGCACTAGGACTCTCCTCCTCCCCAGGGACAGACCATTACTGACAGCTGTTCACTATTAGTGACTGCGGTCTGAGCTCTCTTGTTACAAACTACTACAGTGCCCTCTTCTCTTGTTCTGTAATCTTATACATATACCGTGTTTCCCCGAAAATAGTACCTACCCCGAAAATAGGCCCTAGCCGGATTATCGGGGTGGGCTGCAATATAAGCCCTACCTCGATAATAAGACCTAGACCGGTGGTCTCCAACCTGCGGACCTCCAGATGTTGCAAATGTTTGCAACATCTGGAGGTCCGCAGGTTGAAGACCACTGACCTAGACAATGCCCGGGCTGCAAATATTAAAAAGCAATCTTTAACTTACCTTCGTCCTCCGTTCCCCCGTTGCTAAGGAACCGGCCTCGCTGTCCTCCGCTGTTCTCGCTCGCCGGCCGGCTTCTTACAGTCGGCTCAGCCTATCATCGGCCGAGGCGGGACATCGCTGCGGCCGGTGATAGGCTGAAGGCTCTGAGACGTCACAACACCAGGAAGCAGCAAGAACAGCGGAGGGACCATGAGGCCGGCGCCTTAGCAACGGGGGAACGGAGGACGAAGGTAAGTTAAAGATTGCTTTTTAATATTTGCAGCCCGGGCACAGGAATAGATACAGCGCAGCGGCTGATAATTATTTGGCAGGGGGGGAGAGAAGCTTCGCTCGCGGGTGACAAATGATCAGTACCCCGATGTGGGGATTGTGGGGTGCAGCGCTGGGCTGATAAACCGGCAGGGGTGCGGGGGTTAGGGACGTTGGGGGGCATTTACACCCCCCCCCCATTATCATCATGTGATATGCGCAGCTCGTGCATATCACATGATGATAATGGGGGGGGGGGTAAATACCGTGGAACCGCCATGTTGTTCAATGTGCATAAATAAATAAGCCCTACCCTGAAAATTAGCCCTAGTGTGTTTTTTGGGGCTAAAATTTATATAAGACCCGGTCCTATTTTCGGAGAAACACGGTATATATATATATATATATATATATATATATATATATATATATGAGTTTTTTTCTTTTCTTTTTTACGTTATTCACTTTTTATTACCTGTACCAGTATTCCTGACAGGCAGTGACCATATAGAGTTACCATATAGTTACCACCCACACTGAATATAGATCTATAAGCTAAGCAGCACTGCCATCTACTGACATTTTTGGGGTACTGCTAAGGATAAGTATTGCATAGAAGATTCCAGAAGACAGAGACAAGATCTGTTTTTTTAGCCTCTGTATACAACCAGTATAACTGGAGATCAGAGTTAGGCTGGAACTCCACTGAGGTTTTTTTGTTGTTGCAAAAACGCCATTAAAAAAGCCAATTTTCCCGCACGGCGTTTTTTCAGTGAAAAAACGCCGCGTCCAGATGTTAGCTACAAGTCAATAGTAAACTGCAAAATGCCAGATTCACTTGCCATTTTTCAGTTTGGCGTTTTTTTTATCCTTTTGGCGTTTTTCAGCAATTTTGGACTGGATTTTCAAAACGTCCGACATAACCTAGTTTGGTGTTTTTTGCCCTGAAATCGTGGCGTTTTCCTCCCATAGAAGTCTATGGGAGAGCAAAAACGCCAAGAAAAACGCCATGTTGGTTTTAAATTTTGCGTTTTTGCAGGCGGTTTTTATTCTTTTTTGGACTTTTTTTCATTAAAATTTCGTAGGGCACCCTAAAAAAAATAATAAGAAAGATATATTGTTATGGAAAAAATTGTATCTAACGAAATTTATCTTTTTTATTAAGAAACGTTTATTAATTTTTAAACAGGGATCAATTGATGTGGGCGGGTAAAGCACTAAAAATGTAGCCGACAACAGGGATGTGGAATTTCTATCGCCCGACGCCCTGGACTAGCAGTTTTGGGCGCCGGGCAGGTGAATTTGTCCGGCCCTTAGCCCGGCTTCGGGCAAGCAGGGCCGGACCTGACAAGTGTGGCGGATCTGCAGTCTGTATGGAGCGGGCAGGAGTCGGGAGCCCGCTCCATACAGACTGCAGATCCGAAGCAGAGCAGGGGAGATGAGAAGCTGTGTATGTCTCTCTCTCCCCTGCTCTGCAGACGTGTGGGGGTAGATGAGGGGGCGTGGCTTCTTGCTCCCCGTGCAGACCTGCGTCCTCTGGCTTCACTCCCCCCAGCTGTAGCTTCGGAGAGCTGAGGGGAGGAGGCGCGTCTGCACGGGGAGACTGTATGCGGCGCTCTGCAGTATGTATGGAGCGGGCTCGGGATTCCTGCCCGCTCCATACTCTGCGGCCCCCGGCTGTTCTCAGTAGCCGGGGGCCGCCGCTAATAGCCAGCATGCGGCGATCGCCGCGGCTGGCTATTAACCCTTTAGATCGCCGCTGTCAAAGCTGACAGCGGCGTCTAAAGCCTGGGTTCTCAACCTGGGGTACGCGAAAACGCTGACAAATACCGGCCATGCATTGGCCAGTAGTTGTCAGCGCATCGCCGCGGCAGCTCACTGTACAGTAGCGCGGCCAGAGATGCGGCCGGGGCTACTGTAAGTGAGCTGCGTGGTTGCCAGGGAGACGTGTGGCCTCCCCTGACGTTGCGCGGAGTTGCCGCACAGCGCAGGGGGACGTCACACGTCAGTGCGGCCCTGTGGAACATCCCGTGAAGCAGCAGGCAACGGGACCACAGGACGCCAGGTAAACAACTGTATGGGACGGAGGGGGGGGGGGGAGTAATAAAGCACAAGGCATTGAAATTTTATGTCTTGTGCTTTATTACTCCCCTCTCCCCTTCCATCTTAATCCCCTTGCACCATTCCCCCCTTCCTCTGATCCCCCTTTTGCCATATGCGATAATAATGGCACAATGGGGATTAATATGGAGGGGGGGAAATGACAAAAGGGGATCAGAGGGAGGGGGGAATAATGACACAAGGGGATTAATATGGAGGAGGGGGGGGTTGATTATCCCCCCCCCCCCCCTCCATCTTAATCCCCTTGTGCTATTATTATCCGATATGGCAAAAGGGGATCAGAGAGAGGGGGGAATTATCAAACCCCCCCCCCCTCCATATTAATCCCCCTGTATCATTATTCCCCCCTCCATCTTAATCCCCTTGTTCCATATTGGATAATAATGGCACAAGGGGATAAAGATGGAGGGGGAATAATGGTAAAAGGGAATCAGAGGGAGGTGGGAATTGTGGGACAGGGGGAGTAAGACGGAGGGGGAATAATAGCACAAGGGGATTAAGATGGAGATGGGATGCATTAGTATAAAGGTAAGAACACGCCTTTTGTCTGCGGGTACCCCTCGCTCGCAAGTTCCGCGTGAGGGGGTACCCGTGGACATACTTTTAGGCCTTGGGGGGTGCGGTCACCGAAAAGGTTGAGAACCACTGGTCTAAAGGGACATGTGAATGCTCCCTGGTGGGCTAGGGGGGTGGATCACCCCTCCCCCCCGCAGCGCGATTGCAGGGGGGCGATCCACTATGGAGGTAGCTGGAGGACTTTCCTCTGCTTCCTCCTGTCCCGGCTCTGTCATTGATAGATCCTGGCTGGACCAGGCTCTATCAATGGATCACAGAGCACACAGATTAATAGAGTTCAATAGAATCTATTCATCTGTCTGAGGAATCTAATGATTCCTCATAAGTCTAATAAAGTGTAAAAGAAAAAAAAAAAGTTTTAATAAAAGTTTGAAAGACACCCAGTGGTCTTCAAACTGTGCCCCTCCAGATGTTACAAAACTACAATTCCCAGCATGCCCGGACAGCCGTTAGCTGTCCGGGCATGCTGGGAGTTGTAGTTTTGCAACATCTGGAGGGCCACAGTTTGAAGACCGCTGCATTAACCCCTTCCATGTTAAAAGTTCAAATCACCCCCTTTTCCTATATACAAACATGCAAACATAATAAAAATAAACATATTTGGTATCGCTTCGTGTGTAATTGTGCAACCTATTAAAACATAACATTATGTATCCCGTACGGTAAATGTAATAAAAATACCAAACCACAGATTTGCAATTTTTATAATATCCCAGAAAAAAAAAAGTTAAAAAGCGATTAAAAAGTCAGATGAATACCAAAATGGTACCGATACAAAAAAAAGATTATGGCGCAAAAAATGATCCCTCATACAGCCTGGTATGAGGAAAAAAAATAAAGCTACAGGGGTTAAAAAATGGCAATTAAAAAAATTAGAAAAAGTTCAGAATTAGTAAAACATGACGTAAACGATACAAATCTGGTATCGCTGTAATCAGGCGCCTAAAGTAAAAAACTAACATGTTACCTCAACCACAAGGTAAATGGCGCAGAAAAGAAAAACCACCAAATCTGCAAAATTATCTTTTACTATTTCAATTTCACTTCACTTAATATATATATATATTTTGGTTCAGAGAATACGTTATTAAAAAATTAAAAGGTGTCATTATAGTAGGTAGTTATCATTATAGTAGGTATTTATGGCTATTATAGGGCGAGGAGGAAAAAATCAGAGCGTAAAAGCGAAAATTGGCCTGGACAAGTAGATCGTCATGAGGGACAAGTGGATTTTGCTCCATTTTAGTCCCGTGGACAAGTAGTTTTTTTTATAAAATTTCCACACCCCTGCGACAATAATAAAAATGTATTGTGTGTGTGTGTGTGTGTTTTTCACTTTTTGTTTTACATTTTTTAGGTAGTACTACTACTCCCAGCATGGAACACACTGTTCCATGATGGGAGCAGTAGTACCTGTACTAATTGACAGATCGCCTGTTGTGATCCTCCTGTATAATGTATAGATGCAGCTGCTCTACTATGGTCCCCTGCACTGACGTATATATACACACATTCATATTTCCCGCAGAGAGCTGTGATTGGCCAGATGGTTCCAGCCTATCACAGCTCTAGGAATATGTGTATATATACGGCAGTGCAGGGGACCATAGAAGAGCGGCCGCATCTATATATTATACAGGAGGACACCCTCCTGTATAATAGTGACACCCGCTGTGATCTTTCCTTAACTACAAGTACTACTACTCCCAACATGGAGAACACTCTGCTCCATGCTGGGAGCTGTAGTACCTGCATTAATAGACAGATCGTATCATGTGTCAGAAATTCCACTCGCTGCGATCTGTCTATTAATGCAGGTACTACAGCTCCCAGCATAGAGCAGAGTGTACTCCATGTTGGGAGTGGTAGTACCTGCAGTAAGGGCCAGGTCACAGAGGATGTCACTTCTCCTGACACCCGCTGCGATCCTCCAGATGTGAATGTCGGGATCAGCTGTTCTCAGGGCTACAGAGCCAGGAGAACTGCTGATGTTGAGCCGTAGGTATACATCGTATATCTACTGCCCAGCAAGAACTTACAGTGAACCTGCAATGTGTATACAGTATACACATTGCTGGCTCACTTAACCCCTTGCTGAGCTGTGCGCTATGCGCAAGCCCAGCAAGGAAGGAGTTAACTTACACTGCTGGACAGTGTAGGTTAACCCTTTGGGTGCTATACACTATATACAGCTATCTATAGATAGCTGTATATAGTGTATACAGAAGACGAAGTCCGCTTACTTCCCTCGAGTCCCGGGCAGGTCCGTATAGCAGTGATGGCATGTCCCTGTCTCTGAGGCAGCGCCCTGGGGGCTGCACCGATATTGTGGGGGTCCCCAGCAGCAGGACCCCTGTGATCATACATCTCATATCAAAGTAAGCACAGACCACTACCAGGCATAGTTAGGTGCCCAATCTTTTTCCTTTGCAGTGTATTTTCTAGACTTTGTTGCACACCAATGAGCAGTTCTGTTAACCTCAACATGTATTGTACCTAAAATGTAGACATATTGTAGGGCATCTCTGCACTAATATAAAAGCTAAGTAACTGATGACCATGACTGGTATTAAAATATAGATGGGTGAACTCTAACATAGACAAATAGGACTGACCTTCACCCACTCCTCCACATCTCCGTCCTCTATGACCTCCAGTCTTTCACCTTGAGTGATGGTCAGTTCATCAGCCTGGGCTCCCTGTACAGAACACAGAAGGGAAATCATTCCAGGCAATAGGTTAGCTATGAAACCCAACTCATTCTCCCAGAAATTCAGATTTAAGAAGTCATTTAAAAATCTGTTTCACTTTCTGGCATCAGCTGATTTAAAAAAAAAATTCTCCACCGGAGTACCCCTTAAGGACTGAGCTCTTTTTCACCTTCAGGACTCAGCTCTTTTTAGCAAATCTGACCACTGTCACTTTAAGCATTAATAACTCTGGGATGCTTTTACTTTTTATTCTGATTCCAAGAATGTTTTTTTGTGACATATTCTACTTTATGTTAGTTGTAAATTTTCGTCGATACCTTGCATCAAAAATTGAGGAAAATTTTGCATTTTTTTTTACTTTGAAACTCTCTGCTTATAAGGAAAATGGATATTCCAAATAAATTATATATTGATTCACAAATACAATATGTCTCATTTATGTTGGCATCATAAAGTTGATGTTTTTACTTTTGGAAGACATCAGAGGGCTTCAAAGTTCAGCAGCAATTTTCCAATTTTTCACAACATTTTCAAAATTGACCAGTTCAGTTTTGAAGTGGATTTGAGGGGCCTTCATATTAGAAATACCCCATAAATGACCCCATTATAAAAACTGCACCCCTCAAAGTATTCAAAATGACATTTTGTTAACCCTTTAGGTGTTTCACAGGAATAGCAGCAATGTATAGGAGAAAATTCAAAATCCTAATTTTTTACACTCGCATGTTCTTGCAGACCCAGTTTTTGAATTTTTACAAGGGGTAAAGGAGGGAAATCACCCTAAAATTTGTAACCCAATTTCTCTTGAGTAAGGAAATACCTCATATGTGGATGTAAAGTGCTCTGTGGGTGCACTAGAGGGCTCAGAAGGGAAGGAGCGCCAATGGGATTTTGGAGAGTGAGTTTTTCTGAAATGGTTTTTGGGGGCATGTCACATTTAGGAAGCCCCTATGGTGCCAGAACAGCAAAAAATAAACACATGGCATACTATTTTGGAAAATAAACCCCCAAGGAATGTAACAAGGGGTCCAGTGAGCCTTAACACCCCACAAGTGTTTGACGACTTTTCATTAAATTTGGATGTGTAAATTGATTTATACATTTTTTTCACTAAAATGCATTTTTCCCCCCAAATTTTACATTTTTACAAGGGGTAATATGAGAAAATGTTCCCCAAAATATGTAACCCCATCTCTTCTGAGTATGGAAATACCCCATGTGTGGACGTCAAGTGCACTGCGGGCGCACTACAATGCCCCCCATAGTGCCAGAACAGTGGAACCCCCACATGTGACCCCATTTTTGAAACTACACCCCTCACAGAATGTTTTAAGGGGTGCAGTGAGCATTTACACCTCACTGGCGTTTGACAGATCTGTAACAGTGGGCTGTGCAAATGAAAAATTTAATTTTTCCCTTTTACGGACCGCTGTTCCAAAAATCTGTCAGACACCTGTGGGACATAAATGCCCACTGTACCCCTTATTACATTACATGAGGGGTGTAGTTTCCAAAATGAGGTCCCATGTGGGGGGGGGGGGGTCCATCGTTCTGGCACTATGGGGGCTTTGTAAACGCATGTGGCCTTCAATTCCGGACAAATTTTCTCTCCAAAAGCCCAATGGCGCTCCTTCTCTTCTGAGCATTGTAGTTCGCCCGCAGAGCACTTTACATCCACATATATGGTGTGCTCTTACTCTGCAGAAATGTGGTTACAAATTTTGCAGGGCTTTTTTTTTCTATTTTCCCTAGTGAAAATGAAAAATTTAGGGTAACACCAGCATTTTAGTAAAAAAAAATTTTTTTTTCATTTTCCCATTCAACTTTAACGAAAATTCATCAAACACCTGTGGGGTATTAAGGCTCACTATACCCCTTATTACATTCCGTGAGGAGTGTAGTTTCCAAAATTGGGTCACATGGGAATCTGTGACAGTGATGACACCGGGGAGATGAGGGACAGTAATAACCAACACACAGGGGAGGTGGGGAGATGAGGGGAGAATAATGACTGTGACACACAGGGGGAGATTAGTTAAGTGACACACAGGGGAGGTGGGGAGATGAGGGGAGACTAATGACTGTGACACACCGGGGGAAATTAGGGGACAGTAATAACTGACACACAGGGGAGGTGGGGAGATGAGGGGAGACTAATGACTGACACACAGGGGAGATGAGGGGACAGTAATAACTGACACACAGGGGAGGTTGGGAGATGAGGGGAGACTAATGACTGTGACACACAGGGGGGAGATTAGGGACAGTAATAACCGACACACAGGGGAGGTGGGGACACTAATGACTGTAACACACGGGAAGAGGAGGGGAGACTAATGAATGTGACACACAGGGGGGAGATTAGGGGACAGTAATAACCGACACATGGGGGCAGGTAAGGGGACACTAATGGCCGTGACACAGAGGAAGATGAGGAGATTCTAATAATTGTGACACAGGACACACAGGGGTAGGTGATGAGACACTGGGGGGGGGGGACATGAGGGAACACTAATGTCTGTGACACAGAGGGAGATGAGGGGTCACTACTAACTGTGACACAGGAGGAGATGATAGGACACTAATGACCGATCACATGACGTCACAGAACGTCCCATTGCTTAGTGACGTAGTAAATATTATTTACTGCCTCCAAAATTCATAACAATTTAGTCAAACCCTGTCCTAACATCTCTACACATATGGCCTCTGACAGACGTGAGACACTGTATAGACATAGTAAAGCATACATCATATACATAATACTACTCATACATATTTATACTGCTAAACTACAACTCCCAGCATGCCCGGACAGCCATTGGGAGTTGTAGTTTTCCAACAGCTGGAGGCACACTGGAAAATACCACCCTAGCCTATACAATACACTACTTTTCCATCATACTTGGTCAGATGACTACAACCTCCATCATACCAGGAAATACTGTCAGAACATGATGATGGGAGTTGTAGTCTGGTGGGAGCTGCAGAGTGACAGGTTAGGGATCATTACATTAGGATGTGCGGTTGTTTGGACAATTTTCCAGGATTCCCTGAATTGCCCCCATGTAAACAAGTGCAGGTGCGATGCCCCGGGCTCCCCATGTGCCCGCAGTCACTATAGTAACAGCTGCCCCCCTCCTGCAGGGCACCCGGTGCCCTCTCCCCTCTGATGCCCCGGGCTCCCCATGTGCCCGCAGTCACTATAGTAACAGCTGCCCCCCTCCTGCAGGGCACCCGGTGCCCTCTCCCCTCTGATGCCCCGGGCTCCCCATGTGCCCGCAGTCACTATAGTAACAGCTGCCCCCCTCCTACAGGGCACCCGGTGCCCTCTCCCCTCTGATGCCCCGGGCTCCCCATGTGCCCGCAGTCACTATAGTAACAGCTGCCCCCCTCCTGCAGGGCACCCGGTGCCCTCTCCCCTCTGATGCCCCGGGCTCCCCATGTGCCCGCAGTCACTATAGTAACAGCTGCCCCCCTCCTGCAGGGCACCCGGTGCCCTCTCCCCTCTGATGCACCGGGCTCCCCATGTGCCCGCAGTCACTATAGTAACAGCTGCCCCCCTCCTGCAGGGCACCCGGTGCCCTCTCCCCTCTGATGCCCCGGGCTCCCCATGTGCCCGCAGTCACTATAGTAACAGCTGCCCCCCTCCTGCAGGGCACCCGGTGCCCTCTCCCCTCTGATGCCCCGGGCTCCCCATGTGCCCGCAGTCACTATAGTAACAGCTGCCCCCCTCCTGCAGGGCACCCGGTGCCCTCTCCCCTCTGATGCACCGGGCTCCCCATGTGCCCGCAGTCACTATAGTAACAGCTGCCCCCCTCCTGCAGGGCACCCGGTGCCCTCTCCCCTCTGATGCCCCGGGCTCCCCATGTGCCCGCAGTCACTATAGTAACAGCTGCCCCCCTCCTGCAGGGCACCCGGTGCCCTCTCCCCTCTGATGCCCCGGGCTCCCCATGTGCCCGCAGTCACTATAGTAACAGCTGCCCCCCTCCTGCAGGGCACCCGGTGCCCTCTCCCCTCTGATGCCCCGGGCTCCCCATGTGCCCGCAGTCACTATAGTAACAGCTGCCCCCCTCCTGCAGGGCACCCGGTGCCCTCTCCCCTCTGATACCCAAGGGCTCCCCATGTGCCCGCAGTCACTATAGTAACAGCTGCCCCCCTCCTGCAGGGCACCCGGTACCCTCTCCCCTCTGATGCCCCGGGCTCCCCATGTGCCCGCAGTCACTATAGTAACAGCTGCCCCCCTCCTGCAGGGCACCCGGTACCCTCTCCCCTCTGATACCCCGAGCTCTCCATGTGCCCGCAGTCACTATAGTAGCAGCTGCCCCCCTCCTGCAGGGCACCCGGTGCCCTCTCCCCTCTGATACCCCGGGCTCCCCATGTGCCCGCAGTCACTATAGTAACAGCTGCCCCCCTCCTGCAGGGCACCCGGTACCCTCTCCCCTCTGATATCCCGAGCTCTCCATGTGCCCGCAGTCACTATAGTAACAGCTGCCCCCCTCCTGCAGGGCACCCGGTGCCCTCTCCCCTCTGATACCCCGGGCTCCCCATGTGCCCGCAGTCACTATAGTAACAGCTGCCCCCCTCCTGCAGGGCACCCGGTGCCCTCTCCCCTCTGATGCCCCGGGCTCCCCATGTGCCCGCAGTCACTATAGTAACAGCTGCCCCCCTCCTGCAGGGCACCCGGTACCCTCTCCCCTCTGATACCCCGGGCTCCCCATGTGCCCGCAGTCACTATAGTAACAGCTGCCCCCCTCCTGCAGGGCACCCGGTGCCCTCTCCCCTCTGATGCCCCGGGCTCCCCATGTGCCCGCAGTCACTATAGTAACAGCTGCCCCCCTCCTGCAGGGCACCCGGTGCCCTCTCCCCTCTGATGCCCCGGGCTCCCCATGTGCCCGCAGTCACTATAGTAACAGCTGCCCCCCTCCTGCAGGGCACCCGGTGCCGTCTCCCCTCTGATGCCCCGGGATCCCCATGTGCCCGCAGTCACTATAGTAACAGCTGCCCCCCTCCTGCAGGGCACCCGGTGCCCTCTCCCCTCTGATGCCCCGGGCTCCCCATGTGCCCGCAGTCACTATAGTAACAGCTGCCCCCCTCCTGCAGGGCACCCGGTGCCCTCTCCCCTCTGATGCCCCGGGCTCCCCATGTGCCCGCAGTCACTATAGTAACAGCTGCCCCCCTCCTGCAGGGCACCCGGTGCCCTCTCCCCTCTGATGCCCCGGGCTCCCCATGTGCCCGCAGTCACTATAGTAACAGCTGCCCCCCTCCTGCAGGGCACCCGGTGTCCTCTCCCCTCTGATGCCCCGGGCTCCCCATGTGCCCGCAGTCACTATAGTAACAGCTGCCCCCCTCCTGCAGGGCACCCGGTGCCCTCTCCCCTCTGATGCCCCGGGCTCCCCATGTGCCCGCAGTCACTATAGTAACAGCTGCCCCCCTCCTGCAGGGCACCCGGTGCCCTCTCCCCTCTGATACCCCGGGCTCCCCATGTGCCCGCAGTCACTATAGTAACAGCTGCCCCCCTCCTGCAGGGCACCCGGTACCCTCTCCCCTCTGATGCCCCGGGCTCCCCATGTGCCCGCAGTCACTATAGTAACAGCTGCCCCCCTCCTGCAGGGCACCCGGTACCCTCTCCCCTCTGATACCCCGAGCTCTCCATGTGCCCGCAGTCACTATAGTAACAGCTGCCCCCCTCCTGCAGGGCACCCGGTGCCCTCTCCCCTCTGATACCCCGGGCTCCCCATGTGCCCGCAGTCACTATAGTAACAGCTGCCCCCCTCCTGCAGGGCACCCGGTACCCTCTCCCCTCTGATACCCCGAGCTCTCCATGTGCCCGCAGTCACTATAGTAACAGCTGCCCCCCTCCTGCAGGGCACCCGGTGCCCTCTCCCCTCTGATGCCCCGGGCTCCCCATGTGCCCGCAGTCACTATAGTAACAGCTGCCCCCCTCCTGCAGGGCACCCGGTGCCCTCTCCCCTCTGATGCCCCGGGCTCCCCATGTGCCCGCAGTCACTATAGTAACAGCTGCCCCCCTCCTGCAGGGCACCCGGTACCCTCTCCCCTCTGATACCCCGGGCTCCCCATGTGCCCGCAGTCACTATAGTAACAGCTGCCCCCCTCCTGCAGGGCACCCGGTGCCCTCTCCCCTCTGATGCCCCGGGCTCCCCATGTGCCCGCAGTCACTATAGTAACAGCTGCCCCCCTCCTGCAGGGCACCCGGTGCCCTCTTCCCTCTGATGCCCCGGGCTCCCCATGTGCCCGCAGTCACTATAGTAACAGCTGCCCCCCTCCTGCAGGGCACCCGGTGCCGTCTCCCCTCTGATGCCCCGGGATCCCCATGTGCCCGCAGTCACTATAGTAACAGCTGCCCCCCTCCTGCAGGGCACCCGGTGCCCTCTCCCCTCTGATGCCCCGGGCTCCCCATGTGCCCGCAGTCACTATAGTAACAGCTGCCCCCCTCCTGCAGGGCACCCGGTGCCCTCTCCCCTCTGATGCCCCGGGCTCCCCATGTGCCCGCAGTCACTATAGTAACAGCTGCCCCCCTTCTGCAGGGCACCCGGTGCCCTCTCCCCTCTGATGCCCCGGGCTCCCCATGTGCCCGCAGTCACTATAGTAACAGCTGCCCCCCTCCTGCAGGGCACCCGGTGCCCTCTCCCCTCTGATGCCCCGGGCTCCCCATGTGCCCGCAGACACTATAGTAACAGCTGCCCCCCTCCTGCAGGGCACCCGATGCCCTCTCCCCTCTGATGCCCCGGGCTCCCCATGTGCCCGCAGTCACTATAGTAACAGCTGCCCCCCTCCTGCAGGGCACCCGGTGCCCTCTCCCCTCTGATGCCCCGGGCTCCCCATGTGCCCGCAGTCACTATAGTAACAGCTGCCCCCCTCCTGCAGGGCACCCGGTGCCCTCTCCCCTCTGATGCCCCGGGCTCCCCATGTGCCCGCAGTCACTATAGTAACAGCTGCCCCCCTCCTGCAGGGCACCCGGTGCCCTCTCCCCTCTGATGCCCCGGGCTCCCCATGTGCCCGCAGTCACTATAGTAACAGCTGCCCCCCTCCTGCAGGGCACCCGGTGCCCTCTCCCCTCTGATGCCCCGGGCTCCCCATGTGCCCGCAGTCACTATAGTAACAGCTGCCCCCCTCCTGCAGGGCACCCGGTGCCCTCTCCCCTCTGATGCCCCGGGCTCCCCATGTGCCCGCAGTCACTATAGTAACAGCTGCCCCCCTCCTGCAGGGCACCCGGTACCCTCTCCCCTCTGATGCCCCGGGCTCCCCATGTGCCCGCAGTCACTATAGTAACAGCTGCCCCCCTCCTGCAGGGCACCCGGTGCCGTCTCCCCTCTGATGCCCCGGGATCCCCATGTGCCCGCAGTCACTATAGTAACAGCTGCCCCCCTCCTGCAGGGCACCCGGTGTCCTCTCCCCTCTGATGCCCCGGGCTCCCCATGTGCCCGCAGTCACTATAGTAACAGCTGCCCCCCTCCTGCAGGGCACCCGGTGCCCTCTCCCCTCTGATGCCCCGGGCTCCCCATGTGCCCGCAGTCACTATAGTAACAGCTGCCCCCCTTCTGCAGGGCACCCGGTGCCCTCTCCCCTCTGATGCCCCGGGCT
The DNA here is from genome assembly GCF_029499605.1 of Hyla sarda. NCBI lineage: Eukaryota > Metazoa > Chordata > Amphibia > Anura > Hylidae > Hyla > Hyla sarda. The sequence continues at coordinate 378,791,950 of NC_079192.1, read as the reverse complement.
CCCCATGTGCCCGCAGTCACTATAGTAACAGCTGCCCCCCTCCTGCAGGGCACCCGGTGCCCTCTCCCCTCTGATGCCCCGGGCTCCCCATGTGCCCGCAGACACTATAGTAACAGCTGCCCCCCTCCTGCAGGGCACCCGATGCCCTCTCCCCTCTGATGCCCCGGGATCCCCATGTGCCCGCAGTCACTATAGTAACAGCTGCCCCCCTCCTGCAGGGCACCCGGTGTCCTCTCCCCTCTGATGCCCCGGGCTCCCCATGTGCCCGCAGTCACTATAGTAACAGCTGCCCCCCTCCTGCAGGGCACCCGGTGCCCTCTCCCCTCTGATGCCCCATACTCACTTTCCTGGGAGGAGGCTGCATCCTGACGGCTGCTCCTGTGTAGTCAGGATAAGGTAGAACCAGCCCAAAACTCACCTCCGCCAGCGCCCCGCCCCATCACAGCAGGCCCCGCCCACACCGTGTAGCAAAACGGGCAAACCCCGCCCCGCGCCACCGTTTACCACGCCCCCTACATGACAGTCAGGTCCTGTGACCACGCCCTCTCAGTTCTTCAACCGCCTCAGCAACCACGCTCGTGTGTTTACTGGGACACAGCGCCATCTAGTGTTATAACAGCGGTACTGCAGGCATGCGGTATTTCTATCCTGTCTGTTCACGCAGTTTATATGTCACAACTAAAAATGAGTTAACATTATTATGGGGGAGATTTATTAATACCTGTGTAGAGGGGAAAGTTGAGCAACCAATCAGATCGCTTCTTTCATTTCATTTTTTTCTTTAAAAAAAAAAAAAAAAGCCTCTGAAAAATAAAAGAAGCAATCTGGTTGCTATGGGCAACTTCTGCACTTTTTTTCCTCCTCACCTTCGAAAACCTATAAGATTGTGTTCACACCACGTATAGACCCATAAGGCTGCATTCACACAGCAATTAAATGCATAAGGTGCTTCACACCGCGTTTAGATCCTTAGTTGTAGTACCACACCCTACCTGAAGACCTTTGCGGTTTTTGTTTTTGGATAACCCCTTTAAAAAAAAAAAACTGACCGTAACAAATCTTTTTTTTTTTGGCAAACAAAAGAACGTACAGTAAAATAAAATCTACTGTAAAAGAAACAGTGAAATGGAGACAAAAATGCAGAGGGAACACGTGTCTAAATGTGGTGTCACGATCACACCATATCAATTCAGCCCAGATCAGGGGCGTAGCTAGAAACCACAGGGCCCCGGTGCAAAAATTTGCCCAGGGCCCCCCTATCACCCGACAACCCGCTTCCCCAATCCCGGACAACCCCATACTCGGCCGCTCAAAGATATCAGTGACTGCAGCACTGATGGGACACAGTCAGGAGAATACACAACGATATAAGTGACTAACAGACAGGGCCGGACAGACAAAACATAGGCCCAGGCATTTAAGAATAAGCAGCCTATCACCTTGGTTCCAGTTACTCTCAGTCTGTCATAAAGCTATAACTCCCATCATGTCTGGAGAGCCTAGGCATTATGGGAGTTGTAGTTTTGCTACAGATGGAGAGCCATAGATTAGGGTACAGCATCACCCATCATCACTGCAGAACTAACAAGTGACTCCAGCTCTGATGGGACAGTCAGGAGAATACACAATTATATCAGAGAGTGACGTCTTCTCTATTGTGTTGTCTTTTCTTTTCTTCTTCATCTGGCCAGACGGCAGGACGTCTTCCAGCTCCATCTTCTCTGCAGCGTCTGACACCCAGACATCATAGGTTCTCACTTTGTCAGTAGATCCTCATCCTCTGTATGAAGACAATAATCATTATTATGCTGATAAATACTGTACCCCCTGAATATAATACTGCCACACACTGCATCCCCTGAATATAATCCTGCAACATTGTACCCCATGAATATAATACTGCCAACTACTGTACCCCCTGAATATAATACTGCCACACTGTACCCCATGAATATAATACTGCCAACTACTGTACCCCCTGAATATAATAGTGCCACAAACTGCATCCCCTGAATATAATCCTGCCACACTGTACCCCATGAATATAATACTGCCAACTACTGTACCCCCTGAATATAATACTGCCACACACTGTACCCCCTGAATATAATACTGCCACACACTGTATTCCTTGAATATAAAACTACCATCCACTGTACTCCTGCATATAATACTGCCATCTACTGTACCCCCTGAATATAATACTGCCACACACTGCATCCCCTGAATATAATCCTGCCATACTGTACCCCATGAATATAATACTGCCAACTACTGTACCCCCTGAATATAATACTGCCACACTGTACCCCATGAATATAATACTGCCAACTACTGTACCCCCTGAATATAATAGTGCCACACACTGCATCCCCTGAATATAATCCTGCCACACTGTACCCCATGAATATAATACTGCCAACTACTGTACCCCCTGAATATAATACTGCCACACACTTTACCCCCTGAATATAATACTGCCAACTACTGCACCCCCTGAATATAATACTGTCACACTGTACCCCATGAATATAATACTGCCAACTACTGTACCCCCTGAATATAATACTGCCACACACTGCATCCCCTGAATATAAACCTGCCACACTGTACCCCATGAATATAATACTGCCAACTACTGTACCCCCTGAATATAATACTGCCACACTGTACCCCATGAATATAATACTGCCAACTACTGTACCCGCTGAATATAATACTGCCACACACTGTACCCCCTGAATATAATAATGCCAACTACTGCACCCCCTGAATATAATACTGCCACACTGTACCCCATGAATATAATACTGCCAACTACTGTACCCCCTGAATATAATACAGTACTGCCACACACTGTACCCACTGAATATAATACTGCCAACTACTGCACCCCCTGAATATAATACTGCCACACACTGTACCCCCTGAATATATTATTGCCACCTACTGTACCCACTGAATACAATACTGCCACACACTGTACCCTCTGAATATAATACTGCCACACACTGTACCACCTGAATATAATACTGCCACACACTGTATCCCCTGAATATAATACTGCCACATACTGTTCCCCCTTAATATAATACTGCCACATACTGCATCTCCTGAATATAAAACTACCATACACTGTACCCCCGAATATAAAATTGCCACCTCCTGTTCCCCCTGAATAAAATATTGCCACACACTGTGCTCTCTGAATATAATACTACCACACACTGTGCTCTCTGAATATAATACTACCACACCCCATACCCTCTGAATATAATACTGCCACACGGTGCCCATGAACGTAATACTGCCACCCACTGTACCCCTGAATATAAACCCTCAAAAATAACCATGTTATACGCGGTACCCTCTGAATATAACCCTGCCACACACTGTACCTTCCAAAGATAATAATCCCTCCATAATAATAATAATAATACTGTTACACACTGTTTCGTCTCAGTTTGGCTGAATCACACCTGTCCTCCTCCAGACCCCTCTGTCCTCCTCCTGGCTCCTCTGTTCCAACCCCACTTTTCTCCCAGACCCATAAGTCCTCCTACGTGCTCCTCTTCCCCCCTCCCTAGACCACTAAGTCCTCTCCAGGCTCCTCTGCCCCCTCCCCAGAACCCAGAATTCTGCTCTAGGCTCCCCTGCCAAACTCTCCAGACCCCAAAGTCTGACCCATACCCAATCACCTCCTGTCCCCCCACATTAATGAACAATATATGTATTTATGTATGATAGATGTGTATGAGACTGGTGTATGTATGGTAGATGTATGGTTATGATATTTGCGTGTGTGATAGATGTACGATACATATACACAGCATACACCCATCTATCATACATACACACACCTATCATTCATACATACATCATACATCCACACATCATAGATACATCCATCTAGCTTACACACATCTATCATACATACACACATCACAAATACACACACATACATGCACACATCTAGCTTACACACAACTATGAAACATACACACATCATACAAACACACGCCTATTACACTCACTTGATACAAGTAGTTTTTCTTAATAGTTAATAACAGCTGTTTGTCACCAAGGATATGGACAGCAGGATTGGAGGTTTTCTTTAGTGCACATTGTGCCACATGTATACATCTCTGGAGCAGCAGCTTCAGGGTGAATACCGCTGTGACAAATGTGAGCATGTTGCCCACCTGGAAGCTCGTATTAGAGATCTAGAGGAGCAAAATGCAACATTGAGGGCGATTGACAATCTTACAGAGCAAGCAGTTAGTGGGGTAGAAATGGAGGTTGGAGAAACTAGCCAGGAGGCCCAAGTAGGGAGCTGGGTTAATGTAGTTAGAGGGACTGGAAAGGGGGCAAGGAAAAGGAAGGTCACTTCTGCTTCGGATCTCCCAAGTAAAATTGCCAAGTTGGGCGATGATGCGAGGGCCTCAGTATCAGAGATGGCAACCCTAGTGGATACTGGTCTCCCTAACAGCCAGGGGAACAGCTCAACTAGTAGTGTGGGGGATGGTAACACAGGTAGGCCAAGACAGTTAGTTGTGGTAGGGGATTCTATAATCAGGAAGACGGATAGAATAATTTGTCGCCAAGACCACCTCAACCGAATGGTTTGCTGTCTCCCTGGTGCCAGGGTTCGGCATGTGGTGGAAAGGGTGGACAAATTACTAGGGGGGGCTGGGGATGACTCAGCTGTCGTGGTCCATGTGGGAACCAATGACAGAATACATGGTAGGGGGAGGTCCTTGAAGAATAATTACAAGGAACTAGGTGCCAAGCTGAAGGGAAGGACCTCTAAGGTTGTGTTCTCTGGAATACTTCCTGTGCCATGCGCATTGCAGGAAAGACAGCGGGAGCTTAGGGAGTTAAATGCATGGCTTAAGTCGTGGTGTGAGGGGGAAGGGTTTGGGTTTTTAGAGCACTGGGCTGACTTTTCATTGGGGTACAAACTCTATTGTACGGATAATTTGCTCCTGAATGGAAGGGGGTCCGCTGTGCTGGGGGAGAGAATCCTGGAAGGGGTGGCAGAGTATTTAAACTAGGTGAGTAGGGGGAGGATAATAAAGTAAAGAAAGCAGACAGTGGGATGGATAGGTTAGAGAGGGGTCAGGATATTATGGTGGGTGGAGAGGAGTCCTGTGGGGGGAGGTTAAGAGCAGTGGATAAGATCCATGGGTTACAAACCAGCTGTAAAAATAAATGTAGCCCAAAAAATTGTAACCCCAATAATTCAAAAAATTCCATTAGCCCCAATAACTTAAATAATAACGTTAGACCCAATAATGCTAAAAATCCCAGTAGCCCCAATAACTTAAATAATAACGTTAGACCCAATAACTCAAAAAATCCCATTAGCCCCAATAACTTAAATAATAACGTTAGACCCAATAACTCAAAAAATCCCATTAGCCCCAATAACTTAAATAGTACAATTAGCCCTTATAACTCAAATAATAACATTAACCCCAATAACTCAGAAAATCCCATTAGTGAGACTATATGTGTAAAACTTAATGGAAATGTAAAGTGTATGTTCACAAATGCCAGAAGCCTAGCAAATAAAATGGGGGAGCTTGAGGCCTTGATACTGGAGGAACATATGGATATAGTTGGGGTCACTGAGACATGGCTGGACTCCTCGCATGACTGGGCTGTTAATCTGCAGGGGTTTACATTGTTTCGCAAGGATAGAATGAACAGAAAAGGTGGTGGAGTCTGTCCGTATGTAAGAAGTGGTATGAAAGTCAGTGTGAACGATGCCATAGTGTGTGATGATTCTGAGGATGTGGAATCACTGTGGGTAGAATTACAAAAGGAGGGAAATACTGAAAAAATAATATTTGGGGTAATCTACAGACCCCCTAATATCACTGAAGAGATAGAAGTTCAGCTTCATAAACAAATAGAGAGGGCCGCCCGGGCAGGTACAGTGGTAATAATGGGAGATTTTAACTATCCAGATATAGATTGGGGTCCGGGGTTGGCTAAAACTTCAAAGGGGCGACAATTCCTAAATTTATTGCAGGATAATTTTATGGGCCAGTTTGTGGAGGACCCAACAAGAAGTGATGCCTTGTTGGATCTGATCATTTCCAACAACGCAGAGCTGGTTGGTAATGTAACTGTGCGGGAAAACCTTGGTAATAGCGACCACAATATAGTTACTTTTGACTTAAAATGTAGAAAACAAAGACAGGCGAGGAAGGCAAAAACATATAACTTTAAAAAGGCAAATTTCCCTGGGCTGAGAGCTGCACTACAGGACATAGACTGGGGGGAGGTGTTCTCAAATACTGATACAGAAGGTAAATGGGACATCTTTAAATCAACTCTAAATAACTATACAGCTAAATATATACCAAAGGGGAACAAATATAAACGATTAAAACTAAATCCTACATGGCTGACAAATGATGTTAAAAGAGCATTAAACAACAAAAAAATAGCCTTCAAAAAATTCAAATCTGATGGGTCAGCTATAACATTTAAACAGTACAAAGAGCTTAATAAAATTTGTAAAAATTTAATAAAAACAGCAAAAATTCTAAATGAGAGACAGGTGGCCAAAGAAAGCAAAACTAATCCTAAATATTTTTTTAGATACATAAATGCAAAAAAAACAAGGACAGAGCATGTAGGACCCCTTAACCCCTTAAGGACGCAGGACGTAAATGTACGTCCTGGTGAGGTGGTACTTAACGCACCAGAACGTACATTTACGTCCTATGCATAACCGCGGGCATCGGAGCGATGCCCGTGTCATGCGCGGCTGATCCCGGCTGCTGATCGCAGCCAGGGACCCGCGGGCGTCCACCAATAACCCCTCAGGTGCCGGGATCAATACAGATCCCGGCATCTGCAGCAGTTCGCGATTTGAATGAATGATCGGATCGCCCGCAGCGCTGCTGCGGGGATCCGATCATTCATAACGCCGCACGGAGGTCCCCTCTCCTTCCTCCGTGCGGCTCCCGGCGTCTCCTGCTCTGGTCTGTGATCGAGCAGACCAGAGCAGGAGATGACCGATAATACTGATCTGTTCTATGTCCTATACATAGAACAGATCAGTATTAGCAATCATGGTATTGCTATGAATAGTCCCCTATGGGGACTGTTCAAGTGTAAAAAAAAAATGTAAAAAAATGTAAAAGTAAAAAAAAAGTGAAAAATCCCCTCCCCCAATAAAAAAGTAAAACGTCAGTTTTCTCCTATTTTACCCCCAAAAAGCGTAAAAAACATTTTTTATAGACATATTTGGTATCGCCGCGTGCGTAAATGTCCGCACTATTAAAATAAAATGTTAATGATCCCGTACGGTGAACGGCGTGAACGAAAAAAAAAAATAAAAGTCCAAAATTCCTACTTTTGTAATGCATTTTATTAAAAAAAAAATTATAAAAAATTAATTAAAAGTTTTTCATATGCAAATGTGGTATCAAAAAAAAGTACAGATCATGGCGCAAAAAATGAGCCCCCATACCGCCGCTTATACGGAAAAATAAAAAAGTTAGAGGTCATCAAAATAAAGGGATTATAAACGTACTAATTTGGTTAAAAAGTTTGTGATTTTTTTTAAGCGCAACAATAATAGAAAAGTATGTAATAATGGGTATCATTTTAATCATATTGACCCTCAGAATAAAGAACACACGTCATTTTTACCATAAATTGTACGGCGTGAAAACGAAACCTTTCAAAATTAGCAAAATTGCGTTTTTCGTTTTAATTTCCCCACAAAAATAGTGTTTTTTGGTTGCGCCATACATTTTATGATATAATGAGTGATGTCATTACAAAGGACAACTGGTCGCGCAAAAAACAAGCCCTCATACTAGTCTGTGGATGAAAATATAAAAGAGTTATGATTTTTAGAAGGCGAGGAGGAAAAAATGAAAACGTAAAAATTTTATTGTCTGAGTCCTTAAGGCCAAAATGGGCTGAGTCCTTAAGGGGTTAATAATGATAATGGGGAGGTTGTCACGGGTGATCAAGAGAAGGCGGAGCTACTGAATGGGTTCTTTAGTTCTGTATATACTATGGAAGAAGGAGCTGACATTGGCCAGGTCAGTGCTGGTAACACATCATGTAAAGTACTGAACTGGCTTAATGTAGAGATGGTACAAGGTAAGTTAAGTAAAGTAAATGTAAGCAAATCTCCAGGACCGGATGGACTACACCCAAGAGTTCTTAGAGAGGTAAGTTCAGTAATATCTGTACCCTTGTTCATGATATTTAGAGATTCTCTGGTGTCTGGTATTGTGCCAAGGGACTGGCGCAAGGCGAATGTGGTGCCAATCTTCAAGAAGGGCTCTAGGTCTTCGCCAGGCAATTATAGACCGGTAAGTAACGTGCATTGTGGGTAAATTGTTTGAAGGACTTATAATACTATTATCCCCTATGTATTCCTGTATGTAGTCCCTTATAAGTGATAGCCAGCATGGGTTTACTAAGGATAGAAGTTGTCAAACCAATCTAATTTGCTTTTATGAAGAGGTGAGTAGAAGCCTTGACAGAGGAATGGCTGTGGATATAGTGTTTCTGGATTTTGCTAAAGCATTTGATACTGTCCCTCACAGACGTCTGACAGGTAAGTTAAGGTCCTTGGGCTTGGAAACTTTAGTTTGTAACTGAATTGAACACTGGCTCATGGATCGTACCCAGAGAGTGGTGGTCAATGATTCGTACTCTGATTGGTCCCCGGTTATTAGTGGTGTACCCCAAGGTTGAGTACTGGGCCCGCTGCTGTTTAATTTATTTATCAATGATATAGAGGATGGTATTAACAGCTCTGTTTCTATCTTTGCAGATGACACCAAGCTTTGTAGCACGGTACAGTCTATAGAGGATGTGCATAAGTTACAAGATGACTTGGATAGACTAAGTGTCTGGGCATCCACTTGGCAAATGAGGTTCAATGTGGATAAATGTAAAGTTATGCATCTGGGTACTAATAACCTGCATGCGTCGTATGTCTTAGGGGGGATTAAACTGGCAGAGTCACTAGTAGAGAAGGATCTGGGTGTACTTGTAGATCACAGACTACAGAATAGCATGCAATGTCAGGCTGCTGTTTCCAAGGCCGGCAAGATATTGTCATGTATAAAAAGAGGCATGGACTCAAGGGACCGGGAGTTAATACTCCCCCTTTATAAAGCATTGGTACGGCCTCACCTGGAATATGCTGTTCAGTTTTGGTCGCCTGTACATAAAAGGGACACTGTGGAGCTGGAAAGGGTGCAGAGACGTGCGACTAAACTACCGTATATACTCGAGTATAAGCCGAGTTTTTCAGCACGATTTTTCGTGCTGAAAACACCCCCCTCGGCTTATACTCGAGTGAACTCCCCACCCGCAGTGGTCTTCAACCTGCGGACCTCCAGAGGTTTCAAAACTACAACTCCCAGCAAGCCCGGGCAGCCATCGGCTGTCCGGGCTTGCTGGGAGTTGTAGTTTTGAAACCTCCGGAGGTCCGTAGGTTGAAGACCACTGTGGCCTTCGACATCATCCAGCCCCCTCTCACCCCCTTTAGTTCTGTACAGTACTCACCTCCGCTCGGCGCTGGTCCGGTGCTGCAGGACTGTCCGGAGAGGAGGTGGTCCGGTGGGATAGTGGTTCCGGGCTGCTATCTTCACCGGGGAGGCCTCATCTAAGCACTTCGGGCCCGGCCCCAGAATAGTCACGTTGCCTTGACAACGACGCAGAGGTACGTTCATTGCCAACGTACTTCTGCGTCATTGTCAAGGCAACGCCTCTATTCCGGGCCCGCAGCGCGGAGAAGAGGCGCCCCCAGTGAAGATAGCAGCCCGGAACCACTATCCCACCGGACCACCTCCTCTCCGGACAGTCCTGCAGCACTGGACCAGCGCCGAGCGGAGGTGAGTACTGTACAGAACTAAAGGGGGTGAGAGGGGGCTGGATGATGTCGAAGGCCGCAGTGGTCTTCAACCTGCGGACCTCCGGAGGTTTCAAAACTACAACTCCCAGCAAGCCCGGACAGCCGATGGCTGCCCGGGCTTGCTGGGAGTTGTAGTTTTGAAACCTCTGGAGGTCCGCAGGTTGAAGACCACTTAGGGCGGATGATGAGAAGAGGATGATGAAGGGGGGGTGTGGGATGATGACAAAAGGATGATGAAGGGGGGTGTGGGATGATGACAAGAGGATGATGAAGGGGGGTGGGGATGATGACAAGGGGATGATGAAGGGGGGGTGTGGGATGATTACAAGGGGATGATGAAGGGGGGTGGGGATGATGACGAGGGGATGATGAAGGGGGGTGGGGATGATGACAAGGGGATGATGAAGGGGGGATGTGTGGGATGATGACAAGGGGGTGATGACAGGTGATGATGATGAGGGTCTGGATGATGACAGGCGGTGATGATGATGAGGATGTTAATGACGGGTCTGGATGATGACAGGGGGGGATGATGTATTTCCCACCCTAGGCTTATACTCGAGTCAATAACTTTTCCTGGGATTTTGGGTTGAAATTAGGGGTCTCGGCTTATACTCGGGTCGGCTTATACTCGAGTATATACGGGTAATATGGGGCATGGAACATTTTAGCTATGAGGAGCGATTAAAGGAGTTACAATTGTTTAGTCTTGAGAAGAGACGTTTAAGGGGGGATATGATAAACGTATATAAGTATATAAATGGCCCATACAAAAAATAGGGAGAAAAACTGTTCCAGGTTAACCCCCCCCCCCCCCCCCCCCCCAAAGGACAAGGGGGCACTCCCTCCGTCTGGAGAAGAAAAGGTTTAGTCTAAAGGGGCGACACGCCTTCTTTACCATAAGAACTGTGAATTTATGGAACAGTCTACCTCAGGAACTGGTCACAGCAGGAACAATTAATAGCTTTAAAACAGGGTTAGCTACATTCCTGGAACAAAATAACATTAATGCTTATGCAGAATTATAAAACAACATCCCTTCCCCTTATCCCCTTACACCCTTCCCTTCAATTCCCTGGTTGGACTTGATGGACGTATGTTTTTTTTCAACCATACTAACTATGTAACTATGTAACTATACACCATACATACAGTACATATATGCACATCATACATACAGTACATACACACACACATCATACACACACCATACATACAGTACATTTACACACATCATACATACACCAAACATACAGTACATACACACACATCATACATACACCACACATACAGTACATACACACACAACATCATACATACACCATACATACAGTACATACACTCATCATACATACAGTACATACACACACATCATACATACACCATACATACAGTACATACACACACAACATCATACATACACCATACATACAGTACATACACACACAACATCATACATACACCATACATACAGTACATACACTCATCATACATACAGTACATACACACACAACATCATACATACACCATACATACAGTACATACACACACAACATCATACATACACCATACATACAGTACATACACACACAACATCATACATACACCATACATACAGTACATACACTCATCATACATACAGTACATACACACACATCATACATACACACACATACACACACATCATACATACACCATACATACAGTACATGCACTCATCATACATACACCATACATACAGTACATATACACACATCATACATACACCATACATACAGTACATATACACACATCATACATACACCATACATACAGTACACACATCATACATACACCATACATACAGTACATATATGCACATCATACATAAACCACATATATGCACATCATACATACACCATACATACAGTACATACACACATCACCACCTCTGGACCCCAAATATAACTTCCCCCTTTCGGACCCGAAATTAACAACCCCCACACACCCTTCCGGACCCGAAATTAAGGGGGCACTCCCTCCGTCTGGAGAAGAAAAGGTTTAGTCTAAAGGGGCGACACGCCTTCTTTACCATAAGAACTGTGAATTTATGGAACAGTCTACCTCAGGAACTGGTCACAGCAGGAACAATTAATAGCTTTAAAACAGGGTTAGCTACATTCCTGGAACAAAATAACATTAATGCTTATGCAGAATTATAAAACAACATCCCTTCCCCTTATCCCCTTACACCCTTCCCTTCAATTCCCTGGTTGGACTTGATGGACGTATGTTTTTTTTCAACCATACTAACTATGTAACTATGTAACTATACACCATACATACAGTACATATATGCACATCATACATACAGTACATACACACACACATCATACACACACCATACATACAGTACATTTACACACATCATACATACACCAAACATACAGTACATACACACACATCATACATACACCACACATACAGTACATACACACACAACATCATACATACACCATACATACAGTACATACACTCATCATACATACAGTACATACACACACATCATACATACACCATACATACAGTACATACACACACAACATCATACATACACCATACATACAGTACATACACACACAACATCATACATACACCATACATACAGTACATACACTCATCATACATACAGTACATACACACACAACATCATACATACACCATACATACAGTACATACACACACAACATCATACATACACCATACATACAGTACATACACACACAACATCATACATACACCATACATACAGTACATACACTCATCATACATACAGTACATACACACACATCATACATACACACACATACACACACATCATACATACACCATACATACAGTACATGCACTCATCATACATACACCATACATACAGTACATATACACACATCATACATACACCATACATACAGTACATATACACACATCATACATACACCATACATACAGTACACACATCATACATACACCATACATACAGTACATATATGCACATCATACATAAACCACATATATGCACATCATACATACACCATACATACAGTACATACACACATCACCACCTCTGGACCCCAAATATAACTTCCCCCTTTCGGACCCGAAATTAACAACCCCCACACACCCTTCCGGACCCGAAATTAAGGGGGCACTCCCTCCGTCTGGAGAAGAAAAGGTTTAGTCTAAAGGGGCGACACGCCTTCTTTACCATAAGAACTGTGAATTTATGGAACAGTCTACCTCAGGAACTGGTCACAGCAGGAACAATTAATAGCTTTAAAACAGGGTTAGATACATTCCTGGAACAAAATAACATTAATGCTTATGCAGAATTATAAAACAACATCCCTTCCCCTTATCCCCTTACACCCTTCCCTTCAATTCTTGATGGACGTATGTCTTTTTTCAACCATACTAACTATGTAACTATACACCATACATACAGTACATATATGCACATCATACATACACCATACATACAGTACATACACACACATCATACAGTACATTTACACACATCATACTCACACCATACATACAGTACATTTACACACATCATACATACACCATACATACAGTACATACACACACATCATACATACAGCATACATACAGTACATACATGCACATCATACATACACCATACATACAGTACATATATGCACATCATACATACACCATACATACAGTACATACACACATCATACATACACCATACATACAGTACATACACACACATTATACATACACCATACATACAGTACATACACACACACAACATCATACATACACCATACATACAGTACATATACAAACAACATCATACATACACCATACATACAGTACATACACACACATCATACATACACCATACATACAGTACATACACACACACACATCATCCATGCTCCTCCATTAACCCCTCCTGCTGGTGATCCGGTCCCTCCTCTGCGCTCACTCCTAGGCCATTGCTGCAGGCATTAGGAGCGTGACTGCAGTGCCTGCGCTGCATACGGTGAGGGGAGGAGGGGGGTGTATGTCTCGGCAACATTATGGTCTGTACTTAGGAGTTGTGGTAGAAGGGGGGGGGGGTTGAGGCTAGCGCCGCGCCGGGCCTGGTACTGGCAGCACCGCTGCCACAAGCCTCCCCTTCAAGCCCGGGACCTCAGCGGGGGAGGGGAGGGGCGGGGCGTTTGAGGCTAGCGCCGAGCCTGGTAATGGCAGCGTCCGCGGCGACATGCCTCCCCTTCAGGCCCGGGACCTGGGGCTGTGCCTGGGGGCCTGACCTGCGGCCATAGTATAGTATAGTGGCAGGGGGGCCCGGTCTCAATGGCGACCTTTGCGACCTCTTTAGCTACGCCACTGGCCCAGATGCTAGAGAGATTGTGATGGTGCAAGGGTTAAAGCCATCAGACCTCTGGGTATCCACTACTAGTGCCAGCAAGTCACCAAATTAACCCTTTGATAAACGTGTTTCACCAGAGCTTCCTTCAGAAAGGTGAGCTCCTATATTTAGAGATCAAAGACCAGAGCTGATAAATTAAACATTTAATCTGAAATGTATCAAATAAACAAATGACAGGTACAAAAATATATAAAAGAGTTCGGCAAGACAAGTTCAGAAAAGAAAAGTGAAGTCCTTACAGCATAATGGTATAGCAGTCCTTGTGAGTGAGTGTCCAGCTATTAGCATCTTGTCAGCTTTTGGCACTGGCTTAAACAAAGGTTTATCCAGCATTTCGGTTTATAGTGGTTTTTCTGGAGGGAAAACTCGATTCCCCCCTCCCCACTGACCCCCTACCTTCAAAGGAGGTATAAAACAAACAGACAGACCTCCTCCCAAATAAATCTAGAGTACAAAAAAACAAATTGGATACATAGTCTGAATGACCCTTTACCCAGGTCTTGGTTTTAAACATTATACGTAAATACAATTCTAATACACATGTATGATTCCATAATCAGTGCCTAGGAATCACCTTGGGCCTGACACGTGGTGTGAATGCAGCCTTATAGTTCTAAATGCAATGTAAATGCAGCCTTATGGGTTCAATGCAGCATGAATGCACCCTTATGGGTCTAAATATGGAGTGAACACACCCTTATGTGTCTAAAAGCATGGTGAACTCACCCTTATGGGTCTAAAAAGCAGTGTGAACTCACCCTTTTGGGTGTATACGTACGCCTCTGGGTCTAAACACAATTTAAAGGCACAGTGTGGACGCACTCTTATAGGTCTAATCACAATGTGGACGCACTCTTATAGGTCTAATCACAATGTGGACGCACTCTTATGGGTCTAATCACAGTGTGGACGCACTCTTATGGGTCTAATCACAGTGTGGATGCACTCTTATGGGTCTAATCACAGTGTGGACGCACCCTTATGGGTCTAATCACAATGTGGACGCACTCTTATGGGTCTAATCACAGTGTGGATGCACTCTTATGGGTCTAATCACAATGTGGACGCACTCTTATGGGTCTAATCATGGTTTGGATGCACTCTTATGGGTCTAATCACAATGTGGATGCACTCTTATGGGTCTAATCACTGTGTGGATGCACTCTTATGGGTCTAATCATGGTTTGGATGCACTCTTATGGGTCTAATCACAATGTGGACGCACTCTTATGGGTCTAATCACAGTGTGGACGCACTCTTATGGGTCTAATTACAGTGTGGACGCACTCTTATGGGTTTAATCACGGTGTGGACTCACTCTTATGGGTCTAATCCCAGTGTGGACGCACTCTTATGGGTCTAATCTCGGTGTGGATGCGCTGTTATAGGTCAAAAAGCAGTGTGAACCCACCCTTATGGGTCTAAATGCAGTGTAAATGCACCCTTATTGGTCTAATAGTGGTGTGAACCTTTATGGGTCTGTTAAGTGTCTATACGTGGTGTGAACGCACCATAAGCTCTATTTACTTCAATGAAACTGAGATGCAATATTAGATATAACCTGGGGATAATATTACACTATACAGCTCCAACCAGCTATACCTGCCGTTGCCTTTATGTTCATACATACTAGTGCGGCAACTATTTAGACTTCCATTATATATATATATATATATATATATATATATATATATATATATCTATATATATATATATATATGTACATGTCAACACTTGGTAACACCAAACTTTTTTACACTATAAAAACCAAGTTGACTCCCACTTGAATCATAAAAAATAAATTTTATTAAAGTACACTTAAAAAACAGTATAAAAAATGTAATGATGTCAGCCAGAATTACAGACATAACAAGCCAGAGCTACAAAAAGAGCTACAATACTGTATATCAGTGGGTATAGAACATCCATATGCAGTGATCACATAGCTATCAAATAAAGCTCAGAGACTAGGTATAGTGAAAGGTACCAAATGGCATATTCCTATTCCCATATCGGGGTCACTATCACCCTTATTGTCCCTGTAATTAGATATTAGGATCAGTGGTCACTCACCCATGTCAGTAGCTGGATTTGCGTCTGGACCCCGAGCACGCTTTCGCTCCTTCCTCAGGGGGCTAATGTTACTGTGTAAAGTAGGTGTTTATATATGGGGCGGGCATGCACCTTATTTTCGGTACGCCACTCTGACTCCCATCATGCCTCTCTCCAAGCTCTCATAGCTAGCATCTACGATCACCACTTAACACCTCTATATATACAAACATTATATCACCAACAAAGATCAGACAATTTAAGAATATATGAATTGAATTAAAACAAGTTACTTGTGCACATACTTTGTGTATGTGTTGTGCCATGGTCGCTGTGCATATATATATGCACCCCGATCGTGGCAGTTAAAGGGGTTATCCATCATAAGGTGATTTTAGTATGTACCTAGCAGACAGTAATGGACATGCTTAAGATGGATCAGCGCTTGTCTTGGGCTAAATGGCTATGCTGTGAGATTACCAGAACACTGTGGATAGCTTTCTGTGAACTTGTATTTCCTGTTTTCATTTTTTTTGTTTGCCTACAAATCCCATGACACCATTTTCCTCCTTCCCACACATCAGCTACCCCACCCATTGAAACATAAATGAGCTGCAGACCTGTGGTCTTCAATCAGGGTGCCTACAGCTGTTGCATTAGTTGCAGATTGATCCCTCCCCCCATTGAAGCAGACAGGCTCCCTGTCATCATCTGACTAGTGAGTCAGGTCTCGACCGCATTGCAAGCTGGGAAAAATTCTGAGACAACAGTCATTTTGTATGCTGTTAAAAATAAATATTGGGGTGAAAATCACATAAGAATTGTGAGAAAACCGTCACATACAGGTACAGACACTATATTATGAACTACACTAACTTTACAGCCCCTGTAGCATAGTCAAATAAAAAAAGTCCTGGAATACCCCTTTAACAAAACACCATATACAAAGAATTTTTCATATTCACCCTTTAAAATGTGCCATACTATATGGTCTCCCTCTAGCGTGTAAATATTAGGATGCATGACTATATGCTCGCCCGTCCGTGGACGCACAGCCACATGCACTACAGTATACAAAATCTGTGTATCACTCACTACATATCAAAATTAAACATCAAGAAATCACACTGTGCTATGTCATTTTATACACACATATTAAAAGAAAATCATTTGAGGAGTAAAAAAGGGGGAAAAAGGGGAGGAAGGGGAGGTGAGACACTGTGAGGGTAAGCTTGTGAGGGCAGGGGTGAAAGGTAAGAGACCATACAACATCTTGTCAATGTGGTTTAAGCTGTTATTCTCCCATTCTTTTTTTCTTCTGTCCATGTATTTGGGCTTATCTCTATACAAGATTAAAATTTTTGGCCTTTTGGTGTCAGAGAATATCACGTCATGCATTATAGCCGGTTCCCATAACAAACTAACGATATGACACTGTAGAGTATTTAAAAACCTACTAAAAAAATAAAAAAAAACACAGAACAATTAAAATCATATTACAGGTGGACATATTTCACAAAAAGGAAGCAAAACTTAATTGTTCATTTAAGCCTTGTGGTGCCAGTGTTCCAAGTGTCACTATCCATCGACATTCTTTCCTGGCTAATAAATTCGGCACATCACCCCCACTAATGCCAGTGTGTACTCTCTCAATCCCTCTGATTCTCAGTCCCTGTGGATCTCCTTTATGCGCAAGCTTGAAATGCCTGGGAATTGTTTTCAAAGTGTGGATATCATCTATCTCCCTTGCTGCTAGGATATCCCTTACGTGTTCACGTGTTCTTATTCTCAACTCTCTAGACGTAAGCCCAACATATATTTTGGGGACAGTCTAGTACAGCCAGCATCTAGAGAGTTAAAGAGGCACTGTCATTGTTAAAAACTTTTCATATATTGCAGGACTCATTATAATATGACATTTCACAATATACACCTGTTAAACATTTTTTAAATTTTCACCTGAAATTCAAGCTCAAAATAGCCACCACTAGGGGTCGCCTGTCTTTTAGCCAGACAGACTAGTCTAGATTTTACAGCATACTGGATACCGGCCGTAAAGTATACCGGTATCCAGTATAGGAGATTTCTATTGTGTATGCAAAACTACAGATAAAGGATGTGTGGACATGCTGGGAGCTGTAGTTTTAAAACAGCTGGAGGCAACACTGCTTTAACACAGTTTATGACACACATAGTGACAGCTATGTTGATTAGCATCCAGCTTTACTAGGAGAAGATAAAACAGATAGTACATGTATTCATAAAAATGCTGTACTTTTATAAAAAAAAATCCTTGCACTAATTTTATAAAGATCTATTCTTATATTTATACATTTTATCCCGTTATGAATTCACCATAAAGTCTTCTGATTACTGCAGGCAAGCTCCAAGCATCTTCCTCTGTTTAACATGTACAGCATGAAACCAGAGAGGAAAGAGTTACAGAGTAGAGAGTACTGATTGGCTAACTGCCCAGGCTTGCTCCTGTGAGGGAGACAGACTGACACGCCCCCTCCAGCCTGCACAATGAAAAAGTAACTCACCAGCAGATTAATGCTTATATCTCTGGATATATAGGTCCGAGACACATAAATTATATGCACATGATCAGGATTGGGTCCCGAGCAACATATCACTTTTTTTCTTTTTTTTGCACTATGACAGGTACGCTTTAAAGGACGGCATCAGAGAGATCCCTGATGCTGGTCAGGTATGGTGAGTATCAGCTGCTGATAACAGCCAGTATCAAGGGTGGATGGAGCGAGCGCAGCTCATATTTAATTAATAATTAAAATCATGTGCCCATGAAGAGGTCTTTATCAGTGAATGTCACATAGGGTTACCACCTTTCTTGCAAAAAATATACTGGTCATGCTAATTTGCATACTTATATATGCGTGACATCACAGGAAGTGATATAAGAAATACCATACCTGTGCAGGAGATTTTGTCTTCTTTTGACTCCTATAACTATTCTGTTATTCTATATATGGGCAGTAATAAGGCAAATTCTTTTTGCGCTGTGATCTGTAGTTTTTAAAAGTTCCATTTTTGTTTTGATGTGACTTTTTGATCTCTTTTTATAAAATTTGGTAGTTGCAGTTAGTTACTAACTATAATTCCTAGCATGCCCTGATACACCGATACACGCTCTACAGCTGCCCCAAACCAAAACTACACACATGTTGCACTATATATTAGTAAAGGTCAAGGGGCAACATACTGGGAGTTGTAGTTTTGGGTCAGCTGCAGAGCCATAGGCTGTATCAGGGAATGCCCCTTCAGTGACCCCTTAAGGTAGTAATTGCAGTGCCCTTTAGTGACCCCCTTTATGGCGTAATCTCAGTGCCCTTTAGTAACTACCTTTAGGTAGTAATAGCATTCCCCTTTAGTGACCCCCATTAGTTAGTAATAGCAGCCACTATTAGTGACCCCCTTTAGGTAGTGATACAGTGGGGATCAAAAGTTTGGGCACCCCAGGTAAAAAAAATTATTAATGTGCATAAACAAGTCAAGGAAAGATGGAAACATCTCCAAAAGGCATCAAATTACAGATTAGACATTCTTATAATATGTCAACAAAAGTTAGATTTTATTTCCATCATTTACACTTTTAAAATAACAGAAAACAAAAAAATGGTGTCTGCAAAAGTTTGGGCACCCTGCAGAATTTATAGCATGCACTGCCCCTTTGCAAAGCTGAGACCTGTCAGTGTCAATCATCATCTGGGAAGACTAGGTGATGTCAATCTCAAAGGTTTTAACCCCTTAAGGACCGAGACATTTTATACCTTAAGGACCGGAGCGTTTTTTGCAATTCTGACCACTGTCACTTTAAACATTAATAACTCTGGGATGCTTTTAGTTATCATTCTGATTCCGAGATTGTTTTTTCGTGACATATTCTACTTTAACTTAGTGGTAAAATTTTATGGTAACTTGCATCCTTTCTTGGTGAAAAATCCCAAAATTTGATGAAAAAAATGAAAATTTTGCATTTTTCTAACTTTGAAGCTCTCTGCTTGTAAGGAAAATGGATATTCAAAATATATTTTTGTTGGGTTCACATATACAATATGTCTACTTTATGTTTGCATCATAAAATTTATGAGTTTTTACTTTTGGAAGACACCATAGGGCTTCAAAGTTCAGCAGCAATTTTGACATTTTTCACAAAATTTTCAAACTCACTATTTTTCAGGGACCAGTTCAGTTTTGAAGTGGATTTGAAGGGTCTTCATATTAGAAATACCCCATAAATGACCCCATTATAAAAACTACACCCCCTAAAGTATTCAAAAAAAACATTCAGTAAGTGTATTAACCCTTTAGGTGTTTCACAGGAATAGTAGCAAAGTGAAGGAGAAAATTCAAAATCTTCATTTTTTACACTCGCATGTTTTTGTAGACCCAATTTTTGAATTTTTGCAAGGGATAAAAAGGAGAAAATTTTTACTTGTATTTCAAACCCAATTTCTCTCGAGTAAGCACATACCTCATATGTCTATGTTAATTGTTTGGCGAGCGCAGTAGAGGGCTCAGAAGGGAAGGAGCGACAAATGGTTTTTGGGGGGCATGCCGCATTTAGGAAGCCCCTATGGTGCCAGGACAGCAAAAAAAAACCACATGGCATACCATTTTGGAAACTAGACCCCTCAGGGAACGTAACAAGGGGTAAAGTGAACCTTAATACCCTACAGGTGATTCACGACTTTTGCATATGTAAAAAAAATATATTTTTTTTTTACCTAAAATGCTTGGTTTCCCAAAAATTTTACATTTTTAAAAAGGGTAATAGCAGAAAATACCCCCCAAAATTTGAAGCCCAATTTCTCCCGATACAGAAAACACCTTGCATGGGGGTGAAAAGTTCTCTGCTGGCGCACTACAGGTCTCAGAAGAGAAGGAGTCACATTTGGCTTTTTGAAAGCAAATTTTGCTCTGGGGGCATGCCGCATTTAGGAAGCCCCTATGGTGCCAGGACAGCAAAAAAAAACCACATGGCATACCATTTTGGAAACTAGACCCCTCAGGGAACGTAACAAGGGGTAAAGTGAACCTTAATACCCTACAGGTGATTCACGACTTTTGCATATGTAAAAAAAATATATATTTTTTTTACCTACAATGCTTGGTTTCCCAAAAATTTTACATTTTTAAAAAGGGTAATAGCAGAAAATACCCCCCAAAATTTGAAGCCCAATTTCTCCCGATACAGAAAACACCCCATATGGGGGTGAAAAGTTCTCTGCTGGCGCACTACAGGTCTCAGAAGAGAAGGAGTCACATTTGGCTTTTTGAAAGCAAATTTTGCTCTGGGGGCATGCCGCATTTAGGAAGCCCCTATGGTGCCAGAACAGCAAAAAAAAAACACATGGCATACCATTTTGGAAACTAGACCCCTCGGGGAACGTAACAAGGGGTAACGTGAACCTTAATGCCCTACAGGTGTTTCACAACTTTTGCATATGTAAAAAAAATAATTTTTTTTTACCTAAAATGCTTGTTTTCCCAAAATGTTTACATTTTTAAAAAGGGTAATAGCGGAAAATACCCCCCAAAATTTGAAGCCCAATTTCTCCCGATTCAGAAAACACCCCATATGGGGGTGAAAAGTGCTCTGCTGGTGCACTACAGGTCTCAGAAGAGAAGGAGTCACATTTGGCTTTTTGAAAGCGAATTTTGCTCTGGGGGCATGCCGCATTTAGGAAGCCCCTATGGTGCCAGGACAGCAAAAAAAAAACACATGGCATACCATTTTGGAAACTAGACCCCTCGGGGAACGTAAAAAGGGGTAATTTGAACCTTAATACCCTACAGGTGTTTCACGACTTTTGCATATGTAAAAAAAATATATTTTTTTTACCTAAAATGCTTGTTTTCCCAAAAATTTTACATTTTTTAAAAGGGTAATAGCAGAAAATACCCCCCAAAATTTGAAGCCCAATTTCTCCCGAGTACGGCGATACCCCATATGTGATCCTAAATTGTTGGCTTGAAATACGACAGGGCTCCAAAGTGAGAGCGCCATGCGCATTTGAGGCCTAAATTAGGGACTTGCATAGGGGTGGACATAGGGGTATTCTACGCCAGTGATTCCCAAACAGGGTGCCTCCAGCTGTTGTAAAACTCCCAGCATGCCTGGACAGTCAACGGCTATCTGGCAATACTGGGAGTAGTTGTTTTGCAACAGCTGGAGGCTCCGTTTTGGAAACAGTGGCGTACCAGACGTTTTTCATTTTTATTGGGGAGGGGGGTTGTATAGGGGTATGTGTATATGTAGTGTTTTTTACTTTTTATTTTGTGTTAGTGTAGTGTAGTGTTTTTAGGGTACAGTCGCACGGGCGCGGGTTCACAGTAGTTTCTCGCTGGCAGTTTGAGCTACCGCAGAAAATTTGACGCAGCTCAAACTTGCAGCCGGATACTTACTGTAATCCTCCGCCCATGTGAGTGTACCCTGTCCGTTCACATTGGGGGGGGGAACATCCAGCTGTTGCAAAACTACAACTCCCAGCATGTACGGTCTATCAGTGCATGCTGGGAGTTGTAGTTTTGCAACCGCTGGAGGCTCTTTTTTGGAAACAGTGGCGTACCAGACGTTTTTCATTTTTATTGGGGAGGGGGGCTGTGTAGGGGTATGTGTATATGTAGTGTTTTTTACTTTTTATTTTATTGTGTGTTAGTGTAGTGTAGTGTTTTTAGGGTACAGTCACACGGGCGGGGGGTTCACAGTAGTTTCTCGCTGGCAGTTTGAGCTGCGGCAGAAATTTTGCCGCACCTCAAACTTGCAGCCGGATACTTACTGTAATCCTCCGCCCATGTGAGTGTACCCTGTACATTCACATTGGGGGGGGGGGGGACATCCAGCTGTTGCAAAACTACAACTCCCAGCATGTACGGTCTATCAGTGCATGCTGGGAGTTGTAGTTTTGCAACAGCTGGAGGCACACTGGTTGTGAAACACCGAGTTTGGTAACAAACTCAGTGTTTTGCAACCAGTGTGCCTTCAGCTGTTGCAAAAGCTACAACCCCCAGCATGTACGGACAGCGGAAGGGCATGCTGGGTGTTGTAGTTATGCAACAGCTGGAGGCATACTACTTTGGCTGGGGATGCTGGGGATTGTAGTTATGCAACAGCTGGAGACACACTGGTTTGCTACTTAACTCAGTGTGCCTTCAGCTGTTGCAAAACTACAACTCTCAGCAGTCACCGACAGCCAACGGGCATGCTGGGAGTTGTAGTTATGCAACCACCAGATGCACCACTACAACTCCCAGCATGCACTTTAGCTGATTGTGCAAGCTGGGAGTTGTAGTTACACAACAGCTGAAGGTACACTTTTACATAGAAAGAATGTGCCTCCAGCTGTTGCAAAACTACAAGTCCCAGCATGCCCATAAGGGCATGCTGGGAGTTGTGGTGGTCTGCCTCCTGCTGTTGCATAACTACAGCTCCCAGCATGCCCTTTTTGCATGCTGGGAGCTGTTGCTAAGCAACAGCAGGAGGCTGTCACT
This sequence comes from Hyla sarda, assembly GCF_029499605.1. Lineage (NCBI taxonomy): Eukaryota > Metazoa > Chordata > Amphibia > Anura > Hylidae > Hyla > Hyla sarda. Next base: position 378,768,038 of record NC_079192.1, on the reverse strand, counting down.
CACCTCCAACGATCCTCGCCGCACAGGTCAGTCCCTCGTCGTCTCCGCCGCCGCCGCTGCTCCTGGGGCCCCGATCCCAACAGGGGCGCCGGGGATCGGGGTCTTCAGCACCCGGGGTGCACGTCCCGCACCCGCTCACGTCCTCCGGAAGAGGGGCGGAGCGGGTTGCGGGAGTGACACCCGCAGCAGGCGCCCTGATTGGTCGGCCGGTAGTCCGGCCGACGAATCAGGGCGATCGTGAGGTGGCACCAGTGCCACCTCACCCCTGCTGGCTCTGGCTGTTCGGGGCCGTCTCTGACGGCCCCGATCAGCCAATAATTCCGGGTCACCGGGTCACTGGAGACCCGATTGACCCGGAATCCGCCGCAGATCGCTGGACTGAATTGTCCAGCGATCTGCGGCCATCGCCGACATGGGGGGTCATAATGACCCCCCTGGGCGATATGCCCCGATGCCTGCTGAACGATTTCAGCAGGCATCGGGGACCGGCTCCGCTCCAGATGGTTGCGGGGGGCCGGTAAAACACATGACGTTCTCATACGTCATGTGTCCTTAAGGACTCGGAAATGGAGACGTATGAGAACGTCATGTGTCCTTAAGGGGTTAAATGCCCAGATTCATCTGACCTTACCCCAACAATCAGCACCATGGGTTCTTCTAAGCAGTTGTCTAGAAATCTGAAACTGAAAATAGTTGATGCTCACAAAGCTGGAGAAGGCTACACGAAGATAGCAAAATGTTTTCAGATGTCTATATCCTCTGTTCGGAATGTAATTAAGAAATGTCAGTCATCAGGAACAGTGGAAGTTAAAGTAAGATCTGGAAGACCAAGAAAAATATCAGACAGAACAGCTCGCAGGATTGTGAGAAAAACTATTCAAAACCAACGTTTGACTGCACGATCCCTCCAGAAAGATCTGGCAGACACTGGAGTTGTGGTACACTATTCCACTATAAAGAGATACTTGTACAAATATGGTCTTCATGGAAGAATCATCAGAAGAAAACCTCTTCTACATCCTCACCACAAAAATCAGCATTTGAACTTTGCAAATGAACATAGACAAGCCTGATGCATTTTGGAAACAAGTTCTGTGGACCGATGAGGTTAAAATTGAACTTTTTGGCCAGAATTAGCAAAGGTAGGTTTGGAGAAGAAGGGGAACAGAATTTAATGAAAAGAACCTCTGTCCAACTGTTAAGCATGGGGGTGGATCTAGCATGCTTTGGGGTTGTATTGCAGCCAGTGGCACAGGGAACATATCACGAGAAGAAGTAAAAATGGATTCAATAACATTTCAGCAAATTTTGGATGCTAACTTGATGCCATCTGTGAAAAAGCTGAAGTTAAAGAGAGGATGGCTTCTACAAATGGATAATGATCCTAAACACACCTCAAAATCCACGGGGGATTACATCAAGAGGCGTAAATTGAAGGTTTTGCCATGGCCCTCACAATCTCCTGACCTCAAACCTCAACATAATTGAAAATCTATGTGTCGTTTAACCCCTTAAGGACCAGGCCCATTTTGGCCTTAAGGGCCGGAGCGTTTTTTGCACATCTGACCACTGTCACTTTAAGCATTAATAACTCTGGGATGCGTTTACTTTTAATTCTGATTCCAAGACAGTTTTTTCGTGACATATTCTACTTTATGTTAGTGGTAAAATTTGGTCAATACTTGCATAATTTCTTGGTGAAAAATTCCAAAATTTGATGAAAAAATTTAAAATGTATTCCAACTTTGAAGCTCTCTGGTTGTAAGGGAAATAAACATTCCAAATAAATTATATTTTGATTCACAACTACAATATGTCTACTTTATGTTTGCATCATAAAGTTAACATGTTTTTACTTTTGGAAGACATCAGAGGGCTTCAAAGTTCAGCAGCAATTTTCAAATTTTTCACCAAATTTTCTAAATCGGAATTTTTCATGGACCAGTTCAGGTTTGAAGTGGATTTGAAGTGCCTTTTTATTAGAAATACCCCACAAATGACCCCATTATAAAAACTGCACCCCTCAAAGTATTCAAAATGACATTCATTAAGTGTGTTAACCGTTTAGGTGTTTCACAAGAATAGCAGCAAAGTATAGGAGAAAATTCTAAATCTTCATTTTTTACACTCGCATGTTCTTGTAGACCCAGTTTTTGAATTTTTACAAGGGGTAAAAGGAGAAAAATCCTCTCAAAATTTGTAACCCAATTTCTCTCGAGTAAGGAAATACCTCATATGTGTATGTCAATTGCTCGACAGGCGCAGTAGAAGGCTCAGAAGGGAGGGAGCAACAATGAGATTTTGGAGAGTGAGTTTTTCTGAAAAGGTTTTTGGGGGGCATGTCCCATTTAGGAAGCCCCTATGGTGCCAGAACAGCAGAAAAAACCCCACATGGCATACCATTTGTGAAACTACACCCCTCAAGGAACGTAACAATGGGTACAGGGAGCCTTAACACCTCACAGGTATTTGACGACTTTTTGTTAAAGTTGGATGTGTAAATGAAAAAAAAAATTTTTTCACTAAATTGCATTTTTCCCCCCAAATTTTACATTTTTACATGGGGTAATAGGAGAAAGTGACCCCCCAAAATTTGTAACCCCATTTATTATGAGTATGGAAATACCCCATGTGGGGACATCAAGTGCTCTGCTGGCGCACTACAATGCTCAGAAGAGGGGGAGCGCCATTGAGCATTTGGAAAGAGAATTTGTTTGGAATGAAAGTCAGGGGCCATGTGCGTTTACAAAGCCCCCGGTGGTGCCAGACCAGTGGACCCCCCCCCACATGTCACCCCATTTTGGAAACTACACCCCTCTCAGAATTTAATAATCGGTGCAGTGAATATTTACACCTCACTAGCGTTTGACAGATCTTTGGAACAGTGGGCTGTGCAAATGAAAAATTTAATTTTTCGTTTTCACAGACCACTGTTCCAAAAATCTGTAGGGCGTAAATGCTCACTGTACCCCTTATTACATTACATGAAGGGTGCAGTTTTCAAAATGGGGGTCACATGTGGGGGGGGGGGGTTCATTGTTCTGGCACTATGGGGGCTTTGTAAACACAAGTTGCCTTCAATTCCAGACAAATTTTCTCTTCAAAATCTCAATGTTGCTCCTTCTCTTCTGAGCATTGTAGTGAACCCGCAGAGCACTTTACATACACATATGGGGGGTATGTTCTTACTCAGGAAGAAAGCTCCCAAAATTTGTAACCCCATTTCTTCTATTTTCCCTTGTGAAAATGAAAAATTGAGTGTAACACCAGCATTTTAGTGAAAAAAAATGATTTTCTTTATTTTCTCATCCAACTTTAAGAAAATTCGTCAAACACCTGACAAATACCCCTTGTTACGTTCTGTGAGGGGTGTAGTTTCCAAAATGGGGTCACATGTGGGTATTTATTTTTTTTCATTTATGTCAGAACCGCTGTAAAATCAGCCACCCCTGTGCAAATCACCAATTAAGGCCTCAAATGCACATGGTGCGCTCTCACTCCTGAGCCTTGTTGTGCGCCCGCAGAGCATTTTATGCCCAGATATGGGGTATTTCCGTACTCAGGAGAAATTGTGTTACAAATTTTGGGGGTCTTTTTTACCTTTTACCGCTTGTGAAAATTTAAAGTATGGGGCAACACCAGCATGTTAGTGTAATTTTTTTTTATTTTTTTACACTAACAGGCTGGTGTAGCCCCCAACTTTTCCTTTTCAAAAGGGGGTAAAAGGAGAAAAAGCCCCCCTAAATTTGTAGCTCAATTTCTACCGAGTACGGAAATACCCCATATGTGGCCCTAAACTGTTTCCTTGAAATATGAGAGGGCTCTGAAGTGAGAGAGCGCCATGCGCATTTGAGGACTAAATTGCGGATTGCATAGGGGTGGACATAGGGGTATTCCACGCCAGTGATTCCCAAACAGGGTGCCTCCAGCTGTTGCTAAATTCCCAGCATGCCTGGACAGTCAGTGGCTGTCCGGAAATGCTGGGAGTTGTTGTCTTGCAACAGCTGGAGGCTCCGTTTTGGAAACACTGCCGTACAATACGTATTTCATTTTATTGGGGGGGGGGGGCAGTGTAAGGGGGTGTATATGTAGTGTTTTACTCTTTATTATGTGTTAGTGTAATGTAGTGTTTTTAGGGTACATTCGCACTGGTGTGTTACGGTGAGGTACCCGCTAGGAGTTTGCGCTGCGGCGAAAAATTTACCACAGCCCAAACTTGAAGCAGGAAACTTACTGTAAAACTGCCCGTGTGAATGTACCATGTACGTTCACATGGGGGGGGGGGGGGGGGGGGGGCAAACCTCCAGCTGTTTCAAAACTACAACTCCCAGCATGTACTGACTGAGGAGTTGTACTTTTGCAACAGCTGGAGGCACACTGGTTCTGTTACCTGACTCAGTATTTTCTAACCAGTGTGCCTCCAGCTGTTGCAAAACTACAACTCCCAGCATGTACTGACAGACCGTGCATGCTGGGAATTGTACTTTTAATTTAGCCAAACAACAAAGACGGCAAAACAATACGTGCCGTATGTAGGTCCCGGGGGTACCAATATATAGCCAAAAACAAAGAGACCCACAATACTAATATTATTTCAAAAAGTATAACAATCTTTATTAGACAATAAAAAAACAGTTTAAAAAAATTAGAAAAAGGCAGAGGATGACCTTACGCAGGAGACAACAGGTGCCAGTGGACCTGGTATGGGTAATGTAGGTATTCAGTCAAGAGTATACATAATATAAGGCTGGCGTAGCTGCATGTTTATAATATCGTAACAATAGATATAATATCTAACATACATTGAGGTAATATAGGAAGCAGCAATGCAATACAACAGACATAAATAGGAAATACCTAAAAAAGACTACCTGTCATATACCCAGCTGTTGCAAAACTACAGCTGTTGCAAAACTACAACTCCCAGCATGTACTGATCGCCGAAGGGCATGCTGGGAGATGTAGTTATGCAATAGCTGGAGGTACGCAACTACAACTCCCAGCATGCCGAGACAGCTGTTTGCTGTTTGGGCATGCTGGGATTTGCAGTTTTGCAATATCTGGAGGGCTACAGTTTATAGACCACTGCCCAGTGATCTCCAAACTGTGACCCTCCAGATGTTGCAAAACTACAAATCCCAGCATGCCCAGACAGCAAAGAGCTGTTTGGGCATGTTAGGAGTTGTAGTTTTGCAAGATCTGGAGGGATACAGTTTAGAGACCACTTATAGTGGTCTCAAACTGCAGTCCTCCAGCTGTTGCAAAACTACATATTCCAGCATGCCCAAACAGCAAACAGCTGTCTGGGCATGCTGGGAGTTGTAGTTTTGCAACATCTGGAGGGCTACAGGTTAGAGACCACTGTAGCCCTCTAGATGTTGCTAGGCAACTTACCGGCTTCCGTAGGATCCAGGGAGCCGTCCTCTTCTGCCGCACGACGTCGCCGCCTGCCGATCACAGTCACCCGCTGCCTCCAGACGGGTAAATGGACGTCGGCGCCCGGTCCCCTTCGGTTCCCTGTTCTGCCCCACTTATTTAGGGTGGGCAAGACGGGGAAAACAAAAGTAAACCCCCCCGCCCCCGATCTGCTATTGGTGGTCGCACCTAGACCACCAATTGCAGGCATAGGTGGGGTGGCACCTCTGCCACCTCACTCCTATCCCTTCAGGGGGATCGTAGGTGTCTTAGACAACCGCGATCCCCCTTATATTCCGGGTTACCATAGACCCGTAATGACCCGGAATCGGCGCAAATCGTAAGTGTGAATTCACTTGCGATTTGCGCCGATCACCGACATGGGGGGGTCTAATGACCCCCCTGGGCATTTGCGTGGGGACCGAAATTCCCACAGGCGTAAGTACCAGGACGCAAGGGCGTATACATATGCCCTTCGTCCCCAACAGGTTAAAAAACACTCCAATATTTCTTACACAAACTCTCAAGGATTTTTTTTTTGCTCATATTATACTTCTGTAGATGGTCTTGTGTATGCCTTGTGCTTACATGTTTTAGCAGATGGCAGGCATTAGGCTAGGTCCAGACTACGGAGTCTCCGGGCAGAAAATTTCAGTCAGCGCTAGGACCGCGTGGACACTGCAGTCTCCAATAGACTGCAATGTGTTCCACGCGGATTTCCGCCTGACGAAAGAGCAACCCCTTTCAGGCGGAAATTTCTAAGCGGATTTTCCGTTCACAAATTCCGCTTTACAAATTCCGAAGTGTGAATTTGTGAAGAGAAACCCATTCACTATACTATGCATTTTAGCAAGCGGAATCTCCGCCTGCAATTTCAAAGCTGAATTGCAGGCGGAAATTCCGTAGTCTGAAACTAGCCTAAGTTTTCAGCCACATGGATCTATATTTGTGGTCGTGGCTACAAATGTCTGATACCTACCTGAGACTAACCCCCCTAAAAATGCAATAAGTAACACCAGTAATAACAGTAACAATACTTAAATAAAGAAATGAAAACAACAAACAATAATAGTAGTAATAAACAGTAATAACAAATAATCATAATCATACTTTGAGCGGTTAGATTTGTGCCCAGAACTGCGACCGTGCGTGGGCAGGCCTATAGAGGGACAAAAAAAAACAATAGTAACAAAGAAACTGATTAATGCGTACCTCGTCCTAACCCCATGTATTTGACCACATTGGTTATGGCGATTACCAAATACCAAGCTCCCCCACACGACAACACTATGCCAAAAGGTGCAGGGACATATGTGTAACTATATTACAACTTTGTCACTGGCCGATAAAAGGTGTAAGAAAAACTGTGCAATTGTGGCAAACTTTGCCATATGTTTGTAGTGAGCCGTGACCTCGTGCAATGGCATGTCTGTAAAGGGCCAAAAATCCAGCAAGTGACAACGACAACTAGCATGAGTACAATTAAGTATTTGTTATGACTTTGTGATAACCCCTGGAGTGCATCCAACCTGTCCTTCTGTGACTACACCAAGACGAAAGTCAAGCATCGTGGCTCATAAGTGATGGGACCCTACTGCCATGGCAAACACAAGCCTACCAGCACCTATATGATGAGATATTGATGCCCTGAAAACATGTCACTAACAACAATCTATATAGGGCTACCCCTGAGTCGAGATGTTATTGCTCTGAAAGCGTGTCAGTAACAACAACTTATGTGATGTATTCCCTGCAGACATGGCAGGCATAACATGTATACAATCACCTATGTATCACAACTCCTTGCTGTGATAAGTGTCAGTAACCATAACCACGTAGTGCATCTCCCTGCAAACATGGCAGGCATAACGGATATGTACTTCCTATGTATAATGATGACATTTGCTCTGAAGATGTGACAGCTAATCTAGAACATCTCCCCTGCAGGCGAGGCATGAACCAATAGTGCACCTTAAAATGACTAATGTTTTTTAACTGCATAGTTGGCATAGATAAATGCTATGAACCCACATGAATACTACAAGTATGCGCTGAACAATTGTTTAGAAAGGTGCCTATACCGAGAGCCTGATAACTGCTGTGGCTGTATCACACCGAATACATGCTATGAACGTGTGCCCGGTATGAATGCTATGACCACATGCAATAAGAAATGCTATGAACATGAGATACGTGCGAGCGACAATAGCTAAATAGTGAATCCCCCTTGCAACGTGACAGGCAGTATGAACGTGTGCTCAGTATAGCTGTTATGAACGTATGCCCAGAAACGAGTGCAGTGAATGTGTAGTATAAGTACAGTAAAAGGCTAGTAACGCACACCCAAGCGAGTGCTAAGCATAATTGTTACATGTCCGAATGCACCGAATAATAACCAAATGCACACAGTAGACATGCTGACCACAAACAGAATAAACATGCTAACCATATATTCGGACTGAGATGCTAATCGTATGCCCGAAATACATCATGCAAACTGCATGCACACAATAAAACATGCTAACCGTATACACGTAATAACCATGCTAACCGTATGCACAGAATAAAACATGCTAAACCATATGCACAGAATAAAACATGCTAAACCATATGCACAGAATAAAACATGCTAAACCATATGCACAGAATAAAACATGCTAAACCATATGCCCTGAATAAAATATGCTAAACCGTATGTACAGAATAAACACTAACCGTATGCACAGAATAAAATACTCTAACCGTATGTACAGAATAAAAGACTCTAACCATATGCACAGATTATATGCACAGAATATATGCCCAAGAATAAAACACTAACCGCATGTGCAGAAAATACACACTAACTGTATGTACAGGATAAAAACCCACAAACCGTATGCACAGAATGAAACATGCTAACAAAATAAAACATGCTAACTATATGCACTGAATAAAACGCTAACAGTATGCACGCAGTAAAACACGCGAACCATATGCACAGAATAAAACATGCTAACATAATAACACATGCTAATCTATGCCAAGAATAAAACACGCTAACCATATGCCCAGAATAAAACACGCTAAATGTATGCACGGAATAAAATGCTAACCGTATGCACAGATTAAAAGCTACACGTGTGCACAGCATGGAACATGCTAACTATATGCACCGAATAATACATGCTAATCGAGATGTTATCGCTCTGAAGATGTGTCAGTAACAACAACCTATGTAGTGCATTTCCCTGCAAACAAGGCAGGCATAACAGATTTACAATAACGTTGTGATGTTATTGCTCTGAAAACGTGTCAGTAACAATAACCTATGTGATGCACCACCCTGCAGACGTGGCAGGCTTAACAGGTAAACAACCATCCTTTGAATCAAGATGTTATTGCTCTGAAGACGTGTCAGTAACAACAAGCTATGTACTGCATCCCCCTGCAGATGTGGCAGGCATAAGAATGTATGCTCGGTATAACTCCTATGAACGTATGCACAGTATGAAAGCTGTAACCGTGTATTATGATTGTGTGTACAGAAAGAGCTGGAACACACCCAAAACGAATGCGGAGCATATTTGCTACATAACCGAATGCACCAAATAAACTGATAACCGAACGCACCCTATAAACATGCTAACCATATACACAGAAAAAACATACTAACCATATGAACTGAACAAACATGCTAACCGTATGCATCGAATAAACATACTAACCATATGCACAGAATAAACATGCTAACCACATGTACAGAATAAACATGCTAACCGTATGCATAGAATAAAACATGCTAACCATATGCACAGAACAAAACATGCTGACTGTATGTACAGCATAAACATGCTCGCTCCGGGTCTGATTACTAGCGATCACAGGGACGGAGCATAGTTACGTCACGGCTCTGCCCCCGTGTGACGTCACGGCTCCGCCCCCTCAATGCAAGCCTACGGAGGGGGGTGTCACGCCCCCTCCATAGGCTTGCATTGAGGGGGCTGAGCGTGACGTCACACGGGGGCAGAGCCGTGACGTCACTATGCTCTGTCCCTGTGATCGCTAGTAATCAGACCCGGAGCTAGCACGCTCCAGGGACTGATGCTAACGGAGTGCGGCGTGGAAGATCACGGGGGTTCCCAGCGGCGGGACCCCCACGGTCAGGCATCTTATCCCCTATCCTTTGGATAGGGGATAAGATGTCTTAGTGCCGGAGTACCCCTTTAACAGGCTTAAACTTCATCTATTGCCCATAAACCTTCTGTCTTTGCAGCGATAGGGTCTGGAGTCTCATCACTGCAGTTCCCGGTGGGAGATCATCTAGTGATCTATATATGTTAAAGGGTATGCTGAAATGAAAATTCTGGACCAAAACCAAAAATTTAGGTTGTGCTTGGCCGGAAACTGAAACCAAAAATTACTTTTTCCACCATTCACCTTATTTTTTAAACTAGTGCTTTGTATAATTGTATTATATTAGACACTTTTAATTAAGTTCATGAGTGGCAGATGTCAGTTGAGATTAACAAATTTCCTGATATTTCAACAATCAATTTTCTGTCTCTATACACCAGATGGCAGTATTGGTAATAATTTACCATAGGATGTAAACTAGTAATACAAATACTGCCATCTGGTGGATAGAGTCAGCCCCTACTTCGTTATTACAAACATTTTTAACTGCATCCTAACATTTAGGGCACGTTCCCACTTGGCGTATACGCAGTGTATTTCATGCTGCGCAAAATCTGGAGCAGCAGGAAATACATTGCGTATCCCTCGCTCACCATACACACAAGGCTTTCTGGCGGCAGCCCTATGTGTGTAAAGAGTTTTGGAGGCGGAAGTCCTTGTGTGTATGGTGAGTGAGGGATACGCAGCATATTTCCAGCTGCTGCAGATTTTGAGTGGCCTGAAATACGCTGCTTACACGCCAAGTGGGAATATGCCCTTAGGCTGCATATTTTTACCTGGAGATGCCAACAGAACAGGTTGCTGGCTGAGAAAGGGTCGGGTTTGGCAACTTTTAGCCAGGGTGGCATCTGGGTGTGCGGCCATGGGAGGTGACATATTTCCGACCTTTTTTTGCCGATAACAGAATTACTCATCAGTGGGTTGGGGTCAGTTCACATTATATTTAGTTTTGAAGTGTTTTCTTATTCAAAGTATAGTTTTTTTTTTTTTTTGAGAAATAGTGCCATTAATATCTAAAATCTCTAAAGAAAACTTATACTTTGAATATGAAAACACATCAAAACTGCATATAACGTGAACTGACCACAACCCATTGATGAGTCTCAGTGTCCGAAACACATTTAGGACGAAAATGCTGTTATCGGCAAAACAAAAAGGTTGGAAATAAGTCACCTCCCATGGCCGCACACCCAGATGCCACCCTGGCTAAAATTTGCCAAATCTGTACCTTTCCCAGCCAGCAACCTGCTCTGTTGGTATCTGCAGGTATAAATATGCAGCCTTAATGTTAGGATACACTTAAAAATGTTTGTAATAACGGAGTAAGAGTCGACTCCTCCATCCATCAGATGGCTGTATTTGTATTACTGTTGCACTCTGCGCTCCGGCAGCAAACACCGGCCGTGAGCGCAGAGTCTCTGTATCCCCGTCTACCGGCGGGGCGAGGATTTGCATTGCGGGACGCGCCCGCATGTGAATCTCGGCCCGTCACTCCCCATGTTCCGCTGCCGCCTCCTCTCCGATGTCACAGCTATGTCTTCAAGGGCAAGCGCGCGCTGGAGCTCTGAAATTTAAAGGGCCAGTACGCCCATAATTACTGTTTGCACCTGACACTACATTGTAAAGTCCCTGCACCTCCCACACTTCCCTGCCAGATCTTCAGTGCCCCTAGCCTGAGATTAAGCGACCCTTATAGCCTGTTAGCCTTACCCATGTTTCCAGACCTTCCGCTACGTTATTAGACTCCCCACCTTCGCCGTCTTCCTTGACCTTCTGCTACGTTTGACTACGTTACTGCCTTGTCCTTCAGTACCTCACCTTGCCCAGCTACCTGTGTGGTTGAGCCGTGTCGGGGGTAGCGACCTGGGTGTCGCTTGCCACAGCAAGCCCATCCTGCCTTCCGGTGTGCTCTGGTGAAGACCAGCAGCACCTTAGACTCCCCTCCCCGATACAGTCCGAGTCATCAGCCACACAGGTTAGTGGATCCACATCTAGCTCCGTTACAGCAAGATCCGGCCATGGATCCTGCTGGGGTTCCTCTGCTTGATATTCCGGATCTCGCTTCCATCGTGGTGCTCCAGTCACAGCAGTTAAGCCAGTTAGCCGCCACGATGCAGCAGTTGCTAACTGCACTGCAACAATCACCACCTCCTGCTCCGGTGGCACCTCCCGCTCCTGCTGTCATCTCTGGATCAAGACTCCGTCTGTCTCTTCCCGAGAAATATGAGGGGGATCGGAAGTCCTGTCGTGGTTTCGTTACTCAGTGCTCCATGCAAATTGAACTCATGACGGATCAGTTCCTTACGGAACGAGCGAAAGTGACTTTCATCCTCAGTCTTCTAACTGGAAGGGCTTTGGTCTGGGCAACTCCGCTTTGGGATCGCATTGATGCCCTCACAACCAATCTCCAGGCGTTACTCACCAAATTTTGGGGTGTCTTCGAAGAACCTGCTCGAGCTTCCTCCACTGAGATAGCATTGCTGAGTTTTTCTCGGGGCAACTCCTCTGTGGACGAGTATGCCATTCGGTTTCATGCCCTGGCATCGGAGTTAGCATGGAATGAGTAAGCTCTTTGCGCCACCTTCAAGAGAGGGCTATCAAATCAAATCAAGGATGTCCTCGCTGCCTGGGAATTGCCATCTAATGTGAATGAGCTTTTACAGTTGGCATCCCAGATTGATATCTGTTTCTTAGAGCGATGGGACAAACTACGCTTTCCTCGTCTGGCACCTGTCTTCCGGCAGCCACCACAACCTTCTACGTTGACTTCTGCAGTGGAGGCTATGCAGGTGGATCGGTCTCGCCTGACTCCACAACAAAGGACTCGCCGACGAACTGAGAATCTATGCTTATACTGCGCCAGTGCAGACCACTTCCTGAAACATTGTCCTCTGCATCCTCAGTCACAGGGAAACGGTCGGGTTTGTGGGAGAGACCTCACTAGGTGTGAATACCACCTCTTCACGCTTAATATGACGGTCCAGCTTTTCCTGCCCTCCAAAGAGTTCATCTCTATTCTTGCCTTTTTGGCTCCACAGGAAGTTTTATTGATGCTTCCCTAGTACATAGGCATCGTCTGCCGGTGTCCCGCCTATTAAAACCTCTGTACATCTCTATGGTTAATGGTGAAAGACTGTACTGTACTGTGCTATGTTGCATAGAACCATTGTCTATGCAGGTCACAGTCTCGCATAGGGAGAACTTGTCCTTCTATGTTTTCCCACATTGTACTTCTCCTCTCTTGCTTGGCCTACCATGGATACAACTCCATGCTCCACAGCTGGATTGGAAAACTGGAGAAGTTCTTCGCTGGGGTCCGCATTGCAACAACTCGTGATGGGCATTTCTAATATCTAGTGATGCCATTCGGACTCTAATGCTCCAGCAGTCTTCCAGGAATTCGTCAATGATATTTTCCGTGACCTCCTGTACTCCTGTGTCATTGTCTATTTGGATGACATACTCATTTACTCGCCTAATGTCCACTCTCATCGCTCTCACCTCCGACAAGTGTTACAGCACCTCCGTGAAAATCATCTCTACGCTTCAAACAGTTAAAGTCCGCCTTCGCATCTGCTCCTGTTCTATCTAGACCCGATCCTAACAGGCCATTTATCTTGGAAGTGGATGATTCTTCAGTTGGAGCAGGAGCAGAGTTAATGCAAAAGTCTACTAAGGGGAAAACTTTAACCGGCGGATTTTTCTCTAAAACCTTCTCCCCTGCAGAAAAAACTATACCATTGGAAATTGCAAGCTTTTGGTCATTAAGTTGGCGTTGTAGGAATGGAATCACCTCTTGGAGGGCTCTGTACATCCTGTTACTATTTATTCAGACCACAAAAACTTGCTCGATCTTAAGACTGCCCATCGACTCAACCCGCGGAAGGCCCGGTGGTCTCTATTTTTCTCCAAATTCGACTTCTATATCCACTTCCGTCCTGCGGAAAATAATTTACGAGCAGACGCCCTTTCCAGGTCTTCTGATGTGCATGACCATAAATCTCCTCCTCCGCACATTATTTCTCCTGAACGTCTCATCTCTGTAGCTCCTGCAAGTCTTCAGCATCTGCCTCCCAGAAAGACTTACGTATCTCCCCGTATGAAGCTTCGAGTCTTGAAATGGGGGCATTCTTCTCTTCTGGCTGGCCATCCCGGAATTTGTAAATCCCTACAGCTCATCTCCAGACAATACTGGTGGCCTACCTTAAAACGGGATGTCGTTGACTTTGTCTGGTCCTGTTCAGTCTGTGCTTGGGATAAGACCCCTCGTTCCAAGCCAGCGGGACTTCTTCAGCCCTTGACGGTTCCAGAGCTTCCCTGGACCAATATTTCCATGGACTTCATTACCAACCTTCCATCTTCCCATGGCAATACAGTCATCTGGGTGGTAGTGGACCGATTTTCTAAAATGGCTCATTTTGTACAATTACCCGGACTTCCTTCAGCACTACAGCTTGCTAAGCTTTTTCTTCAGCATATCTTTTGCTTACACAGACTTCCTTCCCATATAGTATGTGACCGTGGTGTCCAATTCGTTTCTAAGTTCTGGCGGGCCCTCTGCTCATGCCTACAAGTTAAGCTGGATTTTTTCTCTGCCTACCACCCTCAAATCTAATGGACAGGTTGAGAGGGTGAATCAGATCTTGGGAGTCTATCTGCCCCATTTCATTTCTGCGCGTCAAGACGACTGGGTTGATCTACTTCCCTGGGCTAAGTTCTCCTACAATCATAGGGATTCAGATTCCACTGGTACTTCACCCTTCTATGTGGTCTATGGACTTGGATCTCGTCCTCCTCACCCCTTATCTTCTTCCTCTGGAGTTCCTGCTGTGAATGAACAACTGCTGAATTTTTCTTCCATCTGGCAGAAGACACATTGCTACTTCTCACATGAAATTCCAAGCGGACAAGAGAAGACGTCCTCCTCCTGAATTTTCTCTGGGTGGCAAAGTCTGGTTATCTACTAAATATATCTGGTTCAAGATACCCAGTTATAAACTAGGTCCTCGCTATTCGGGTCCCTATAAGGTAAAAAAGAGACAATTCTATGGCCTATTCCGTCCATCTGCCCTCCTCCCTCCGGATCCCGAATTCCTTCCATGTTTCCCTCTTGAAACCAGCCATCTACAAATGTTTTTCTCAAAAGGACATCTCACCTTCTCCCATCTCTGGCACCTCTGATGTTTTGTTTATAAGGAGATCTTGGACTCCAAATTTGTCAGAGGAAAGAATTTTTTTCTTGTAGATTGGGAAGGATTCGGTCTGGAGGAGAGGTCTTGGGAGCCACAGGACAACTTTCTGGACCAGGACCTTCTCAGGACATTCCTGAACTGCAAAAGCAGGGGAGGGGGAAGACCAAAAGGGGGGGGGGGGTACTGTTACACTCTGCGCTCCGGCCGCAAGCACCGGCCGTGAGCGCAGCGTCCCTGTGACCCCGTCTACCAGTGGGGCCGGGATTCACATCGCGGGACACGCCCGCATGCGAATCCCGGCCCATTAGTCACCATGTTCCTCTGCCGTCTCCTCTCCTGTGTCACAGCTCCGGCATGCGCTTCCCGTCTCCTAGGGCATGCGCGCAAGGAGCTGTGAAATTTAAAGGGCCTTAGACAAAGGTCTGCCACTGAAAGAGGTCCACAAGATGGAAGCCATGATATCGTAGATCCCAGCAAGCCAGATTGATCACACGGTACAGACTTTGGCTACCCTTGATGGTGCAATGCACCATTCAGCTTTCCTAAGAGCTGAAGCGAGGTTCTTAAACAGACACAAAAAGGGTATTCCATTTGTTTAAGACCAATTTGGATAATGTGGATGGAATTGTACCATTTAGATTGGCAAATAAATTTAAATAAAATAATGAATTATCTCCATATTGACATTATAGTTTTAGGATATTGCGAGACTTCATTGTACCTGCAGAAGAATCAAGACGCAATCTATCGAAGCATTAAATAATTGCTTATACATATTGATAGAACTCCTACTCGCCAAACTAAGGGTTATAAGTATATTTCCCACACAGGAAACTTATTTCAAGTTCTTCCTCCTAAAATATAGTCTAGCGAGATCATAAAACTCTGCTATTTGTCTTACCAAGATCACATATAGAAAATAGTCCAGAATGGGGTGGAAGTATATAAAATTTCTTCCATGTTTATATCCTTAGATGGATTTGCCCATTCTTGGAATCATGTGATTTGTAGTTGTTTAGAAAGGGGTGGGGAGTGTATTTAGTATTCCATATTGATGTCTATGATTAGATATTGCCCATCTTGATATCATGGGGTATCCTCTGGACAGAGATATGTAACTTTTATTGTATGATATTTCTAACCTAGTAGGTCTTGTTTTGTTGTAACAAGTTACTTACTACTCACATGTATTGTTCTACTATATGTAGTGAATTAACAAGCTTATGTTTACTAGCATATCTAATATATAAATTTGCATATAGCATTTGCTACTCATTTGTTTATAACCAATAAATCTGCATACTTTTATAATACATGTATTATTGTATATTACAGAACTACATCCTTAACCTCTTAAGGACCCATGACGTACGGGTACGTCATGAGTCCGCTCCAGATCTATAACGCAGGGCCACACCCGGGACCCGTGGTTAATAACGCACAGCATTGATCGCAGTGCGGCGCGCTATTAACCCTTTAGACACGGCATTCAAAGTGAAACCATGCCGGTTTGCTCAGGGAGCTGTTCAGGATCGCCGCGGCGAAATCACGGCATCCCGAACAGCTTACAAGACAGCTGGAGGATCCCTACCTGCCTCCTCGCTGTCCGATCGCCGAATGACTGCTCAGTGCCTGAAATCCAGACATGAGCAGTCAAGCGGCAGAATCATTGATCAGTGGTTTCTTATGAGAAACCACTGATCAATGTAAAAAAGATCAGTGTGTGCAGTGTTATAGGTCCCTATGGGAGCTATAACACTGCAAAAAAAAAAAAAAGGTGAAAAAAGTGATCATTTAACACCTCCCCTAATAAAAGTTTAAATCACCCATGTCCCATATAAAATAAAAAAGTAAATAAAAAAAACGGTATCGCCGAGTGCAGAAATGTCCGAATTATAAAAATGTGTCATTAATTAAACCGCACGGTCAATGGCGTACACGCAAAAAATTTCCAAAGTCCAAAATAGTGCATTTTGGGTCACTTATGTCATGAAAAAATGAATAAAAAGTGATCAATAAGTCATATCAATGCAAAAATGGTACCGCTAAAAACTTCGCGGAAAAATAAAGTTATAGGGGGTCAGAATATGACAATTTTAAACGTATAAATTTTCCTGCATGTAGTTATGATTTTTTTTCCAAAAGTATGACAAAATCAAACCTATATAAGTAGGGTATCATTTTAACCCCTTAAGGATGCAGGACGTATATTTACGTTCTGCGCCAGCTCCCGCGATATGAAGCGGGATCGCGCCGCGATCCTGCATCATATCGCGTCGGTCCTGGCGCTCATCAACGGCCGGGACCCGCGGCTAATACCACACATCGACGATCGCAGTGATGTGCGGTATTAACCCTTTAGAAGCGGCGGTCAAAGCTGACCGCCGCTTCTAAAGTGAAACTGAAAGTGACCCGGCTGCTCAGTCGGGCTGTTCGGGACCGCCGCGGTGAAATCGCGGCGTCCCGAACAGCTGACCGGACACCGGGAGGGCCCTTACCTGCCTCCCCGGTGTCCGATCGACGAATGACTGCTCCGTGCCTGAGATCCAGGCAGGAGCAGTCAAGCGCCGATAATGCTGATCACAGGCGTGTTAAAAAAAATTAAACAGTGTAAAAAAAAAAATATATAAACATGTGGTATCGCCACGTGCGTAAATGTCCGAACTATAAAAATATATCATTAATTAAACCGCACGGTCAATGGCGTATGCGCAAAAAAATTCCAAAGTCCAAAAAAGCGTATTTTGGTCACTTTTTATAACATTAAAAAAATTCATTAAAAAAGTGATCAAAAAGTCCCATCAAAACAAAAATCATACCGATAAAAACTTCAGATCACGGCGCAAAAAATTAGTCCTCATACCGCCCTGTACGTGGAAAAATAAAGTTATAGGGGTCAGAAGATGACATTTTTAAACCTCCTTACCTTTAAAAAATCATAACTTTCAATTTTGCACCTAAAAATCCATATGATGGCTTATTTTTTGCGCCACAAATTCTAATTTGTAATGAGTCATTTTACCTAAAAATCTACGGCGAAACAGGAAAATAAAAATCGTGATACAAAATTGAGGGGTTAAGCGTTAATGTCATCCCATCATAAGAGACCTTGTTGATATCTGAGGAAATAGTCAGACTTCGATGTAAATTGTATTGATTGTCTTGGCCTACAACTCACCGGGTCATAATTTTGATCAATTTAAAATTTTTTCGTAATTCATTTTTAAGATCATAATTCATAGTTGAGTTA
Organism: Hyla sarda; assembly: GCF_029499605.1. Lineage (NCBI taxonomy): Eukaryota > Metazoa > Chordata > Amphibia > Anura > Hylidae > Hyla > Hyla sarda. Next base: position 378,750,005 of record NC_079192.1, on the reverse strand, counting down.
CCACAATATGAAATACAATTACCATTAAGTCTTAGTGGGCCCAACACAGTACGCTACCAAACTGCCTGCGATAGTATAAAGCCACACTGCAGCTATTGGTGCTAGGACACCCCACTAACAGTAGCAGCACAGAAAGGGTAATGTACCCCCTGTGAATTTGTAGGGCTGGTGGAATTTTATTGAATAATCCATCTGTGCTTCTGGCCGTGTGTCAGATTCTGCAGATGGAGGTTTTTTGTGGAGGTCAGGGCCAGGTGAAGAAAATAAAAATTGAGTGATTGATCAGAGAAGGATGTCATTCTGGGGTATTGTGCAAGGGAAGGGCTATACTGAGGTCTGTATTTAACAAATTATAAATATACACATTATATGGCTCATTCTAATACACAACCATTGTATGAAATTATACAGGTGCACGCTGTTTGGCTGAACTACAAATACAAGCAAAAGAATTTCCACAGCACAGAGCTGTATTGGCCAAATAAGCTAAGAACCTCTTTTTCACCATAGCAGTATTTCTAAAATAGATAATATTTCATATATAGCTGTGCTAGCAGTGTACTACTGTCTCTTTGCTCCTCGCTGCTTAAGAGCCATCACATTTTTCCATTCACAGGCTTGTATAGGCTTCCAGAAGGCAGACCATACAAGTGGATTGCAGCAGAGCAGCTAAAGAGACCTCAATCATGCTGCAAGTGATCTGATGATTTAGATGCAATGATCATGACATCTAACGGCATGATGGCTGGGACCCATGTCTATAAAGACCACAGCTCACTTAATAAATCATACATGATGCAGTGCATAAATGTACATGCAGGTGGATCAAGTACCAGGCAGCCAGGGTGTACATTTATCCTCTGCACCTTCTTGGTGTTGAAGGGGTGGTACAGCAAATGACAACTGGTGTATGATAAAGTATAAAAAGGAAAGTTAGCCAAGGTGCAGAGATCTTCCATATCTGTACTTTCTCCCTTTTAAGCTGTGACTCTTAATGCAGAGCTCCTGTCAGTATGGAAATAAGATCGTTTGGGTGCAGGGAAGGGTTGTATTGCTTAGATTCATGATTAAGGAACAAGCGAGTCCATTTTGACATACTGTATTGAGTAAGACATTAGGTAAGGCAGCAGTAAGCTTTTCAGCCACAATAGACAGTTTCCATGAGAACAGGCTCATTAGGTAAGGCAGTAGTAGGCCAATTTATGGAAACACATTAAATAAGGCAGCCACTTAGTCACAGTAAATAGTGTGTCAGTAGAGGCTCACTGCTGCCTTGAGTCCAATTAGCAGTGATATCAGAACAACCCCTCATAGCACTGGTCTTGGTCCAAGCTGATTCCAGACAGCTGCATATGTTTTGATGAGAACTTTGTGCATGTTGCTTTTGTCAATTAAAACTATAATAGTTAAACCCCACCCCCCCATATGCAAGGTCAGAGTTTTGTCAAAAGTTACAAGTCCATGGCACTTCAGTACCTCATCTCACAAGTTCTGCATCTCCCAGGGAGTGTCAGTCCAGCTGGCAAGCCACACCTCCCTTTATGGCCTACAATATCACAGCCCCATAGGATGACCTGCCAACACAGGTACCCTAGAAGATTATACCTGGTCTGTAACTGTGCCAAGCAGAGGTGTAAGGGCTGATATTGCATTAATCACAGTAAGGGGTTGAGTGACCATTTCACCTTAACTGCAGCTGACACCCACCACTAATGAGTAGATCAGTACTGCTGGCACCTGCTGTGTAAGTAGGAGGCCTAGTTTCCAAGTCTGTAGGTAGTTTCCCTACCTGCTGAAGCATTTTCTGTGGCTGGTTGTGCAGTGTTTAAGAGCCAAATCACTGGAAAGATCTTTGGGTTAGAGCACTGTGAGACCCTATGCACTATAATATGTCAAGCTGTACAGCAAAGTGATGCCGATGTACAGCCTGACCTGTCCCATTGGCTGACTGCCTAGCCCATTTAAGCAGTCACAACATTTTCCTTGAAACGTATACTCTGCAGAAGTGCCCTTGAAGTATCACAGGATTTGATAAACATTTACTGCTTTTATATTTGTGACTACTACTCCACCTATAGAGCACTCTTCTGCATCCCTGTCTGCAAGTGTAAGGAGATTTGTCCCTACAAGGCTATTGTCCCTTATTGAGAAGTGCACTTAAGCAAGTCTTACATTAAATATGCTAAATTTATTATCAGTCAATTGTCCCTGAATTCCAGGTGGAGATCCAAACTGAGTTTTATACAGCACAAGGTGGTCTACAGTTGTCATTGGTCCAGTGAGTCATTGCCCATTTAGGATCTCTAACACAATAGATCTAGGCAGCAGAAGAAAAAAAAAACATAACTTAGTCAGTCTTAGGTCAACCCCCTCCACTCCGTCTAGAGACGGGGAGAGGAGGGGGTTGACTGAAGACTGACTACCTCAAGGGATCTGGCACTTGGAATAAGTTTTTTTGTTTCTTCTGCCACCTATACCATTACTGGACCAGATGCTGCCTGGGATCGGGGGGAATCAAGCTGCAGGATCCCATTCTATGATATGCAATACCAGATGTGCTCTGAGCGCAACACCACAGGGTGAGTGTTATTACCAGCATCTCCCTACCTGTGCCTAATGTACTTCACCAGGGGTGCTATTGTGTTCCTTTTTCTCTCTTTTTTTATCTTTCTAACACATTAGAGGCAGACACATTCTAGAGATTGACCTGCCTGCAGTCAGGGACCTTATGGCATATTGTTACCTCAATGAATTTTAGTAATAACTTCAGTAACAGATCAGCCCTGCTCCTCCCCCCCCCAAAGAGGAAAAAAAAATAAACACAACTTCTTAAGAAATCTTTATTTAAGCATTCACACTGGACACTGCACATTTCTTTTGTCTGCTATACAAGTAGATACCAAGAAGTGACACCATCAAGATGAAGCCAACACTTGCTGCTCCTTGTAGCCAAATCAGGGCAAGATCAGAACCAAGGGGACCTGTAATAGGGGGTTAGACTTTAGGATACCATGCAACCAAGTGTCATTTTCAGCTCCTACAAGAATTAATCTCAAAGTGCAATTAATGTAATATCCAATGAGTTGGTGCTATGCCAACTTGCAATTTGACCCAAGACATTAAGTTACCATGGATCCCAATATCCACATTAGTTAATCTGTATATCACATTACCTTCCTCTTCATGAAGAACCTTATCTGCTTCCATCGCTTCAGAATAAAACATAACTGGACCATGAGAAGTGACTGTGGTAGGTGCATCCTCTGGTTCCCATGATTTAGCTGCTCTCCCTGCAGGAGAAAGGGAAGTGTTACTCTATAGACACCTTTTAGAGCGATCATTTGTGCTTACTGTATGTGAGCTTTACTATTTGTATTTTGTTATAGATTCCATATTTTGTGGTTTTTCTCCAAAACAAGTCTGAGTATGTCTTACTAACCCTTCCCCTTAGCACTAATGGGGCAGGGGGCATAGTATAGTGGTTCCCAGACTGACCCAGCACTGTTCTAGTATTACCAGGGCAGCACAGACCGTGTTACCTCTTGGTGCAGTCCTGGTTCAATAGTAGGATCACATCTCCCAGCTCAGCAGCTCCAGGACCTGATCCATCCTGAAGCCGTGTTACTAGGCAATGCCCGCCTGGTGTAGTCACCCCAGACGAGCCCACCAAGTCCTGACACCGTGGGACAATTTTTTTGTGGCTGTGGACCATTAAATGAGTCTTGTTCTGGGCACATAGGTGATGTAGTGTGAGGATTAGTGGTGTTTGGCAGCATCTGATAAGGGACTGCTACATAGCCTCCAGCAAGAATGTTGGGAGCAGTGTCTTAGTAAGTGGGAGGAGCAGTCTTAGCCTCTGTCTCCCATCACTGCTTTTTACCTGCCCACCTACTTTCAGTGGTTGGATGTAGACCATCAGGCAGTGGCCAAGATCATAATTTTAGGAGCACTGCCAGGTGGGCTGTCACATCACCCTTTGAAGCCATCTATGGTGCAGTTTGAAAACTGGTCTAGTACATACAAGTCCTGCTGTGATGGCCCACTTTGTAATTCCTAATGGACTGTACATTGCAGTTAGCAGAGGATCTGTCATATCTGCAGTGGGTCAACCTGCTTTATGGTGATTGGCTGACATTTTTTTTACTTCAGCTGATGTGTGGATTTAAAAAAAATAAAAAGTCTGAGACTCCTACATTGGTCGGGGCACATTCACACCATGTTTTTTTTTACAATACAGTTCCTTATTTTTTGACAGATTCCTCAAAACATGTATACAAATGTTAACCTGTTTATGGTTTGAAAAATGTCAGTTGCATCCATTAGAAAAAAATTGGAAAAACCATATATTGGACCAAAAACCCATGTAGGGTAAGGGGGGAAAAAAAAAAAAAAAAAAAAAGGCCAAACAATGCATCCATTTTGCATCTTGTACACAGTTCCATACTGCTTTCAAGTTGAAAATGTATACAGGAACTGTATTGCAAAAAACTGAATGTACCTACTGTGTTCCTAATTTGCTCATTAGTATAAAAGTCAGTGGATAGAGCAAGGGTGCATTCACACCATGTTTTTGTGATACAGTTTCTGTATCAGGTTTGATGATACAGATTCCTCAAAACTGGATTAAACTGTCAAAATGTGTGTACAAATTTTAACCTACAGTTAAAAACTGTATATGGTTTAAAAAATCTGGTTGCATCTGTTTAAGAAAAAATAAAAAATGCATTTGTTTTTAACTTTCCACTCCATTATGAATAAAGTTTGATTGAAATTCCAAGAAAAAAAAAAAAAAAAACTATGCAAAGTCAAAAACTGGATGGAACCGTATGCACACAATTCCCATTGAAATTTTTTTTTAAATAAAATTCTAACACATATAATACAGTTTTTCACCTGGCCCAAAAACTGTGGTAGGCTATGTTTTGGGTACAGGAAAAAACTGACAAAACCTTACAGGATGCAAGACAGACAACCTGATGCATCTTTTGGCATACGATTTTCAATGGAGAGTCAATGCATATGATTTTCACATAGAAGACATATGGGACCTATTGCAAAACATGGTGTGAATGCACTCCAAGCACATTCAAAAAACAGATACTATTCAGAAAAAAGTTGCACTTTTAGTAGTAAACAATGTGGATAGAATCTCGATTCAACAGGTGTCTAACCTTATGAGAAACAATACAGCAATAGTGTTGAGCGGCATAGGCCATATTCGAATTCGTGAATATATGGACAAATATTCGCATATTCTTGTTTTATTTTCGCATATGCGAAAATTCATGTATGCGAAAATTAACATGTGAAAGTTAGCATATACAAAACATATGCTAATTTTCGCATATGCGAATTTTTGCACGCCAGTCTCACACAGTAGTATTACAGCCTTCTTTACACCACACAAGCTGGAAGCAGAGAGGGGTGATCACTGTGAAGAAGAAAACAAAAAAAAAAAAAAGCGAATATTCGTAATTACGAATATATAGTGCTATATTCATGAATATTCGAATTGCGAATATTTGCGAGCAACACATACTTTTCCTTGGGGCGCAGTTCACAGAACATGACTCCGTGGCAGATGGGACACATACAGAAGCGCTGCAGTGGAAGTACACCTGTAGGGTGACAAGACAAGTCATTGAACACCAGGTTGAAGACATTAAACTAGAAGTTGTTGTACAGACTGCTCATTTTGGAACAAATGCTGTTGTATAGAAGATCAAGCACCAAGTATGTTAAATAGCAAGTCTGCAGTAAAGCACTAAGTTGCACTAATGCTGCAATAGGCAAGGCTAAAGGTTGCTGGACTCTTACCACCCTATTTCCCTCCTTAATGTGGATCTCAATATTCAGGCAAAAGGTCCTGGTGAACAGGCTTAGGGGAGGGCACATTTCCTCTGTAGTTCATCCTGATCAGACTGGGTCATGATGTTAAAGGGGTTCTCCACTGCTGCCTTCCGGAGCTCCGCTTGCTGTGTCCAGAAGTTTATTACTCCGAATGCTGTGTGCAGGCTTCCATGTTTGAGGCTGCCCCCTTGTGATGTCACACCCCCCCTCAACGAAAGTCTATGGGAAGGGGGTGTGACAGCGGTTGCACCCCCTTCCCATAGACTTTCGTTGAGGGGGCATGACGTTACGAGGGGGTGGCCTCGAACACGGAAGCCCGCACGCAGCGTTCAAAGTAATAAACTTCCGGACACTGCAAACAGAGCTCCGGAAGGCAGGGCAGTGGAGAACCCCTTTAACGTGAAAGGACTATAGCTTAAACATTTCTGCAGTGGAGGAGGATGGATCCCCTGGTTATGTGGTCAGCCTTGATGTCTATAAAAGACCTTTGATTCTGTTGAGTGGCACTACATTTGGTGCCTGATGCGAGTCTTCTGCTTCAGACCCGTTTTTTCAGAAATGGGTTCGGTTGCTGTATGACTTCCCTAGGGCCCATGTATGCACTAATTTGGAGGAGATCCCCGGGTTGTTCCAGTTGGGCAGAGGCACTGGGCAGGGGTGCCCCCTATCGCCTTTGTTTGCTTTAGCTGTTGAGCACCTGGCAGCGGCAGTTTGCTCCTCTACTTCTATTAAGGGGATCGCTAGGGGGTTCCCTGACCAAGAAGATTTCTTTATAGGCAGACAATACCTTAGTGTACTTAGACAAAATAGAGCATCCAAGGAGGCCCCAACATCAGCTGTTGGAGGTTTTGGGTTTGCAGGTTAATTGGGCTAAATCATCCATAATGTCCTTGTCCCAAGTGGGGGTGGGTTCTGCCTTCTGTCCTTCCTAATGGATTACAAGCAGTGTCCCGCTTCAAATACTTGGCAGAGGAGGTGTCTAACTATTCTGAGTTTATGGCCCTTAATTAGGATCCCCTACTAACTTCACTTGATTACAGGCGTGGAACTCTTTTTATCTAAAGCCGAGGAACGTGCTTTCGATTCACCCAAAGTGCAAGAAAAAGTGCAAACGTGTTACACTAAAAAAAACGTGCACAAAGGATGCGGTCTATTGCAAGCCCTTCTCCGATAGGAGAGAGGCCCCCCAACAAACCTTACCCTTCGCCTCCGGACCAAAAGGTACCTGCGAGGTTCCAGGTTCAATGTCCCTTTTTGCCGAAGCTACTAGGGGACCACAAATGCTCCCGGCATCCCCCTTGGCGTTAGCCAAGGTATCTGCCCGCAGAGCCGATTACGGTAGGTACCCTGCCAAAGCAGGAGTACCCGGGGTGTTTGCAGGGAGGTGCGGAACCTAATGGCCACACACACCTCCCCTAGACTGCCAGGAGGGACACCCAGAAGGGCTACCGCATCCTGACAAATCCTGTGAACACACAACACGCAAAAAGTGACAGTGAGACAAAAAAAAAAAGAAATAAGTGAATGTGTGCAGATATACTGCCTGGACATCCGGCCGGATCTATAAAAATTTCTCTGATCCTAGCCAGAAGGCCGGGAATCAAGAGGTGAGTGCCACAAGGTGAAGAGATTATGGTGCCAGTGCTTCAACTCCGTGAGTCTATTCTCCCAGTGAGTTTCGGCACCTCGGGGTCACCACTCCGAGGCACAAAAGTACCTCGGCTCTAGACCCTCTCAGCCTCATGGTGAGACCCGGAGGGAACAGGTCTCATCGGGGCAGCCGTCGAGCTGATTCCTCAGAACCAGCCCCGGAAAGCCCTGGTACATCTGCACCCTCCATGCAGCACCCATCCCCACCAGCCCCATACCGGCGTTACTGTACACCGGCATGAAAAACTGATAAGAACAGATACTACACTTGATCTTAGCCAAAAGGCCGAGAACCGAACAGGCGTGGAACTCCTTGCCTGGCAGGGTTAATCTTTTTAAGATGCTCTCCAAGTTCTTGTACCTCTTTCACTCCTCCCAGGGTTTTTTGTCAAGCTTAACTGAGCTCTGGAGATTCTTCTACTGGCAGAATAAACCTCCAAGGTTGGGACAGGCTCTGCTCCAGGTACTTATGTCAATATGCATAATTTTCTAGCTTTGCAGCTGGTGTATGCGGCCTGGTGGATAGACCTGGACCTTTCAAATACCTTCATGGCTTTGGCAGGTGCTCTCCTGGCCTCTTATGAGACACTGACTAACACGTTATACAGGCATGTTCCTGCTCTTTGCCGGCACCTATTAAGGCAGTGGCTGTGGTTTGGTCGGTGGCTACTGGACATTTCACTCAGCTGGTTGTTTCTCCGAGAGCACCCCTGTCTGGTAATCCACATTTGGACCACCTATGGGAGTTGGAGGCAGCCGGCTTTTGGAGCTCCCAGGGAATCAGATTTGCCATGCACCTGTTTGGAGAGGACCGTCTTCCCTTCCTTTGCTGAGGTTAGAGCGCATTTTAATGTCCCTCAGGATGCCCACTTCAGGTATCTTCAGTTGCGACATGCGGTCTCTGCAGTTTTGGTCCCTGGAGGTTACCCCTATGTTTCATGAGCTAGAATTGCTACTGGGGACCCAGTGGTCCCCAGTAGCAATTCTAGCTCATGAAACATAGGGGTGACCTCCAGGGACCAAAACTGCAGAGACCGCATGACCTCAGACTGGGAATATCCTCCACCCACTTCAACTCCGCCATAGCAGATGGATCCAGACCCACCAACTGCAGTAAGGCATAACTGAGTGAGAGGCTTCGCCAGGTCAGTACCTGGCGAAGCCTCACTCAGTTATGCCTTACTGCAGTTGGTGGGTCTGGATCCATTTGCTATGGCGGAGTTGAAGTGGGTGGAGGATATTCCCAGTCTGAGGATATGTGGAAGGAGGGTGTCAAAATGTATTCTACAGTAGTTAGTGCCTGGGATATGCTTATTCAATCCAGGTTTATTCTCAGTTTGTATTATCCAACCCAGAGACCCCCATCCAATGTAGTCTAACTGGAGTATATCTGTTTTAGGTGTGGGAGTGAGGGGCACCTTACATGCGGTTTGGACTTTCCTCTGTTGCGCCCTTGGAGGGATGTTGCGACGTTCTTGTCAGATCACTTAGAATTCTCCTTTGTTTTAATACCTGAGATATGTTGAGTTAATGGGTTGGAAACAGGCTCTTATAGGCGTGTTTTGATGTTTCCTTTTGTGCCTGTAAAGTTAGTGATGGCATGGAAGGATGAGTCCTACCCCCTCTGGCCCAGTGGATTGCCCTAGTTAACATGTCCCCTCTGTACCATGCCCTATATTTTAGTAGGAAGTGTGAAGAAATTTGACAAGGTCTGGGCTGGTTGTTGCTAGATTTCTACTGATCCTCCAGTTCAGGGAGCCTCTCAGTCATAGTGACTAGGGGGAACCAGGGAGCTCCTAGGGTATGCTTGGATGCGTGTGCGCATGGTAGTGTCTGTTCTTTATGTATTGTAGTTCTGGGTGGGCCTCCCTTCCCTCAATTGCTCATAATTACAGTTATGTACTACGGCTCATGTGGCATGGCGTGCTGGTAGCGGAGGGGAGGGTATGCCAACAGACTGTTTAAACTTTATTTTAGTTTTTTTTTTTAACCTGTTCAGGATGTAGGGCATATGCATATGCCCTGCATCCTGAGTACTTAAGTATGTGGGGCGTATGGATATGCCCGTGGGAATTCTGGTCCCTGCCGCTAGCTGGTTTGGGACTGGACCAGGGTGCCTGCTGAAATCATTTGGCGATTGGAGAAAAATTGCATGTCAATTCAGACACCGATTTTCTCCTATTCTGGGCTAGTCTGTTCTCTGGTGACCCGATCACCCGGAAAAAAGGTCTGATCGGAGCTGTCAGTGACAGCCCTGATCATCCTGAGGGATAGGAGCAAGGTTACAGCACTGCAATATCCTATACCCTGCCATTAGTCTGGATGTCTGGCAGAACAGGGGTGGGGAAGAAGATGGCGGCCTTACCTGTGCAGACGATGCTGTGGGGACCGCTGATCATAGGTGGAGACAGCGGAGATCAGTGGTGCAGATAGGGAAGTAACGGTGGGAGGGAAAGAAAGGTAGCAGTAAAGCGATATTTACTGCTGCCCTTCTAGTGTTTGCCAACCTGCAACTCCCAGCATGTCCAGACAGCCAGAGGCTGTGGGCATGCTGGGAGTTGTAGTTTTGCAACATCTGGAGGGTCACAGTTTGGAGACCACTATTACAGTGGTGCCCAAATGGTAGCCCTCCAGATGTTGCCAAACTACAACTCAGAATGCCTAGACTGCCCAGGCATGCTGGGAGTTGTTCTGTAACATCTGTCCCTTCAGATTTTGCAATTTTCATGAAAATTTTAAAGATTGCCCTCTAATTTTTTCAAACACAACAAATGTCAATTTTATGATGTCAACATAAAGTAGACATTGTATTCATGAATATAAAATTTGGAATATCAAAATTTCCTTACAAGCAGAGAGTTTAGAAGTTAGAAAAATGCTAAATTTTCATGAAATTTGGGGATTTTTCACCAAGAAAGGAAGTAACCATGAAAATTTACCACTAACAAAGTAGAATATGTCACGAAAAGATAAATCTTTGAATCAGAATAATCGGTAAAAGCATCTGATTAGTGCATAAAGTGACAGTGGTCAGATTTGCGAAAAAAGGGCTTCGTCCTTAAGGTGAAAATGAGCTGGGTCCTTAAGGGGTTAAAAACAAAAAAAAAAAACACAAGTCTAAAGGTTACATAGAAGAAGCTTACCAATCCATTAAGAGCAGTCTGGGTGCTAGAATCCACAAAGGTGAAGGTGCTAACAATGAAGCGCTTGTAGTGTGTTGGGAAAGGCACGGCCTGTGTGGAAGGGCCAACAGGAACCAGCTGGGTAAGATAGTTGTCTCCTTCAAAAGGGCAGCTGAAACGTGAACACAATATATAGTTATACCTTGGCTACCATGAACAAGACATTCTATAAGTCAGTCCTCACCTGTTTAATAAGATGGGCCATTGGGGAGCATCAGTAGGCACAGGAGAATTGGTGGCCCAACAGTTGTTTAAGACCAGGATTATGCTGGGGTCAGTCCTCTGCAGAATCCGAACTTCAACATCTACAGGATCCCTTAATATTCTCTCAATAGGATAATCTTGATCTGCATAGTATGTGGTATACTGCCCATCTGTAAGACATGGACATCAGTTTCTGTAACACTAATCCAACTGACTATGGAAGAGCTTTATAAAGTAGCGGCTACTACAGCTGCACACTACTAATATCTGCAGATTGGAAGGAAACTACAGCCCAGAGTCTGTATAAATATAAGTACTTCTAAAAGCTGCCCTGTGGATTTGAACCCCTTAAGGACCAAGGGCGTACAGGTACGCCTTTGCTCCCTGGTACTTAAGGACCAAGGGCGTACCTGTACGCCCATGGGAATTTTGGTCCCCGCCGGGCGGGGATTGTGCCGGGTGACTGCTGATATCAGCAGGCCCCCCTGCGCAAATGCTCAGGGGGGGGGTCATTAGACCCCCCATGTCGGCAATAATCGCAAGTGAATTCACACATGCGATTTGCGCAGATTCCGGGTCATACGGGTCTATGGTGACCCGGAATAGAAGGGGGATCGCGGGTGTCCTAGACACCCACGATCCCCCTACAGCGATAGGAGTGAGGTGGCAGGGGTGCCACCCCTCCTATCTCTGCTATTGGTGGTCTAGACGCGACCACCAATAGCAGATCGGGGGTGGAGGGTTTTACTTTCGGTTTCCCCGTCCTGCCCTCCCACAATAGGTGGGACAGGACGGGGAAACCGACAGGGACCGGTGCCGAATATCCACTTACCCATCGGTGGAAGAAGAGAACCGGGGATCCAACGGAAGCCGGTGAGTTACATAGCAACATCTGGAGGGCTACAGTCTGAGACCATTATAGTGGTCTCTAAACTATAGCCCTCCAGATGTTGCAAAACTGCAACTCCCAGCAAACCTAAAAAGCAAACAGCTGTCTGCATGCTGGGAGTTGTAGTTGCGATCCCTCCAGCTGTTGCATAACTACATCTCCCAGCATGCCTTTTGGCGATCAGTACATGCTGGGAGTTTAAGTTTTGCAACAGCTGGAGACACACTGGTTGGAAAATACTGAGTTAGGTAACAGAACCTAACTGAAGGTTTTCCAACCAGTGTGCCTCCAGCTGTTGCAAAAGTACAACTCCCAGCATGCACGGTCTGTCAGTACATGCTGGGAGTTGTAGTTTTGAAACAGCTGGAGGTTTGCCCCCCCCATGTGAACGTACAGGGTACATTCACACTGGCAGGTTTACAGTAAGTTTTCTGCTTCAAGTTTGGGCTGTGGCAAATTTTTCACCGCAGCGCAAACTCCTAGCGGTAAATTCACTGTAAACCCGCCAGTGTGAATGTACCCTAAAAACACTACCACATAAGCGTAAAATACATACACTGTCCCCCTAATAAAAAATAAACGTATTGTACGGCAGTGTTTCCAAAACAGAGCCTCCAGCTGTTGCAACACAACAACTCCCAGCATTTCCGGACAGCCACTGACTGTCCAGGCATGCTGGGAGTTTTGCAACAGCTGGAGGCACCCTGTTTGGGAATCACTGGCGTAGAATACCCCTATGCAATCCCTAATTTAGTCCTCAAATGCGCATGGCGCTCTCTCACTTCGGAGCCCTGTCGTATTTCAAGGTAACAGTTTAGTGCCACATATGGGGTATCTCCGTACTCGGGAGAAACTGCGTTACTAATTTTGGGGGCTTTTTTCCTTTTACCCCTTATGAAAAAGAAAAGTTGGGGTCTACACCAGCCTGTTAGTGCAAAAAAAAAATTTTTTTTTGCACTAACAGGCTGGTGTTGTCCTTTACTTTTTATTTTCACGGGAGGTAAAAGGAAAAAAAAGACCCAAAATTTGCAATGCAATTTCTCCTGAGTACGGAGATACCCCATATGTGGGCGTAAAGTGCTCTGCGGACGCACAACAAGGCTCAGGAGTGAGAGTGCACCATGCACATTTGAGGCCTAAATTGGTGATTTGCACAGGGGTGGCTGATTTTACAGTGGTTCTGACATAAACACAAATACCCACATGTGACCCCATTTTGGAAACGACACCCCTCACAGAATGTAACAAGGGGTATAGTGAGCCTGAACACCCCACAGGTGTTTGACAAATTTTCATTAAAGTTGGATGGGAAAATGCTGGTGTCACCCTAAATTTTCCATTTTCACAAGGGAAAATAAAAAAAGCCCCCCAAAATTTGTAACCCAATTTCTTCTGAGTAAGAGCATACCACATATGTGGATGTAAAGTGCTCTATGGGTACACTACAATGCTCAGAAGAGAAGGAGCACCATTGGGATTTTGAAGAGAAAATTTGTCCGGAATTGAAGGCCACTTGTGTTTACAAAGTCCCCATGGTAACAGAACAATGGACCCCCCATATGTGACCCCATTTTGGAAACTACACCCCTCATGTAATGTAATAAGGGGCGCAGTGAGCATTTACGCCCCACAGGTGTCTGAGATTTTTGGAACAGTGATCCGTGAAAATGAAAAATGTGATTTTCCATTTGCACAGCCCACTGTTCCAAAGATCTGTCAAACGCCAGTGGGGTGTAAATGCTCACAGCACCCCTTATTAAATTCTGTGAGGGGTGTAGTTTCCAAAATGGGTTCACATGTGGGGGGGGTCCACTGTTCTGGCACCACGGGGAGCTTTGTAAATGCACATGGCCCCTGACTACCATTCCAAACAAATTCTCTTTCCAAAAGCTCAATGGTGCTCCTTCTCTTCTGAGCATTGTAGTTCACCTGTAGTGCACTTCAGGTCCATTTATGGGGTACCTCTATACTCAGAAGAGATGGGGTTCCAAATTTTGGGGGTATTTTCTGCTATTAACCCTTACAAAAATGTGAAATTGGGGGGAAAACACATTTTAGTGAAAAAAAATATATTTTTTTACATATGCAAAAGTCGTGAAACCCGTGTGGGGTATTAAGGCTCACTTTATTCCTTGTTATGTTCCTCAAGGGGTCTAGTTTCCAAAATGGTATGCCATGTGTTTTTTTTTGCTGTTCTGGCACCATAGGGGCTTCCTAAATGCAACATGCCCCCCAAAAACCATTTCTGAAAAACGTACTCTCCAAAATCCCCTTGTCGCTCCTTCGCTTCTGAGCCCTCTACTGCGCCCGCCGAACACTTTCCATAGACATATGAGGTATGTGCTTACTCGAGAGAAATTGGACTACAAAAATACATTTTCTCCTTTTACCCCTTGTAAAAATTCAAAAATTGGGTTTACAAGAACATGCGAGTGTAAAAAATAAAGATTGTGAATTTTCTCCTTCACTTTGCTGCTATTCCTGTGAAACACCTAAAGGGTTAACACACTTACTGATTGTCATTTTGAATACTTCGGGGGGTGCAATTTTTATAATGGGGTATTTCTAATATGAAGACCCTTCAAATCCACTTCAAACCTGAACTGGTCTCTGAAAAAAAGTGAGGTTCAAAATTTTGTGAAAAATTGGGAAAGTGCTGCTGAACTTTGAAGCCCTCTGGTGTCTTCCAAAAGTAAAAACACGTCAATTTTATGATGCAAACATAAAGTAGACATATTGTAGTTGTGAATAAAAAAAAATTTTGAATATCCATTTTCCTTACAAGCAGAAAGCTTCAAAGTTAGAAAAACGCAAAGTTCTCATTTTTCATCAAATTTTGGGATTTTTCACCAAGAAAGGATGCAAGTTACCACAAAATTTTACCACTATGTTAAAGTAGAATATGTCACGAAAAAAATCTTGGAATCAGATTGATAACTAAAAGCATTCCAGAGTTATTAATGTTTAAAGTGACAGTGGTCAGATGTGCAAAAAACGCTCTGGTCCTAAGGTGTAAAATGGCCTGGTCCTTAAGGGGTTAAAGTGCTTTTTCTGCATTTCACATTTTTATACCCCTTTAACAGTTCAGTTTTGCTTCCAAAGCTGGAATAGGTCAGTCCCTCTGTTAACATGAATTGTTCTGATGAGGCTGAAGATAGTGAGCCAAGGTACTGCCAATATCAGGATTACCTCCTACATTTAGGCTTTATTTATCACCAATCCAGTCTGCAACAAGATTGACCCTAACCCAAATTCCTGCTCTTAAGCATTTATAAAGTTTACAAGTTTAAGTTGTACAAGGGCATTGCTAAGTTTACACTGGATCTTTTTATTAGTCCTCTGGATAAACCAGAGACCTGTGTCATGTCCCAGTTTGCCACAAGAGTAAGTGGAGTCTTAAAGGGTTATTCCAGGACCCCCCCCCCCCCCCAATCATTCTATTTAAAAAATCTTAATCCTTTCAATAATTATCAGCTGCTGAAGTAGAGTTGATTTCTGTCTGGCAACAGTGCTCTCTGCTGACATCTCTGCTACTACACAGTAGTAGAGGTTTGCTATGGGGATTTGCTTCTAAACTGGGCTTTTCCTGAGATGTGTCAGAGAGCACTTAGACAAAAGAACAACTCAACTTCAGCAGCTCATAAGTACTGAAAGGATTAATATTTAATAGAAGTAATTTATAAATCTTTAACTTTCTAGAGCCAGTTGATATGTAAAAAAATAATAAGTTTCCTGGATAACATTTAATGCATTTCCCCATGGCCCCTGATGTGAGATCCTTACTGTAGTCTGGACATTAAGCTAGGCCATATTTTTTTACCTTTACATCTTTACAAACATCCTAAACCACTACATTCTCAACAGCATCTGCTTTAGATTTTATCACAGATTCTTATGCTGAATCCTACAATGTATCAAAGCTGTACAGAATTTGTACTTTTGATCAACCAGTTCAAACCAAGTTACCTCGGGCTATTCTCATCTCCAGGAGCAGAGGTCCAGATGTAGATACAGGGAGAGGTGGAGGAAGGGTCAGAACTTCTACTTGCAGAGGGGTAATACCAGAATTGGAGTAGCTGCAGCGTACAGTCACCCTGCATTAAGATGAGCATGTTAGTAATCTGACCAGTGCTAGTAGTGTCGCCATCACTCTGGAATTCTCCCCTTACCTTATTGTACTGTCTCTAGTGATGGATCCCATTGGCCAAGTCCTTATATTTTGGGTTGCCTCAAATGTGTGTTTGTACACTATAGAGATGTCAGCCACCTGTGAAGCCAGACCAGTCAGACAACCTTACTAAATTAAGTCTGCAAGACCAAGTTAGATTGCAGTGTGCATTCAATTCATTGCAGACAGAGCAAAGCTGGTAGAAGCCTGAGGCCATGTTCACATTTCTATGCATTACAATCTGGCAGTGATTTCGGAGCAGAGTCCTGATGAATTCAATGGGATTCTGCTGATGTGGACATGGTGCAATTTCTGCCCCAGATGTTTCTGACACAGAAATTCCATTTTCCCTGTCCACACAAAGAACGAACATGTTCTATGGGACAGAGCATTCCTGTGCAGTCCCAGCAGTGTCCAGAGTGTTTGCATGGACATTCTGTGAACATTGCAGCATGTGAACAGAGCCTTAGACTCAAATGCAGGCTCATCTTGCAGACATTTATGGATTGTTTTCAGTTACCTGTTGGGGACTCCCACAGGACAGCGGGATCTGGTACCCAATGAATGATGCAGTTGTTGCTACCCTCAGGTTGGGGCAGGAGTTGGAATCTACATCCACTACACGTACAGAGTCCAGGAGTAGGGATGGTACAGCCAGGTCTTTTGAGATGGCAACCACCATGGTGTTCTCAGCAGAGCAATAGGCAGTCACTATGTACAGGGAAGACAAATTGTTAAGGCAGCGACACATTACTACCCCTCTACGAGTGTTCATGATCACTGGTGGCTTGTACCCAGATAACCAAGTTCTGGGCACTACTGAGCAAGTTTATGCAGAAGTATCACCAGCTTTAGGACCCAAGGATGGTTAATTCTTCAGAGGTGACATTAATAAAGTTATGTATTCCAACAGCTGAGTAGTGAACACTGGCCTTACTTTCTAGAAGCAGTGTGCAGCTTGTTCCTTGTTCTAGTATACTGTTCTACCTGCAGGCCACATAAGGTGAACCGTAGCCATGGTTGTCATGCATCACTCTGCTACACTAGTTCCAGTAGCTTTATAGAAGCCTTACATTTCTTTCCATAGAAGCAGCGCAGGGCAACATCCTGAGAGAAGCAGCATCCAAGGCCTTCACAGATCTCTCTGGATACAGAGTCATTGGCACACTGCAGACGGTCAGCTTGCTGAACTGAAGCGCACTCACTTGCACTAGGAGCATCCATAGCTATAGAAGATTTAGAAGACAACAGTATTAAATTATTGATTCAACATTAAGGCCCTAGTAGCCTGCATTTACTATTATGTTTGATCTTAGCCAGTCACAAAATGCATGTAGGTTTTACTTTACAGGAGACTTCCAGATGTACTGCAACCTGTCCCATTGCAATGGGGTGGGGGGGGGGGGGGGGGGGGGAGGGAGTCTACGTTCTAAAGAAAGCAACACCTCCAGACATTTACAGCACCTATGGGACACCATGAAGGGGTCTTAGCACCTAGGGGTAAGGTGACCTTAAAGGCATAGTCTGCCAGACAACTTGTCCCCCATCTACAGGGAACTAAACCCTATCCAGTGGATATAGGAGTTATTTTTTGTCGGACTAACCCCTTTAAGACTTTTGGTTGGTTAAGTATCTTTTGCTCTTTTCTGGGCTTATTTAGGTCTCAAGTTACTACTGATGCCAACATATTAGTAGCAGGGAAACCTTTTTCCTAAGTCTGAAGCACAAAGCACCAAGTTTTCTGCCAGGTAGGGAAAAAAAAAAAAAAAAAAATTATATATATATATATATATATATAAAAAAAATGAATAATGACGTAGTCATTGACTTATCTGTAAGGATTACCTGGGAGAGCAGGAAGAATAGGGCACATCAGATCCTTCTTGTGATATTGGGGTTTTCCAGTATGTAGAATTTCTTCTAGAGTGACAGTCACCATGTAATTTCCATTCTGCAAACACAAGTTTATTTTTAAATGGCAGAACCCCGATACACCACAAGTAGGTTGTGTATGGAGTTAGTGTCACACCATCTCATGCAACTGTGTCCTGCCATTACACTATGAAGGAACAAGGAAGGGTTTATGTTGTGGTACCGGCACCTTCCTAAACAGATGTAGATATGTGAATATTAAGTTACCAATAGCAACCAGAGTTTAACAGTAATGTCAAGTTCTGATTAGTTGCTATAGGCAACCAAGTTTATCTTTATTATGTATTAGGGATCGACTGATTATTGGTTTGGCTGATATTCATGATTTTGGACGTTATCGGCAATTACCTTGACGATTATGCCCCCCTGCCAGAGACTGCCGCTGCCCCATTGCCTCCCCCATCCCCGGTTTTATAATTACCTGTTCCCGGGGTCCGCACTACTTCTGGCTCCTGCAACGCAATGATGAGTTATGTCCTCAATGAGATGTCACCATCAGTGGGCACAGTGACAGCTCAGGACTCTGCTTGAGCTAGAAGTAGCCTGGACCCCGGGCACAGGCAATTATAAAATCGGAGATGGGGGAGGCAATGGGGCAGCAGCATTGGTTTGACTAAGGACAGGCAGGGGGGAGAGAAGTGGGCGGCGGCAGTCACTGGCCCCACAAAAGCCGCTGCAGTTCATTGATTTAAAGCGCCCGCTTTAAATCAATGATCTGCAGCCGCTTCGGGCCCGGGGAGAGACAAAGCCGATAACTTATACCGATATTCTGGTTAACGGCTATCGGTCTGAAAGGCCACAGATCAGTCCAAAAAAATAAATAAATAAATTTAAAAAAAAGTCAATCCCTATTATGTATTGTCTCTGGTAGCTCACTGATAATTCTGTAGGATTGATGATCACAATGGTCAGAATTCTAAATAAATGCTCTACTTGTTTGAGAGTGTTTTGGGAGATGCTCATGTCCCTTTGTCATGTCAGTGTAGTGGAGGGCAAAGCACTGAAGTTACATGGACATCTCCCAATACACTGTCTTAGAGCTTTCATTTATGATTCCATCAGTCATGATCAATCCTATGGCATTACCAGCAAGTGCTCAGAGAAAACACTTCTAGAGGAGTGCGGATTATTCTTTGTATATGTGACCCATCCCATCGGTGGCTGCTGGATCCTAAAGGTGTTGAGCTCTTAGCCTATTCCTTCACTAAGCATCACCTTGGGTAATGGCAGAAGGTAGTGCCCTCTGTCGGGCTTTTTTCTTTTGCATATTCCTAATTTTAAAGTGCTATACAACATCCAAAGGGCCTTATGTGGTGAGGGTTTGATTAAGGGCAGGTATTACCCTAGGGGCAGTTGGCATTAACCTTTGTATTCATGATGCCAGGGCATGGTTCTCTACCCCAGAGGTATGGCTGCTGGTTCCTAGGTTAGGGGCAGGGCAACTAATCACTCCAATGCAAAGTTACAGAACAATGGCAGCTTTACTGAGGTAGACAGATTGAATTGTCTTTACAGCTCAGTTAGGCCCAAGGAGATGACCAGTGACGAGACTTTAGGGCTTGCTGGGACTTGCAGACCCAAGTTGACTTTAGCAGAGTTAACTAGGACTGACTAGACTTCACCCCTGTGATAGATTACCAGGCTTTGACATTTACCTGTGGGGCACTCGGTAGGTGGAAGCGTGGTTAGGCTTTGGGTCTCTTCAGGACACCAGACACTCAGGTCTTGACTGTTCTGTACTCAGATAAGACTGGAACTCAAGAGAGCTAGCCAACTCCTTAGTTTATATAGGAGGAGGACTGGGGGGTCCTATAGGTCATCTTCAAATTATCTGGACACACACACACACCTTAACAGGACTAAGATGTATATTCATCTAAATACATTAACCATTTGTAGGAACAATCACAGAGTCCTGAGGAGTGTGGCCAGAGGACTAGGACTGAATCCACCTGAAAAGGACCATTGATTGTACTTAAGGGTCATTTCTGTACTGGGCCACCACTTCCATATACTTCACTAGCCATAGTTAATGCTACCATCATATTGCAAAAATTTACCAGAGTGAATAGCAGTGACCAAGTTAAGGTACTGTACAATATTAAGATGTGTAAACAAGTGATGCTTAGGGAATGCCTTAGCAGGGGTGACTGATCCTACTCAGATGTTGCTCCCCAATGATCAGGGAGTCCAGTCTGTCAGATTCTAGATCCCATCATGACTTACCTCCTTGCGCACATAGCAGCCATCAAAGGAAGAACCAATCACCACTGAGCTGTCAGATTTCTGTCCAATCCAGGTTCCACAAGAGGAGTCATTGTGAAGGTAGTGAGACTTTCCATCCTTGTCTACAAGTAGTCAGATATCTTACAGTTATTGACCCCAAGGATGACATTCACAGCAACAGACTACAATTTTAAGTGTTAGGCCTTACAGAACCCCTTGTGACCTATGACCCCCTAACATTTGCTGCAGGATTTGCATGGCATGTCAGTGTTTATAGCAGTAAAAATTAGTATCTAGAAAAACCTGGAACCAAAATTCAACATTAGAGGTTTATTTAGTAACATTTTCCTAGACAAATTAAAGTTTCCATGTTTATTCCGATTACAAGCACACCACCTAGTGGCCATCGTACAACTGGTGTATGTTTATAAGCTGGCAGTGATGACCAACCGGTGGCAAAGTCTACAACTCATAGTATGCCGAGTTAGTGATACAACAGTTGGAGAGCATTGTTCTAAGGGAGTAGTCTGATTTGCTGTAACTTTCTGCAGCATGCCTGTTTATTTGCGTTGGGCCATTAGGAATCCACACATTACAGGAAAAAAAAAAAAGTCTAAGGATAGAGCCAGACTGCAATATATGTTGTGGTAGGGGTAATGCAGTCAGGGTATTGCTTCAGTATATCAGGGGTTAAGGTTAACCCTATAGTTTGACGCCAGGCTGAGGGCTAGTATGCCGAGATAATTCTCCGGCCTAGCGCCGCCCTTCCCAGTAACAACAGGTGCATATGAACAATGACTGAGGTCCACAAGATAGTTAAACTTTAAAGGCTTGCGATACATCCAATGAATAGTAACAGTCTCTATACACTTCAGTGACTGGCAGTTGTTGTGGACCTTGACTTGTTTCATATGTCTCTAGATTTAGGTTTAATTGCGAAGATCTGTCTGGATTTAGGGGATTGATACGGTCCGGAGATCTTTGAGTGCTTAGGGATTGATACACTCATGGTTTGGTAACGATCAGCCGTTGCCACAAGGCTCAGGCCTAAACTCACTGATAACAGCGCAGATCCTTCTCATGTGTAAATAAAAAAAAAAAAAGAATGCCCCAAAATTTGTAACCCCATCTCTTCTGAGTATGGAAATACCCCATGTTAGGATGTAAAATGCTCTGCAGGCGAAATACAATGCTCAGAAGAGAAGGAGCACCATTGAGCTTTTGGAAAGAATTTGTTTGGAATGGTAGTCAGGGACCATGTGTGTTTACAAAGCCCCCTGTGGTGCCAGAACAGTGGACCCCACATGTGACCCAATTTTGGAAACTACACCCCTCACAGAATTTAATAAGGGGTGCAGTGAGTATTTACACCCCACTGGTGTTTGACAGATTTTTAGAACAGTGGTCTGTGAAAATGAAAATTTGTATTTTTCATGTCCACTGTTCCAAAGATCTGTCAGACACATGTGGGGCGTAAATGCTCACTGTACCCCTAATTACATTACATGAGGGGTGTAGTTTCCAAAATGGGGTCACATGTGGGGGGGTCCATTGTTCTGGCACTATGAGGGCTTTGTTAACTCATGTGGCCTTCAATTCCGGACACATTTTCTCTTCAAAATACTAATGGCGCTCCTTCTCTTCTAAGCATTGTAGTGCGCCCACCGAGCACTTTACATCCACATATGGGATATGTTCTTACTCAGGAAAGACTCCAAAATTTGTAACCCCATTTCCTCTATTTTCCCTTGTGAAAATTAAAAATTTAGTGTAACACCAGCATTTTAGTGAAAACATTTTTTCTTCATTTTCCCATCCAAATTTAATGAAAAATCATCAAACACCTGTGGGGTGTTCAGGCTTACTATACCCCTTGTTATGTTCCATGGGGGTGTAGTTTCCAAAATGGGGTCACATGTGTGTATTTATGTTTTTGCGTTTATGTCAGAACCACTGTAAAATCAGCCACCCCTGTGCAAATCACCAATTTAGGCCTCAAATGTACATGGTGCGCCCTCACTCCTGAGCCTTGTTGTGCATCTGCAGAGCGTTTTACACCCACATATGGGGCATTTCTGTACTCAGCAGAAATTGTGTTACTAATTTTGGGGGGCTTTTCTCCTTTTAACGCTTGTGAAAATAAGTATGGGGTAGCACTTATTAAAATTTTTTTTTTTTTTCACCCCAACATGCTGGTGTAACCCACGACTTTCCTTTTCATAAGGGGTAAAGGGAGAAAAAGCCCCCGCAAAATTTGTAGTGCAATTTCTCCCGGTTACAGAAATACGACAGGGCTTTGAAGTGAGAGCGCCATGCGCATTTGAGGACTAAATTAGGGATTGCATAGGGGTATTCTACACCAGTGATTCCCAAACAGGGTGCCTCCAGCTGTTGCTTAACTCCTAGCATGCCTGGAAGGTCAATGGCTGTCCAGAAATGCTGGGAGTTGTTTTGCAACAGCTGGAGGCTCCGTTTTGGAAACACTGCTGTACAGTACGTTTTCATTTTTATTGGGGGGACAGTGTAAGGGGGTGTATGTTGTGTTTTACTCTTTATTATGTGTTAGTGTAGTGTAGCGTTTTTAGGGTACATTTGCACTGGCGTGTTACGGTAAGTTTCCCGCTAGGAGTTTGAGCTGCGGCGAAAAATTTGCCGCAGACCAAACTTAAAGCAGGAAACTTACTGTAAACCTGCCCGTGTGAATGTACCCTGAGGAAAGTCCATTGATCACAAGTTTTGGTGCTAGTCTTAGACAAGTGTGCAATCCCACTGCCCAACTATCTTGCCACCAGCCATCCTGACAGTGATGCTCTATAACTAAAATCAAGTAGCGACATTGTGGTGTCCCAGTACCTGTAAATAGGTCCCCATAGCCAGCCCCTAGGATGTCTGGGTCCTTATTTAGTCCACCCCTTGTTACCTCTCATCTAGATAATACTTATCTTAGTTTACTCAGGATTTATATAAATATAATTGTACAAATGTATTTAAGTGGTTAATTACCTGTATGGAGCGTAACAGGACCTGCACATCTTGTGATTAGGTAAACTCTATGGGTGTTTTTTGCTTCACCTGTTGGATGAAGGGCGTATCCATACACCCATTAGAATTTCGGTCCCCGCCGCGCCAGGACTGGGGTGACTGCTGATATCTATCAGCAGGCACTCCGTGCAAATGCCCGGGGGTCATTAGTACTAATGACCCCCGGGCATTTGCACAGAGTGCCTGCTGATAGATATCAGCAGTCACCCCAGTCCTGGCGCGGCACGGCGGGGAACGAGATTCCCACAGGTGTATGCATATGCCCTTCATCCAACAGGTTAAGCAAAAAAAAAAAAAAAAAAAAAACATAATTTACCTATTCACAAGACGCGCAGGTCCTGTTACGCTCCGTACAGGTAATTAACCACATATACATTTGTACAATTATCTTTATATAAATCCTGAGTAAACTAAGATAACTATTATCTAGATGAGAGGTAACAAGGGGTGGACTAAATAAGGACTCTGACATCCTAGGGACTGGCTATGGGGACCCATATACAGGTATCGTATAGGATGCGGTACCGGGACACCACAATGTCACTACTTAATTTTAGTTATAGAGCATCACTGTCAGGATGCCTGGTGGCAAGATACAGTTAGGCAGTGGGATTGCATACTTGTCTAAGACTAGCACCAAAACTTGTGATCAATGGACTTTCCTCAGTGTCAGATGAATTTTGGCACTAGATTTAAAGGGGTACTCCAACCCTAAGACATCTTCTCCCCAATCCAGAGGATAGGGGGATAAGATGTCTGATTGCATGGGTCCCCCACCATCTCGCATGCAGCACCCACCTTTGGGAGCTGCATGCAGCCGCAGAGTCTGCCGGGTCACTACTACGGGGCCGGAGTATCATGACATCATGCCCCACCTCCGCAATGCAAGTCTATGGGATGCCATCACACCACCTCCCATAGACTTGCATTGCGGGGGTGGGGTGTGATGTCACACAGGGGCAGAGTTATGATGTCACGATACTCCAGCCCTATTGTCTTGACACAGCAGACTCCGAGGCTGCATGCAAGATAATGGGGGTCCCCAGTGGCAGGACCTCCACGATCAGACCTCTTATCCCCTATCCTTTGGATAGGGGGATAAGATGTCTTAGGGCTGGAGTACCCCTTTAAGCAGTGGGATTAAACTTTGTAGCCGAGTTCACACTACAGAATTTCCAAATGAAATTCAGTTTATAAATTCTAGTGCAGTAGAGTCCCATTGCTGGCAGTGGGATTCTGCTGCACACTGCAGAGTTTGAGGCAGAATGGCCTCCTGAAAAGAAAAAGATAATACTCCACTACCCCAGCATTGGAAAAAATTCATTCTGAATGCTTGAGTGGTCATGACATGGCCACACCCCTCAATGCAAGTCTATGAGAGGAGACATTACAATGCTCAGGGGGTGTGGTGCTGCCAAGATCACAGGGGGTCCCAGCAACAGGACCCCTGCAGACATCTTATCCCGTATCATTTTTGGGCAGGGGATAGGATGTCTAGGGGCAGAGTGCCCCTGAACAGCCTTTACTAAACAGGAGATCACCTTTAGGATCTAGGCACACAGGATTTCAGCTGTGATCAGTCAGTTTACATTTAACTCTGCAGCAGAAAATCCTGCACATGTGAAGAGACCTTAAACTTGTGGTACACATTTTAGAGGGATTGCTACCAGACAAGGCCCTTTTAGGGGGTACCTGTGAGATTCAGTTGTAATTTAAGAGGCATTGCTGGTAGGACATGCACCACACTGCTTTATGCCAGGATAGATGAGTAAAGACTTTAGCTACATGTCTGATAAACCAATGTCAGGAGACACCACTGACACTATAGCTATTCAGCTGCCACAAAGTCCCTATAGCCCAATCACCACAGGTGGAGATCAAAAGTCTAGGACATTAAGTCATATTTTATAATATTTCCTTAGAGGGTTTTAGGCTTCACTTGCTAATATATTGTAGCACTCACCAATGATGGTCAAAGCAAAGGCTGCATCCTCCAGCAAAGAAGGGAGAGAAAACTCCATCACTTCAGATCCACAATGCAGATGGGAAGGATCATCCCAGTAGTCCTGTACTGCACACACTACAGATCCCAGCCAATAGGTCCAAAGGACCAGTGCAATCCCCAAACCTGCTCCAAAGAATCCCATCTTGTCAGCAGCCCCCTATACCTCAGTCTGCTATAGCCTGGAGCTTTATACCTTGTGAATGATACCAGAGCCGCTCTGTGATAGGACGGGAGATGTCAGGTGTGAGGTGTATCATTAAGGGTCACTGGTGAATTCTATCATCAATCAGCGTGGAGTGGCTTAACCCCTTCTTAGCCTAGCTATACAGGGGGATATTTATCAAAACCTGTGTTGGGGAAGAGTGACACAGTTTCCCATAGCAACCAATCATATTGCTTCTTTCATTTTTAAAAAGGCCTCTTAAAAATGAAAGAAGCAATCTGATTGGTTGCTATAGGCAACTGCACCACTTTTTCCCCTACACAGGTTTTGATAAATCTCCGCCACAGTCCATTAGGGTAGGTTCATACTATACTAAGGGTAGGTCATATCCATCAGCATCCCACTGAATATAGGATGTCAACGTATACTGTTAATGGGAGCAGAGGGCCGCATTCACTTCTAGGACCTATGCACCCTTTTAAGGGTGCAATACTCTCCGCCATGGGTCTGTTTAAAATAGCGCATACATACCGAACGGAGTCACTAGAGTGATTCTGTTCAGCTATAAAGCGAATGGGGTCCGCTGCTCAAATTAACAGTATACATTGGCGTCCTGTTTTCGGCAGTATGCCGACAGATACGATTAACGGTGGCAGAAATGTAGTTTGTTTGTACCCTTAACAGAAGCAGCCAACCCCACTCACTTCAATAGCCAAAAATAGTCACTTAGGGGGACATGTATTAATGTTGGTGTAGGTAGACGTCTTTTTTAGATCACTTTGGTTGGTCTAAATGTGTTGCACCAAATTTACCATACTTGTGCAAGGCACATGATAAATTTTGTGCAAAGTTCTAAATTTACACACAGTTCTATTTGTACACCTGATCTACACCTCACAGGAAAAGTGGATGTAGGGATTTTGCTCTATTGCTTTGAGGTCGGATTCCATTGATATTTTTTGTCCAACAGAAAAAACGCCAGAAAAACTGTCCCAGCTTTTTCCTGCGTTTTGTCAGTTTTTCTTGCATTTTTTTTCTAGCGTTTTTGCTGGTGTTTGGAAACAAAAAACTGTACTAAACTTTTTGTTGTTTTTTTTCTTTGAAATTTCGATACATGAATGCAGAGGGCTATGTCAGATTTGGTGGATTGCGACGATGAACAGCGGTTTTTTTAAATGTCAATAAAAGGGTTAACGAGGGCTGTGGGGGAGTGTTTTTTTTTATAAATTTTTTTTTCCAATGTGTTGTGTTTTTTATAATTGAATTTTCAGGCTTAGTAGTGAATGGCGTCTTGTAGACAGAATCTATTACTAGGCCGGGGCTTAGCGTTTGCCCCCAAAACAGCTAGCGCTAACCTCCAATTATTGCCCCAATACCCACCGCCACAGGGGTGCCGGGTAGAGCCACCAACAGGCCTGGAGCATTAAAAATGGCGCTCCTGGGCCTAGGCGGTAACAGGCTGGCGTTATTTAGGCTGGGTAGGCCAGTAACAATGGTCCTCGCCCACCCTGGTAACATCAGACTGTTGCTGCTTGGTTGGCATCTGGCTGATACTGAAAAAATTAGGGAACCACACACGTTTTTTTTATTTATAATAATTAAAAAAAAAAAAAAAAAAAGCAGCAACAGCCTGACGTTACCAGGGTGGGCGAGGACCATTTTTACTGGCCCTCCCCAGCCTAAATAACGCCAGCCTGTTACCGCCTAGGCCCAAAAGCGCCATTTTTGATGCTCCGGGCCTGTTGGTATCAGCTCTTCCCGGCACCCCTGTGGCGGTGGGTACCGAGGTAATAATTGGGGGTTAGCGCTAGCTCGGCTTAGTAATGGATTCCGTCTATAAGACGGCGTCCACTACTAACCCTGAAAATTCAATTATAAAAAAACACGGACACACTGAAAATTTTTTTTTTAAAACACTCCCCCCACAGCCCTTGTTAACCATTTTATTGAAATTTAAAAAAATGCTGGTCATCGTCGCAGTCCACCGAATCTGACATAGTCCTCCGCATTCACGCATCTGAAATGAGAAGAAAAGAAAAGCAAGAAATATGGGTTAGTACATTTTTTGTGCTCTCCCCTGGGAAGAGCGCACATAATGCAGCATGTTCATAAACAGCACCGACAAGAACTCCCGGTAGCCAGCCACCGGGCACACCTCCGACCCCTCCAACGAGGCCAACCTCACCACTCTGCCCCTACCCGCCTGGTCCGTCTTGGAATGGCGCAGCAGGCATTCCGAAACCCCATCCACAATCCGGACGTCCGCGAAAAGAAGTCCCCCCCAACAGATATTTACTGGGAGCCACCAGCTCCGAAATCCGAAACGCCCCAAAAAACGCCAGGGCGAAAGCCAACCTAAATAAAATGACCTGATAACGGGAAGTACCCACCCCATCCAAACGCCGCCCCAATTCTACCAACAACGAAAAAGATACCGGCTTTCTGGTATCCCTGTGAACGACCCCTTTCCCGAAAACCTTAACAGCCTGCCGAACCAGAAAGCATTTCGTAGCTTCCGGAAGCCCCTTCGCTTTAAACCAAAAGGCAAGGACCGACAGCCGTCGACCCAGCCTAGAAGGGGAGACCCCTTTGCAAAATGCCCTGCCCACATAAAAAAGAACAGCCGCCTCCCACTCCGAATCGGCCCTCCCCAGGCCCAAACGCTCAACCAACACTTCCCAATTGTCACGATGCCGGCTGGCAGGTAGTGGATCCTCTGTGCCAGAGAGGGATTGGCGAGGACCGTGCTAGTGGATCGGTTCTAAGTCACTACTGGTTTTCACCAGAGCCCGCCGCAAAGCGGGATGGTCTTGCTGCGGCGGTAGTGACCAGGTCGTATCCACTAGCAACGGCTCACCTCTCTGACTGCTGAAGATAGGCGAGGTACAAGGGAGTAGGCAGAAGCAAGGTCGGACGTAGCAGAAGGTCGGGGGCAGGCGGCAAGGTTCGTAGTCAGGGTGGATAGCAGAAGTTCTGGTACACAGGCTTTAGACACACAAAACGCTTTCACTAGGCACAAGGGAAACAAGATCCGGCAAGGGAGTGCAAGGGAGGAGCTCAGATATAGCCAGGGAGCAGGTGGGAGCCAATTAAGCTAATTGGACCAGGCACCAATCATTGGTGCACTGGCCCTTTAAGTCTCAGGGAGCTGGCGCGCGCGCGCCCTAGAGAGCGGAGCCGCGCGCGCCAGCACATGACAGCAGGAGACGGGAACGGGTAAGTGACCTGGGATGCGATTCGCGAGCGGGCGCGTCCCGCTGTGCGAATCGCATCCCCGACGGCCATGACAGGGCAGCGCTCCCGGTCAGCGGGACCGACCGGGGCGCTGCGGAGAGAGAGACGCCGTACGCGCTCCGGGGAGGAGCGGGGACCCGGAGCGCTAGGCGTAACAGTACCCCCCCCCCCTTAGGTCTCCCCTTCTCTTTGTCCGGTAACTGCCTCCCCTGGGATGAGGACACCGGGAAAGGATGGAGGGATTCCTCAATGGCAGGCAGAACAGCAGGAGTAGGAATGGGGAGGGAGGGCAGAGGGCGAGGCCTGGCACGGGGCAGTGTGACACCAGGACGAGGGCCATGAGGGGACACAGAGGCTTGCCTGATGGGACTGGGAGGGGGGGAGAGGCATTTCCTGTGGCAGGCAGAGTCCCTAACGACCTTAGGGGGACCGGTTACAGGAGGAACCACAGGGTCACGGCAGGGAGTACTGGGAACCGGTTTAAGGCAGTCCTTGGAACAAGAGGGACCCCAACTCTTGATCTCCCCAGTGGACCAATCCAGGGTTGGGGAATGGTGTTGAAGCCAGGGTAGTCCAAGGAGAATTTCGGAAGTGCAATTAGGAAGGACAAAAAATTCAATTTTCTCGTGATGAGGTCCGATGCACATTAGGAGGGGCTCCGTGCGGTAACGCACGGTGCAATCCAACCTGGCTCCGTTGACCGCGGAAATGTGGAGTGGCTTGACAAGACGGGTCACCGGAATGCGGAATTTATTCACTAAGGACTCCCGAATAAAATTCCCAGAGGCACCAGAGTCCAGGCAGGCCACGGCTGAGAGGGAAGAGCTGGCTGAAGTAGAAATCCGAACAGGCACCGTGAGACGTGGAGAAGCCGACTTAGCATCAAGAGACGCCACACCCACGAGAGCTGGGTGCGAGCGTGCGTTTCCCAGACGTGGAGGACGGATTGGGCAATCCACCAAAAAATGTTCGGTACTGGCACAGTACAGACAAAGATTCTCTTCCTTACGGCGATTCCTCTCTTCCAGGGTCAGGCGAGACCGATCCACTTGCATGGCCTCCTCGGCGGGAGGCCTAGGCGCAGATTGCAATGGAGACTGTGGGAGAGGTGTCCAGAGATCTAAGTCTTTTTCCTGGCGGAGCTCTTGATGCCTCTCAGAAAAACGCATGTCAATGCGAGTGGCAAGATAAATGAGTTCATGCAGGTTAGCAGGAGTTTCTCGTGCGGCCAGAACATCTTTAATGTTGCTGGATAGGCCTTTTTTAAAGGTCGCGCAGAGGGCCTCATTATTCCAGGATAGTTCTGAAGCAAGAGTACGGAATTGTATGGCGTACTCGCCAACGGAAGAATTACCCTGGACCAGGTTCAGCAGGGCAGTCTCAGCAGAAGAGGCTCGGGCAGGTTCCTCAAAGACACTTCGAATTTCCGAGAAGAAGGAGTGTACAGAGGCAGTGACGGGGTCATTGCGGTCCCAGAGCGGTGTGGCCCATGACAGGGCTTTTCCAGACAGAAGGCTGACTACGAAAGCCACCTTAGACCTTTCAGTAGGAAACTGGTCCGACATCATCTCCAAGTGCAGGGAACATTGCGAAAGGAAGCCACGGCAAAACTTAGAGTCCCCATTAAATTTGTCCGGCAAGGACAGGCGGAGGCTAGGAGTGGCCACTCGCTGCGGAAGGGGTGCAGGAGCTGGCGGAGGAGATGGTTGTTGCTGCTGTAGTTGAGACTGAACTTGCTGTAGCTGTGACTGTTGCTGCTGTAGCTGCGACTGGAGTTGCTGTGTCATGGTGGTCAAGTACGACAGCTGGTGCTCTTGACGGGCTTGCTGGGCGACCACCGTGGTGAGGTCGGCGACAACTGGCAGAGGAACTTCAGCGGGATCCATGGCCGGATCTACTGTCGCGATGCCGGCTGGCAGGTAGTGGATCCTCTGTGCCAGAGAGGGATTGGCGAGGACCGTGCTAGTGGATCGGTTCTAAGTCACTACTGGTTTTCACCAGAGCCCGCCGCAAAGCGGGATGGTCTTGCTGCGGCGGTAGTGACCAGGTCGTATCCACTAGCAACGGCTCACCTCTCTGACTGCTGAAGATAGGCGAGGTACAAGGGAGTAGGCAGAAGCAAGGTCGGACGTAGCAGAAGGTCGGGGGCAGGCGGCAAGGTTCGTAGTCAGGGTGGATAGCAGAAGTTCTGGTACACAGGCTTTAGACACACAAAACGCTTTCACTAGGCACAAGGGCAACAAGATCCGGCAAGGGAGTGCAAGGGAGGAGCTCAGATATAGCCAGGGAGCAGGTGGGAGCCAATTAAGCTAATTGGACCAGGCACCAATCATTGGTGCACTGGCCCTTTAAGTCTCAGGGAGCTGGCGCGCGCGCGCCCTAGAGAGCGGAGCCGCGCGCGCCAGCACATGACAGCAGGAGACGGGAACGGGTAAGTGACCTGGGATGCGATTCGCGAGCGGGCGCGTCCCGCTGTGCGAATCGCATCCCCGACGGCCATGACAGGGCAGCGCTCCCGGTCAGCGGGACCGACCGGGGCGCTGCGGAGAGAGAGACGCCGTACGCGCTCCGGGGAGGAGCGGGGACCCGGAGCGCTAGGCGTAACACCAATCCACCCACCAGCGACGGTACGCCACGCAGGTATCCCCACTCATGGACCGGCTACACCAGATTCCACATCCAGTCGAGACAGGGGACCAATCCCTCCGCAGCCTCCGGCACCAACTCTTGAAAACGCCCCCACTGAAAACGAGAGAGAGCATCAGCGACATCATTAGCAGCCCCAGGAACATGCAGAGCAACAAAGTGGGAATTCAGCTCAAGCCCCTTCAAAACTAGCCTACGCAGCAGACTAACCACAGGCGGAGAATTCGCCGTCTGTCCGTTAATGGCTTGGACCACCCCCATATTGTCGCAGTGGAAACACACCTTTCTACATTTCAACGAATCGCCCCAAATCTCCACTGCAACAACAATGGGAAATAGTAGGGATCGACCTATATCGTTTTTTTAGGGCCGATACCGATAATCGGTGGAGGTTACGGCCGATAGCCGATAACTTATACCGATATTCCGGTATAAGTTATCGGCTATTTATCCCCCCGCGACACCGCTGCAGATCATTGATTTAAAGCGGGCACTTTAAATCAATGCACTGCAGTGGCTTTTGCGGTGCTATAGGCCGCCGCAGCCACCACCCGCTTCTCTCCCCCTACCTGTCAGGGTGGTCCGAGCCATCCATCCTTCCTGTAGTTTCCGGGGGCGTTCCGGGTGAAGGGTGAACCGGTCCGGGCTGTCCTTCTTCTCCGGCGGTCATCTTCTCCGCTCCGGGCAGGCTCCGGCCTAGTACGCTGCATAGACGCCGCCCGTGCGCAGCGACGCACCTGACGTCACGGCGTAGCGGGGTCTATGCAGCTGCTAGGCCGGAGCCTGCCCGGAGTGGAGAAGATGACCGCCGGAGAAGAAGGACAGCCCGGACCGGTTCACCCGGGACGCCCCCGGACACTACAGGAACGATGGATGACCCGGACCACCCCCATTATGGGTAAGTTAAATTTTTTTTATTGACTCGGAGGGTGGGGGAGCGGCCCGACCGGTATAGCGGTATGGGCAAAAATCCATACCAGTATACCGCCCAGCACTACGGTGGGGGGTGCGACGCGGTGCGGTGGGTCGGGGGGGCGGTCGCGGTGTGGTGGGGGCGATATGGGGGGTGGGGCATTATCGGCTTATCGGAAAGGTCATTGCCGATACCGATAATGCCCAAAATCGTGATTATCGGCCGATAATATCGGCCATACCGATAATCGGTCGATCCCTAGGAAATAGCTCCAACAGTGCCAAGTTCCTCGTCAGCCCGGCCGTCCTCCAAGCCTCAGGCCAGAAACCCACACACCATTCACCCCCCAAGTAAGCTCCGAACCCACAACTACCCGCAGCGTCCGTAAAGAGATCCAGGTCCCCATTAGAAACCGGCTTGTCCATGATGAGCGACCGGCCGTTGTACCGGCTTAAAAAGTCGCTCCAAACCCCCAAATCCTCCCACAAGTCTGCGGAAAGGCGAATGAAATGGTGCGGCTGCACCACCCCAGCCGTAGCCACTGCCAAGCGGCGGCAGAACACCCTCCCCATAGGCATGATCCTACAGGCAAAATTCAACCTCCCCAAGAGCACCTGGATCTCCTGCAACCTCAGTTTCCTAGCCCGACGCCCATGTTCCACCACCAGTTTCAACTCCCCAAGCTTGTCTGAGGCAACCTGCATTCCATAGCCACCGTATCTATAGCTATCCCTAAAAACGTAACAACTTAACTGTCTTAACTGTCTTATCGGCGGCCAGCGGAACTGTCTTATCGGGGGCCAGCGGAACCCCGAACCAGGCCGCCACCCGCTCCATGGCTTGTAGCAAGAAAGCACAAACCAAGGACCCCGCTGGACCGACAAACAAGAAGTCATCCAGGTAATGCAGAACAGAATTAACCCGGGACTCCTGCTTAACTACCCACTCCAAAAACGAACTAAAGTGCTCAAAATAGGAGCAGGAAACCGAACACCCCATGGGGAGGCAAAGGTCAACAAAATACTCCCCCTCCAAGCAGCAACTCAACAGGTGGAAACTATTCGGATGTACCGGAAGAAGGCGGAAAGCGGCCTCAATGTCCGTCTTTGCCAGCAATGTCCCCGCACCGTATCGCCTCACCCATACCAGGACGGCATCAAAAGACGTGTACGACACAGCACAAAGTGCCGGATCAATCCCGTCATTCACCGACTCACCCGCCGGGTGGGAGAGATGATGAATGAGGCAAAACTTATTGGGTTCCTTCTTAGGTACCAGCCCCAACGGGGAAATCCGCAAATCAGGCAACGGCGGGGAACCAAATGGCCCCGCCATGCAGCCTAACTGCACCTCCTTGAACAATTTTTCCTCAACCAACCTTGGTCGGAGCCGAGCGGAAAACAAATTCCGCACTGCCCCTACCGAAACACCCGCAACACTAGGAATATGAAAACCTTCCGAAAACCCCTTACGCAGTAACTCCGCTGCAGCCCTATTTGGGTAACGGTCGAGGAAAGGCGCCATCCTTTCCACTGCCACCGGCGTCGCCCCTCTTAAAGTCAGCATTGCCGGCTTTCCCGCCTCCCTTTTTGAAACATCGTGACAGGCCATGTGCCCCGCCACACCTGGAACACTCGTGCCGAAATCGGCACTCCGTCCCGAATTTACAATTCCCCTCATTAAATTGCCAGCATACCCTTTTTGCACCCCCCCCCCCCCCGGACCTAGCTGGGCCTGGCGCCCCGCCCCCTTCCCAAACTGCTGACCCGCCCGCGGGGGGGCCATCAGCCTCATCCACAAACCTATATCCTTGTGGTCCCACCGCAAAGAGGGGCGTACCGCCATCCTCTGCTGAAATTGTTCATCATAACGCAGCCAGGCGGTCCCGCCATTGGTACGATATGCCTCCCCTATCGCATCCATGTAGCAGAAAAGGCCAGAACAGTGTTCCGGTGCTTTTTCCTCCACTACACCGGCCAGGATAGCAAATGCCTGCAGCCAGTTAGAAAAAGAGCGCGGAATCAAACGATACCGCCTCCTGCACTATACTGTTATATTGTAATGAGACCCTTTGCAGAGCATTACACTGTACCGTATACTGCAAGGGCACCATATACCCCGCAGAGCACTGCAGCACAAAGCAAAAGTTATATTTGAAACGATTCTTTGCAAAGCAGTGCACCACACTGCATACAGCAAACGTTATATTGAGCATTGCACTATACTTTAGATTAACGATAGCAGACAAGCTGACAGGACCGCCTACCGAGCGGCCATGCAGAGAACTGGGCAGCTGCCGCAACCTGTCCCAAGGGCATAGACAATTGTAGCTGTGCGGGTGGTCAACATGCTGCCATGAGGCAGCTAGCAGGCTGCGTGAGATGCTGAGGCCGCGCCACCCCCAGCACGATTTAACTCACCTGCTTGCCGCTCCTGGACTCCACTACCGCTGCGGGCAGAGCCAGCCAGAACCATACCTGCCCTATATTACCTTATAATCAGAGTGAGACACAGCATCCCCAGATAAGACAGCCAGCGGAGCTGCCAGGTATGCCGCGCCTGCACCCCCCAAGCCAGACTCATGATGAGCGAGGCCTCGGCACCGTGAGCAGCAGCTCTGAAGATTTTGCAGATTTGTCGTGGAAATATTAAGTTGTCACCTTGCCTTCATATTGTGCGATATGGCGTAGATTCATGTGTTGTCGACTGACCACACATGGTCCCTGCAGATGTGGGGTTTTTTTGTTGATGGCACATGGAAGTGTCATATCTTCTGTAGGCTGAATCACCTTGTAACCTAATGCTGACTGTATGTATGGGCGTGGCTCTGTACTATGGGAGTGTATGGGCGTGGCTCTGTACTATGGGAGTGTATGGGCGTGGCTCTGTACTATGGGAGTGTATGGGTGTGGCTCTGTACTATGGGAGTGTATGGGTGTGGCTCTGTACTATGGGAGTGTATGGGTGTGGCTCTGTACTATGGGAGTGTATGGGTGTGGCTCTGTACTATGGGAGTGGCTATTGAAAACCCTCCTTTTGTTGTCTACATAAATAAACTGAACACTGAGCTCCTCCAGGGATTTCTTGCTATGCTGGAGGAGAAATCAGTTGTTGGACCACTGACTCTGTCTGTCTGTGTTTTTTCAACTATTGCAAATTCACTATCCCTGGCAGACCACTGAGCCCGAATTATTACAAGACTGGATTTTCTACAACAGATTCAAACCCAGATGCAGGAAGCAGAGATTCCACAAACGACACGTGCTCCGCCCCTGTAGGAGAGGGGGAAGTTATATACACACGCCCCCACCTGTTCCCAATAAGGCCCACCTGGAAATGCAAGGAGCGATCAATTACTTCCGCCCCTCGCACAAATACAGCCCTGCAGGCTTAAGACATACCCACATACACACTCCCCCCATACACCCACATGTGGGGCCATATTGTAGGAATTACAGGCAGATGTCTTCAGGGTTTGATGCCTTCCTCCCCCACACGACCTCTAAAGCAGCAATGTAAACAGGACAAAGTTCTGAGTAACTTTTTTTTCTTAAGCCCCTTTCACACTATACATTCATCCGTTTTAAGGATCCGTTATAATGTTCCGTTATGAAAACCCTAAAAATCGGCCGTTACAAAATCCCATTATAGTCTATGGGATTTTTACATTATCTGTTTTAACCCGTCATAGCCCGTTATTAATAACAGCCATTATTTTGTGATGGGAGAAAGTAACGGGATATATAGTGCACGCACTATTTCTTTCCTTCTTTCTCCGGTCACAAAACAGTGAATCAGTGTTCGGACCATGTGCACTATTTTTCGGTTGATTCAAAAGCCGGTCTGCTGCTAATGCCATCTGGCCATTGAAATGAATAGCATCCACTGTCCCGTGTTGCTGTATACATCAGCATCCTGTTTTTGGTGGAATGCCAACTGATAGTCTAACGAGATGTGGTGTCCCAGCACCAATAGCTGCCCTGTGGCTTTGGAGTGTCTCGGGCAGCTAGGTAGCGTACGGTGTTGGACCCACTCAAAGGACTTACTGTAAGATTAATTATGTTCATACTTTATTGCACAAATAATATATTTTTCTAAATTAATTATCTTACTGTTATATGTAGATGTGTTTTCTATGTTACTGTAACTTTAAATGAGAGCAGTGAACCCCATGTTACCCTGCCTGCCAATGAGAACCCCTAAAGTCTCCCCTGTATAGTGTAGGGGGGGGGGAAGGAGTTTTTCAGGTTAGTGAAGTCTCTAAATCTTAGAGAGCTGGCGCGCGCGCGCCCTAAGGAGCGGAGCCGCGCACGCCAGGACGTGACAGCCGGGGACCGGGACAGGTGAGTAGCTTGGGATGCGATTCGCGAGCGGGCGCGTCCCGCTATGCGAATCGCATCCCCGCCGGCAGTGTCAGTGCAGCGCTCCCGGTCAGCGGGTCTGACCGGGGCGCTGCAGATAGGGGAACACCGCGAGCGCTCCGGGAAGGAGCAGGGACCCGGAGCGCTCGGCGTAGCAATCGGCTTATTGGCAAGGTAATTGCCGATAGCGATAATGCCCAAAATCGTGATTATCGGCCGATAATATCGGCCATACCGATAATCGGTCGATCCCTAATTAGGACATATACGGCAGGGACCTTAGAAGAGTGGCCGGCCGGCTGCATCTATACTTTATACAGGATGATCGCAGCTGATGTCTAGAGTGACATCAGCTGTGATCATTTCTACTACTACTCCCAACATGGAGCACACTGTGCTCCATGATGGGAGCTGTAGTACTTTTACAGATCGCAACAGGTGTCAGAGGTGACGCTTGTTGCAATCTATTAATGCAGGTACTACAGCTCCCATCATGGAGCAGTGTGTGCTCCATGTTGGGGGTAGTAGTAGAAATGATCACAGCTGATGTCACTCTAGACATCAGCTGCGATCATCCTGTTTAAAGTATAGATCCGGCCGGCCGCTCTTCTAAGGTCCCTGCCGTATATGTCCTAATATTGATATTTCCCAGACATTTGTGATTGGCTAGAACCCTCTGGCCAATCACATCTCAGCGGGAAATAAGAATATTTTTAAATATACGGCAGTACAGGGGACCAGAGGAGAGCGGCCAGCCTATACAGTATACTGGAGGATCGCCGCAGCTGACAAATGTGACAGCCGGGGCAATCTGACAGTGAGTCAAAGTACTACTACTCCTATCATGGAACAGTGTGGTCCATGCTGGGAGAAGTAGTACTACCTAAAAATGAATAAAAAAGTTAGACACTCACATACACTATGTTTTTATAATTGTCGGATACATTTTAGTGCCCTGCCCGCCCACATAAATTGCTTACTGTTTCAAAATTAAATAAAATTTCTTTACAAAAAAATATACATTTCGTTAGATACAATTTTTTTCTAACACTAATGTATATTTTTTATAATTTTTTTTTATGTTACCCTATGAAATTTAAATAAAAAAGGTATCTTCCTCACTTTTTTGGATCGCTAAAGTCCAAAAGATCCTTTGGAAGATCCTTTTTTGTGGATGAAAAACTATACGGTATTGTAATGTTTTTTCACACTTTTTTGGGTTGGTTTCCATAAAGGGTAGGTACACACACAGCTATTTGTTAAAGTTCTTGACAGCTTTTTATTCCGTTTTTTCCAGCAGGGAGATCTACCTTTATATACAATAAACAGGAAACTAGATCCAGCAACTCACCGCCGTGATGACTGAGCAAATGGAGGCACAACGAGGAGGCAGGTGGACAGGTGGATGTTACGGGAGATCTATCTTTATATTTGCCATTTACCTTTATTAATCCATTTCTGACTTAAAAAATGCATGAAAATCTTGCACATAAAGCTGTATGTGAAACCCTCCAATGTCGTTTTCTGTAGCAAAAAAGGAGATAATGGGGGGGGGGGGGGGGGGATTTATCAAAGGATTTAGACTGTTTTTTCATGTCTAAATTTGTCGCACAGAAAGTCGCAGTGTAAATATGTGTGACTTTTTTGCGACTTTTGCTTTAGAGGATTTTTAGAACATGATGCATTCTAATCTATTTTAGACGGAAAAATGCATTGGTGCTGAATTTATCAAAAGCGACTTTTCAGCGACAAGTCGCGTCGGCTTAAAGGGGTACTCCGGCGCTAAAACATCTTATCCCCTATCCAAAGGATAGGGGATAAGATGCCTGACCGCGGGGGTCCCGCCGCTGGGGACCCCGTGATCTTCCATGCCGCACCCCGCTAGATTACTAGCAATCACAGGGACGGAGCATAGTGACGTAACATCTCCGCCCCGTGTGATGTCACGGCTCCGCCCCCTCATTGCAAGCCTATGGAGGGGGCGTGACAGAGAAGATAAGAGTGTTATCTAAAGGGAGGATAACAAAGTGCACGGGCTGGGGATGTATAGACTGCAGGGGAATAAATCTCGGACTGGGGATGATTTCTATGTGTGAAGGGGGGGGGGGGGGACTCCTGAATGACACATGCTGGGAGTTGTAGTCCCTGTTATGTGTGTGTGTGTGCTAGCCTCCAGCTGTTGCAAAGCTACCACTCCCAGCATGCCTAGACAGACTTTGGGCATGCTGGGAGTTGTAGATTTGCAACAGCTAGAGGCACACTGGTTGGGAATCACTGTTCTAGCCTATTCAGCATACACATCATGTTACACCAGTGTTTCCAAACCAGTGTGCCTCCAGCTTTTGTAAAACTACAACTTCCAGCATGCCCTGACTGCCTTTGGGCTTGCTTGGAGTTGTAGTTTTGCAGCAGATTACTTGGGTGTCAGGCCGGAGATCCTGGTGGTCCCTGCGGCTGGTCTTCCAGCGATATGACATTTTACCCCTATACTATGGATTAGGGATATGATGTCTAGGGGCAGAGTACCCCCTTTAAATTCAGAGACCTGTGTATTTCTTGATTTTAATGTTATATTCCATCTATGATTAAGTGACAATGTAGGGGCTGGGTGGTAGGCCCCACATATTGTTGTTTATACCTGCACTCTATTAGATATAGAATACTGTATAATATAGATGGATGGACAGTTTATATAATATTTAATAGAGAACATTTCACCCGACACATGAGAATGAAAATTGCCAACTGTGTCCTGTATCATTTGGTAGTATTTCTTAAAGCTAATGTTTTGTAGACAGATGGCTACCATGCAGCATTGGGCACCATAGTCAATAGTCTATAGATGCTATATGACAGAGCTTCCCATATCCACAGCACCCGTCTCTACATGGCGCTGGGTTACACACGGGAGACGGTGCTGTGGAGAATGAAGTCCAAGAATTCAACACTCTCCTTACTAAAATGACTTGTGAAACTGATTACACCAAGGGTTAACATTAAAGTATGATGAAATAAAAAAGGGTCCACAATATCCACTACCTCTCTGTTCTAAATAAATATGGGGTCATCTAGGTATTGTTAAATAACACTACATTGGATGTCCACCTATGGTGGCTATCAATGAAAATGTTTTCAAAAGCCCCACATAGACAGTGATGATGATGATCAAGACGACCATGATGACCAACCAGTATAGTTCCAGCTGCCTCTGAAAAGCTGGAAAGAATGGTGATCTGTATTGCTATAGTACACTGACAGCCATATTGACATCATGAAGGAAACAGATGAGTACAGATAAAAGAAACTTCCAGAAGGTCAACTGTCACTGCAGCACTCCACCAATATGGTTGCAAAGATACACTTAAAGACTGTGAAAAATAAGATTCTCTGGTTAAAATTTATATTTTTTTATACATACATTAAAAAAAACCAATATATATATATATATATATATATATATATATATATATATATAATATATTTCTATCTATTCCTCCACTTACTGAAGTATAAAATCCAGTTGATGACATCACAATGACATCATGACGGTTCTATTCAGACAGACGAAGCTGATGACTTTCCCTCATTCACTTGCTACTACTTACTCAGGAAAGTTACATGTGAGTGCTCACTTGCGATTTCTGCGATTCTAGAGATATTTTTCTTCGCATTCTTCATACAATGAAGGCAACAAAGAAGAGAAATCATTTAGAAAAAGAAGGAGAGAAGAAGGAGAACAAAACTGCCATCGAGCAGAGAGATAATGGCCAGGAGACTAAGAAACCAAAAAAGAACAGGTTCTTAGGTTACCTGCGAAACGCCGGAACCTGGATGAGAAAAACTTCTGACCAAGAAAAGAGAAGTTTGAGTGAACTCCCAGGACCCAGCAACATTCATGTGTTGGACAGCAAAGGTAGGACCTCTTGTAATAATCAGGGACTGGAGAAAGCTAAGAAAAGGCCAAGTGTCTTAGCCCATCTGCAGACGCCATGGAAGTGGCTTGCTGACCTAAAATGGAGAGGATCATATGTACTCAATGAGGAAACTCCAGACATTTCCTCTGAACCAGGTCACAAGGAATCAGCACATGAAGCCAAGAAATGTCCAAGGGTCTCCTTAGTCAAGCTACAGGCACCTTGGAAGTGGCTTGCTGACCTAAAATGGAGAGGATCATATGTACTCAATGAGGAAACTCCAGACATTTCCTCTGAACCAGGTCACAAGGAATCAGCACATGAAGCCAAGAAATGTCCAAGGGTCTCGTTAGTCAAGCTACAGGCACCTTGGAAGTGGCTTGCTGATCTAAAATGGAGAGCATCATATGTGGTCAGAGAGGAAATCCCAGGACCAAGTACATGTAAAGAGCAGCAAAAAGATGATGAGGGGGATCATACCATCCTACAGCCTGGTACGTCATCTAAAACAGTCCCCCTATCACTACACTGCTTCACTTTACATAGTATACTTGGGAAAGGAGGTTATGGCAAAGTCTACTTAGGAAGAGACATCATACGAAAAGAATATGTGGCCATTAAAGAAACAAACAAGAAGTGGTTCACAAGATATGGACACACGTTCATAGAGCGCCATGTCCTCCAACTCTCCCACCAGTGCCCTTATTTAATCCATGGCCTGGCAGCCTTCCAATCACTAAGAAGTGTCTACTATGTTATGGAGGTGGCCACCAGAGGGGATCTGAATGACTTTATCCTA
Source organism: Hyla sarda (assembly GCF_029499605.1). NCBI lineage: Eukaryota > Metazoa > Chordata > Amphibia > Anura > Hylidae > Hyla > Hyla sarda. The sequence goes on along the minus strand of NC_079192.1, from coordinate 378,708,827 downwards.
AGGTACAGTCCTCTTGGTGTCAGAACAGCTAAATTTATCACAGCTGAGGTGGTTTGTGGCGTACAGTTCTTACACAGTAAAGACATTGTCCATAGGGACCTCAAACCCGGAAACATTCTTCTAACCCAAGATGGCCACATCAAAATAACAGATTTTGGCCTTGCTGCGAGAGATGTATTCCTGAAGATCAGAGGTACACCGGGGTATGCAGCCCCAGAACTTGTAAAGAACAAGGCACATGGGAGAGGGGTGGACTACTATTCCATTGGCGTCATCCTCTATAAAATGCTAACTGGACGCCTTACAGTTTACATGATAAATGATCATGATGCATTTTACCCATGGTTCCTGACTCCTGACTCAGTAGACATCATAAGAGGACTGCTTTGTAAAGACCAGTTTCAGAGGTTAGGAGTTACATGCAACATCAGGACACATCAGTTTTTTGCAGACATTAACTGGAATGATGTGGAAGCCAGAAGGATGAGACCACCAGCAAACATGACGGCAGCTCCTGCTATGATTTACCCAAATGCTGAAGAAACTGGGCACCTTGTGGAACAACCATTGGAAATCACAGCTAAAACTCACAAGATCTTTAATGATTTTAGCTTTGTGTGTCCTGCATGGTCGGATTATTATCATCCTGTCATCATTCAGACTGAGGACAATCGGATGGGTAAAAGGCTATTCAGGAAGAAAAAACCCTAATACCCTAACCCCATCCATTTTCTACCATATTTGCTGTCAATAAAGGCTGTGGCTGCCACCATTTGTATATGTGTTTCTTTATAATGATGGTTAGGAAGCTGGGGACATTACAACACTACATTATATGCATGTGTCTATATGGCTAATACCCCAAGTATCCCAAAGGGAGATATTGGGGGAGATTTATCAAAACCTGTCCAGAGGAAAAGTTGCCCAGTTGCCCATAGCAACCAATCAGCTTGCTTCTTTCCTTTTTAACAAGGCCTCTGCAAAAATTAAAGAAGCAATCTGATTGGTTACTATGGGCTATGGGCAACTTTTCCGATGCGACAGGGCGGGAGAATGTGACAGGGGGGGGGGGGGAGAATGTGGTAAGGGGGAGAATGTGAAAGAGGGGGGGAGATTGTGACCGAGGAGGAGGGAGAATGTGACGGGGGAGAATGTGAAGGGGGGGGGGGGGAAGTGGGGAGGGGGGGAGAAGTGGGGAGGGGGGGAGAAGTGGGGCGGGTTTTTTTTTGGGGGGGGAATAAGACATGGGGGAGATTGTGACGGGGGGAAGTGGCAGGGCGAGAGATTGGGACAAGGGGGAGAATGTGACGGGGGAGGATGTGACGGGGGGGGATGTGAAAGGTGGAGGAGGATGTTACAAGAGGGGGGAGAATGTACGGGGGGGAGAATGTGACTGGGGCGAATGTGATGGGGGGGGGGGAGATGTGATATGGGGGAGAATGTGATAAAATAGGTGGATAGATGTGGAATGGGGGAGATTGGACATGAAATGGGGGGATTTGACCATTTATTTATTATATCACATCACATATTGAAATCGCAATATTGAGGCCCATAATCGCAATCGCACATTTTCCCAATATCGTGCAGCCCCAATATATACATATCACACTCTAGGCCGGAAGAAGCGCAACTAGCGCAAAACTTCGCCGGCAGTCGCCTCGCTTCTGAGCGCCCTGCTTTGTGTCTGAGATCGGGTTGTCTGTTGTTGCCAGAGGAGTCGAGCTACTGCAGCCCTGCGGTGAGTGCGGGTACCCAGTTTGTTCTTTTGTTGGTACTTGATTTGTGACTTTGCGCTTCTTTGGGCCCCAGAACCATAAGGACTCACAGGCACTAGGAATCTCCTCCTACCCAGGGACAGACCATTACTGACAGCTGCTCACTATTAGTGACTGCGGTCTGAGCTCTCTTGTTACAAACTACTACAGTGCCCTCTTCTCTTGTTCAGTAATCTTATACACACACACATATATATATATATATATATGTATATGTTTTTTTATTTTCTTTTTTACGTTATTCACTTTTTATTACCTGTACCAGTATTCCTGATAGGCAGTGTAAGAGTCACCTTATAGTTACCACCCACACTGAATTTAGATCTATAAGCTATGCAGCACTGCCATCTACTGACATTTTTGGGGTACTGCTAAGGATAAGTTTTGCATAGAAGATTCCAGAACACAGAGACAAGATCTGTTTTTTTAGCCTCTGTATACACCCAGTGTAACTGGAGATCAGAGTTAGGCTGGAACTCCACTAAGGTTTTTTTGTTGTTGCAAAAACGCCATTAAAAAAGCCAATTTTCCCGCACAGCGTTTTTTCAGTGAAAAAACGCCGCGTCCAGATGTTAGCTACAAGTCAATAGTAAGCTGCAAAATGCCAGATTCACTTGGCATTTTTCAGTTTGGCATTTTTTTTTATCCTTTTGGCGTTTTTCAGCAATTTTGGACTCAGAGGCTGGATTTTCAAAACGTCCGACATAACTTAGTTTGGTGTTTTTTGCCCTGAAATCGTGGCGTTTTCCTCCCATAGAAGTTTATGGGAGAGCAAAAACGCCAAGAAAAACGCCATGTTGGTTTTAAATTTTGCGTTTTTGCAGGCGGTTTTTATTCTTTTTTGGACTTTTTTAGAAATACCTTTTTTATTAAAATTTTGTAGGGTACCCTAAAAAAATTATAAAAAAGATATAGTAGTGATGGAAAAAATTGTATCTAACGAAATGTGTCTTTTTTATTCCGAAAGGTTTATAAATTTTTAAACAGGGATCAATTTATGTGGGCAAGTAAAGCACTAAAAATGTAACCGACAATAATAAAAATGTAGTGTGTGTGTGTTTTGCACTTTTTGTTTTACATATTTTAGGCAGTACTACTACTCCCAGCATGGAACACACTGTTCCATGATGGGAGCAGTAGTACCTGTACTTATTGACAGATCGCCCGTTGTGATCCTCCTGTATAATGTATAGATGCAGCTGCTCTACTATGGTCCCCTGCACTGACGTATATATACACACATTCATATTTCCCGCAGAGAGCTGTTATTGGCCAGATGGTTCCAGCCTATCACAGCTCTAGGAATATGTATATATATATACAGCAGTGCAGGGGACCATAGAAGAGCGGCCGCATCTATACATTATACAGGAGGAGCGCAGCGGGTGTCAGTAGTGATACCCGCTGTGATCATTCCTTAACTACAAGTACTACTACTCCCAACATGGAGTACACTCTGCTCCATGCTGGGAGCCTCTAGTACCTGCATTAACCTCTTAAGGACCCAGGGCGTATGGATACGCCCTCACACCCTGGGCCTTAAGGACCCAGGGCGTACTAGTACGCCCTGGCGTTTTCCGGTCTCTGCCGCTCGCCGGGCAGAGATCGGAACTGGATGCCTGCTGAAATCCTTCAGCAGGCATCCAGGGCAAACGCCGAGGGGGGCCATGTAGGCCCCCCATGTCGGCGATCGCCGCAAATCGCAAGGGAAATCGCCCTTGCGATCTGCGGCGATACCGGGCTGATCGGGTCTCTGGGACCCGACCGCCCGGTAATTTCGCATGATCCCGGCTGTCACAGACAGCCAGGACCATGCTAAAGCATAGGAGCGAGGTGGCAAACCTGCCACCTCCTCCTATTCCCTGCGATCTGTCGGTTAACTAACCGACCAATCGCAGGGGGGGGCGGTTACTTCCTCCCGTCCTGCCCGGCCCCTGAAAGTCCGGAGAGGACGGGAGGAAGACCGGAGGACGCTGCGGGGGATGGGGGAGTGCTGGGTACCGGCCCCGGTACTTACCTCGTCCCTGAAGACCCGGATCCCGGCGAGGAAGATGGCGGCGGCGGCGACAGGTGAGTAGATCTTCAGCCGCGGCCGGGCCCTTTACAGCAATGCACGTCGCCGTAAAGCGACATGCATTGCTGTATTGGGACCCTGTAAACTACAACTCCCAGCATGCCCAGACAGCCCTTGGCGTCTGGGCATGCTGGGAGTTGCAGTTTTGCAACATCTGGAGGTCCACAGTTTGGAGACCACTGTGCCCTTCCAGATGTTGCAAAACTACACATCCTCAGCATGCCCTTACTGTCCAGGCATGCTGGGAGTTGTAGTTCTGTAACATCTGGCCCTTCAGATGTTGCAGAACTACAACTCCCAGCATGCCTGGACAGTTTTGGCATACTGGGAGTTGTAGTTTTGCAACATCTGGAAGGGCACAGATTGAGAACCACTGTATTAGTGGTCTGCAAACTGTAGTCCTCCAGATGTTGCAAAACTAGAACTCCAAGCATGCTGGGAGTTGTAGTTTGGCAACATCTGGCTCTTAAGATGTTGCTGAACTACTACTCCCAGCATGCCTGAGAATGCTGAGAGTTGTGGTTTTGCAACAACTGGTGGCACACTGGTTGGGAAACATTGTCTGTTTCCTAACTCAGTGTTTCCCAACCCGTGTGCCTCCAGCTGTTGCAAAACTATAACTACCAGCATGCACTGATAGACTGTGCATGCTGGGAGTTGTAGTTTTGCAACAGCTGGAGGTCCCCCCCTGTGAATGTACAGGGTACATTCACATGGGCAGGGGGCTTACAGTGAGTATCAGGCTGCAAGTTTGCGATGCAGCAAATTTTGCGCGGCAGCTCAAACTCGCTGTAACCCCCCGCCCATGTGACTGTACCCTAAAAACACTACACTACACTAACACAAAATAAAATAAAAATTAAAAAACACTACATATACACATACCCCTACACAGCCCCCCTCCCTCCCCAATAAAAATGAAAAACGTCTGGTACGCCACTGTTTCCAAAATGGAGCCTCCAGCTGTTGCAAAACAACAACTCCCAGTATTGCTGGACAGCCGTTGACTGTCCAAGCATGCTGGGAGTTTTGCAACAGCTGGAGGCACCCTGTTTGGGAATCACTGGCGTAGAATACCCCTATGTCCACCCCTATGCAAGTCCCTAATTTAGGCCTCAAATGCGCACGGCGCTCTCACTTTGGAGCCCTGTCGTATTTCAGGGCAACAGTTTAGGGTCACATATGGGGTATCGCCGTACTCGGGAGAAATTGCCTAACAAATTTTGGGGGGCTTTTTCTCCTTTCACCCCTTAGGAAAATGTGAAGTTGGGATCTACACCAGCATGTTAGTGTAAAAAAATAAATTTTTTACACTAACATGCTGGTGTTGCCCTATACTTTTCATTTTGACAAGAGGTAAAAGGGAAAAAAGTCCCCAAAATTTGTAATGCAATTTCTCCCGACTACGGAGATACCCCATATGTGGGCGCAAAGTGCTCTGGGGGCGCACAACAAGGCCCAGAAGGGAGAGTGCGCCATGTACATTTGAGGTGATTTGCACAGGGGTGGCTGATTGTTACAGCGGTTTTGACAAACGCAAAAAAAACTAAACCCCACATGTGACCCCATTTTGGAAACTACACCCCTCATGGAATGTAATGAGGGGTGCAGTGAGAATTTACCCCCCACTGGTGTCTGACGGATCTTTGGAACAGTGGGCTGTGCAAATTAAAAATGTTGTACAGCCCACTGTTCCAAAGATCTGACAGACACCAGTGGGGGTAAATGCTCACTGTACCCCTTGTTAGGTTCCTCAAGGGGTCTAGTTTCCAAAATGGTATGCCATGTGGGGTTTATTTTGCTGTCCTGGCACCATATGGGCTTCCTAAATGCGAAGTGCCCCCCGAGCAAAATTTGCTCTCAAAAAGCCAAATATGACTCCTTCTCTTCTGAGCATTGTAGTTCGCTCGTAGTGCACTTCAGGTCAACTTATGGGGTACCTCCATACTCAGAAGAGATGGGGTTTCAAATTTTGGGGGGTATTTTTTGCTATTAACCCTTGCAAAAATGTGAAATTTGGGGGGAAACACCCATTTTAATAACATTTTTTATTTTTTTTGTTACGTATGTAAATGTCGTGAAACCCGTGTGGGGTATTAAGGCTCACTTTATTCCTTGTTACGTTCCTTAAGGGGTCTAGTTTCCAAAATGGTATGCCATGTGGGTATTTTTTGCTGTCCTGGCACTATAGGGGCTTCCTATATGGGACATGCCCCCGAGCAAAATTTGCTCTCAAAAAGCCAAATATGACTCCTTCTCTTCTGAGCATTGTAGTTCGCTCGTAGTGCACTTCAGGTCAACTTATGGGGTACCTCCATACTCAGAAGAGATGGGGTTACAAATTTTGGGGGGTATTTTCTGCTATTAACCCTTGCAAAAATGTGAAATTTGGGGGGAATCACACATTTTAGTGAAATTTTATTTTATTTTTTTACATATGCAAAAGTCGTGAAACACATGTGGGGTATTAAGGCTCACTTTATTCCTTGTTACGTTCCTCAAGGGGTCTTGTTTCCAAAATGGTATGGCATGTGGGTATTTTTTGCTGTGCTGGCACCATAGGGGCTTCCTAAATGCAACATGCCCCCCAAAAACCATTTCAGAAAAACGTACTCTCCAAAATCCCCTTGTCACTCCTTCGGTTCTGAGCCCTCTACTGCGCCCACCGAACACTTTACATAAACATTTGAGGTATGTGCTTACTCGAGAGAAATTGGGATACAAATATAAGTATACATTTTCTCCTTTTACCCCTCGTAAAAATTCAAAAATTGGGTCTACAAGAACATGCGAGTGTAAAAAATGAAGATTGTGAATTTTCTCCTTCACTTTTCTGCTATTCCTGTGAAACACTTAAAGGGTTAAAAGGCTGACCGAATATCATTTTGTATACTTTGGGGGGTGCAGTTTTTATAATGGGGTCATTTGTGGGGTATTTCTAAGATGAAGACCCTTCAAATCCACTTCAAACCTGAACTGGTCCCTGAGTTTGGAAATTTTGTGAAAAATCGGAAAATTGCTGCTGAACTTTGAAGCCCTCTGGTGTCTTCCAAAAGTAAAAACTTGTCAATTTTATGATGCAAACATAAAGTAGACATATTGTATATGTGAAAAAAAAATGTAAAATATTTTGAATATCCATTTTCCTTACAAACAGAGAGCTTCAAAGTTAGAAATATGCAAAATTTTCAAATTTTTCATCAAATTTTCAAATTTTTCACCAAGAAAGGATGCAAGTTACAAATTTTTTTTTACCACTATGTTAAAGTAAAATATGTCACAAAAAAACAATCTCGGGATCAGATTGATAACTAAAAGCATTCCAGAGTTATTAATGTTTAAAGTGACAGTGGTCAGATGTTCAAAAAATGGCCGGGTCCTAAGGTGTAAAATGGCTGGGTCCTTAAGAGGTTAATAGACAGATCGTATCATGTGTCAGAAATTCCACTCGCTGCGATCTGTCTATTAATGCAGGTACAACAGCTCCCAGCATAGAGCAGAGTGTACTCCATGTTGGGAGTAGTAGTACCTGCAATAAGGGCCAGGTCACAGAGGATGTCACTTCTCCTGACACCCGCTGCGATCCTCCTGATGTGAATGTCGGGATCAGCTGCTCTCAGGGCTACAGAGCCAGGAGAACAGCTGATGTTGAGCCGTAGGTATACATCGTATATCTACTGCCCAGCAAGAACTTACAGTGAGCCTGCAATGTTTATACAGTATACACATTGCTGGCTCACTTAACCCCTTGCTGAGCTGTGCGCTATGGCAAACACAGCAAGGAAAGAGTTAACTTACACTGCTGGACAGTGTAGGTTAACCCTTTGGGTGGTATACACTATATACAGCTATCTATAGATAGCTGTATATAGTGTATACAGAAGATGAAGTCCGCTTACTTCCCTCGAGTCCCGGGCAGGTCCGTATAGCTCCCCCCCTAGTGATGACATCATTAGGGGGCGGAGCTACAGAAGGGAACCAGGCTAGTAAATCTGAAGCTCCGTTCACATTGTCTGTTTTGTATAATGTGAACAGACCCTTCCGGCAGTGTCTACCCAGACAGGGAGACTCCAGCTGTTGCTAAACTACAACCCCCAGCATGCTCGGACAGCCAAAGGCTGTCTGGGCATGCTGGGAGTTATAGTTTTGCACCAATTGGTTGCTCCCTGTTTGGGTAGACATTGCATTATGGGTGCTCTCCCCAGTGGACAGCACCAAAAATGTCATAAGCAATTTTTTGTGTTTTCTTTCTTCTCGTTTCAGATCCGTGTATGCAGAGGATTACGGCGGATTCGATGGATTACGGCAGATTATTTTTTTCTTTTAATAAAATGGTTAACGAGGGCTGTGGGAGAGTGTTTTTTTAAAATTAAATAATTTTTACAATGTGTTTTTTTTATTTTTTATTGAATTTCCAGGCTTAGTAGTGGAAGCCGGTTTTATTGATGGACTCCATTACTAAGCCAGGGCTTAGCGCTAGCCCCAAAAACAGCTAGCGCTAACCGCCAATTATTGCCCCGGTACCCACCGTCACAGGGGTGCCGTATGAAAATACGGGGAACCCTATGTGTTTTTTTATTTTATTTAAATAAATAAATTAAATAAAAACACATAGGGTTTCCCGTATTTTCATTCTCAGCACAATACCAACCAAACAGCAACAGCCTGACGTTACCAGGGTGGGCGAGAACCTTTGTTACTTGCCCTCCCCAGCCTAAATAACGCCAGCCTGTTACTGCCTAGGCCCAGGAGCAGCATTTTTGACTCTCCGAGCCTGTTGGTACCAGCTCTCCCCTACACCCCTGTGGTGTTGGGTACCGGGGTAATAATTGGCGGATAGCGCTAGCTGTTTTTTGGGCTAGCGATAAGCCCTGGCTTAGTAATGGATTCCGTCAATAAGACCAGCTTCCACTACTAAGTCTGAAAATTCAATTAAAAAAAACACAACACATTGGAAAAAATTATTTTATTTTAAAAAACACTCCTCCACAGCCCTCGTTAACCATTTTATTAAAATAAAAAAAATAAAAAATCCACCGTAATCCATCGAATCCGCCGTAATCCTCTGCATACACCGATCTGAAATGAGATGAAAAAAAACACAAAAAATTGGTTATATATTTGGCGCTGTCCGCTGGGGAGAGCACCCATAATGCAATGTTACCCCAACAGGAAGCCTTTGGCTGTGGGCATGCTGGGAGTTGTAGTTTAGCAACAGCTGGAGTCTCCCTGTCTGGGTATACACTGCCAGAAGAGTCTGTTCACATTATACAAAACGGACAATGTGAACAGAGCTTCAGATTTACTAGCCTGGTTCCCTTCTGTAGCTCCGCCCCCTGATGACATAATGACTAGGGGCGGAGCTACATGGACCCAGCAGGGACAGGGAGCGAGGAAGGTAAGTGGACCTTGTCGTCTTTATACACTATATACAGCTATCTATAGATAGCTGTATATACTGTATACTGCCCAAACGGCTATAGGAGCAGGGAGTCCTGTCAGTCTGGATTTACATGCCCCTCCAATAGAAATGAATGGAGGGGACATAGTATGACATCAGTAGGGGGCCTGGCAGTGATGGCTAGGGTTGCCACCCTGCCGGTATTTTACCGGCACAGCCGGTATTTTCATCTACATTCCGGGCTGTGCAGGTAAGTTTGGATGAAAAATACCGGCCATGCAATGGCCGGTATTTTTCATTCACTGACAGGGGCGGACGGAGCAGCATCCCCAGAAGAGCACTGCTTTCATGACCGGCCGTACAATGCCCAGGTCTGACACCAGCAGCCTGTGACAGGGAGAGCTCCGTGCGATGACAGGAAGAGACTGTACAGTGCTGGGGAGGGGGCGTGCACCTCCTGTCTCCCCCTCCCCCTCCTTCTCTCTGCCCCGTGCAGTCTTACAACCCTCCATAGGCAGAGCAGGGAGGGGAGAGGCCGTGTATTCTGTCTCCCTCTGCAGCGCAGGGCGGGTGAGTGTCTGTGTGTATATGTGTGTGTGTATATATGTGTCTGTGTATACATGTGTCTGTGTGTATACATGTGTCTGTGTGTATATATGTGTCTGTGTATATATATGTGTCTGTGTATATATATGTGTCTGTATACATGTGTCTGTGTATGTGTCTCTATGTGTCTGTGTATATATGTGTGTGTGTGTGTGTGTGTAGGGGGGGGGGGGGGTAAACTGCCTAATCGGGGGGACAACTATGCTGCCTAATCTGGGGGACAACTGGGGTACAACTATGCTGCCTAATCTGGGGGACAACTATGCTGCCTAATCTGGGGGACAACTATGCTGCCTAATCTGGGGGACAACTATGCTGCCTAATCTGGGGGACAACTATGCTGCCTAATCTGGGGGACAAGTATGCTGCCTAATCTGGGGGACAAGTATGCTGCCTAATCTGGGGGACAACTGGGGTACAACTATGCTCCTAATCTGGGGGACAACTTGGGTACAACTATGCTCCTAATCTGGGGGACAACTGGGGTACAACTATGCTCCTAATCTGGGGGACAACTATGCTCCTAATCTGGGGGACAACTATGCTCCTAATCTGGGGGACAACTATGCTTCCTAATCTGGGGGACAACTATGCTCCTAATCTGGGGGACAACTATGCTGCCTAATCTGGGGGACAACTATGCTCCTAACCTGGGGGACAACTATGCTCCTAATCTGGGGGACAACTATGCTGCCTAATCTGGGGGACAACTATGCTCCTAATCTGGGGGACAACTATGCTCCTAATCTGGGGGACAACTATGCTGCCTGATCTGGGGAAAAACTACCCGGCCCTCCACAATATTTTTAGTTTCTCATGTGGCCCCATGGGATAAATAATTGCCCACCCCATTCCTCCTCAACCCCGGACATTCCTTAACCTGGAGCCGCCCGGGGAAAGGAGAAAGTGAAGACAAGAGACTGGTGAGACCTCTCTGCAAAATTGTGTATTTAATGCAGTGTTTCCCAACCAGGGTGCCTCCAGCTGTTGCAAAACTATTACTCCCAGCATGCCCAGACAGCCTTTGGCTGTCCGGGCATGCTGGGAGTTGTAGTTTTGCAATAGCTGGAGGCACCCTGGTTGGGAAACACTGATTTAATGTTTTAATGTATGAAACTATCTGCTGCGCTCTGTATCTAATCCTGTCATGTGCGATACTGTCTGCTGAGCCTGTGTATCTAATTCTGTCATGTGGTATATGAGCCTGTGTATCTAATCCTGTCATGTGCGATACTGCCTGATGAGCCTGTGTATCTAATCCTGTCATGTGCGATACTGTCTGCTGAGCCTGTGTATCTAATCCTGTCATGTGTGATACTGTGAGCTGAGCCTGTGCATCTAATCCTGTCATGTGTGATACTGTCTGCTGAGCCTGTGCATCTAATCCTGTCATGTGTGATACTGTCTGCTGAGCCTGTGTATCTAATCCTGTCATGTGTGATACTGTCTGATTAGCCTGTTTATCTGACGTTGCGCAGGGGGACGTCACTCGTCATCAGAGAGAGCCAGCGTTGCTGTCGCGCACCACCACTTCCGCCGCTGCTGGCATAAATAGGGTTTTGGTAGGTATTCTCTAAATGTAATTTTTTTTGTGCGATATAGGAAAATTCCCCCCACATATATATTGTATCCCTCCAATCCCCTATGCCATTTCTTAAACCCCCCTCCCATCCCCCATGCCATTTCTTAAACCCCTGATCCCTCAGCCCCTGTGCAATCTGGCCCCTCCCCTTTTGTAGCTCCACCCCCACATAGCCACACCCATGACCGGTATTTTTCTGAGGGAAAGGTGGCAACCCTAGTGATGGCATGTCCCTGTCTCGGAGGCAGCGCCCCGGGGGCTGCACCAATATTGTGGGGGTCCCAAGCAGCAGGACCCCTGCGATCATACATCTCATATCAAAGTAAGCACAGACCACTACCAGACATAGTTAGGTGCCCAATCTTTTTCCTTTGCAGTGTATTTTCTAGACTTTCTTGCACACTAATGAGCAGTTCTGTTAACCTCAACATGTATTGTACCTAAAATGTAGACATATTGTAGGGCATCTCTGCACTAATATAAAAGCTAAGTAACTGATGACCATGACTGGTATTGAAAGTATAGATGGGTGAACTCTAACATAGACAAATAGGACTGACCTTCACCCACTCCTCCACATCTCCGTCCTCTATGACCTCCAGTCTTTCACCTTGAGTGATGGTCAGTTCATCAGCCTGGGCTCCCTGTACAGAACACAGAAGGGAAATCATTCCAGGCAATAGGTTAGCTATGAAACCCAACTCATTCTCCCAGAAATTCAGATTTAAGAAGTCATTTAAAAATCTGTTTCACTTTCTGGCACCAGCAGATTTAAAAAAAGAAAATGTTCTCCACCGGAGTACCCCTTAAGGCTCTTTTCACCTTCAGGACCCAGCTCTTTTTTGCAAATCTGACCACTGTCACTTTAAGCATTAATAACTCTGGGATGCTTTTACTTTTCATTCTGATTCCAAGAATGTTTTTTTGTGACATTTTCTACTTTATGTTAGTTGTAAATTTTCGTCGATACTTGCATCAAAAATTGAGGAAAATTTTGAAAATTTTGCATTTTTTTTTACTTTGAAACTCTCTGCTTATAAGGAAAATGGATATTCCAAACGAATTATATATTGATTCACATATACAATATGTCTCTGTTACGCCGAGCGCTCCGGGTCCCCGCTCCTCCCCGGAGCGCTCGCTACACTTCCCTCACTGCAGCGCCCCGGTCGGTTCCACGGACCCGGGGCGCTGCGTTACCACCTCCGGCCGGGATGCGATTCGCGATGCGGGTAGCGCCCGCTCGCGATGCGCACCCCGGCTCCCGTACCTTACTCGCTCCCCGTCAGTTCTGTCCCGGCGCGCGCGGCCCCGCTCCCTAGGGCGCGCGCGCGCCGGGTCTTTGCGATTTAAAGGGCCACTGCACCGCTGATTGGTGCAGTGGTTCCAATTAGTGTTTACACCTGTGCACTTCCCTATATCACCTCACTTCCCCTTCACTCCCTCGCCGGATCTTGTTGCCCTAGTGCCAGTGAAAGCGTTCCTTGTGTGTTCCTTGCCTGTGATTCCAGACCTTCTGCCGTTGCCCCTGACTACGATCCTTGCTGCCTGCCCCGACCTTCTGCTACGTCCGACCTTGCTTCTGTCTACTCCCTTGTACCGCGCCTATCTTCAGCAGCCAGAGAGGTTGAGCCGTTGCTAGGGGATACGACCTGGTCACTACCGCCGCAGCAAGACCATCCCGCTTTGCGGCGGGCTCTGGTGAAAACCAGTAGTGACTTAGAACCGATCCTCTAGCACGGTCCACGCCAATCCCTCTCTGGCACAGAGGATCCACCACCTGCCAGCCGGCATCGTGACAGTAGATCCGGCCATGGATCCCGCTGAAGTTCCTCTGCCAGTTGTCGCTGACCTCACCACGGTGGTCGCCCAGCAGTCACAACAGATTGCGCAACAAGGCCAACAGCTGTCTCAACTGACTGTTATGCTACAACAGTTACTACCACAGCTCCAGCAATCATCTCCTCCGCCAGCTCCTGTACCTCCTCCGCAGCGAGTGGCCGCTTCTGGAATACGACTATCCTTGCCGGATAAATTTGATGGGGACTCTAAGTTTTGCCGTGGCTTTCTTTCCCAATGTTCATTACACTTGGAGATGATGTCGGACCAGTTCCCCACTGAAAGGTCTAAGGTGGCTTTCGTAGTCAGCCTGCTGTCTGGAAAAGCCCTGGCTTGGGCCACACCGCTCTGGGACCGCAATGACCCCGTCACTGCCTCTGTACACTCCTTCTTCTCGGAAATTCGAAGTGTCTTTGAGGAACCTGCCCGAGCCTCTTCTGCTGAGACTGCCCTGTTGAACCTGGTCCAGGGTAATTCTTCCGTTGGCGAGTATGCCGTACAGTTCCGTACCCTTGCTTCAGAATTATCCTGGAATAATGAGGCACTCTGCGCGACCTTTAAAAAAGGCCTATCCAGCAACATTAAAGATGTTCTGGCCGCACGAGAAATCCCTGCTAACCTACATGAACTCATCCATCTTGCCACTCGCATTGACATGCGTTTTTCCGAACGGCGTCAGGAGCTCCGCCAGGATATGGACTCTGTTCGCACGAGGCGTTTCTTCTCCCCGGCTCCTCTCTCCTCTGGTCCCCTGCAATCTGTTCCTGTGCCTCCCGCCGTGGAGGCTATGCAGGTCGACCGGTCTCGCCTGACACCCCAAGAGAGGACACGACGCCGCATGGAGAATCTCTGCCTGTACTGTGCTAGTACCGAACACTTCCTGAAGGATTGTCCTATCCGTCCTCCCCGCCTGGAAAGACGTCCGCTGACTCCGCACAAAAGTGAGACAGTCCTTGATGTCTACTCTGCTTCTCCACGTCTTACTGTACCTGTGCGGATGTCTGCCTCTGCCTTCTCCTTCTCTGCTGTGGCCTTCTTGGACTCTGGATCTGCAGGAAATTTTATCTTAGCCTCTCTCGTCAACAGGTTCAACATCCCGGTGACCAGTCTCGCCAGACCCCTCTACATCAATTGTGTAAACAATGAAAGATTGGACTGTACTATACGTTTCCGCACGGAGCCCCTTCTAATGTGCATCGGATCTCATCACGAGAGGATTGAACTGTTGGTCCTCCCCAATTGCACTTCTGAAATCCTTCTTGGACTTCCCTGGCTTCAACTCCATTCCCCAATCCTGGATTGGTCCACTGGGGAGATCAAGAGTTGGGGGCCCTCTTGTTCCAAGGACTGCTTAAAACCGGTTCCCAGTAAACCTTGCCGTGTCCCTGTGCTTCCTCATGTAACCGGTCTCCCTAAGGCCTATATGGACTTTGCGGACGTTTTTTGCAAAAAACAAGCTGAGACTCTACCTCCTCACAGGCCTTATGATTGTCCCATTGACCTCCTCCCGGGCACTACTCCACCCCGGGGCAGAATCTATCCTCTGTCCGTCCCAGAGACTCTTGCCATGTCTGAATACGTCCAAGAAAATTTAAAAAAGGGCTTTATCCGTAAATCCTCCTCTCCTGCCGGAGCCGGATTTTTCTTTGTGTCCAAAAAAGATGGCTCTCTACGTCCTTGCATTGACTACCGCGGTCTTAATAAAATCACGGTTAAGAACCGCTACCCCCTACCCCTCATCTCTGAACTCTTTGATCGTCTCCAAGGTGCCCATATTTTTACCAAACTGGACTTAAGAGGTGCTTATAATCTCATCCGCATCAGAGAGGGGGATGAATGGAAAACGGCATTTAACACCAGAGATGGACACTTTGAGTATCTGGTCATGCCCTTTGGTCTATGCAACGCCCCTGCCGTCTTCCAAGACTTTGTTAATGAAATTTTTCGTGATCTCCTATACTCCTGTGTTGTTGTATATCTGGACGATATCCTGATTTTTTCTGCCAATCTTGAAGAACACCGCCAGCATGTCCGTATGGTTCTTCAGAGACTTCGTGATAATCAACTCTATGCCAAAATAGAGAAATGTCTGTTTGAATGCCAATCTCTTCCTTTTCTAGGATACTTGGTCTCTGGCCAGGGACTACAAATGGACCCAGATAAACTCTCTGCCGTCTTAGATTGGCCACGCCCCTCCGGACTCCGTGCCATCCAACGTTTTTTGGGGTTCGCCAATTATTACAGGCAATTTATTCCACATTTTTCTACCATTGTGGCTCCTATTGTGGCTTTAACAAAAAAAAATGCCGATCCCAAGTCTTGGCCTCCTCAAGCGGAAGACGCCTTTAAACGACTCAAGTCTGCCTTTTCTTCGGCTCCCGTGCTCTCCAGACCTGACCCATCTAAACCCTTCCTATTGGAGGTTGATGCCTCCTCAGTGGGAGCTGGAGCTGTCCTTCTACAAAAAAACTCTTCCGGGCATGCTGTTACTTGTGGTTTTTTTTCCAGGACCTTCTCTCCGGCGGAGAGGAACTACTCCATCGGGGATCGAGAGCTTCTAGCCATTAAATTAGCACTTGAGGAATGGAGGCATCTGCTGGAGGGATCAAGATTTCCAGTTATTATTTACACCGATCACAAGAACCTCTCCTACCTCCAGTCTGCCCAACGGCTGAATCCTCGTCAGGCCAGGTGGTCTCTGTTCTTTGCCCGATTTAATTTTGAAATTCACTTTCGGCCTGCTGATAAGAACATTAGGGCCGATGCTCTCTCTCGTTCCTCAGATGCCTCTGAAATTGAACTCTCTCCTCAACACATCATTCCTCCTGACTGCCTGATTTCCACTTCTCCAGCCTCCATCAGGCAAACTCCTCCAGGAAAGACCTTTGTTTCTCCACGCCAACGCCTTGGGATCCTCAAATGGGGTCACTCCTCCCATCTCGCAGGTCATGCGGGCATCAAGAAATCTGTGCAACTCATCTCTCGCTTCTATTGGTGGCCGACTCTAGAGACTGATGTGGTGGACTTTGTGCGAGCCTGCACTATCTGTGCCCGGGATAAGACTCCTCGCCAGAAGCCCGCTGGTTTTCTTCATCCTCTACCTGTCCCCGAACAACCTTGGTCTCTGATTGGTATGGATTTTATTACTGACTTACCCCCATCCCATGGCAACACTGTTATTTGGGTGGTCGTTGATCGATTCTCCAAAATGGCACATTTCATCCCTCTTCCTGGTCTTCCTTCAGCGCCTCAGTTGGCTAAACAATTTTTTGTACACATTTTTCGTCTTCACGGGTTGCCTACACAGATCGTCTCGGATAGAGGCGTCCAATTTGTGTCTAAATTCTGGAGGGCTCTCTGTAAACAACTCAAGATTAAATTAAATTTTTCTTCTGCATACCATCCTCAATCCAATGGACAAGTAGAGAGAATTAACCAGATCTTGGGTGACTATTTACGACATTTTGTTTCCTCCCGCCAGGATGACTGGGCAGATCTTCTACCTTGGGCCGAATTCTCGTATAATTTCAGAATCTCTGAATCTTCCTCCAAATCTCCGTTTTTCGTGGTGTACGGCCGTCACCCTCTTCCCCCCCTCCCTACCCCCTTGCCCTCTGGTCTGCCCGCTGTGGATGAAATTTCTCGTGATCTTTCCACCATATGGAAAGAGACCCAAAATTCTCTCTTACAGGCTTCTTCTCGCATGAAGAGATTCGCAGATAAGAAAAGAAGAGCTCCTCCCATTTTTTCCCCTGGAGACAAGGTATGGCTCTCCGCTAAATATGTCCGTTTCCGTGTCCCGAGCTATAAGTTGGGACCACGCTATCTTGGTCCTTTTAAAGTTTTGTGTCAAATTAATCCTGTCTCTTACAAACTTCTTCTTCCTCCTTCTCTTCGTATCCCTAATGCCTTTCACGTCTCTCTTCTTAAACCTCTCATCCTCAACCGTTTTTCTCCTAAATCTGTTCCTCCCACTCCTGTTTCCGGCTCCTCGGACATCTTCTCTGTCAAAGAGATTTTGGCCTCTAAAAAGGTCAGGGGAAGAACTTTTTTTTTAGTGGATTGGGAGGGTTGTGGTCCAGAAGAGAGGTCCTGGGAACCTGAGGACAATATCCTGGACAAAAGTCTGATCCTCAGGTTCTCAGGCCCCAAGAAGAGGGGGAGACCCAAGGGGGGGGGTACTGTTACGCCGAGCGCTCCGGGTCCCCGCTCCTCCCCGGAGCGCTCGCTACACTTCCCTCACTGCAGCGCCCCGGTCGGTTCCACGGACCCGGGGCGCTGCGTTACCACCTCCGGCCGGGATGCGATTCGCGATGCGGGTAGCGCCCGCTCGCGATGCGCACCCCGGCTCCCGTACCTTACTCGCTCCCCGTCAGTTCTGTCCCGGCGCGCGCGGCCCCGCTCCCTAGGGCGCGCGCGCGCCGGGTCTTTGCGATTTAAAGGGCCACTGCACCGCTGATTGGTGCAGTGGTTCCAATTAGTGTTTACACCTGTGCACTTCCCTATATCACCTCACTTCCCCTTCACTCCCTCGCCGGATCTTGTTGCCCTAGTGCCAGTGAAAGCGTTCCTTGTGTGTTCCTTGCCTGTGATTCCAGACCTTCTGCCGTTGCCCCTGACTACGATCCTTGCTGCCTGCCCCGACCTTCTGCTACGTCCGACCTTGCTTCTGTCTACTCCCTTGTACCGCGCCTATCTTCAGCAGCCAGAGAGGTTGAGCCGTTGCTAGGGGATACGACCTGGTCACTACCGCCGCAGCAAGACCATCCCGCTTTGCGGCGGGCTCTGGTGAAAACCAGTAGTGACTTAGAACCGATCCTCTAGCACGGTCCACGCCAATCCCTCTCTGGCACAGAGGATCCACCACCTGCCAGCCGGCATCGTGACAGTCTCATTTATATTTGCAACATAAAGTTGACGTTTTTACTTTTGGAAGACATCAGAGGGCTTCAAAGTTCAGCAACAATTTTCCAATTTTTCACAACATTTTCAAAATTGACCAGTTCAGTTTTGAAGTGGATTTGAGGGGCCTTCATATTAGCAATACCCCATAAATAACCCCATTATAAAAACTGCACCCCTCAAAGTATTCAAAATGACATTTTGTTAACCCTTTAGGTGTTTCACAGGAATAGCAGCAATGTATAGGAGAAAATTCAAAATCCTAATTTTTTACACTCGCATGTTCTTGAATACCCAGTTTTTGAATTCTTACAAGGGGTAAAGGAGGGAAATCACCCTAAAATTTGTAACCCAATTTGAAACCCAATTTGTAAGGAAATACCTCATATGTGGATGTAAAGTGCTCTGTGGGTGCACGAGAGGACTCAGAAGGGAAGGAGCGACAATGGGATTTTGGAGTGTGAGTTTTTCTGAAATGGTTTTTGGGGGCATGTTACATTTAGGAAGCCCCTATGGTGCCAGAACAGCAAAATAAAATAAAATAAACACATGGCATACTATTTTAGAAAATAAACCCCCAAGGAATGTAACAAGGGGTCCAGTGAGCCTTAACACCCCACAGGTGTTTGATGACTTTTCATTAAATTTGGATGTGTAAATTGATTTATTTTCACTAAAATGCATTTTCCCCCCCAAATTTTACATTTTTACAAGGGGTAATAGGAGAAAATGTCCCCCAAAATATGTAACCCCATCTCTTCTGAGTATGGAAATACCCCATGTGTGGACGTCAAGTGCACTGCGGGCGCACTACAATGCCCCCCATGGTGCCAGAACAGTGGAACCCCCACATGTGACCCCATTTTTTAAACTACACCCCTCACAGAATGTAATAAGGGGTGCAGTGAGCATTTACACCCCACTGGCGTTTGACAGATCTTTGGAACAGTGGGCTGTGCAAATGAAAAATTTAATTTTTCCCTTTCACGGATCACTGTTCCAAAAATCTGTCAGACACCTGTGGGACATAAATGCTCACTGTACCCCTTATTACATTACATGAGGGGTGTAGTTTCCTAAAATGACGTCCCATGTCGGGGGGGGGGGGGGTATGGTCCATCGTTCTGGCACTATGGGGGCTTTGTAACTTCCAACTTTAACGAAAATTCATCAAACACCTGTGGGGTATTAAGGCTCACTATACCCCTTATTACATTTCGTGAGGAGTGTAGTTTCCAAAATTGCGTCACATGTGGGCATTAATTTTTTTGCGTTTATGTCAAAACTGCTGTAAAATCAGACACCCCTGTAAAAATCACCGAATTAGACCTCAAATGTACCTTGTTGTGCGTCCGCAGAGCATTTTACGTCCACATATGGGGTATTTCCGTACTCAAGAGAAATTATGTTACACATTTTGGGGGTCTCTTTTTCCTTTTACCTCTTGTGAAAATAAAAAGTATGGGGCAACACCAGCCTGTTAGTGTAAAAAAATTAAAATATTTACACTAACAGGCTGGTGTAGATCCCAACTTTTCCTTTTCATAAGGGGTAAAAGGAGAAAAAGCCCCCCAAAATTTGTAACGCAATTGCTGAGTGACTGGGAACTCCAATGTGGGAGCAGTCACCTCAGGAGACACAAAAAACAATGGGGGAGATTTATCAAAACTTGTGCAAAGGAAAAGTTGCCCAGTTGCCTATAGCAACCAATCAGATTGCTTCTTTCATTTTGCAGAGGCCTTGTTAAAAATGAAAGAAGCGATCTGATTGGTTGCAATGGGCAACTTTTCCTTTGCACAGGTTTTGATAAATCTCCCCCAATGTGCCTGCAGTTGGCAAATCATCTACAAGGTGCTAGAAACATTTCTCAGAGGTTTTGTTCCATATGGACATGATGACATCACACAGTTCCTCTATATGGACATGATGACATCACACAGTTCCTCCATATGGACATGATGACATCACACAGTTCCTCTATATGGATATGATGACATCACACAGTTGCTCTATATGGACATGATGACATCACACAGTTCCTCCATATGGACATGATGACATCACACAGTTCCTCCATATGGACATGATGACATCACACAGTTCCTCTATATGGATATGATGACATCACACAGTTCCTCTATATGGACATGATGACATCACACAGTTCCTCCATATGGACATGATGACATCACACAGTTCCTCCATATGGACATGATGACATCACACAGTTCCTCCATATGGACATGATGACATCACACAGTTCCTCCATATGGACATGATGACATCACACAGTTCCTCCATATGGACATGATGACATCACACAGTTCCTCCATATGGACATGATGACATCACACAGTTCCTCCATATGGACATAATGACATCACACAGTTCCTCCTGGAAGTATCATCAGAAGATGGCTCCACTGTGGTCATAAAGGGATGGACATGGTCAGTAACAATACTCAGGTAGGCCGTGGTGTTTACACCATGCTCAGTTATTACTAAGGGGCCCAGAGTGTGCCAAGAAAATGTCCTCCCCACCATTACACCACCACCAGCCTGAACCACTGATACAAGGTAAGATCCATGCTTTCATGTTGTTTACACCAAATTCTGACCCTGACATCTGAATGTCACAGCTGGAATCAAGACTCCTCAGACCAGACAACGTTCTTCCATCTTCAATTGTCCAGTTTTGGTGCCTGTGTGAATTTTAGCCTCGGTTTCCTGTTCTTAGCTGACAGGAGCGGCACCTGGTGTGGTCTTCTGCTGCTGTAGCCCATCTGCTTTTAAGGCTAGTCGTCTTGTGTTCTCAGAGGTGGTATTCTGCATACTGTGGTTGTAACAAGTGGTTATTTGAGTTACTGTTACCTTTCTGTCATATAGAACCAGTATTCTCATTCCCTGACCTCAACAAGATATTTTGGCCACACAAATGCCGCTCACTGGATATTTTCCCTTTTTAGACCATTCTCTGGAAATCCTAGAGAAGGTTGTGTGTATGAATGAAGATTTTGGGGAATTCTCTGCTGTTTTGGCACTTATGTAGAGATGGTAGATATTAAACTCTCACAGAGGCTTTTCAGTGTGAACAGACATCATTTGCTCTACGTCTATTTTCTATAGCTTAGAATAGAAGTTTATTGACGTCCTAACACAAGGCTTTACAAATGTTGTGTTGGCCCCAGGTTTTTGTCAGCCCGTTCCAAAGTGTACATCTTTAAAAAAAAACATATTTTACCTCCTTCGCCTATGTCCCTGCGCTGATCCCCTGTTCGCCCTCAGGTTTACATTCCAGGGTTACAGGAGTAGCAGACGTCAGGTGACCACCGCAGCCAATCAGAGGCCTCAGTGCTGATGCTCCAGACTCAGGAGTACAGAGTGTCATGGCGAGGCTGCTGGTTGACTGCGGTGGTCACCTGACACCGGAGCGCCATCCCAAGACATCCGCTGCTGAATACCGCAGGCAGCTGACCCCAAGAATACCCTCACACTCTGGCACCCAATTGGTTACTATGGGCATCTTGTACACGCTACTGCAGTGTTTCCCAACCAGTGTTCCACCAGCCATCGAATGTACAGGCATGCTGGGAGTTGTCGTTTTTCAACAGCTGCAGGCACATTAGTTGCGGAACACTGCCCTACCATATACAATGTATAACTTTTCCATCATATGGGGTTATTCATGGGAATCTTCAACAGTGATGACACTGGGGAGATGAGGGGAAAGTAATATCTGACACACAGGGGAGGTGGGGAGATGAGGGGAGACTAATGACTGTGACACACAGGGGGAGATGAGTGGAGACTAATGACTGTAACACATAGGGGGAGATGAGGGGACAGTAATAACAGACAACACAGGGGAGGTTGGGAGATGAGGGGAGACTAATGACTGTGACACACAGGGGGGAGATTAGGGGACAGTAATAACAGACACACAGGGGAGGTGGGGAGATGAGGGGAGACTAATTACTGTGACACACAGGGGTAGATTAGGGGATAGTAATAACTGACACATGGGGGCAGGTAAGGGGACACTAATGGCCGTGACACAGAGGAAGATGAGGAGATTCTAACAACTGTGACACAGGACACACAGGGGTAGGTGAAGGGACAAAAATGACTGTCACACTGGGGGGGACATGAGGGAACACTAATGTCTGTGACACAGAGGGAGATGAGGGGACACTACTAACTGTGACACAGGAGGAGATGATAGGACACTAATGACCGATCACATGACGTCACAGAACGTCCCATTGCTTAGTGACGTAGTAAATATTATTTACTGCCTCCAAAATTCATAACAATTTAGTCAAACCCTGTCCTAACATCTCTACACATATGGCCTCTGACAGACGTGAGACACTGTATAGACATAGTAAAGCATACCTCCTATACATAATAATACTCATACATATTTATACTGCTAAACTACAACTCCCAGCATGCCCGGACAGCCGTTGGGAGTTGTAGTTTTCCAACAGCTGGAGGCACACTAGGAAATACCCCCCTAGCCTATACAATGACTACTTTTCCATCATGCCCCTGCGGAAAAATGTATGTTGGCCGCACCAAAAGGAAACTCAAGATAAGAATATCTGAACACATTTATAATATTCAGCGAGGATTTGAAGGACATCATCTGTCACTACATTATAAAGAAATGCACAGACAATCATGTTTAGCCTCTACTTTTTGTGGAATTGAACTGATCCCCCGACACTGGAGAGGGGGGGATTATATTTCCCAACTCTCACGAGCAGAATCGAGATGGATATTCAACCTCAACTCTATGGGGGAGATTTATGAAAACCTGTGCAGAGGAAGAGTGGTGCAGTTGCCCATAGCAACCAATCAGATCGCTTCTTTTATTTTTGATGAGGCCTGTGAAAAATGAAAGAAGCGATCTGATTGGTTGCTATGGGCAACTGCACCACTCTTCCTCTACACAGGTTTTGATAAATCTCCCCCTATAATCCCATATGGGTTAAATGTGGAGTTCGAACTATTCGGCTTTCTACAGAAGTAACCATGGTGTTCAAAAAATCGGATAGATACCTGAGAAGGACTGCAGGGAGAAGGATTATAAAAAGGTTACAATAACAAACACAATTAAAATAAAGAAAGAATTCACAACGGAGGAAATAATTAGCGGATCTATCTACCAACTTGCTAATTATAACTAGAATATACACATTACTTAAAACGCTTAGATATAGCTAAATCTCAAGATAATAGACTCATAATGAAGTAAAGGAATACAAGGAGTTAAACCTTTTGGATCGGACAACTGGAAGCTACATAATACATGGAGGGACCTGTTACTTACCAGCCTTGACGAAGGAGACCGATTCGAAGGGGGAGATTTATCAAAACCCGTGCAGAGGAAGAGTGGTGCAGTTGCCCTTAGCAACCAATCAGATCGCTTCTTTCATTTTCCACAGGCCTCTAAAGAGGCCTGTGGAAAATGAAAGAAGCGATCTGATTGGTTGCTATGGGCAACAGCACCACTCTTCCTTTGCACAGGTTTTGATAAATCTCCCTCTAAGTCTTCGAAACGCGTCGCTAGGAAGTTTGGACCCTGTCAACCGCCGTTCAGTGACGTCACTGCAACCGCCGATTCCACCAGGCGACTTCCAGTTTGTCAGCGGTAGGTAGAGACGCCACCAGCCGGGGCCAACTCCCGCTGCACAAGTATCCAACAGGATTCCGTTTCTATTTGGATAAAATACCGCATCAAGGAAAAAAAACGCATCATTACCGCAGAAGAACCGCAGAAGTGCAAAGCTACCGGAGTGAGTACAACTTCACCAAAATCAAACAGATCCTCTCCTTTTAGGATACCAAGAGTCACAATGCGGCCCCTTTATTATTGCATGGAATCATAATATTCTAATATTGCATATTCCAATAGTAGGAACCCAAAGGACAGTATATGGTGGGACTTAGTCCAATTGTTCTTAGCAAAGACTGCACCTTTACCATCCCCATTGCAGGTGGGCTTGCTGAGCATTATAGTACTTCTTTGCAAGTATATATATATTTATTAACCCTACGGAAATTGTTGCACATGTATTTATATATTTATTTATTATCTATCACTCCGGCACCTAAAAATACCTTTATATTTGCCCTCACCCAACAGTGAACTTACCTAAATTTTTTACCATTATTGTATTAAGGTACTTCTTTTTGCAGCTTTTTATCTCTTCTCTTTTATATATTTATATACTGTTTCACATTGTTTCTTATATATATATATATATATATATATATATATATATATATATATTTATTCATTTATCGTAGATATTTATCCACAGCGCTAACTAATTTATTATATTATATTTATTCTCAATCTTGGTACATTATACAGGGATTGGTACCTTTGGTTAAGCAGCAGTGGATTATATATCATTAATATATATATATTAGCATACTAGCGCGGGTGTTGCATATCTACTTTTCCATCATACTTGGTCAGATCACTACAACCTCCATGGGTTCACACTACGTTTTGTCCCATACGGGAGCGCATACGGCAGGAGGGAGCTAAAACCTCGCGCTCCCATATGTGACCGTATGCGCTCCCGTATGCCATTCACTTCAATGAGCCGACCGGAGTGAAACGTTCGGTCCGGTCGGCTCATTTTTGCGCCGTATGCGCTTTTACAACCGGACCTAAAACCGTGGTCAACCACGGTTTTAGGTCCGGTTGTAAAAGCGCATACGGCGCAAAAATGAGCCGACCGGACCGAACGTTTCACTCCGGTCGGCTCATTGAAGTGAATGACATACGGGAACGCATACGGTGACATACGGGAGCGCGAGCTTTTAGCTCCCCCCTGCCGTATGCGCTCCCGTATGGGACAAAACGTAGTGTGAACCCAGCCTAACATATATAAACTGCGTGAACAGACGGCATAGCAATACCGCATGCCTGCAGCACCGCTGTTATAACACTAGATGGCGCCACTAGATGGTGTCCCAGTAAATACACGAGCGTGTTTGCTGAGGCGGTTGATGAACTGAGAGGGCGTGGTCACAGGACCTGACTGTCATGTAGGGGGCGTGGTAAACGGTGTAACGGGGCGGGGTTTGTCCGTTGTGATCCACGGTGTGGGCAGGGCCTGCTGTGATGGGGCGGGGCGCTGGTGGAGGTGAGTTTTGGGCTGGTTCTACCTTGTCCTGATTACACAGGAGCAGCCATCAGGATGCAGCCTCCTCCCAGGAAAGTGAGTATGGGGCATCAGAGGGGAGAGGGCACCGGGTGCCCTGCAGGAGGGGGGCAGCTGTTACTATAGTGACTGCGGGCACATGGGGAGCCCGGGGCATCAGAGGGGAGAGGGTACCGGGTGCCCTGCAGGAGGGGGGCAGCTGTTACTATAGTGACTGCGGGCACATGGGGAGCCCGGGGCATCAGAGGGGAGAGGGCACCGGGTGCCCTGCAGGAGGGGGGCAGCTGTTACTATAGTGACTGCGGGCACATGGGGAGCCCGGGGCATCAGAGGGGAGAGGGCACCGGGTACCCTGCAGGAGGGGGGCAGCTGTTACTATAGTGACTGCGGGCACATGGGGAGCCCGGGGCATCAGAGGGGAGAGGGCACCGGGTGCCCTGCAGGAGGGGGGCAGCTGTTACTATAGTGACTGCGGGCACATGGGCAGCCCGGGGCATCAGAGGGGAGAGGGCACCGGGTGCCCTGCAGGAGGGGGGCAGCTGTTACTATAGTGACTGCGGGCACATGGGGAGCCCGGGGCATCAGAGGGGAGAGGGTACCGGGTGCCCTGCAGGAGGGGGGCAGCTGTTACTATAGTGACTGCGGGCACATGGGGAGCCCGGGGCATCAGAGGGGAGAGGGCACCGGGTGCCCTGCAGGAGGGGGGCAGCTGTTACTATAGTGACTGCGGGCACATGGGGAGCCCGGGGCATCAGAGGGGAGAGGGCACCGGGTGCCCTGCAGGAGGGGGGCAGCTGTTACTATAGTGACTGCGGGCACATGGGGAGCCCGGGGTATCAGAGGGGAGAGGGCACCGGGTGCCCTGCAGGAGGGGGGCAGCTGTTACTATAGTGACTGCGGGCACATGGGGAGCCCGGGGCATCAGAGGGGAGACGGCACCGGGTGCCCTGCAGGAGGGGGGCAGCTGTTACTATAGTGACTGCGGGCACATGGGGAGCGCGGGGCATCAGAGGGGAGAGGGCACCGGGTGCCCTGCAGGAGGGGGGCAGCTGTTACTATAGTGACTGCGGGCACATGGGGAGCCCGGGGCATCAGAGGGGAGAGGGTACCGGGTGCCCTGCAGGAGGGGGGCAGCTGTTACTATAGTGACTGCGGGCACATGGGGAGCCCGGGGCATCAGAGGGGAGAGGGCACCGGGTGCCCTGTAGGAGGGGGGCAGCTGTTACTATAGTGACTGCGGGCACATGGGGAGCCCGGGGCATCAGAGGGGAGAGGGCACCGGGTGCCCTGCAGGAGGGGGGCAGCTGTTACTATAGTGACTGCGGGCACATGGGGAGCCCGGGGCATCGCACCTGCACTTGTTTACATGGGGGCAATTCAGGAAATCCTGGAAAATTGTCCAAACAACCGCACATCCTAATGTAATGATCCCTAACCTGTCACTCTGCAGCTCCCACAAGACTACAACTCCCATCATCATGTTCTGACAGTATTTCCTGGTATGATGGAGGTTGTAGTGATCTGACCAAGTATGATGGAAAAGTAGATATGCAACACCCGCGCTAGTATGCTTATATATATATATTGATGATATATAATCCACTGCTGCTTAACCAAAGGTACTAATCCCTGTATAATGTACCAAGATTGAGAATAAATATAATATAATAAATTAGTTAGCGCTGCGGATAAATATCTACGATAAATGAATAAATAAATATATGTATAAGAAACAATGTGAAACAGTATATAAATATATAAAAGAGGTGAGATAAAAAGCTGCAAAAAGAAGTACCTTAATACAATAATGGTAAAAAATTTAGGTAAGTTCACTGTTGGGTGAGGGCAAATATAAAGGTATTTTTAGGTGCCGGAGTGATAGATAATAAATAAATATATAAATACATGTGCAACAATTTCCGTAGGGTTAATAAATATATATATACTTGCAAAGAAGTACTATAATGCTCAGCAAGCCCACCTGCAATGGGGATGGTAAAGGTGCAGTCTTTGTTAAGAACAATTGGACTTAGTCCCACCATATACTGTCCTTTGGGTTCCTACTATTGGAATATGCAATATTAGAATATTATGATTCCATGCAATAATAAAGGGGCCACATTGTGACTCTTGGTATCCTAAAAGGAGAGGACCTGTTTGATTTTGGTGAAGTTGTACTCACTCCGGTAGTTTTGCACTTCTGCGGTTCTTCTGCGGTAATGATGCGTTTTTTTTCCTTGATGCGGTATTTTATCCAAATAGAAACGGAATCCTGTTGGATACTTGTGCAGCGGGAGTTGGCCCCGGCTGGTGGCGTCTCTACCTACCGCTGACAAACTGGAAGTCGCCTGGTGGAATCGGCGGTTGCAGTGACGTCACTGAACGGCGGTTGACAGGGTCCAAACTTCCTAGCGACGCGTTTCGAAGACTTAGAGGGAGATTTATCAAAACCTGTGCAAAGGAAGAGTGGTGCTGTTGCCCATAGCAACCAATCAGATCGCTTCTTTCATTTTCCACAGGCCTCTTTAGAGGCCTGTGGAAAATGAAAGAAGCGATCTGATTGGTTGCTAAGGGCAACTGCACCACTCTTCCTCTGCACGGGTTTTGATAAATCTCCCCCTTAGAATCGGTCTCCTTCGTCAAGGCTGGTAAGTAACAGGTCCCTCCATGTATTATGTAGCTTCCGGTTGTCCGATCCAAAAGGTTTAACTCCTTGTATTCCTTTACTTCATTATGAGTCTATTATCTTGAGATTTAGCTATATCTAATTATTTCCTCCGTTGTGAATTCTTTCTTTATTTTAATTGTGTTTGTTATTGTAACCTTTTTATAATCCTTCTCCCTGCAGTCCTTCTCAGGTATCTATCCGATTTTTTGAACACCATGGTTACTTCTGTAGAAAGCCGAATAGTTCGAACTCCACATTTAACCCATATGGGATTATAGAGTTGAGGTTGAATATCCATCTCGATTCTGCTCGTGAGAGAGGGGAAATATAATCCCCCCCTCTCCAGTGTCGGGGGATCAGTTCAATTCCACAAAAAGTAGAGGCTAAACATGATTGTCTGTGCATTTCTTTATAATGTAGTGACAGATGATGTCCTTCAAATCCTCGCTGAATATTATAAATGTGTTCAGATATTCTTATCTTGAGTTTCCTTTTGGTGCGGCCAACATACATTTTTCCGCAGGGGCATGATGGAAAAGTAGTGCATTGTATAGGCTAGGGCGGTATTTCCTAGTGTGCCTCCAGCTGTTGGAAAACTACAACTCCCAATGGCTGTCCGGGCATGCTGGGAGTTGTAGTTTAGCAGTATAAATATGTATGAGTATTATTATGTATAGGATGTATGCTTTACTATGTCTATACAGTGTCTCACGTCTGTCAGAGGCCATATGTGTAGAGATGTTAGGACAGGGTTTGACTAAATTGTTATGAATTTTGGAGGCAGTAAATAATATTTACTACGTCACTAAGCAATGGGACGTTCTGTGACGTCATGTGATCAGTCATTAGTGTCCTATCATCTCCTCCTGTGTCACAGTTAGTAGTGTCCCCTCATCTCCCTCTGTGTCGCAGACATTAGTGTTCCCTCATGTCCCCCCCAGTGTGACAGTCATTTTTGTCCCTTCACCTACCCCTGTGTGTCCTGTGTCACAGTTATTAGAATCTCCTCATCTTCCTTACCTGCCCCCATGTGTCGGTTAATACTGTCCCCTAATCTCCCCGTGTGTTACAGTCATTAGTATCCCCACCTCCCCTGTGTGTAGGTTATTACTGTCCCCTAATCTCCCCCTGTGTGTCACAGTCATTAGTCTCCCCTCATCTCCCCACCTCCCCTGTGTGTCTGTTATTACTGTCCCCTCATCTCCCCGGTGTCATCACTGTCACAGATTCCCATTAATAACCCGATATGATGGAAAAGTTATACATTGTATATGGTAGGGCAGTGTTCCGCAACTAATGTGCCTGCAGCTGTTGAAACACTACAACTCCCAGCATGCCTGTACATTCGATGGCTGGTGGAACACTGGTTGGGAAACACTGCAGTAGCGTGTGCAAGATGCCCATAGTAACCAATTGGGTGCCAGAGTGTGAAGGTATTCTTGGGGTCAGCTGCCTGCGGTATTCAGCAGCGGATGTCTTGGGATGGCGCTCCGGTGTCAGGTGACCACCGCAGTCACCCAGCAGCCTCGCCATGACACTCTGTACTCCTGAGTCTGGAGCATCAGCACTGAGGCCTCTGATTGGCTGCGATGGTCACCTGACGTCTGCTACTCCTGTAACCCTGGAATGTAAACCTGAGGGCGAACAGGGGATCAGCGCAGGGACGTAGGCGAAGGAGGTAAAATATGTTTTTTTTTAAAGATGTACACTTTGGAACGGGCTGACAAAAACCTGGGGCCAACACAACATTTGTAAAGCCTTGTGTTAGGACGTCAATAAACTTCTATTCTAAGCTATAGAAAATAGACGTAGAGCAAATGATGTCTGTTCACACTGAAAAGCCTCTGTGAGAGTTTAATATCTACCATCTCTACATAAGTGCCAAAACAGCAGAGAATTCCCCAAAATCTTCATTCATACACACAACCTTCTCTAGGATTTCCAGAGAATGGTCTAAAAAGGGAAAATATCCAGTGAGCGGCATTTGTGTGGCCAAAATATCTTGTTTTTTTTTTTTTTTTTTAAACACATTTTATTTCAGTTATGCATAATAAACAGAGATCATGAAATATACTCCTTGCAAAGGAGTAAGAAGAGGAAAACTTTTTTTTTTTCTTTGTGTAAAAAGAGAAAAGAAAAGAAGAACAATTATTTGCTCATATAGCTCAGCCCATCCAGTCATTGAAAAGTCCTCTCCGAGGCTCGCCACTTCTCCATCGATAAACAGTCCCTGAGATAAGAAGCAATCCGAAAGGTGTGGCGGGCCTCAGGATACAGAAGTCGTTCACGCAATTGCGATAAGTATACAGGAAGATTCATATAGGCCATCATGTAGTACCCTCCATTAAGATCCACATTTGTTGTCACAATGTCCGAGAGCGATGGCATACAATTGACTCTTAGGAAGGTAAGCGTAAGGCACCCAGAGTGTCCCCCAACATACCCATACAATACCATTCCGTTGCGCTAAACGGTCGAACGATTTCTGCAATCTCAGTCGGAGTGTATTGGGAAACAATAAAAACCTTCCACTTTTCAAAGAATTGTTCTGTTTTCGTGGTTTTGTGTCTTTCAGTGTCTAGTTTATCTATTCTGCAATACAATTTCATTTGTGTAATAACCATACCCAAAGTTGGTATTGAGGGTGAAAGCCACGAAGCAAAAAGACAGCGGAGAGCTATGTGCAAGGTGATATGTACCAGTGGGGGGACCCTAGTACCTGGACATCCTGCTATATCCGGGGGACGGAATTGGTGAAACAGCAGGGTTCTGGGTGAATAAGGTAAAATGAGATCCCATACGGTGTTAATGTAAGACATTATCATGTGCCAGTATGTCTTGGTGTGTGTACACGTCCAAATCCCATGCCACAGGTCAGTCAGGGGTGTAGAGCACTTCGGGCAGGATGTTATTCGGTCGGGGAAGTCGGGAGAAGGGAGAATATTGAAACCATAAAGGGCTTTGTGAGCGAGCTTGAAATAAGTTTCCCGCCATCTTTCATTTATTATAAGTCGTTTCACTATGCGCCACCCTTGTAGGATGCAGTCCGAAACGTCATCTCCCGGTATCCATGAGGACCATGAGGAAAAAAGGGTGTTGGTGTCTATGTTGAGTAACTTTCTTCGTAGGACTGGATAAATGGTGGACACAGTTAATCTGTGGGAACCATCCCCTATCACATAATCCAGAGCATGATTTGTTAATTCTATATTTAGGGCCCGCAAGCGGGAAGCAAAAAATGAATGCAGTTGGTTCAGGGGGAATGTATGTGAGGGTGGCAGGTCATATTTCGCCCGTAACATAGATGGGGATAACCAGCAGCTGTTTGATTTGTCCATAAAATCACCGGCTTTCCTCAAACCCTTTTCCGCCCATGTCGCCCTAATCCTGTCAGGTATGTTATGGGGTGCTTCCGGGTGTCCTGATAATGGATGATGTTTTGAAATCAGGAAGGGAAGATGGAACAATTTCCGGACCTCCTTCCATGCCACTATCGTATCTCTCAGAAGAGCAGATCTCCTTACGAGAGGAGGCAACTTCGAGTATGACGTGTGTAGGAGGGCAGATAGAGTCCATGGAGAGGCTAAGTCTGCCTCAAGGTCATAGATGGCATGAAAGGAGGAGCCGTGAATCCAGTCCACCGTGAAGCGAAAGAGGCATGCTAAGTTATAACCCCTGATGTTTGGAAAATTGAGGCCTCCGTCCTGTTTGTCCAGCATCAGTTTGCGTAGAGCAATTCTAGGCCTTTTACCCGCCCATATAAATTTTGTGAATCCCGAATTAAATTTTTTGACATCATCGTGGCGTAGTAGTAAGGGCAGGGTTTGAAGTGGATATAAAAGTCTGGAGAAGCTTATCATCTTCAAGAGATGACAGCGCCCCAGGAATGTAAGAGGAATCGATTTCCATCTTCTCAATTCCGCATGTATTTTTTCAAACAAAGGCGGGTAATTTAGGGTATACAATTTATCCGGTGTACGCCCCAGTTTGATCCCTAAATATGTTATATGAGTGGAGGCAAGTTTTATTCCCAAATCCAAGATCCTCTCCACCCCACGAGGATTTGAGAGGCCCAATGGCAGTAGTTCCGACTTGGAAATATTTATGCGATACCCAGAAAAGTCCCCAAATTGTTTAAGATGTGCCAGAATGCCCTGAAGCGAAGTGCCCGGATCATTAATGAAAAGTAAGATGTCGTCGGCAAACATGGTCAGTTTAACCTGTCGTCCTTTCAGTTTGATCCCATTGTAGATCGAAGAATGTATGAGGGAGCGCGCCAGGGGTTCTATTGCAAGGTCAAATAAGAGTGGGGAGAGAGGGCATCCTTGGCGCGTGCCCCTATACAACTGGAAAGGTGTAGATAAGATCCCTGAGGAATATACCCTTGCAACCGGGGTTCGGTAAACCCCCGATAAATAGGTACGGAACGCTCCCTGAAGACCAATTTTATCCAATACCATCCCCAACCAGTCCCAACGTACATTGTCGAATGCTTTTTCCGCATCAAGTGTGAGCAATGCTGGTTGGTCTCCTGGCTGAGGGTGGTGATGAAGCCTGTCTAAGACTGCCATAACCGTCCGTAAGTTTATTGTAGCCGATCTGTTCCTGATAAATCCCACCTGGTGAGGGCCTATCAGAGAGGGCATAAAGCGGGAAAGGCGATCGGCTAATATTTTGGAAAGTATCTTTACATCCTGATTTAATAATGATATTGGACGGTACGATCCTGGGTCTGAGGGGTCTTTTCCGGGTTTCGGAAGCACTTTTATGTAGGCTAGAGAGGCTTCTTTGGAGAGGTGTCCTGTCGTCATAAAGCTATTAAAGACACCTACCAGCGTTGGTGAAATATGAGTCGACAGGGCCTTGTAAAATTCCCCGGGATATCCATCCGGACCCGGAGCTTTACAGTTGTGTAAATGTTTAATGACTTGATTCACTTCTTCTTCTGTGATCGGGGCATTAAGGATTTCCCGTTGATCCTCCGTCAGTGTAGGCATTTCAATATCAGTTAAAAAGCGTTGGCCGGCAGAATAATCCGACGGGGTGTCTTTATACAAATTCTCATAATATTGTGCTAGGATCCTATTTATATGGTGGGGATTCGTATGAGATTGACCCGTGGAATCTTTCAATTGGATTATATGATGGGGAGCATGACCACCCTTGGCCAAGCGGGCCATGAGACGTCCTGCCTTATTACCATACCGAAAGAGATCTACCTCAAAGTATGATCTTTTTAAACGTTCCTTACGATCGAGCCACGTTTCATACTGGGTTCTAGCATCGTTCCATCTATTTCTAAGTTCTACATTTGGGGATGACACAAATGCTGAGTACGCCTTTCTGAGATTATCCCTAGCTGTTACATAGTTAGTCAAGGCAGTTCGCTTCAGGGCAGACATGTGGGCTATCAATTTACCTCTTAATACCGCTTTTCCCGTTTCCCAAAACAATAGCGAGTCAGTTTTATGTTCTGAATTTAGGGAATCATATTCTAACCACCATCCCCTTAAGAGTTCTAGAAAAGATTCATCTTTGGTTAGCAATGAGGGGAATCTCCATAATATATCCGAGCCTTTTGGGAATGTCGGCTGTAAGGACAAGATTACTGGGGCATGATCAGAGAGTGCCAGTTCCCCAATGTCCACCGTTCGCAGGCGGCCACTCAGATCATCACTGAGGAAAAAATAATCAATCCTTGACCACGAACCATGGGCATTGGAATAATGAGTAAACTCACGATCATCAGGGTGACATAATCGCCAGGCATCCTGCAATCCCAGCTGCTCCATAAAGGTCGGGAGAATTTGGTCGCTGGTCCTGGTGGGTACCGGGCGGGCGCCTACAGATTTCCTATCCACCAAGGGATCCACTACAGAATTGAAGTCACCCCCAAATATTCTACTCAAGTTGGTGTCTGACTGCGTCCTGGTCACTAAGTCTCTATAGAAGGTCGTGTTAGCCCCATTTGGGGCATAGATATTATAAATGCTAAGTATTTCCCCGTGATGATCTATAAGGAGATGGGAAAGTCGCCCTTCAGAGTCTGTGTCGTGGGAAATGAACGTGAACGGGAATGATTTATTAATGAGTGTAAGAACACCTGCCTTCCCCTCTTGAGCTGATGAACCATAAGCATGTCCCACCCATTGCTGCTGCATCCTAAAGAAGTCTAAGTCTGTCAGATGAGTCTCCTGTAGTAAAACTATGTCCGGCTGCATTTTTTTCAGGTGTCTTAAGAACATACGTCTCTTATGAGGTGAACGGAGACCTTTGACATTCCAAGAGATAAAAGATACCATTGCCACTATATTGTCAGGTGACTAAAACAAAATAGCGTTGAAATGTTTGATTGTTCCTGCCATAGTAAGAGTGCTGCAGCAAGAGGTGTCTGATGAAGAGTATGAACGACATATACTGAGGGCTAAGCTTATATTGTAGTGTAATGAGCGTGACTGAACAGGAATAAACTAAGTATCTCTGAACAAAAGAAAACAAAAACCAGGGAAACATAAAAACCTGAACAGAAGGCATCCTCCTGGGAGGCAGGGCTAAACTCCCTACTTCTCTTGGGGTATAGGACTCCCTTTTTTCGGGGGGTGCAGGGGGTGAGCGTGAAAACAGCCACATTGAGAGGATTGACAGCTCCGCCCCCCCATCCCCGACACATCACCCCTCGGACCCCCACAACTGGTATTGTGAAAAAGTGTGCAACTAACTGTTCCCCCCGTGTTAGCAAGAGTACAAAGCACATTGGCAAACAAGACACAGAAGTGATACTTAATTATTACATGCACGCAAGAAATGCATTAATTAGACAGTGTATTCACATACGACCTGAGAAGGAGATCAGAGCAATAATCACTCCAAACCAGTGGCAAACTGGAACAAGGCAGAATCATAGTCCATCGTCACAGATAATCTCTTCACTCCGGCGAGGATCGACGATTGTCCCCACTACCTCTTCTTGGGGAGCGTAGCCTTTTGCGACGATCTCTTGGGTCCGGTGAGTAGGCTGAGATTCTCGTGGAAGATCTTGAGCGGCGTGGTCCTCTGGGCGAGCGAGATCTCCGGTGTGTTCGCCTCGATGAACGTGGTGTGGATGACTTATGAAGATGGTCCAGGGCCGTTGAAGCAGCTTCAGGAGACTTGAAAACTGAGATGCTGCCGTCAGGGTGAAATACACGCAAAATTGCTGGATATTGTAGTTGGAATCTGTATTTGGCCTTGAATAGAGAAGTGCAGATTGCACTGAAGGCTCTCCGTCGTTTCGCTACTTCCGCCGAATAATCTTCAAATAGAAGAAGGCGCATTCCAAAAAGTTCAAACGGTTGAGACAAGCGCCTGTATGCTTGGAGAATTTCCACTTTATCATTAAAATCTAAAAAGCGGAGGATTACTTGTCGGGGGCGGTGATCCGTCGTCGATGAAGGACCTTGCGATGAAACTGGAGCCTGACCTTGGCCAATGCGGTGCGCCCTCTCTACCCGGCAAGGGTGGTTCAGGCCTAGGGCTTTTGGAAGGTCCCTTTCGCAGAATCGCTGTAAGTCCTGAGGCGCCACTGATTCTTTTACTCCCACAATACGGAGATTATTTCTGCGGGATCTATTTTCTAAGTCTTCCATCTTTTCAGAGATCCGCCGGAGTTCCGTTTCGGCCAATTGCAAGCGCTTAGCCGTGGTAGTGTCTGAGTCCTCCAAAGTAGAAATGCGATGCTCAGCTTCCTGCAGGCGGGTTGAATGAGAAGCCACATCAATATGTAGGTTTTGGAGGGTGGACTTCAGAACCTCCTCTACAATATGTTGCACCGTGGGGAACATTTTCTGCGCCACCTTTTCTGCTATTAGTTGGTAGTCAATGCCACCCCCTTCATAAGGTTGCCCCTGGCAGTCTGGGGAGATTTGTGATGCAGGTGGTGCAGCAGGAGTGCTGCATTGCTCTGTGGTATTCATAGTGTCCCCTGATGTAGTAATGTCCATGCCAGTTTCAGCCTCCCTTGGGCTTGGCATATTGGTAGATTTGGCAGCAGTACCTTTGGAAGTGTCCCCTGTGGCGGTCCTCTCCAGGCATTTCGGCTGTTGTTGGGGGAGAGTATATGTCGCCTCCTGCGCTGGCAGGCTGGTCTGTGCGGTCTCAGCGGTGAGCGCGGGCGCCATCTTCGCTGCGCCGCGCTGCTGCGATGAGAGCTCCGGCAGCGTTTGGGGCTGCGGGGCCGGAGTGGCGCTTCGC
Organism: Hyla sarda; assembly: GCF_029499605.1. Lineage (NCBI taxonomy): Eukaryota > Metazoa > Chordata > Amphibia > Anura > Hylidae > Hyla > Hyla sarda. Next base: position 378,672,565 of record NC_079192.1, on the reverse strand, counting down.
TGAACGAAGCGATCCATTTTGTACGGTGTCGGGGAGCGGCGGGTGGTGTGCGGGGCTCCCGGGGCGATGATACAGGCCGGTACGTGGCAGATTGCAGCCAGGGATGTGGGAGCTCACCGTCTCAGCCGCCTACATCTCCCGCGCCGGAACCGGAAGTCCCAAAATATCTTGTTGAGGTCAGGGAATGAGAATACTGGTTCTATATGACAGAAAGGTAACAGTAACTCAAATAACCACTTGTTACAACCACAGTATGCAGAATACCACCTCTGAGAACACAAGACGACTGTGTGATGTCATCATGTCCATATGGAGGAACTGTGTGATGTCATCATGTCCATATGGAGGAACTGTGTGATGTCATCATGTCCATATGGAGGAACTGTGTGATGTCATCATGTCCATATGGAGGAACTGTGTGATGTCATCATGTCCATATAGAGGAACTGTGTGATGTCATCATGTCCATATAGAGGAACTGTGTGATGTCATCATGTCCATATGGAGGAACTGTGTGATGTCATCATGTCCATATGGAGGAACTGTGTGATGTCATCATGTCCATATGGAGGAACTGTGTGATGTCATCATGTCCATATGGAGGAACTGTGTGATGTCATCATGTCCATATGGAGGAACTGTGTGATGTCATCATGTCCATATGGAGGAACTGTGTGATGTCATCATGTCCATATAGAGGAACTGTGTGATGTCATCATGTCCATATGGAGGAACTGTGTGATGTCATCATGTCCATATGGAGGAACTGTGTGATGTCATCATGTCCATATGGAGGAACTGTGTGATGTCATCATGTCCATATGGACCAAAACCTCTGAGAAATGTTTCTAGCACCTTGTAGATGATTTGCCAACTGCAGGCACATTGGGGGAGATTTATCAAAACCTGTGCAAAGGAAAAGTTGCCCATAGCAACCAATCAGATCGCTTCTTTCATTTTTATCAAGGCCTCTGCAAAATGAAAGAAGCAATCTGATTGGTTGCTATGGGCAACCGGGCAACTTTTCCATTGCACAGGTTTTGATAAATCTCCCCCATTGTCTTTTGTGTCTCCTGAGGTGACTGCTCCCACATTGGAGTTCCCAGTCACTCAGCAATTGCGTTACAAATTTTGGGGGGCTTTTTCTCCTTTTACCCCTTATGAAAAGGAAAAGTTGGGATCTACACCCCTCACGAAATGTAACAAGGGGTATGGTGAGCCTTAACCACTTAAGGACCTAGGGCGTATGGATACGCCTTGACGTCATGGTACTTAAGGACCCAGGGCGTATCCATACGCCCGTGGGAATTTCAGTCCCCGCCGCGTGCCGGGTGGGGACCGTGCCAGGGTGACTGCTGATATCAATCAGCAGGCACCCCGCGCAAATGCCCAGGGGGGGTCATCAGACTACGCCCCAACCCCCTCCCGTCGACGATCGGCGCAAATCGCAAGTGAATTCACATTTGCGATTTGCGCGGATTCCGGGTCATACGGGTCTATGGGGACCCGGTGACCCGGTATAGAAGTGGGATCGCGGTTGTCTAAGACACCCACGATCCCCCTGTAGGCATAGGAGTGAGGTAGCAGGGTTGCCACCCCTCCTATCCCTGCTATTGGTCTGCTATTGATCGTCAGAGGCGGCGTCCAATAGCAGACCGGGGGCGGGGGGGTTAACTTTCGTTTTCCCTGTCCTGCCCACCCACAATAGGCGGGGCAGAACGGGGAACCGAAGGGGACCGGGCGCCGATGTCCACTTACCGATCCGGAGGCTGCGGCGACGTTGATCGGCGGGCGGCGTGACGTGCGTCTGAAGAGGACGGCTCCCAGGATCATACGGAAGCCTGTAAGTTGATCTGGAGGGCTACAGTCTGAGACTGTGGTCTCTAACTGTTGCCCTCCAGATGTTGCAAAACTACAACTCCCAGCATGCCCAGACAGCTGTTTGGGCATGCTGGAATATGTAGTTTTGCAACAGCTGAAGGGCTGCAGTTTGAAACCACTATACAGTGGTCTCTAAACTATATCCCTCCAGATGTTGCAAAACTATAACTCCTAGCATGCCCACATAGCTGTTTGTTGTCTCGGCATGCTGGGAGTTGTAGTTGGGTACCTCCAGCTGTTGCATAACTACGTCTCCCAGCATGCCCTTCGGTGATTAGTACATGCTGGGAGTTGTAGTTTTGCAACAGCTGGAGGCACACTGGTTGGAAAATACTGAGTTAGGTAACAGAACCTAACTGAAGGTTTTCCAACCAGTGTGCCTCCATCTGTTGAAAAAGTACAACTCCTAGCATGCACGGTCTGTCAGTACATGCTGGGAGTTGTAGTTTTGAAACAGCTGGAGGTTTGCCCCCCCATGTGAATGTACAGGGTACATTCACACAGACAGGTTTACAGTAAATTTCCTGCTTCAAGTTTGGGCTGTGGCAAATTTTTCGCCGCAGCGCAAACTCCTAGCGGGAAACTCACCGTAACACGCCAGTGTGAATGTACCCTAAAAACACTACACTACACTAACACATAATAAAGAGTAAAACACTAATTATACACCCCCTTACACTGTCCCCCCAATAAAAATTTTAAATGTCTTGTACGGCAGGGTTTCCAAAACGGAGCCTCCAGCTGTTGCAAAACAACAACTCCCAGCATTTGTGGACAGCCACTGACTGTCCAGGCATGCTGGGAGTTTAGCAACAGCTGGAGGCACTCTGTTTGGGAATCACTGGTGTAGAATACCCCTATGTCCACCCCTATGCAATCCCTAATTTAGTCCTCAAATGCGCATGGCGCTCTCTCACTTCGAAGCCCTGTCGTATTTCAAGGAAACAGTTTAGGGCCATATATGGGGTATCGCCGTACTCGGGAGAAATTGCACTACAAATTTTGGGGGTCTTTTTTTCCTTTTACCGCTTGTGAAAAGGAAAAATTGGGGGCTACACCAGCCTGTTAGTGTAAAAAAATTAAAAAAATTACACTAACATGCTGGTGTTGCCCCATACTTTTTATTTCCACAAGCGGTAAAAGGAAAAAAAGACCCCCAAAATTTGTAACGCAATTTCTCCTGAGTACGGAAATACCCCAGATGTGGGCGTAAAATGCTCTGCGGACGCACAACAAGGCTAAGGAATGAGAGCGCACCATGTACATTTGAGGCTTAAATAGGTGATTTGCACAGGGGTGGCTGATTTTACAGCGGTTCTGACAAACGCAAAAAAAATAAATACCCACATGTGACCCCATTTTGGAAACTACACCCCACACCGAACGTGACAAGGGGTATAGTGAGCCTGAACACCCCACAGGTGTTTGACGAATTTTCATTAAAGTTGGATGGGAAAATTAAAAAAATTATATTTTTTCACTAAAATGCTGGTGTTACCCTACATTTTTCATTTTCACAAGGGAAAATAGGAAAAAAGCCACCCCAAATTTGTAACCCCATCTCTTCCGAGTAAGAACATACCCCATATGTGAATTTAAAGTGCTCTTCCGGTGAACTACAATGCTCAGAAGAGAAGGAGCGCCATTGGGATTTTGTAGAGAAAATTTGTCCGGAATTGAAGGCCACATGAGTTTACAAAGCCCCCATAGTGCCAGAACAATGGACCCCCGACACATGTGACCCCATTTTGGAAACTACACCCCTTACATAATGTAATAAGGAGTACACTGAGAATTTACGCCCCACAGGTGTCTGACAGATTTTTGGAACAGTGGTCCGTAAAAATGAAAAATTTAATTTTTCATTTGCACAGCCCACTGTTCCAAAGATCTGTGGGGTGTAAATACTCACTGCACCCCTTATTAAATTCTGTTAGGGGTGTAGTTTCCAAAATGGGGTCACATGTGGGGGGTCAACTGTTCTGGCACCACGGGGGGGGGGGTTTGTAAACGCACAAGGCCCCTGACTACCATTCCAAACGAATTCTCTTTCCAAAAGCTCAATGGCGCTCCTCCTCTTCTGAGCATTATAGTTCGCCAGCAGAGCATTTTACGTCCTAACATGGGGTATTTCCATACTCAGAAGAAACCCCTTGTAAAAATCTAAAATTTTGGGGAAAAACTGCATTTTAGTAAAAAACAAATTTTTTTTTCATTTACACATCCAACTTTAACGAAAAGTCGTCAAACACCTGTGGGGTGTTAAGGCTCAGCGGACCCCTTGTTACGTTCTTGAGGGGTGTAGTTTCCAAAATAGTATGCCATGTGGGTATTTTTTGCTGTTCTGTCACCACAGGGGCTTCCTAAATGTGACATGCCCCCAAAAAAACATTTCAGCAAAAGTTGCTTTCAAAAAGCCAAATGTGACTCCTTCTCTTCTGAGCATTGTAGTTCGCCCGCAAAGCATTTTACGTCCTAACATGTGGTATTTCCATACTCAGAAGAGATGGGGTTACAAATTTGGGTGGGCATTTTCTCCCATTACCCTTTGTAAAAATTGTAAATTTGGGGGAAAAACTGCACTTTAGTGTGAATTTTTTTTTTCATTTACACATTCGATTTTAACAAAAAGTTGTCAAAGGGTGTTAAGGCTAACTGGACCCCTTGTTACATGCCTTGAGGGGTGTAGTTTCCAAATGGTATGCCATGTGGTGTTTTCTGCTGTTCTGGCACCATAGGGGCTTTCTAAATGTGACATGCCCCCCAAAAACCATTTCAGAAAAATTCACTCTCCAAAATCCCATTGTCGCTCCTTCCCTTCTGTGCCCTCTACTGCGCCCGCCGAACACTTGACATACACATATGAGGTATTTCCTTACTCGAGAGAAATTGGGTTACAAATTTTGGGGGCTTTTTCTCTTATTACCACTTGTAAAAATTCAAAAACTGGGTCTACAAGAACATGCGAGTGTAAAAAATGAAGATTTTGAATTTTCTCCTTCACTTTGCTGCTATTTCTGTGAAACACCTAAAGGGTTAACACACTTACTGAATGTCATTTTGAATACTTTTAGGGGTGCAGTTTTTATAATGGGGTCATTTGTGGGGTATTTCTAATATGAAGGCCCTTCAAATCCACTTCAAAACTGAACTGGTCCCTGAAAAATTCAGATTTTGAAAATTTTGGGAAAATTAGAAAATTGCTGCTGAACTTTGAAGCCCTCTGATGTCTTCCAAAAGTAAAAACATGTCAACTTTATGATGCAAACATAAAGTAGACATATTGTTTATTTGAATCAATGTACAATTTATTTGGAATATCCATTTTCCTTATAAGCAGAGAGCTTCAAAGTTAAAAAATGCAAAATTTTCAATTTTCTCATAAATTTTTGGAATTTTTCACCAAGAAATTATGAAAGTATCGACAAAATGTTACCACTAACATAAAGTAGAATATGTCACGAAAAAACAATCTCGGAATCAGAATGAAATGTAAAAGCATCCCAGAGTTATTAATGCTTGAAGTGACAGTGGTCAGATGTTAAAAAAATGGCCGGGTCCTTAACACCTTAAGGACCGGAGGTTTTTCCGTTTTTGCATTTTCGTTTTTTGCTCCTTGCCTTTAAAAAATCATAACTCTTTCAAATTTACACCTAAAAATCCATATGATGGCTTATTTTTTGCGCCACCAATTCTACTTTGTAATGACATCAGTCATTTTGCCCAAAAATCTATGGTGAAGCGGAAAAAAAAATCATTGTGCGACAAAATTGAAAAAAAAAACACTGTTTTGTAACTTTTGGGGGCTTCCATTTCTACGTAGTACATTTTTCGGTAAAAATGACACCTGATATGTATTCTGTAGGTCCATACGATTAAAATGATACCCTACTTATATAGGTTTGATTTTGTCGGACTTCTGGAAAAAATCATAACTACATGCAGGAAAATTAATACGTTTAAAATTGTCATCTTCTGACCCCTATAACTTTTTTATTTTTCTGTGTATGGGGCGGTATGAGGGCTCATTTTTTGCGCCGTGATCTGAAGTTTTTAGCGGTACCATTTTTGCATTGATAGGACTTATTGATCACTTTTTATTCATTTTTAAATGATATAAAAAGTGACCAAAAATGCACTATTTTGGACTTTGGAATTTTTTTGCGCGCACGCCATTGACCGAGCAGTTTAATTAATGATATATTTTTATAATTCGGACATTTCCGCACGCGGTGATACCACATATGTTTATTTTTATTTTTATTTACACTGTGGTTTTTTTTTTATTGGAAAAGGGGGGTGATTCAAACTTTTAATAGGGGAGGAGTTAAATGATCTTTATTCACTTTTTTTTTTCACTTTTTTTTTGCAGTGTTATAGGTCCCATAGGGACCTATAACACTGCACACACTGATCTTCTATGTTGATCACTGATTTCTCATAAGAAACCAGTGATCAACGATTCTGCCGGATGACTTCTCATGCCTGGATCTCAGGCACTGAGCAGTCATTCGGCGATCGGACAGCGAGGAGGCAGGAAGGGGCCCTCCCGCTGTCCTGTCAGCTGTTCGGGATGCCGCGATTAGCCGCGGCTATCCCGAACAGCCCGACTGAGCTAGCCGGGAACTTTCACTTTCACTTTTAGCCGCGCGGCTCAGCTTTGAGCGCGCGGCTAAAGGGTTAATAGCGCGCGGCGCCGCGATCGGTGCTCCGCGCTATTAGAGGCGGGTCCCGGCTTCACTATGACGCCGGGCCCGCCATGATATGACGCGGGGTTACTGTGTAACCCCGCGTTATATCAGAAGAGCAGGACCAAGGACGTACCGGTACGTCCTTGGTCCTTAAGGGGTTAAAGGACAAGTCTCACAGTAAACAATTGTTCAGCTTTTAGTGCAGAAGGTAAAGTTATATAGGTTTGTAAATCACTTCCATTACCAATGCTGCTTAGAAACAAGCTTTTTCTGCATTCTTCTGTCTGACAGGAAATTCAGCTGTTCCAGGTTTTCATGACTTTCGACCCCCTATTCAGGCTGTTATCAGCAGCATCCAGGGGCTGTGACGTGACAATTACCCAGAAAACCCCTGTGCTGCAGAGAGCTCCCTGAGCTGGGCCTTAGCCCCTCCCATCTGATGAATATTCACACTGTCCTCCCTCTGTTCTGCAGTGATTGGCTGAGCAGCACTGCCTATATGTCGGCTGATTCAGATCATAGTTCTCTCCCCTCTCCTTGCTAATGTTTTTACACTGATAACGGAGGAGAGGGGGGAGGGGAGGGAGCTGCCAGCGTAGGGCTGTCACACTGAGAATGGAGGGGAGGGAGAGTAGAGTTGTCACACTGAGCACTGGGGAGAGAGGAGTGCAGGGCAGAGGAGAGGGGGAGGTGATTGTGCCAGTGTAAAGCTGTTTCATTGAGAGGAGGAGGGGGAGGGAGTGATTTTACAGTGTGAAACTGCAGCTTCAACTCCAGGGTCCCTCTCTCTGAGCACTGAGATTACATTTTGTTTCCTCGTGGCCCCCCTGCTGTATAGGGCTATGATTGGAGCTCCGTGTTATGTGGGAGGGAGCTAGCAGAGCTGTGGGAGTGGCTAACATAAGTTAGGGGTGGTAACAAGCTCTCTGCTCAGGCAGCTGAGAGCAGGAAATGTGAGCAGTGCATGCAGGGAAATGTAGTCTTTGAGATCACAGGCATAGCCACCATAACCAGGAAGTAACTGGAATTTATGAGCTGAATAGCCGGTGAATGGGGGCCGGAAAAAAAATCACAAACATGTCAGAGAGGTGGTAGGTGAATATACTATGGAATGGCTAGGTATTTTTTTTCTTTGCTGCATGGGATATCTTCTTTAAGGTATATTTGGGCTGGGTCCTTAAGGGGTTAATACCCCACAGGTGTTTGACGAATTTCCGTTAAAGTTGGATGGGAAAATGAAAAAAAAATATTTTTTACTAAAATGCTGGTGTTACCCTAAATTTTTCATTTTCACAATCGAAATTGGGAAAAAAAGTCCCGCAAAATTTGTAACCCCAGTAAGTATGAAAATATCCCATATGTGGATGTAAGGTGCTCTACGGGCGAACTACAATGCTCAGAAGAGAAGGAGCGCCATTGGGCTTTTGGAGAGAAAATTTGTCCGGAATTGAAGGCCACGTGCGTTTACAAAGCCCCCATAGTGCCAGAACAATGGACACCCCCCCCCCACACACACACGGGGGACCCCTTGCATAGCCCACTGTTCCAATGATCTATCAAATGCCAGTGGGGTGTAAATGCTCACTGCACCCCTTATTACATTCTGTGAGGGGAGTAGTTTCCAAAATGGGGTCACATGTAGGGGGGTTCCACTGTTCTGGCAACACGGGGGGCATTGTAGTGCGCCCGCAGTGCACTTGACGTCCACACATGGGGTATTTCCATACTCAAAAGAGAATGGGTTACATATTTTGGGGGACATTTTCTCCTATTACCCCTTGTAAAAATGTAAAATTTGGGGAAAAAACTGTATTTTAGTGAAAAAAAAAATAAAACATTTATTTACACATCCAACTTTAATGAAAAGTCGTCAAACATCTGTGGAGTGTTAAGGCTCACTGGACCCCTTGTTCCGTTCCTTGGGGGGTGTAGTTTCCAAAATGGTATGCCATGTGTTTTTTTTTTTTTTGTTTGCTGTTCTGTCACCATAGGGGCTTCCTAAATGTGACATGCCCCCCAAAAACCATTTCAGAAAATTTCACTCTCCAAAACCCCATTGTCGTTCCTTCCCTTCTGAGTCCTCTAGTGCACCCACAGAGCACTTTACATCCAAATATGAGGTATTTCCTTACTCGAGAGAAATTGGGTTACACATTTAAGGGTAATTTCCCTCCTTTTACCCCTTGTAAAAATTCAAAAACTGGGTCTACAAGAACATGCGAGTGTAAAAAATTAAAGGGGTACTCCGGTGAAAACCTTTTTTCTTTTAAATCAACTGGTGGCAGAAAGTTAAACATATTTGTAAATTACTTCTATTAAAAAATCTTAATCCTTCCTGTACTTATTAGCTCCTGAATGCTACAGAGAAAATTCCTTTCTTTTTTGAACATTGATGACATAACGAGCACAGTGCTCTCTACTGACATCTCTGTCCATTTTAGCAACCATGCATAGCAGATGTATGCTAAGGGCAGCATGGTGGCTCTGTGGTTAGCACTGCTGCCTTGCAGTGCTGGGGACTTAGGTTCAAATCCCACTAAGGCCAACAATAAATAAAGTATTATTATAATAACGTCAGCAGAGAGAACTGTGCTCGTGATGTCATCAGAGAACATTCCAAAAAGAAAAGAATTTCCTCTGTAGTATTCAGCAGCTAATAAGTACAGGAAGGATTAAGATTTTTTAATAGAAGTAATTTACAAATATGTATAACTTTCTGCCACCAGTTGATTTAAAAGAAAAAAGGTTTTCACCAGAATACCCCTTTAAGATTTTGAATTTTCTCCTATACATTGCTGCTATTCCTGTGAAACACCTAAAGGGTTAACACACTTACTGAATGTCATTTTGAATACTTTGAGGGGTGCAGTTTTTATAATGGGGTTATTTATGGGGTATTTCTAATATGGAGGCCCCTCAAATCCACTTAAAAACTAAACTGGTCAATTTTGAAAATGTTGTGAAAAATTGGAAAATTGCTGCTGAACTTTGAAGCCCTCTGATGTCTTCCAAAAGTAAAAACATGTCAACTTTATGATGGAAACATTAAGTAAATATATTGTATTTGTGAGTTAATATATAATTTATTTAGAATATCAATTTTCCTTATAAGCAGAGAGTTTCAAAGTTTTAAAAAAATGCAACATTTTCTAAATTTTCATCAATTTTTGATGCAAGTATCAACGCAAATTTACAACTAACATAAAGTAGAATATGTCACGAAGAAACTATCTCGGAATCATAATGAAAAGTAAAAGCATCCCAGAGTTATTAATGCTTAAAGTGACAGTGGTCAGATTTGCAAAAAAGAGCTGAGTCCTTAAGGGGTACTCCGTTAGAAATTTTTTTTTTTTAAATCAACTGGTGCCAGAAAGTTAAACAGATTTTTAAATGACTTCTTAAATCTGAATTTCTGGGAGAATGAGTTGGGTTTCATAGCTAACCTATTGCCTGGAATGATTTCCCTTCTGTGTTCTGTACAGGGAGCCCAGGCTGATGAACTGACCATCACTCAAGGTGAAAGACTGGAGGTCATAGAGGATGGAGATGTGGAGGAGTGGGTGAAGGTCAGTCCTATTTGTCTATGTTAGAGTTCACCCATCTATACTTTTAATACCAGTCATGGTCATCAGTTACTTAGCTTTTATATTAGTGCAGAGATGCCCTACAATATGTCTACATTTTAGGTACAATACATGTTGAGGTTAACAGAACTGCTCATTGTTGTGCAAGAAAGTCTAGAAAATACACTGCAAAGGAAAAAATTGGGCACCTAACTATGTCTGGTAGTGGTCTGTGCTTACTTTGATATGAGAAGTATCGGTGCAGCCCCCGGGGTGATGCCTCCGAGACAGGGACATACCATCACTGCCAGGCCCCCTACTGATGTCATACTATGCCCCCTCCATTCATTCCTATTGGAGGGGGCCTGGTATGACATCCCATAGACATGAATGGAGGGGGCGTGGCCGTGATGTCACTAGGGAGGTGTTGCCGTGACATCCCTGTCCCAGAGGCAGCTCCTGGCACAGAATGCTGGGGACTGCAATGAGATATTGAGGGTCCCAAGCAGCGGGACCCCTGCAATCATACAGTTTATCCCCTATCCTTTTGATAGGGGATAAGATCTATAAATCTAGAATACCCCTTTAACTCTGATCTCCAGTTATACTGGGTGTATACAGAGGCTAAAAAACAGATCTTGTCTCTGTGTTCTAGAATCTTCTGTGCAACACTTATCCTTAACAGTACCCCAAAAATGTCAGTAGATGGCAGTGCTGCTTAGCTTATAGATCTAAATTCAGTGTGGGTGGTAACTATATGGTAACTCTTTCACTGCCTGTCAGGAATACTGGTACAGGTAATAAAAAGTAAATAACGTAAAAAAGAAAAGAAAAATACTATATATATATATATATATATATATATATATATGTTATATATATATATATATATATATATATATATATATATTAGATTACTGAACAAGAGAAGAGGGCACTGTAGTAGTTTGTAACAAGAGAGCTCAGACCGCAGTCACTAATAGTGAACAGCTGTCAGTAATGGTCTGTCCCTGGGGAGGAGGAGAGTCCTAGTGCCTGTGAGTCCTTATGGTTCTGGGGACCAAAGAAGCCCAAAGTCATAAATCAAGTACCAACAAAAGAACAAACAGGGTACCCGCACTCACCGCAGGGCTGCAGTAGCTCGACTCCTCTGGCAACGACGGACGACCAGATCTCAGACACAAAGCAGGGCGCTCAGAAGCGAGGCGACTGCCAGCGAAGTTTCGCGTTAGTTGCGCTTCTTCCGGCCTAGAGTGTGATATGTATATATTGGGGCTGCACGATATGTGGAAAATGTGCGATTGCGATTATGGGCTTCAATATTGCGATTTCAATATGCGATGCGATAAATAAATGGTGAAATCCCCCCATTTCATGTCCAATCTCCCCAATTCCACATCTATCCACCTATTTTATGTCCACCGCCCATTTCACATCTCCCCCATTTAATTTCTATCTCCCCTGTCAGATTCTCTCCCCATGGTCACATCTTCCCCCATCACATTCTTCCCCTCCGTCACATTCTTCGCCATATCACATCTCACCCCAGTCACATTCCCCCCTATCACATTCTCCCCCCTCTTGTCACATTCTCATCCACCTGTCACATTCTCCACCCCCCCCCATTACATTCTCCCCCCCTGTCACATTCCCCCCATCACATTCCCCCACGTCACAATCTCCCCCCTTTCACAATCTCCCCCCCCCCCTTTCACAATCTCCTCCCCCCAGTCACAATCTCTCCTCCTGTCTTAGTTCCCCCCCCCGTCACATTCTCCCCCCAGTCACATTCTCCCTCCTCCTCTGTCACATTCCGCCCCCTGTCACATTGTCCCCCCTTGTCACATCCCACCCATCACATTCTCCCCCCTGTCACATTGTCCTTCCCCCCCCTCGTCACATTCTCCCCCCTATCGCATTCTCCCCCCTGTCACATTCTCCCCCCTATCGCATTCTCCCCCTGTCACATTCTCCCCCCTGTCACATTCCCCCCCCCACCCCTGTCACATTCCCCAGCAGCATCGGAAAAGTTGCCCGTAGCAACCAATCAGATTGCTTCTTTAATTTTTGCAGAGGCCTTGTTAAAAAGGAAAGAAGCAAGCTGATTGGTTGCTATGGGCAACTGGGCAACTTTTCCTCTGGACAGGTTTTGATAAATCCCCCCCAATATCTCCCTTTGGGATACTTGGGGTATTAGCCATAAAGACACATGAATATAATATAGTGTTGTAATGTCCCCAGCTTCCTAACCATCATTATAAAGAAGCACATATACAAATGGTGGCAGCCACAGCCTTTATTGACAGCAAATATGGTAGAAAATGGATGGGGTTAGGGTATTAGGGTTTTTTCTTCCTGAATAGCCTTTTACCCATCCGATTGTCCTCAGTCTGAATGATGACAGGATGATAATAATCCGACCATGCTGGACACACAAAGCTAAAATCATTAAAGATCTTGTGAGTTTTAGCTGTGATTTCCAATGGTTGTTCCACAAGCTGCCCAGTTTCTTCAGCATTTGGGTAAATCATAGCAGGAGCTGCCGTCATGTTTGCTGGGGGTCTCATCCTTCTGGCTTCCACATCATTCCAGTTAATGTCTGCAAAAAACTGATGTGTCCTGATGTTGCATGTAACTCCTAACCTCTGAAACTGGTCTTTACAAAGCAGTCCTCTTATGATGTCTACTGAGTCAGGAGTCAGGAACCATGGGTAAAATGCATCATGATCATTTATCATGTAAACTGTAAGCCGTCCAGTTAGCATTTTATAGAGGATGACGCCAATGGAATAGTAGTCCACTCCTCTCCCATGTGCCTTGTTCTTTACAAGTTCTGGGGCTGCGTACCCCGGTGTACCTCTGATCTTCAGGAATACATCTCTCGCAGCAAGGCCAAAATCTGTTATTTTGATGTGGCCATCTTGGGTTAGAAGAATGTTTCCCGGTTTGAGGTCCCTATGGACAATGTCTTTACTGTGTAAGAACTGTACGCCACAAACCACCTCAGCTGTGATAAATGTTGCTGTTCTGACACCAAGAGGACTGTACCTTAGGATAAAGTCATTCAGATCCCCTCTGGTGGCCACCTCCATAACATAGTAGACACTTCTTAGTGATTGGAAGGCTGCCAGGCCATGGATTAAATAAGGGCACTGGTGGGAGAGTTGGAGGACATGGCGCTCTATGAACGTGTGTCCATATCTTGTGAACCACTTCTTGTTTGTTTCTTTAATGGCCACATATTCTTTTCGTATGATGTCTCTTCCTAAGTAGACTTTGCCATAACCTCCTTTCCCAAGTATACTGTGTAAAGTGAAGCAGTGTAGTGATAGGGGGACTGTTTTAGATGACGTACCAGGCTGTAGGATGGTATGATCTCCCTCATCATCTTTTTGCTGCTCCTTAGATGTACTTGGTCCTGGGGTTTCCTCTCTGACCACATATGATCCTCTCCATTTTAGATCAGCAAGCCACTTCCAAGGTGCCTGTAGTTTGACTAACGCGACCCTTGGACATTTCTTGGCTTCATGTGCTGATTGCTTGTGACCTGGTTCGGAGGAAATGTCTGGAGTTTCCTCATTGAGTACATATGATCCTCTCCAGTTTAGGTCAGCAAGCCACTTCCAAGGTGCCTGTAGCTTGACTAACGAGACCCTTGGACATTTCTTGGCTTCATGTGCTGATTCCTTGTGACCTGGTTCAGAGGAAATGTCTGGAGTTTCCTCATTGAGTACATATGATCCTCTCCATTTTAGGTCAGCAAGCCACTTCCATGGCGTCTGCAGATGGGCTAAGACACTTGGCCTTTTCTTGGCTTTCTCCAGTCCCTGATTATTACAAGAGGTCCTACCTTTGCTGTCCATCACATTAATGTTGCTGGGTCCTGGGAGTTCACTCAAACTTCTCTTCTCTTTGTCAGAAGTTCTTCTCATCCAGGTCCCAGGGTTTCGCAGGTAACCTAAGAACCTGTTCTTTTTTGGTTTCTTAGTCTCCTGGCCATTATCTCTCTGCTCGATGGCAGTTTTGTTCTCCTTCTTCTCTCCTTCTTTTTCTAAATGATTTCTCTTCTTTGTTGCCTTCATTGTATGAAGAATGCGAAGAAAAATATCTCTCTAGAATCGCAGATATCGCAAGTGAGCACTCACATATAACTTTCCTGAGTAAGTAGTAGCAAGTGAATGAGGGAAAGTCATCAGCTTCGTCTGTCTGAATAGAACCTTCATGATGTCATTGTGATGTCATCAACTGGATTTTATACTTCAGTAAGTGGAGGGATAGAGAGAAATATATATATATTGTTTTTTTACATGTATATGTATGTATAAAAAAAATATAAATTTTAACTCACAGTCTTTAAGTGTATCTTTGCAATCATATTGGTGGAGTGCTGCAGTGACGGTTGACCTTCTGGAAGTTTCTTTTATCCGTACTCATCTGTTTCCTTCCTGATGTCAATATGGCTCTCAGTGTACTATAGCAATACAGATCACCATCCTTTCCAGCTTTTTCGAGGCAGATGGAACTATACAGGTTGGTCATCATGGTCGTCTTGGTCATCATCATCACTGTCTATGTGGGGCTTTTGAAAACATTTTCATTGATAGCCACCATTGGTGGACATCCAATGTAGTGTTATTTAACAATACCTAGATGACCCCATATTTATTTAGAACAGAGATGTAGTGGATCTTTTGGACCCTTTTTATTTTCATCATACTTTAATGTTAACCCTTGGGGTAATCAGTTTCACAAGTCATTTTAGTAAGGAGAGTGTTGAATTCTTGGACTTCATTCTCCATAGCACCGTCTCCCGTGTGTGACCCAGCGCCATGTAGAGACGGGTGCTGTGGATATGGGAAGCTCTGTCATATAGCATCTATAGACTATTGACTATGGTGCCCAATGCTGCATGGTAGCCATCTGTCTACAAAACATTAGCTTTAAGAAATACTACCAAATGATACAGGACACAGTTGGCTATTTTCCTTCTCATGTGTCGGATGAAATGTTCTCTATTAAATATTATATAAACTGTCCATCCATCTATATTATACAGTATTCTATATCTAATAGAGTGCAGGTATAAACAACAATATGTGGGGCATACCACCCAGCCCCTACATTGTCACTTAATCATAGATGGAATATAACATTAAAATCAAGAAATACACAGGTCTCTGAATGTAAAGGTGTACTCTGCCCCTAGACATCATATCCCTAATCCATAGTATAGGGGTAAAATGTAAAATCGCTGAAATTCCAGCCACAGGAACCCCCAGGACCTCCGGCCTGACACCCAAGTAATCTGCTGCACAGAGGGAACTCCACTCCGTGCCATATTACGAGCGACCACAACCGTCACCCCCTCCCATAGACATTAAGAAAGGGGTAGCGATGACCACGGCCACCGGCAGCCTAGGGCAGCTGGGGTTCTGAACATAAAATGCCAGGGTGCTGGACCGAGATCGCGTGGGTCCAGCGTACTAACCCCCAGCGAACCGACATCTTATCCCCAAACCTTTGTATAGGGGATAAGATGTCTAGGGGCGGAGTACCCCTTTAAACACACTTTGATAATCCTGACAAGATGGCCAAAAGAACACATTCTGACAAAATTACACAAAATATCCAATAGATTTTTTTTAGCTTTTTATTTAGTTTTTATTTTATTTTATTTTCTCATATACAATCCATAGAATCCCAAAATACCCATAAAACCCATAAACACTTTGGACAAATTAAAAACTGTGGTGGCGGAACACGAGATATGATGAAACAAATGGTAAATCTACATAAGAGGAAATGACAGACATACAATACAAATTGTATGTGCCCGGAATCTAAAGATATTCCAAATATTGTAGATAATTAATCTGAACAATTGCACAAATATCCAAATATATTTTATATGCTATATACTATAAAGCACATGGGCCCAATAAATAGAAATAACACTGCACAGTGCATAAGTAAAATTACTATTAAAGCAATGCTGCCTGTCCCCTGGTAGGGACCCGCACCCTAGGGTCTGTAGGACACTCTTCACCTCGTGCTCTTTCATCTCACCCTCCGGCGCGTTTCTCTACAGACGATTGTGCAAATATATATTAAATATATGGCCATAAATATATATATATATATATATATATGTGTGTTAGTTATACTGTTGGACAATCTATTTTAGGGATGTTCTGTATATCTCCCAATGTTTTTACTGTCCATCTGATATTTTACACCGTAATAGCCACCTTAAATAGTTTACACAAAGTTTGTCTTTTAAATTGCAGTACTGAAAATGACCACTTGATGTCCCCACGAGCTACCGAATTTCCTCTCCACAATGGAGAATTCCCTTTCCCTGCTCCCCCTTTATCTCTTAGAGTTAAATATATAGTTGAATCTCAGGCTCCGAAGTCTTTGATGCCCTTTCTTTCACTATTTGTAATAATGAAATCCCATAAAATGTTCTTTATATAACACGGTCTTCATGGTGATCATCTAGCCAGAAGTATAATGTCCTTCACAATTTAGCAATAAAGTTGATCTTTATTAATATTCTTATTAGTGTGTCCTCTCTGCAGAGTCCTTTATAGCAACAGAACAGCAACCGGCTTGGATCTGGACAAATAAAACATAAATCT
Organism: Hyla sarda; assembly: GCF_029499605.1. Lineage (NCBI taxonomy): Eukaryota > Metazoa > Chordata > Amphibia > Anura > Hylidae > Hyla > Hyla sarda. The sequence goes on along the minus strand of NC_079192.1, from coordinate 378,655,789 downwards.
TTTAGATAGATTTACTGAAATCTGAAGTTTGTTTTGAATGAAAAGAGTTAAGTGGTTCATTAGCTAAAGCAGAGTTTTTTAACCAGGGTGCCTCCAGCTGTGGCAAAACTACAACCCGTCCGGGAATGCTTGGAGTTGTAATTTTGCCACAGCTGGAGGCACCCTGGATGGGAAACACTCAGCGAAAGTTTTCAGTATATTCTTAGCATTAATTGTCAAGATCTCTGCTTGCTGTCATTCAATAGAAGCCATAAAAATCAGTCCTGGTCATGTGATGTGCTCACAGCCTCATGGCTTGTATCAACACCTTGTCACATGCTATATAACTATAAGGTAGGGTATATAGTGAACATTGAACACTTATGTGCTGAATTCTTTTTTACTGATAGATTTTACACTAATTATAGTTTTAGTATATTAGTATAATATATATATATATATATATATTTAGTATATATGTGTGGTTGCATATATAAGCTGAAAAATCATTGCTACAATGCTTTTGAATGGGGTTTCAGGGTTTGTTCACACAGGCGGATTTACTGTAGAATTTTTGCAGGATATTTGCTGCAGAAACTCTGCAACGAATTTTACTACCATTGACAAATTTGCTACTATTGTGGATTTTCTGCTGATTCATTAAAGGGGTACTCCACTGAAAAACATCTTATCCCCTATCCAAAGGATAGGGGTAAAATGTCTGATAGCAGGGGTCCCGCCTTCCGCGTTCGTGACGTCATGCTAAGCCCCCTTCATTCATGTCTATGGGGGGGGGGCGTGAGGAGGCCTCCTCCCATAGACATGAATGGAGGGGGCATGGTGGCTGTAGTCACCAGTCATCCAGCATGGAGCAGAGTTCTGATGATTGGGGTTCCGTGCCGGAGATCGCAGGGTCCCCATCGGCGGGACCACCACGTTCGGACATCTTATCACCTATCCATTGGATAGAGGATAAAATGTTTTTTGGTGGAGTGCCCCTTTAACCTCTTGGGGACGAAGGGTGTACCTGTATGCCCGTGGGAATTTCGGTCCCCGCCGCGCAGCGGGTGGGGACCGGGATGCCTGGTGAAATCATTCAGCAGGCATCCAGTGCAAATGCCTGGGGGGGTTCCTGAGACCCCCCCCCCCCGGTCGGCAATTGCCGCAAATCGCTGATCAATTCAGATCGGCGACTTGCTGCTATTCCGGGCTGATCGAGTCTCTGATGACCTGATAGCCCGGAAAATAGGGATGATCGGAGCTGTGAGAGACAGCCCCGATCATCCTAGAGGATAGGAGGGAGATGGCAGGGTGCCACCTCCTCCTATCCCCTGCGATTGGCCAATCGGTGTACTGATTGGCGAATCGCAGGGCAGGGGCAGGGTGAACGTTCATTTCCCCCTCTGCCCTCCACTGGATTTCGGGGCAGAGCGGGGGAAAGATGGCGGCAATGTGCAGGGGCCATGGGTGCGGCGGGAACCGGCAGCCGTTACTTCGGGACCGGCGGCAGTCACGCGGGGAACAGGACCGGCGGCAGAAAAGTGGTGCGGCGGCGGTGTCAGATGCTGCAGTGAAGATCACCTTGATCTTCACTGCAGCTTCTAGGAGTTTCAAAAGTACAACTCCCAGCATGCCCAAACAGCCTTTGGCTGTCTGAACATGCTGGGAGTTGTAGTTTTGCAACATCTGGAGGGCCATAGTTTGAAGACCACTGTGCAGTGGTCTCCAAACTGTGTCCTTCCAGATGTTGCAAAACTACAACTCTCAGCATGCCCAGACAGTCCAGGCATGCTGGGAGTTGTAGTTCTGTAACATCTGGCCCTTCAGATGTTGTAGAACTACAACTCCCAGCATGCCTGGACAGTCTCAGCATGCTGGGAGTTGTAGTTTTGCAACATCTGGAAGGGCCCAGTTTGGAGACCACTATACAGTGGTCTCCAAACTGTAGTGTGCCAGATGTCGATTCAAAGCATGCTGAGACTGTCCAGGCATGCTGGGAGTTGTAGTTCAGCAACATCTGGCCCTTCAGATGTTGCCGAACTGCAGCTCCCAGCATGTCTGGGCATGCTTGGAGTTGAAGTTTTTTAACATCTGGAGGGCTACAGTTTGGAGACCACTACACAGTGGTCTCCAAACTGTTTTCCTCCAGTTGTTGTATAACTACAACTCCCAACATGTCCTTCGGCTGTCTGGGCATGCTGGGAGTTGTAATATTGCAACAACTGGAGCACACTGGTTGGGAAACATTGTATTTTTCCTAACTCAGTGTTTCCCAACCTGTGTGTCTCCTGCTGTTGCAAAACTGTAACTTCCAGCATGCACTGACAGACCATGCATGTTGGGAGTTGTAGTTTTGCAACAGCTGGAGGCACGCGGGTTGGGAAACACTGAGTTAAGAAACAGACAGTGGTGCGGAAACATTGCGGTAGTCTATTACCTAACTCAGTGTTTCCCAATCCCAACCAGTGTGCCTCCAGCTGTTGCATAACTACAACTCCCAGCATCCACGGTCTGCCAGTGCATGCTGGGAGTTGTAGTTTTGCCCAGCCGTCCCCTACGGGAATGTACAGGGTACATTCACACGGGCGAGGGTTTATAGCAAGTTTCCCGCTTCAAGTTTGAGATGCCGCAAATTTTCCGCTGCAGCTGGAAACACACTGTAAACCTTCGCCCGTGTGAATGTAGACTAAAAACACTACACTAACCCGTGAATAAAGAGTAAAACACTACATATACATTACACCTTTACACTTGTTTTCTGTTATTTTGAAAATGTAAATGATGGAAATAAAATCAAACTTTTGTTGACACATTATAAGAATGTCTAATCTGTAATTTGATGCCTTTTGGAGATTTTTCCTTCTTTCCTTGGCTTCTTTATGCACATTAATACAAATTTTTACCTGGGGTGCCCAAACTTTTGATCCCCACTGTATACTTTATACAGGAGGATCACAGCGGGTGTCAGAAGTGACTTCCGCTGTGATCTTTTCTTAACTGCAGGTACTACTGCTCCAAACATGGAGCACACTCTGCTCCATGCTGGGAGCTGTAGTACCTGCCTTAATAGACAGATCGCAACAGGTGTCAGAAGTTATCATCCTGATGTGAATTTTATATATCTACTGCCCAGCAAGAAATTACAGTGAGTCTGCAATGCGTACATTGCCGGCTCACTTAACCCCTTGCTGAGCGGTGCACTATGCGCCAGCCTGGCAAGGAAAGAGTTAAATTACACTACTGGATAGTGTAGGTTAACCCTTTGGGCAGTATACACTATATACAGCTATCTATAGATAGCTGTATATAGTGTATACAGAAGATGAAGAAGTCTCCTTACCTCCCTCCAGTACCGGCTGCGTCGGTGTAGCTTCGCCCCCTAGTGATGACATCATTAGGGGGTGGAGCTACAGGTGGGAGCCAGGTCTGAGGCTCTGTTCACATTGTCCGTTTTGTATAATGTGAATAGACCCTTCTGGCAGTGTCTTCCCAGACAGGGAGACTCTAGCTGTTGCTAAACTACAACTCCCAGCATGCCCAGGCAGCCAAAGGAGTCTGTCTGGGCATGCTGGGAGTTGTAGTTTTGCACCAACTGGAGGCTCCCTGTTTGAGTAGACATTGCATTATGGGTGCTCTCCCCAGCGGAGGGTGCCAAAAATGTCATAACCATTTTTTTGTGTTTCTTTTCTTCTTCTCATTTCAGATCCATGTATGCGGAGGATTACGGCGGATTCGATGGATTATGGCGGATGAACTGGGTTTTTTTCTTTTAATAAAATGGTAACGAGGGCTGTGGGATTTTTTTAAATAGAATTTTCAAGCTTAGTAGTGGAAGCCGGTCTTATTGACGGAATCCATTACTAAGCCCGGGATTAGCGTTAGCCCCAAAAATAGCTAGCACTAACCTCCAATTATTACCCCGGCACCCACCGCCACATGGGGTGCCGGGTAGAGCCTGTACCAACAGGCCTGGAGCGTCAAAAATGGGGCTCCTGGGCCTAGGCGGTAACAGGCTGCATTATTTAGGCTGGGGAGGGCAATAGTGTTGCTCGCCAATATTTGCAATTTGAATTTTAATCGCGAATATCGCATATTCGCGAATATTACTAATATAGCACTATATATTTGTAATTACGAATATTCGCTTTTTTTCCCCATGTAAAACAGTAAGATAAGCAGGGCCGTCTTGGCAGCACAGTGGATGGGAGACCACCACGGGTTTGAGTCCCGGGGTGGGACATAGTTTTACAGTGTTATGGTTTAACTTTACTTTCCTGGAAAAGCTGCTGAGTTGCCCATAGCAACCAATCAGATCGCTTCTTTCATTTTTGAAAAAGCCTCTGAAAAATGAAAGACGCGATCTGATTGGTTGCTATGGGCAACTCAGAAACTTTTCCTCTTGACAGGTTTTGATAAATCTCCCTCTATGGTGGAGATTCATCAAAACCAGTGTAGAGGAAGAGTTGTGCAGTTGCCCATAGCAACCAATCAGATTGCTTCTTTCATTTTTCACAAGGCCTCTGCAAAATTAAAGAAGCGATCTGATTGGTTGCTATGGGCAACTCAGAAACTTTTCCTGCAAAAGTTTCTGAGTTGCCCATAGCAACCAGATTGCTTCCTTCATTTTTCAGAGGCCTTTTCAAAAATGAAAGAAGCAATCTGATTGGTTGCTATGGGCAACTGCACAACTCTTCCTCTACACTGGTTTTGATGAATCTCCACCATAGAGGGAGATTTATCAAAACCTGTCCAGAGGAAAAGTTTTTGAGTTGCCCATAGCAACCAATCAGATTGCTTCCTTCATTTTGCAGCGGCCTTGTGAAAAATTAAAGAATCAATCTGATTGGTTGCTATGGGCAACTCAGCTGCTTTTCCAGGAAAGTAAAGTTAAACCACAGCACTGTAACACTCTGTCTGACCCTGGGACTCGAACCCGTGGTGGCCTCCCATCTACTGTGCTGCCGAGACGGTCCTGCTTATCTTACTGTTTTACATGCCGTGAGATCCCCATAGAGCACAATGGGCAAAAAATCACAGAGTTAATTCACCAGTCACAGTTCCCTATACTTTTAAATAAGGGAGGACTCAATATTCGCGAATATGCGCATATGCGGAAAACCAGTGTAGAGGAAGAGTTGTGCAGTTGTCCATAGCAACCAATCAGATTGCTTACTTCATTTTTGAAAAGGCCTCTGAAAAATGAAAGAAGCGCTCTGATTGGTTGCTATGGGCAACTCCGAAACTTTTCCTCTAGACAGGTTTTGATAAATCTCCCTCTATGGGGGCGATTCATCAAAACCAGTGTAGAGGAAGAGTTGTGCAGTTGCCCATAGCAACCAATCAGATTGCTTCTTTCATTTTTGAAAAGGCCTATGAAAAATGAAGGAAGCAATCTGGTTGCGATGGGCAACTCAGAAACTTTTCCAGGAAAAGTTTCTGAGTTGCCCATAGCAACCAATCAGATCGCTTCTTTCATTTTGCAGAGGTCTTGTGAAAAATTAAGCAAGCGATCTGATTGGTTGCTATGGGCAACTTAGCTGCTTTTCCAGTAAAGTAAAGTTAAACCACAGCACTGTAACACTCTGTCCCACCCTCGGACTCGAACCCATGGTGGTCTCTCATCCACTGTGCTGCTGAGACAGTCCTGCTCATCTAATTGTTTCACATGCTGTGAGATCCCCATAGACCACAATAGGCCTATTGGTTTCAATGGGCAAAAAAAATCAGTTAATGCACTTGTCATAGTTCCCTATACCATTAAAGAAGGGAGGGCTCAATATTCGAGAATATGCGCGTATATTTTCGCATATGCGAAAAAACTAATATAACGAGTATGCGAATTTGGCGAATATATGACGAATATTCTTCCATATATTCGCGAAATATCGCGAATTCGAATATGACCTATGCCACTCATCACTAGAGGGCAAGTAACAATGGTCCTCACCCACCCTGGTAACGTCAGGCTGTTGCTGCTTGGTTGGTATCTGGCTGTATAAAAATACGGAGAACCCTATGCATTAAATAAATAAAAAAACGCATAGGGTTCCCCATATCATTTATTTTCGGCACAATACCAACCAAGCAGCAACAACCTGACGTTACCAGTGAGGGTAACTGTATACTATACAGCCGGGGGAGGTGAGTAATGATGCTGTACATCACTCCTCATCACCTTACACTCTGTGGACTGGGCACTCAGCATCCAACCCACAGAGTGGTACCCTGAAGGAAGTAAAAAAACTGCCACAGGGGACAAAACTGGCTGTTTCCATACACCAGGAAAAACACCAGAAAAACATTTTTGCTGGTGGGTAAAAAAACTCAGTGGAATCCTAGTAGGGTTGCCACCTTTCCCTCAGAAAAATACCGGTCATGGGTGTGGCTATGTGGGGGTGGAGCTACAAAAGGGGAGGGGCCAGATTGCACAGGGGCTGAGGGATCAGGGGTTTAAGAAATGGCATGGGGGATGGGAGGGGGGTTTAAGAAATGGCATAGGGGATTGGAGGGATACAATATATATGTGGGGGGAATTTTCCTATATCGCACAAAAAAAATTACATTTAGAGAATACCTATCAAAACCCTATTTATGCCAGCAGCGGCGGAAGTGGTGGTGCGCGACAGCAACGCTGGCTCTCTCTGATGACGAGTGACGTCCCCCTGCGCAACGTCAGATAAACAGGCTAATCACACAGTATCACACATGACAGGATTAGATGCACAGGCTCAGCAGACAGTATCACACATAACAGGATTAGATACACAGGCTCAGCAGACAGTATCACACATGACAGATTTAGATGCACAGGCTCAGCAGACAGTATCACACATGACAGGATTAGATGCACAGGCTCAGCTCACAGTATCACACATGACAGGATTAGATACACAGGCTCAGCAGACAGTATCGCACATGACAGGATTAGATACACAGGCTCATCAGGCAGTATCGCACATGACAGGATTAGATACACAGGCTCATATACCACATGACAGAATTAGATACACAGGCTCAGCAGACAGTATCGCACATGACAGGATTAGATACAGAGCGCAGCAGATAGTTTCATACATTAAAACATTAAATCAGTGTTTCCCAACCAGGGTGCCTCCAGCTATTGCAAAACTACAACTCCCAGCATGCCCGGACAGCCAAAGGCTGTCTGGGCATGCTGGGAGTAATAGTTTTGCAACAGCTGGAGGCACCCTGGTTGGGAAACACTGCATTAAATACACAATTTTGCAGAGAGGTCTCACCAGTCTCTTGTCTTCACTTTCTCCTTTCCCCGGGCGGCTCCAGGTTAAGGAATGTCCGGGGTTGAGGAGGAATGGGGTGGGCAATTATTTATCCCATGGGGCCACATGAGAAACTAAAAATATTGTGGAGGGCCGGGTAGTTTTTCCCCAGATCAGGCAGCATAGTTGTCCCCCAGATTAGGAGCATAGTTGTCCCCCAGATTAGGAGCATAGTTGTCCCCCAGATTAGGCAGCATAGTTGTCCCCCAGATTAGGCAGCATAGTTGTCCCCCAGATTAGGAGCATAGTTGTCCCCCAGGTTAGGAGCATAGTTGTCCCCCAGGTTAGGAGCATAGTTGTCCCCCAGATTAGGAAGCATAGTTGTCCCCCAGATTAGGAGCATAGTTGTCCCCCAGATTAGGAGCATAGTTGTCCCCCAGATTAGGAGCATAGTTGTACCCCAGTTGTCCCCCAGATTAGGAGCATAGTTGTACCCCAGTTGTCCCCCAGATTAGGAGCATAGTTGTACCCCAGTTGTCCCCCAGATTAGGAGCATAGTTGTACCCCAGTTGTCCCCCAGATTAGGCAGTATAGTTGTCCCCCAGATTAGGCAGCATAGTTGTCCCCCAGATTAGGCAGCATAGTTGTCCCCCAGATTAGGCAGCATAGTTGTCCCCCAGATTAGGCAGCATAGTTGTCCCCCAGATTAGGCAGCATAGTTGTCCCCCAGATTAGGCAGCATAGTTGTACCCCAGTTGTCCCCCAGATTAGGCAGCATAGTTGTCCCCCAGATTAGGCAGTTTACCCCCCCCCCCCCCCCCCTACACACACACACACACACACACACACATATATACACAGACACATAGAGACACATACACAGACATATATATACACAGACACATATATATACACAGACACATATATACACACAGACACATATATACACACAGACACATATATACACACAGACACATGTATACACAGACACATATATACACACACACATATACACACAGACACTCACCCGCCCTGCGCTGCAGAGGGAGACAGAATACACGGCCTCTCCCCTCCCTGCTCTGCCTATGGAGGGTTGTAAGACTGCACGGGGCAGAGAGAAGGAGGGGGAGGGGGAGAGAGGAGACAGGAGGTCACGCCCCCTCCCCAGCACTGTACAGTCTCTTCCTGTCATCGCACGGAGCTCTCCCTGTCACAGGCTGGTGGTGTCAGACCTGGGCATTGTACGGCCGGTCATGAAAGCAGTGCTGTTCTGGGGATGCTGCTCCGTCCGCCCCTGTCAGTGAATGAAAAATACCGGCCATTGCATGGCCGGTATTTTTCATCCAAACTTACCGGCACAGCCCGGAATGTAGATGAAAATACCGGCTGTGCCGGTAAAATACCGGCAGGGTGGCAACCCTAAATCCTAGCCTAAACCTAAAGAATCTGATCGAATGTCATCATAAGTGAGCCTTAAATCCACTTTAAAACTACTTGAACTCAGGGCTTTCCCTGTCGTCCTAACCAGCAGCACAAGTGGGGTGTTTCTGCCCCTGTGAAGCTGGCAGGACGGTGGAATTTTTTATTCCGCCCAAGCAATTAACATAATTGAACCCCCCATATAAGGCCTCCTCCCCAGGCCATAGTGCTTTTTTTCTGTCCTGTGCTGGACAGCAGGACGGGGCAGGCTCAATAAGCCTGCCTGGATTTATATACTTCTCATACATATGTTCTGCAGCGTGGCTGCTTATGTTTGGGCTTTTTAGCCCTTTCCTTTACAGGTCTGACCTGTGCTTATCTCCTCGCAGCTTCTCGGTGCGATGCTCTGTGTCAGTGCATTTCCCGTGCGGATATGCGCTGTTTGGGAGCTCCGTACCTGGTCAGTGATTCAGGTCGGAGCTTCGCTCTGAGATCGCTGTACGTGTACGTGCGTCACCTTCCTCTTCCGGCCGGCGTATTCTCTGGTAGTCTCTGATATTCGGAGTTTTCACTCCGAATATCTACAGGACCCTTTCTTTATTATATCTAAGCCTGTGGTAGGCTTATATTGGCTGTTATTATTAGATTTTTGTGTAGGAGCGCTTTTGACCTGGGAACTAGTTTCCCTTCCTGTATCTCATTTCCGGGGGTGGAGCCTATTCAAAGTTGGCGCCATCCCCTTCCCTATATAAAGCAGCTCTTGCCTGGTTAGGGTCTCTGCTGTGCTCAGCTAGACCTGTGACTGCAAGACTGGTGTATTTCATTCAGCTTGTTTTTTCTCAACTAGGCTTCCTTGCATAGGTGCCGCCTATTTTTTCCTATCTTAGGGTGGGGTTTAAAAAAAAAAAAAATTTTTCCTTATCGTTTTTTTCTCTCTATCTTTATAGAGGATGTCTACTCCACCCTCCGGTGACCAATACTCCGGACGTAAGGCGTCCTCTAAAAAGCGTCACCTTACGTGTGCCGACTGCGGCACTCCTCTTCCGGACACCTATGAATATAATAAGTGTCCTCTGCCAAGAGACCTAGGACATCTCCTAGTCCCTCCTCCATAGTAGAGTATACAGCTATGTCCGTGGGAGACCATTCGGAACAAACAGTGGAAGAAGTCATCTCTCCCTCCATCTTTCCCGTTGAGAAAACTCAGCGTTTACTAAGATCCATCCGGTCAAGGGACCAGGATGCGGATCAAGGGGAAGCCTCAACATCCACCCCTAAAGAACCGTTGGTTTTTAAAGTGGATGACTCTTTAAAAAAGTTAATTACCACTGAGTGGAAACATCCGGACAAACCCTCTGTCCTTACTCGGAGGTTTAAGCTCATGTACCCCCTGGCCGAGGCAGAGTCAGAAGCCTGGGTCCCACCCCCCAAGGTGGATATGGTTGTTACCAGGATAAACAAGCGCATCCTTGTTCCCGCGGACGACGGTAGCAACCTGCAAGACCCCCTTGACAGGAAAGTGGACTCCCTGCTCAGGAGGAATTACTCTGCTGCCTCAGCCTCTGCTACGGTGACCATTGCCTCTAATGAGGTGGCCAATTTCATCAAGGATCGTATCCTAAGGACCCAGTCCGACGTCGATGGTAATGTCCCCAGAGAAGACATTTTGGACTTGTTCAGCACCTTGCTACTGGGTGCTGACTTTCTTTGTGAGGCCACTCAGCAGCATCTAAAATTGGCAGCAAAGTCTATGGGACTATCCTCTGCAAGCAGACGCCCCTTCTGGTTACGCCCTTGGGTGGCAGATACCACCTCCAAGATAAACCTTTGTGCCATGCCTCTTGAACCCAATAGGCTCTTCGGGTCCGAGCTGGACCGAATTATGGAGGGTTTTGCTGATAAAAAAGGCAAGTCCCTTCCTGTGCAGACCTTTCGTGGCCGCGGTAGAGGCCGAGGGGGCAGATCTCAGGGCTCCTCTGGGACCCAGAGGCGCCAAATTCAAAGATCTAAGCGTGGTGGCGGACGCGGTCGGGGCAAAGACCGCAAGTCTGAGCTATGACTCTCACCCAGATCCCACCAACGTCTCCCCTCTCCCTTCCCCTCCAGAGGTCCTGACAGAAGCTCTGTCTACAGTTTTTTCTCCAGTAGGAGGCCGTTTGAGTTTATTTCTCTCCGCTTGGATGAAGGAAATCCAAGATCCTTGGGTTCTAGAGGTAGTCCGGTCGGGCTACAAAATAGAATTTGTCTCCCCCCCCCCCCCCACCAAGGAAATTTTTCTTAACAAAAAGACTCCCTCAACCAGAACAATCCATTCTGGAGGAGTCGGTACTATTGTACCTAGAGAAACGGGCCCTAGAGGAGGTTCCTCCAAACCAGAGAGGCCTACCTGCACGTCCCCTTACATCTTGCTCACAGGAAATTTTTGAGATTGCTGTCACCATAAAGGGTATGGTAAAGCATTATCAGTTTGCCGTGCTGCCCTTCGGGATCTCTTCCGCTCCCCACACCTTTACAAAGGTTGTGGCTCCGGTTGTGGCCGCCTTAAGGTTAAAAGGCCTGGAAATCATCCCTTACCTAGACGACTGGCTTCTAAAAGCCGCATCTCTAGACGTACTGCAGTCTCATCTTCAACTTGCTCTGGATTTTCTCCAGCATTTAGGATGGATCATAAATTGGGACAAATCAGAGATCGTCCCCTCTACCTCCAGAAGGTTTCTGAGGTTCATAATCGACTCCTCTCACATGACCTAATCTCTGACCCCAGAGAGGAAGGAGAAAGTCGTAAGAGCCGCCGAGTTCTTAATGGTTCCCCAAAGGGTCTCCATCAGAACTCTGATGAAAATGCTAGGCCACATGTCAGCGTCTGCAGAGGCAGTACCTTGGGCCCTATGGCATCTCCGTCCACTTCAAGATCAGCTCTTGAGTGTCTGGAATCGCAACCCCAAAGGGTTGGACAAAAGATGTTCCCTGTCTGTCGAAGTCCGTGCATCCCTCAGATGGTGGACAACTCTGTCAGATGGGAAGTCCTTGATTCAACCTCATTGGATCATTCTGACCACGGACGCCTCCCTTGTAGGCTGGGGAGCCCATCTGGACAAAACTCGGGTACAAGGTACCTGGACTTCTCAAGAGAGACTCCTCTCTTCCAACATGAGAGAGTTGAGAGCCGTCCGTCTAGCTCTCTATCACTTCGCTCCCCTAGTTCTAGGGCAAGCGATAAAAGTCTGTTCAGACAACACGACTGTAGTGTCTTACCTAAACAAACAGGGAGGCACAAGGTCCAAAGTTCTCCTCGAGGAGACCGGACTAATTCTCTCTTGGGCAGAGACCAATCTATCCCACCTCTCAGCAGTTCACATCAAGGGGGATCTCAATATAGTTGCAGACCGTCTGAGCCGCGGTCTTCCAGTCCAAGGGGAATGGTCCCTGAAAGAGGATATCTTCCACAAGATAACCCGGAGGTGGGGTATGCCAGAGATAGATCTCATGGCAACTCGTCTGAATGCCAAGGTGAACAGGTTTTGCTCTCTTTACAAAGAGGACAATCCTGTGGCAGTAGACGCTCTGTCCATTCCATGGAGGTTCAGGCTGGCCTACATTTTCCCTCCACTTTCCATGATACCGAGGGTATTGATGAAAGTCAGGCAAGACCAGACCTCAGTAATCACCATCATACCATTCTGGCCAAAGAGGTCCTGGTTCACCCAGCTCATGAGGATGAGTCAAGGGTGTTATTGGAGGCTTCCCCACGTGCAGAACCTTGTGTCTCACAACACAGGCTCCTGCCTAGATCTGAGGAGACTCAATCTGACAGCCTGGAGATTGACAGGACCCTACTAGGTAGTGGTCTTGAGAACTCTTGCTCACTCAAGAGCAGCATCTACTAATAGAGCTTACTCCAGGATAAATCGGATTTTCCTGCAATGGTGTGCTAAGAAAGAGGTAGTTGCCTCAGATCCTCCTCTTTCTGCTTTGCTTCAGTTCCTGCAGGATGGCCTTGACAAGGGTCTTAGCCCATCCACTCTAAAAGTGCAGGTTGCTGCACTCTCTGCCTCTCTAGGCAGATCTTTATCTCAAGATCTCCTAATCAAGAGGTTCCTCAAAGGAGCCGAAAGACTTAAGCCTACAGTCCTTAGGCCTATTCCCCAATGGGATTTGTCTGTCGTTCTCAAGGGGTTGAGTTCTCCCCCCTTTGAGCCTTTGGACCAAGTGGACTTTAGGTACTTGTCCCTTAAAGTCACCTTTTTGTTGGCTATAACCTCAGCCAAGAGAATTGGCGAGCTTCAGGCCCTAGCGGCTTTTGAGCCTTATACTCTCTTTTTACAAGACAGAGTCTTGTTGAGATATTTTCCGACCTTTGTTCCCAAGGTACCAACCTTTTCCAATATTAACCAAGTTATCTCCTTACCAGTTCTGTGCCCAGACCCTTCCTCTTCTGAGGAAGCTGCTAACCATTCCTTGGACATTTCAAGAAGTCTCAAGATATACATCTCAAGAACTGGTGAATTCAGAAGATCCGAAAACCTTTTAATTTCTTTTTCAGGACAGAACAAAGGTCTAAAGGCCTCCAAACCCTCTCTGAGTAGATGGGTCAAAGAGGCAATCAGGGAGGCATTTATAGCTCAGGAGCTAACTCCTCCTTCTTTTGTTACTGCCCACTCTACCCGGGCAGTTGCTACCTCCTTTGCTGAAAGAAGGTCTGTTCCACTAGAACAAATTTGTGCTGCTGCCTCCTGGAGCACACACAACACATTTATCAAACATTACCGGGTTAATGCCAAACGTATGGGAGGGCTGGCCTTTGGGCGTTCCATCCTAAGTGCCGCTCCTCCTTAGTCCCTCCCTATTTGTGATTGTTACTTGCTAAGTCCCCACTTGTGCTGCTGGTTAGGACGACAGGGAAGCGTTAATTTCTAATGCAAATTTGTTTTCCCTTAGTCCTAACAGCAGCACACAAATTTCCCGCCCTTGTAGTTTGTATAATTTTGCTTGTTATTAAGGCACTATGGCCTGGGGAGGAGGAGGCCTTATATGGGGGGTTCAATTATGTTAATTGCTTGGGCGGAATTAAAAATTCCACCGTCCTGCCAGCTTCACAGGGCCAGAAACACCCCACTTGTGCTGCTGTTAGGACTAAGGGAAAACAAATTTGCGTTAGAAATTAACGCTTAGTGCTGTTAGGCAGTGTTGGAAACGTGTTTGGGGCTAATTTTATTCCCGGATCACGTCAAACCGAGCCAAATTGAACTGACAATTTTGAAAAAAGTACGCTCATGTCTAGTAATGGTGCAACATGCTGAAAGTTGTAATTTTGGGGCAGCTGCAGAGCCATAGGCTTTATCAGGGAATTGCTCTTTAAAGGGGTATTCCACCCCTAGACATCTTATCCCCTATCCAAAGGATAGGGGATAAGATGTCAGATCGCCGCGGTCCCGCTGCTGGGGAGCCCTGGGATCCCCGCTGCGGCACCACGCTATCATTACAGCACAGAGCGAGTTCGCTCTGTGCGTAATGACGGGCGATACGGGGGACGGAGAAGCGTGACATCATGGCTCCGCCCCTCGTGACATCACGGCCCGTCCCCTTAATGCAAGTCTATGGGAGGGGGCGTGACGACCGCCACGCCCCCTCCCATAGACTTGTATTGAAAGGGGCGGGCCGTGACATCACGAGGGGCGGAGCCGTGACGTAACGATGCTCCGGCCCCTGTACCGCCCATCATTACGTGCAGAGCGAACTCGCTCTGTGCTGTAATGATAGCGCGGTGCCGCAGCGGGGATCCCAGGGCTCCCCAGCAGTGGGACCGCGGCGATCTGACATCTTATCCCCTATCCTTTGGATAGGGGATAAGATGTCTAGGGGCGGAATACCCCTTTAATGACCTTCATTAGGTAGTAATAGCAGATGCATTTAGTGATCCCATTTAGGTAGTAATAGCAGCCCCCTTTATTGATCCCCTTTAGGTAGTAATAGCAGTTTCCTTTAGTGAGCCCTTTTAGGTATTAATAGCTGTTCCCTATAAGCAATAGTGACAGACCCCTTTAAGTAAATGTAGTGAAGGCCCCTACTGTCAGGAAAAAACATAAAGGTTTCCGTGTAGATTGTTCTCTCCTTGGCTCTTTTCTCCTCCGCTCTGTACTCTGACGCATAATGAAGTAATTCATGCGACAGAGCGCAGAGGAAGAGAGGTCCGGCCTATTGTGGTTGCCTGTATATCACGGGCAGCAGCAAAAGTAATTGACAGGGCAAGGAACCAATGGCTTTTTGATCTGTCAATCAGCTATGCACCGTATTTAACTATTGACACGTCTGTAAGATGCACTAATAGTTAAATGCATCCCTAACTGGCCCAAGCAATGTCCATTTGTAAAATACATTGCCGATATTTTTAATCTAAAAACACCCTCAGGGTGTCTAAAATACCAGCTGTGCCTGTAAAATACCAGCCAGGTGGCAACCTTAGATGTAAGGGAAATTAAATAATTTTTTCTTACTTTTTTGTTCCAATAAACTACATAGAATAATGGATGGTAATTCACATTCACTAAAATTGGACGTCCATCGTAGAAGTTTAAGTGGAAGATCCTTTTTTGTGGATGAAAAACTGTCCGGTATTGTAATGTTTTTTCACACTTTTTTGGGTTGGTTTCCATAAGGGGTAGGTACACACACAGCTATTTGTTAAAGTTCTTGACAGCTTTTCATTCAGTTTTTTCCAGCAAGGAGATCTAACTTTTTTATTTGCCATTCCTTTTGAATCCATTTCTGACTTAAAAAATGCATGAAAATCTTGCACATAAAGCTGTATGTGAAACCCTCCAATGGCGTTTTCTGTAGCAAAAAAGGAGATAATGGGGGGGATTTATCAAAGGATTTAGACTGTTTTTTCCTATCTAATATTTGTCGCACAGAAAGTCGCAGTCTAAATATGTGTGACTTTTTTGCGACTTTTGCTTTAGAGGATTTTTAGAACATGATGCATTCTAGTCTATTTTAGACGGAAAAATGCATTGGTGCTGAATTTACCAAAAGCGACTTTTCAGCGACAAGTCGCGTCGGCTTAAAGTACGCTGAAATGTCAGACCATGCTGAAGGAGGTTTATATACAGTCTAAAGCATAGATCCCGAAGAATTTATCAAGAGCTGTGCGACTTTTGATAAATTAGGCGCACAATAGACTGGCCTAACGCTCTGTAGTTTGGTCCATATTGATGCGGGACATAGACAGCTTTGATAAATCTCCCCCAATGTGTTCCATTTGGTTTTGTTGCATGTGGCTGATCTTCCACAGTAAATACGTTGATCTCCTCCTGTTCACGGTGGGATGCTGTGGGAGGGATCTCCTGTTCTTGGCGGGATGCTGGGGCTAGGTTCACAATGTCTTATCTCTATGTGGTGTTCATGGGGTGCTAGTAGAAATACCTGATCACTTCGTGATGCCAGGGCGCTGTCATCCTATACACGGTCCTTCTTCTGGGCCAGACACGGGGAGTAAATGAAGACACTGACGTCAGGTTACAGATAATTGTCTTTACTGAGTTGGCGCAGATGGTAATACACAAACAGCTGGCTTTAGGTGAGAGAGTGTAGCGTAACCCCATGGGAGCCCTGTTGCCTTGCTGAGACTTACGGTGCTGACACCAAACAGATTTATACTGACTTGTGAGATGGAAGATTGAATCCTGGTTGCTAGAGTCCTGTCAAGGTACTGTAGACTGTTCTGCAGAGGCATGAATTTCCTCCTTGCGAGGATGACCAGTTGAGAGATTAGATCTGAAGCAGGCCTCTACTCAAACCACACAGCACAACACACTTGAACCACACTGTAGCTCAGACTTCACTAACCTGAAAAACTCCTTCCCCCCCCCCCTACACTATACAGGGGAGACCTTAGGGGTTCTCATTGGCAGGCAGGGTCACATGGGGTTTACTGCTCTCAATTAAAGGAACTGTAACATAGAAAACATATATACATATAAAAGTAAGATAATTAATTTAGAAAAATATATTATTTGTGCAGTAAAGTATGAACATAATTCATTTGACAATAAGTCTTTTGAGTAAGCCCAACACTGTACGCTACCTAGCTGCTCGAGAAAGTCCAAAGCTACAGGACAGCTATTGGTGCTGGGACACCACAAACTCCCCCTCTAAAACACAGCCGACCTTGGCGCCCAGAGTGGTGAAGGGCAGTCTTCTTGATGTAGGGGGAAAATGTGGTTTAGTGCAAAAGAGAGTTCCTTCCAGGCTAGGATTAACGTTGGTGCACAATGTTGAACCAAATGCCTTGTGTATTGTTCTGTGCCAAGTAGACGGATCATACAAGATTGTTACCCTTATAACTGCAGATGGAATGGGGAAATACAAACAGAGGACATTACATACACAGAAAAGTCCTTGTTGTACACTATGGGTTGCAGTGGACGCTTCTAAGAGAACTCTGGATGGCGGGCTGGTGCTGCAGTAGGTTATCATTTTGCAACTGGTCCTGCGCCACGGGCCCTTTGGCTTCTAGTAACTTCTTCCCATGATGAAGGAAGTCGAGTCCTTCTCCATGGCCACACCCAGGGACAAACAAGGACAAAGACAGAAATCTTCCTCCACGACAACTTTACTACCAAGGTACCTCCTTAAATTTCGGGGGCCCTCATGCGCTTCAGGAGACACTTAAGACATACAACATGAAACTTAAAGAGAGTTAGATATACATCCTGACTGAATATGAAAATACATTTTTTTTAGCTGTCTGGCTATATGCATTAATCACGACAGTAACTTCAAGAAATCAAGATAAGACAATATAAGACATTAGTACACTTTAAGACTATCTAGGATATACATTTTCACTGCACTAGACAACTCTGACTAATCAAAAACATATTAGCCACTGTTACCATTAATGGCAACCAACTAGGAAGGCATAAGAATATGTATAAAGAGTTCTCAACATAGTTGGGCACACAAGCATTTTTGGTTACTTCTTGGGCCAAGGACAGGCACATTTCCTGAAACCGTTGCATATCCTTAAAGGGGTACTTCGGTGGTTAAGATTTTTGTCTATACTGCATCTTCTTTTAATGTTCATGTTTTTTGCAATTGACATGTATTATATGTTTGTGTAGCATGTGTCTTTTTTTCTTACCTGTTTGTGGGCCAGGAAGTTCTGTAGTTCTGTGTTGGATCTCTTACTATTGTCCACAATGTCGGCCATGTTAGGATTAGGCTGTGGACAACATGTCAGGGCTTTTTTTCTCTCTGTTCTTTCAGATCTGCATGAGAGAAAGAAGCCACGCCCCCGAATCTCCCCCTCCTGGAGGACGCAGGTGTGCATGAGAGAAAGAAGCCAGAGCAGGGGGAGAGAGGACATACTTCTGAGGACGCAGGTCTGCACTGAAAGAAGACAGAGAAGATAAGAGTGTTATCTGAAGGGGAGGATAACAAAGTGCACGGGCTGGGGATGTATAGACTGCAGGGGAATAAATCTCGGACTGGGGATGATTTCTATGTGTGAAGGGGGGCGGGGGACTCCTGAATGACACATGCTGGGAGTTGTTGTCCCTGTTATGTGTGTGTATGCTAGTGTTTACAAACCAGTGTGCCTCCAGCTGTTGCAAAGCTACAACTCTCAGCATGCCTAGACAGACTTTGGGCATGCTGGGAGTTGTAGATTTGCAACAGCTGGAGGCACACTGGTTGGGAATCACTGTTCTAGCCTATTCTGCATACACATCATGTTACACCAGTGTTTCCAAACCAGTGTGCCTCCAGCTGTTGTAAAACTATAACTCCCAGCATGCCCTGACTGCCTTTGGGCATGCTTGGAGTTGTAGTTTTGCAACAGCTGGAGGCACACTGATTGGGAAACACTGGCCTAGCCTATTCAGTATATTACAAACAAAGTGCATAGTTTCCCAACCAGGGTGTCTTCAGCTATATTAAAACTACAACTCCCAGCATGCCCGGACAGCTTTTGGCTGTCCAGGCATGCTGGTAGTAGAAGTTTTGCAACACCTGGAGGCACCCTGGTTGGGAAACACTGGTGTATGCCCTATAGAGGTGTGGTGAACTACAACCCCCAGGAGACTACAGAGGCAGCATGCAGGTGTTATACCACAGACTAAAGACTCCTGAATGACACATGCTGGGAGTTGTAGTCCCTTTTGTGTGTGTATGCCAGTGTATCCCAACCAGGGCTGATTATATTAGTGTGATGTGTATAAGGGGGCCGGCCCGGGAAAATAGTGGGGTGGGTAAAGGGCGGGGAAAAAAAAAGGAGCCGCCCCAAACCAGCAAGGCATGTGGCATGCTGGAATTTGTAGTTTTCAGCACAGCAAGAAACAGGAAATAGAAGCAAAGATAGGAAAACAAAGTGGGGGATAAAAAGACAACAAAGAAAGGAAATAGAGTAGCCTAAACAACAAGAATAGAAATGAAACAAAACAAATAGGGTAAGTCCAAAACTGAACACCACGTTGACCACCGGAGTACCCCTTTAACTGGAACTTGTAGCAGTCCTGGGACATTATTACGAATGTCCTTCACAGGCTGGTAGGTAGAACAAGTATCAGTCCTGGGGCATTTATATGAAAGTCCTGCACAGACTGGTATAGCAGGGTGAAAACAATGGCAAGAACTTAGGCTTGGATGCCAAAACAAAAAAATACAGGCACACAAGAAAACAGATGAGGCTCATTAAGGGAACAGCATGGGATAGGGACCCCCACATCCCCCACAAAGAAACCATATACTAGAATTACATAAAAAAAGACAAACAGTCTTTGGAAGAAAGGCCACGGTCATTTATTGAGGTAATTAATATAATAAATAAATAATTTAGTAATCCTTTAATTAATAAATAAATAATTTAATAACTACCATGAAGAAATGACTTTTATAACCAGAATTATAAACACCATAAACATTAGCTGTCCACCCAGAGGAATCTGGGTGACACCCCCACTGCTAACATAAAACACTGTCCACCACGAAGGTGACAACCTCAAAAAACTGCCGTGACAAGGGAGGGAGGGTGGGCGAGCTGATTCTTCTTCCAGCAGACTAACCTCTCACCGGCCTGGCTGGGTATATATCACTCTCAGGATTCCCGCCGTAGGAGAGGCCACCAATCAGGAGGAGATCCCAGATCCAAGTCTGCCCAGCAACAGCCGGCCCTGCAAAAGAACTCAGCACCACCGTAAGTAAATGTTAACTCATAAGCTGCCAAACTTCATGTATAAGACTACCAAAATAACCCTGCCATTGCCCTGAATGAAATGGGGAGTGGGGGCCCATCCCATGTGACCCTTTTGTTAGCCTCCAGGGCCCTTGACATTATTGTGGCTCATCTCTGTTGCCGACTTTTAATAAGTAGGGTACTTGCCATCCCAGTGGTGGCGGTCACCACTTCTTCTTGGCTGGGACAGGAATCTTGCAGCTCTTTCTGGAGAACACTCTAGCGGGTTAATTGTGTTGGTCCAGGATACTTTAGAGAGATTTTAATGCAAAACAGTGAGACTAATAATAACCACCACCATCTGTACAGAGGCAGCTGGCGCTACTGGGGCGGGAGGTTCTGCCGAAGCTACTCCCTCAACTCTTTCTTCTAGTGGAGGTGACTGGGGTTTTGCATCTGCAGCCACCTTAGTGGTGAACAGTCCATGCGGGTCAGAGGACCAATCTTCTCAGGAGAAATAGACAAATAGCAACTGCGTAGGGTTTTTCTGTCTGGTTACTGCAGCCGCCCATTCTCCTCTGGAACTCTGTACTGGGGTATATTCAACAGTTTCCCCACTTTCAATATTGTGTAAGGGCCGGGGTAGGTAATCTCTTTTCACAGCCCTCCTGTTCACTAGGATAGTGCCACCATGGTGACAGTCCATCTGGGTCCCAAACCCAAAAATTATCAAATTTGACAACAGTGGCCTGTCGCCAGACTAAAGGGGCTTCACCTGGGATAGGGTGGTCAAGTACGTGGATATACACCCATTCAAGATATTTAGTGTCAACTTGCTGTTGCTGATGTACTTCTGGTGGGAACCACCATCGCTGGCGTGCTCCAGCTCTCTTTGCTCAATGGATCTCTTGAATTATGGCAACAATACCGGCCTCCTGCTCCACTTTTGGAGTCAGGCCAGAGGGAATCGGAGGGGGGGGGGGTGTTCTTTGTCAGGCAGAGGGGTCAAGTACTTATACATCACCTGGATGACCGCAGGTTCGTCGCCAAGCACCCACCGTGGCAGTGGGGGTGACTTGGATCGTTTACCGGGTCCAGGCGCTGATTGGTCAGTAGTAGATTCGGCTTTCGGAGGTGATGACATGTCATGAAGAGAACCCCATATGGGTAGCTATGAGGACGCAGGCTCTTCCGCCTTCCAAGGCGCTGGGGCGTCCGACCAGCTCAGTGATGTCACTTTTGGGTTTTGGTGAAGTGGCGGCTGCCACCTTCTTCACTCCCATCACATAAGGCACAACTGGTGGGTGGAGTCCTGCTGCTGGCTCTATAGCAAACTCCCCCGAAATGGGCGCCAGCCAGAAATCCATCATCCATGCAGCCTCTTCAACCATCCCCTGTCCTTTGAGTTCCTCTTAGGCTTTGGCACAGCAACTTGGTTCCCGCACCCCGTGGCGGGGCGTTTCATATGGTGGGAATCCTTCGCCCTCTTTGCGCTCGCTGGATTAACCTCTTCTGGGGCGAACTGGATACTGTGGCGCAGCATGAATTTGTTGCGCTGCTTACACATACTGGTAAACTGGAGTTACCCAGTCTTTTGCAATCTTCACACACTGTATGGCCTTGAATAAAGTGCTCTACCTCTATTTCCTTAGCGCTGGTCGGCAAAAAAGCAAAGTCTTGTACAGTATTTCTGGCGCATAAACTGTCGCACGCTCCGTGCGGCTTCTAGCATACAGATCAGACTGGGTGGTTTTCTAGGAACACACCCGTATCCTGTTTGTGCACGCCAAAACAAGATGTGGTGTCCACGGGGTGCTAGTAGAAATACTTGATCACTTTGTGATGCCGTGGCACTGATATCCTATACACCGTCCGAGGTTGGGGACAGCTTCTCCTGGGCCAGACACGGGAAGTAAATGAAGACACCGATGTCAGGTTACGGATAACTGTCTTTACTGAGCTGGTGCAGATGGTAATACACGTACAGCTGGCTTTAGGTGAGAGAGTGTAGCGTAACCCCATGGGAGCCCTGTTGCCTTGCTGAGACTTACGGTGCTTACACCAAACAGATTAATACTGACTTGTGAGATAGAAGATTAAATCCTGGCTGCTAGAGTCCTGTCAAGGTACTGAAGACTGTTCTGCAGAGGCATGAATTTCCTCCTTGCGAGTAATCCTTGCAGGATGACCAGTTCAGAGATTAGATCTGAAGCAGGCCTCTCCTCAGACCACACGGCACAACACACCTGAACCACACTGTAGCTCAGACTTCACTAACCTGAAAAACTCCTTCCCCCCCCTACACTATACAGGGGAGACTTTAGGGGTTCTCATTGGCAGGCAGGGTAACATGGGGTTCACTGCTCTCAATTAAAGTTACAGTAACATAGAAAACACATATATACATATAATAGTAAGATAATTAATTTAGAAAAATATATTATTTGTGCAATAAAGTATGAACATAATTAATCTTACAGTAAGTCCTTTGAGTGGGTCCAACACCGTACGCTACCTAGCTGCCCGAGACACTCCAAAGCCACAGGGCAGCTATTGGTGCTGGGACACCACATCTCGTAGGCTATCAGTTGGCATTCCACCGAAAACAGGATGCTGATGTATTCAGCAACACGGGACAGTGGATGCTATTCATTTCAATGGCCAGATGGCATTAGCAGCAGACCGGCTTTTGAATGAACCGAAAAATAGTGCACACGGATAATGTAAAAATCCCATAGACTATAATGGGATTTTGTAACAGCCGATTTTCAGGGTTTTCATAACGGAACATTATAACTGATCCTTAAAACGGATGAATGTATAGTGTGAAAGGGGCTTAAGAAAAAAAAGTTACTCAGAACGTTGTCCTGTTTACATTGCTGCTTTAGAGGTCGTGTGGGGAAGGAAGGCATCAAACCCTGAAGACATCTGCCTGTAATTCCTACAATATGGCCTCACATGTGGGTGTATGGGGGGAGTGTGTATATGGACATATATGTATATTCACACATACTACATGTTAATGTTAGGGAGGGGGAAGTGGTGTGAGTATATATACACACCAGGGTGCCTACAGCTGTTGCAAAACTACATGCAAACTCTGGGCATGCTGGGAGTTGTAGTTTTGCAACAGCAGGAGAGTGGCAAAAATCCTTGCATCAGCCCTGCTCATCCCTCATCATCCTCCCCTTAGTTTCCAGGTTTCTCCTGCTCGTCTCACATCACCCCTCACCACCATTAGTATTAGGATACGGTCACACATAGCGTATTTTGCTGCGCATTTGACTTCAATTGGTAAGAAAAAACAGCATCAAATGTGGAGCAAAATATGACCCTCCCCTTAAAGTGTGTATTCGGTTGTCCACCCCCTCTCCCCCTTTCAGTATCCAAGTGTTTTTCCTGTTCTATTGTTTATTATGGTGATAGTTGGCTGTGGCACCATCCATCCCCCCTTAGTATCTATGTGTCTCCTGCTCGTCTGACATCCCCCCTCCTTAATAAACTATGTCTCGCTGTGGCCATAACGCTTTCAATTTTTCCCCTACAGACCCATATGGGCTTGTTTTTTGCACCACCAATTGTATTTTGTACTGACATCAGTCATTTCACCACAAAATCTATGGTAAAACAAAAAATATATATTTGTGGGGCAAAATTGAGAAAAAATGTAATTTAGCAAATTTTGGGGGCTTCCGTTCCTACGCTGTACACTTTTTTAGTAAAAACGACACCTTATTTTTATTTTGTAGGTTTATACAATTAAAACAATACCCAAGTTATATAGGTGTTTTTTGTTTTTTTATACCTTAAAAAATTATAACTTTTTGGACGAAAATGAGTATGCTTAAAATTGTCTTCTTCAGACCCTATACAGTAACTCTTACATTTTTCATGTACGTGGTGTATGAGGCTGTGATCTATAGTTTTCATGCACCATTTTTGTTTTTATGACTTTTTGATTGCTTTTTATAATTAGCTTTCTGCTATATAAAATTACCCAAAAATCTGGACTTTAGTATTAAATACACTGAAGGAAGCATTTCAGAACCTTTCTGTGGAACAGTGAAACACAAAACACAACCCATTGAAACGCCCACCCAGTGTGGGGTGCCCCATTAGTCATATCCGTTGGCATCCTGCCGAAAGACGGAGGTCTATGTATACTGTTAATGGGCGCAATGGACCCCAACCCCTTTCTATAGCTCAATGGAGTCTCCTTGTGACTCTGTTTGGGTCATATGAGCCATTTAAAAAGTGCAGTGGGCCGCGTTTTTGAGTCCGCTAAAAATAGCGACTACTTTCCTGAACTAAGGGGGACATGTATTATTGCCTTTAGACTACTTTTCATGTCTACAGATTTTGCGCAATTGCGCTTTTTTTGCATTTGAGCTGCGTATTTTTGGTGGATGATTTTCTAAAGTTGTCCCCTGCTTGGTGTACCATAGACAACTTAATCCAGTGGACTGGAATGTATCATTTGCGCAAAAAAAAAAACGTTGATTTTTTCTTGCGCAATTGTGCTTTTTTTTTTGCAAAAATCAACTAAAAATCTACGAGTGGTAGGAAGGACACGTAGAAAAGTGTTGGACGCTGGACGATGCAGGAGCCAGCCCTCAGCACTGCGGTACTAAAACTACTCCCATCATGGGACAGAATCTGTCCCATGATGGGAGTAGTTGTAGTACCGCAGCGCTGAGGGATGGCTCTTGCACATCCCACGGCTGCGGGACTCTATTGGGACTGTTAGGAATACTACTCCCATCAAGGACAGACTCCGTCCATGATGGGAGTTGTAGTCCTGGGGCTGAGGTGCAGATCGCAGCAGGTCATTCTCTAGAGACCCGCAGCAATCCGCATTTATTAACTTAATTTGTGGTCAGGACTTATCACTGTACGAAGTCTTACCTGTTACCTGCCACCAGGCAAACCTGAAAGAAACATGATTAACATCACTGTAACTTAACATCTACCTGCCCCCCTAGAACAGCGGTTGTGGTGTGCCTGTAAACCGTGCAGAGGGTCCGCCTTTAGAGGGCATCCCCTTATGTATATTGATGAAAGAAAGGGTGAGGTGGGTGGGTTACGTCAACCCAGCATACGAGGGAGGGGACAGCGGTGGTTAAATATGCTAAGCCCCTCCCACAAATGCAGCCTTATAGGCTTTCTACTTGTGGTCAGGACTTATCACTGTACGTAGTCTTACCTGTTACCTGCCACCAGGGAAACCTGAAAGAAACATGATTAACATCACTGTAACTTAGCATCTACCTGCCCCCCTAGAACAGCGGTTGTGGTGTGCCTGAAAACCACGCTGAGGGTCTGCCTTTAGAGGGCAAAAAGACAACACCATTTAGGGTAAATTGAGTAATGTTTATTATAAAGCCAAATAGTGAAATGCATCTGTCATCTCCCTCGAGGGATCTGGGACATGAGTGGTGTATGCGTCAGAGCGCAATCTGCCCAACTTCTGTATCACATGTGTTGGTACTTTGTGCCTGGAGGCCGCAGATGCAACTCCTATCCGAAATGAGTGTCCTGAATATTTCCTAGGGTTGTAGCCTAATGTACGAAGCAATGTGCGGACATGTGATATGAATAAAGAGGTGGACAGAGCCCCCTCACTGAAAGGCAACAGTGGTGACTCCGAAGGCTTGTCGCGGAGAAAGTTTACCAGTTGGGACAACCCCGCCACCGGGCACCACTTCTTGCCTGAAAGGAAGAAACCGACCACAGCACCCCACCGGGAAGTTTTGGTGACAGAAAGTGAAACCTCAAACCAAGAACCCTGCCACCTTAAGTGAGCTTTCGGTGAGTGTGCCGAACCCCGCCTGGCACACGAGAATTCTCTCGGTCAGAGGAACCATAGAACGCTAGGTACTCTGCCGACTTCAGTATCAGGCTGTGCTCGAATCTGAATGGGTTACCGTCCAACACGTTAGACAATGACCTAAACAGTTCACCGCTGATAGGCCTCCTGAGCCGGAATACTGGAGCTACGGGCCAAGACCCCTCTGAGCGCAGCCTTGACAGCCTGAGACGAAAGCATAGAAAGCCTGTCCGGGTGCGATAAAGAAATGAAGTGCTGGATACCTGAAAGATGAGATTTGATGGTACTATGAGATAAGTGCAGAGAAGAGTGGCAGAACCCGATGCAAGATAGAATGACATTAGTGTCAAAGAGAAAGGAATACTGTGTTGAGTTAGACAAAACCTGAAAGTGTTGTATGCCCCGTGATATGCCTACAGTGCCAGTTTAAACGCATGTGAAGTCCACTGGCACAGAGGTATGTGCGGTGTACCTATTGGTAATTGTAGAGTACCAGCTATGACCATCTGTACCGTATGAAAGCTACAAACGTATATGTAGTGTACGCCGTATGCATCCATGAGCGTATGACCAGTGCGAGCTATGTGTATGGTTAGCCAGTATGAGCTAGATACGACAACAGTTATAAGCATATGATCTGAATAGCAGCCCGCGTGAGTGCAATATGACCACGACAAGCACACGAACAGTGCTCAAGGCCTGAGTGTTTAACACTGTCTGTACACCTTGCATATAACACAATGAGCGTATGAACAGTGCGAGCTATGTGTATAGTAAGACAGTATGAAGCTAGATACAACAACAGTTATGAGCATATGTTCTGGATAGTAACCCGCGTATGTATGGAAAGGACGGCACACGTGAGTGCAATATGACCACGACAAGCACACGAACAGTGCTCAAGGCCTGAGTGTTTAACACTGTATGTACACCTTGCATATAACACAATGAGCGTATGAACAGTGCGAGCTATGTGTATGGTAAGACAGTATGAAGCTAGATACAACAACAGTTATGAGCATATGTTCTGGATAGTAACCCGCGTATGTATGGAAAGGACGGCACACGTGAGTGCAATATGACCACGACAAGCACACGAACAGTGCTCAAGGCCTGAGTGTTTAACACTGTATGTACACCTTGCATATAACACAATGAGCGTATGAACAGTGCGAGCTATGTGTATGGTAAGACAGTATGAAGCTAGATACAACAACAGTTATGAGCATATGTTCTGGATAGTAACCCGCGTATGTATGGAAGGACGGCACACGTGAGTGCAATATGACCACGACAAGCACACGAACATTGCTCAAGGCCTGAGTGTCTAACTGTCTGTACACATTGCATATAACACAACGAGTGCATGAAATGTACACAACAGTGACTGTACCTGCTGCCTAAGACGCTATGAATGCATGTACTGTATGCAACACTAACTGTGGCTCCTGCGTGTGACACTGATGAGTGTACGTACTGTAAACAAAAACCCTAACTGTACCTGCTGTATATGACACAAGCATTGTGTCCGTAGACATGATCGGTCTCCGCGTGCCTATCGTACCTGTAGTTTAGACAGGTCCTGCGTATCCTCGTGCCTGTAGATGTGACAGGTCTTTGCGTAACCATCGTGCCTGTAACAAGACAATCTAACTCAAACCTTGTACCTGTTGACGTGACAAGTCTTGAATAATGCTGTGGACGTGATCGACGCTCGCGTGATGTTGCCTGAATGGCCTAAACAGATTAATGCTGACCACAAACTGCAAACGTACGTACCGTGGAATACTACAAACGTATGTACAGTGCAAGCTTAAATGTATGCGAAGTATACTGGCACCGAGGTATGTTCAGTGTAACTATTACTGATTGTAGAGAACAATCTATGAGCATCTGTAACGTATGAAGCTACGAATGTGTGTATAGTATATTCCGTGTAAATCCATGGGCGTATGAACAGTGCAAGCTATGGGCGTGTGTATGGTAAGACAGTTTGAAGCTAGATACAACAATAGTTATGAGCATGTGTTCTGGACAGTGACCTGCGTATGTATGGAAAGGACGGCACACGTGAGTGCAATATGACCACGACAAGCACACGAACAGTGCTCAAGGTCTGATTGTATGACCCTATGTCTGTACACGGAGCATGTGACACAACGAGCGTATGCACTATACACAACAGTAACTGTATCTGCTGCGTGAGAAACTATGGGCGCATGTACTGTATGCAACACTAACTGTGGGTTCTGCATATGACACTATGAGTATACGTGCTTTAGCAAAAACACTAACTGTACCTGCTGCATATGACACTGAGCATAAGCACTGTATGCCACCTAACTGTGCCTACCGCCTGTTGCACTATGAGCGTATGCACTGTATACCATACCAGTGTGACTGTACCCACTGCATATAACACTGCGCATATGTACTGCAAACTACCCTAACTATACCTACTGCATGTGACACTATGAGCATATTACTGTTTATGGCACCTATGACTGTGACCCCTACCAATGACACTATAGCATGTATACTGGTGTACAACTAATTATACCCACTGCAACGAGACTATGAGCGCATGGACTGTATTAATAACTACCCACTGCAATATAACCCTGTGAGCGTATGTACTGTATACGATACTACAATGTACTCACTGCAAATACGCAACGAGCGTCTGTGACTGCTATTATAGTGCCTTATTTTATCCTCTTTTTATTATTTTTTATTGTATGTATTTTTTGCATATGTGTTAATAAAAGTCATTTTACATGATCTGGTTCTATTTTGTTGGTAGTGTTATGCCTAACCCTGTAACCTACTGCATGCTACTATGACCTTGTGTACTGAATGCAACACTGTAACTGCACCTTCTGCATATAAGCTACAACGCATGTACGTACTATATATGCATTTTTTTTGAGTGTACGGTATGACCGTTATGAACGACTGCATGAAACTCTATGAGTGACTGCACGATATGAAACGTTGTGAGTGCTTACGTGCACTGTGACCTACGTGCAGTATGGAAACTGCCATGTGTCGCGAAAGCAGTGTGCAATGAGTGTAGTTACCGTGTATGTGTTACGTGTGGAGCGAAGATATGAGCGTAGGCTGTGTAGCAACGTGTGGCATGGATGCTACGAGTGACTGCACGGTATGGCCGCTGTGAGTGATTGCACGGTATGGACGAACCGAATACACACTTAAAGGAGATATCCAGTGGTGACTCAGTGGTGAACAACTTATCCCCTATCTTAAGGATAGGGGATAAGATGCAGATCGCGGGGGGTCTGACCGCTGGGGCCCCCTGCGATCTCCTGTACTGAGCCCCGACAGCCCACGGGAAGGGGGCGTGTCGACCTCCGCATGAAGCGGCGGCCGACACGCCCCCTCAATACAACTCTATGGCAGAGCCGAAGCGCTGCCTTCGGCAATCTCCGGCTCTGCCATTGAGATGTATTGAGGGGGTGTGTCGGCCGCCGCTTCGTGATGGGGTCGACACCCGCTATCTGGCCGGAGAGCCGGGGCCCTGTACAGAGAGATCGCAGGGGGCCCCAGCGGTCGGACCCCCCGCGATCTCAAACTTATCCCCTATCCTTAGGATAGGGGATACGTTTTTCACCACTGGACTACCCCTTTAATGTTGAAGGTAATGCTGAGAGTGACTGAACGTGCAAACGTAAGCGAATGAAAGCGTGATGCAAGTGCCATCCCAGAGTACCACCTGAAGCGTGTGAAACATGAGATGACAGTGAGTCTGACCGTGAATGTAAGTATGGCACATGTAGCCATGAATTAACGAACAGTAACCACCTCCTGACTACGAGTCAAGATTATAGTGAACACCGTTCCTAACTAACTAGCAATGGCTCTGAAGACGTGTCAGCAACCACCGCAGGCAAGTGGTCACCCTTGAAGAAGGGTCAAGATTGCAGTGACCACTACCCGTGTGACGAGAATGCTCTGCGTACGTGACAGTAGTAATGACGCACTGAACCCTATCTGATGAACATAACAGATTTAGCAGTAACTCAGCGCCTATGTGTAACAGCTGCAGTGTTTACCATTTAACTAGTGTGATGGAAGTGTTATGAAAAGTGGTGACAATGAGAACCCGATCTCACTAAAAAATAATGACCGTGCAAGATGAGGAATAAAACGGAACGATATCTGATTGGTACTGACCGTAGCCACCAGTGTAGTTTTTGGAAAAAGAAAAACAGGAGTGAAATGACCACCAACTGTATACAGACCACCCAATCTGGGGAGGAGAGGAGAAACGTTCTAGGCTACCTGACCACTTGCGTGCACAATCTGCCTAAAACAAGCCGATAGCTGACTTGCCTAACCTCAACCTAACCCCCCCTCCGTGTATATCTGATCCAACCCACTGCGACAAACCCTTATCCCACATTGTATCTGCAACCCCTGCCTCAACTCCCCCCCCCCCTATAGAACGATACATGTGATTGGTGCACCAACACCGGTGTACCAAGACCCCTCAATGCATGACTTATCATAATCACATTGCAACCATATATTTAGAACAATTACTCTTCTTGCTATATTATATGTATGTATATTTATTTGTATCTATTATCGTGTATTTATGATTTAAAAAAAAAACTTCTTTTTTTTATTTACTTGTACTGCATCGCCACCTACCTACCAGAGGCGGAACTGCAGCACAAGTCTGCTATACCCACTGACACGTCGAGACTCCGCCCGGCCGGAGTCCCGTGTGTCACGTGACACCGCCGGAGCGGGGAGGCCCATGTGGGATGCGACTCCCTGTGCCGGACAAGCCTGCCAGGTATCGCAACCCTGTCCAGGTACCTGGACACATGCGGTCCGCTCGGGCAGCACTACCCCGCCGCAAACTAAAGCAAAATAAAAAAATTTTATTTACCACTTTGTTCCTGTGGACCAATCACAGTGAATGAGCTGACTGGGGGGTAAAGTTCATTTCCCCTGCTCTGCCCGCCGCTAGAAGTCCAAGCAGAGCAGGGGAAGATGACGCAGAGAGCTGCGGCGGGGGGGCACCTACAAAACAGCTGGAGGTGGCGGCATCTGCATCAGAGGCAGCAGTGAAGCTCTTCACTGCTGCTTCTGGTAGTTTCAAAACTACAACTCCCAGCATGCCCAGACAGCCTTCAGCTGTCTGTGCATGCTGGGAGTTGTAGTTTTGCAACATCGGGAGGGTCGCAGTTTGGAGACCACTGTGCAATGGTCTCCAATCTGTGCTCTACCAGTTGTTGTAAAACTACAACTCCCAGCATGCCCAAACAGTCCAGGTATGCTGGGAGTTGTAGTTCTGTAACATCTGGCCCTTCAGATGTTGCCGAACAACAATTCCCAGCATGCTTTGGCAGTCTGGGCATGCTGAGAGTTGTAGTTTTGCAACATCTGGTGGGCTACAGTTTGGACACCACTACGCAGTGGTCTCCAAACTGTTCTCCTCCAGTTGTTGCAAAACTACAACTCTCAGCATGCCCAGACTGCCAAGGCATGCTGGGAGTTGTAGTTTTGCAACAACTGGAGGCACACTGGTTGGGAAACATTGTCTGTTTCCTAACTCAGTGTTTCCCTACCTGTGTGCCTCCAGCTGTTGCAAAACTATAACTCCCAGCATGCACTGACAAACCGTACATGCTGGGAGTTTTAGTTTAGCAACAGCTGGAGGCGCATGGATTGGGAAACACTGAGTTAAGTAACAAACTCTAATCAGTGTTTTTCAACCAGTGTGCCTCCAGCTGTTGCGTAACTACAGCCCCCCATGATGAGAGTTTTAGTTTAGCAACAATTGGAGGCTCCCTGTTTAGGAACACGTTGCATTATGTGCGCTCTTCCCAGGGGAGAGCACAAAAAAATGTACTAACCTATATTTCTTGCTTTTCTTTTCTTCTCATTTCAGATGCGTGAATGTGGAGGACTACGTCAGATTCGGTGGACTGCGACGATGACCAGCATTTTTTTTTATTTCAATAAAATGGTTAACAAGGGCTGTGGGGGAGTGTTTTTTTTTTTAAATACATTTTATTTTCAGTGTGTCCGTGTTTTTTTATAATTGAATTTACAGGGTTAGTGGTGGAAGCCGTCTTATAGACGGAATCCATTACTAAGCCGGGGCTTAGCGTTAGCCCCAAAATCAACTTGCGCTAACCCCCAATTATTACCCCGGTACCCACCGCCACAGGGGTGCCGGGAAGAGCAGGTACCAACAGGCCCGGAGCGTCAAAAATGGTGCTCCTGGGCCTAGGCGGTAACAGGTTGGCGTTATTTAGGCTGGGGAGGGCCAGTAACAATGGTCCTCGCCCACCCTGGTAACGTCAGGCTGTTGCTGCTTGGTTGGTATCTGGCTATGCGTTTTTTTTTGTTTATTATAAATAAAAAAAACGTGTGTGGTTTCCTAATTTTTTCAGTATCAGCCAGATGCCAACTAAGCAGCAACAGCCTGATGTTGCCAGGGTGGTCGAGGACCATTGTTACTGGCCTACCCAGCCTAAATAACGCCAGCCTGTTACCGCCTAGGCCCAGGAGCGCCATTTTTGATGTTCCGGGCCTGTTGGTACCGGCTCTTCCCGGCACCCCTGTGGCGGTGGGTACCGGGGTAATAATTGGGGGTTAGCGCAAGTTGATTTTGGGGCTAACGCTAAGCCCCGGCTTAGTAATGGATACCGTCTATAAGACGGCTTCCACCACTAACCCTGTAAATTCAATTATAAAAAAACACGGACACACTGAAAATAAAATGTATTTAAAAAAAACACTCCCCCACAGCCCTTGTTAACCATTTTATTGAAAAAAATTATTTTAAAAAAAGTGTCGGTGGGTATCGGGGTAATAATTGGAGGTTAGCGCTAGCTGTTTTGGGGGCTACCGCTAAGCCCCGGCCTAGTAATGGATTCTGTCTAGAAGATGCCTTCCACTACTAAGTCTGAAAATTCAATTATTAAAAACACAACACATTGTAAAAAAAAATTTATAAAAAAAACACTCCCCCACAGTCCTCGTTAACCCTTTTATTGATATTTAAAAAATCCACTAAATCTGACATAGCCCTCCGCATTCACAGATCTAAATTTTGAAGAAAAAAAAAACTAAAAAAAGTTTAGTACAGTTTTTGTTTCCAAACACCAGCAAAAACGCTAGAAAAAAATGCAAGAAAAACTGACAAAATGCAGGAAAAAGCTGGGACAGTTTTTCTGGCGTTTTTTCTGTTGGATAAAAACTATCAATGGAATCCGACCTCAAAGCAATAGAGCAAAATCCCTGTGGGGGAGATTTATCAAAATCTGTGCAAAGGAAAAGATGCCCAGTTGCCCATAGCAACCAATCAGATCGCTTCTTTCATTTTTAACAAGGCCTCTGCAAAATGAAAGAAACGATCTGATTGGTTGCTATGGGCAACTGGGCAACTTTTCCTCTGGACAGGTTTTGATAAATCTCCCCCTGTGTCCACTTTTCCTGTGAGGTGTAGATCAGGTGTACAAATAGAACTGTGTGTAAATTTAGAACTTTGCACGAAATTTATCATGTGCCTTGCACAAGTGTGGTAAATTTGGTGCAAATGGGCGCATGCGCGGCTCATGAGTGCGGATGCAAGTAATGTGAGCTCCGTGCCCGCCACACCGAATTGAGCTCCTTTAAGCGCCTTACCGGCTCCACAAGCGACAGGACTGACCGTCCGATCCCGCCATGTCCTCCAGGCGAAACAGGCAGCAGAGGCAGAAGATTTCGGGGAGATTATCCCAGTCAATCCCCGAGCTGTTCTGCGCCTCACCAGCCACCAAGATGGCGCCGACATCTCCTCAACACTCTGACCAGCAGTCGGACGGGGAGGACGGAGCAGCCGCTGCACAGCATTCAACTGCTGACATGTACCGGAATATCCAGAAGCTGTTCCGCACTGAACTTCAAAAGGAGGTGAGTGACTTCTCTCAGCAAATACAAGCGCTGGGCCAGCGGGTAGCGGATAATGAAACCCGGCTAGATGAGCTGGCTGACGCGGCAGAGGTTGATTGCCGCGATATAGATGCCCACAATGACAAGTTGGAAGCTCTGGAGCTAAAACTGGAGGATATTGAAAATCGCTCGAGGAGAGCTAATCTTCGTATCAGGGGCTTACCTGAGACCACCACCGACCTTAAGGGGACTGTTACGACACTGTTTGCGGCCCTCCTCCCGCAGACTGCTCCTGAATTGCTTCGTATGGACAGGATTCACAGGGCCCTGGCCAGACCACGCAACCCTGACACTCCTCGAGATGTTGTGCTTAAGCTGCACTATGCGGAGGTTCGGGACTTGATCCTGTCGGCTACAAGGAATGCCCCCAACTTGCCAGCTGTGCCCCCAGAAGTCCGGATTTATTCAGACCTGGCCCCTTCCACGCTGGAGAGGAGGTGCTCCATGCGCTCAGTTACCCTAGCCTTGCAACGTGAGCAGATTAAATATAGATGGGGATTCCCGTTTTCCCTTTCATTTCAAGTTGGGTCCCGCAACTACACGGTTCAATCCCTGGCCGCAGCGCAGGAGGCTCTTCTTAAAGAGCGCATCGCTTGGTCCGATGCACCCCCACTACCGCAACGACAGGGTCGCCCTGCTCGAACCTGGACTGTGGTCCCTTCAACTTCTCGCCCAGCCGACACCCTATCCCGGGTCGAAGAGCGGATTACCTGACTTCCATATGGCCCTGGATGGACTGGTGGACTAAGTTCATGTTCATTTTTGCTCAGTCCTTGTCCATACATGTTATGCAGGAGTAGGTGATGACTGGACTGCATGTTCTCTCGACTCCCAAGATGGAAGTATGTCACTCCACTCTGGAGTGGGTTGTGACTCTCCATGTTCTTTTCTTTGTTTTTTGTTTTGTATTGTATGTTCTATCAGTTTTATGTATGGTTTGTGGTATGCCACCATTGCATTCAGGCTCTTGTGAGCCCTCAGGGAAGCCTACATTGCTTGTTATTAGTCCGGGGCTGCCTCTTAGTATGTCTACTGCTATGTGGGGGGGTTGCTTAGCTTTATGTGTCTTCAGGGGTGATGTGTCGTATTTTATCTCATAATGTGAGGGGACTTAATTCCCCCTCTAAGCGCCGGAAGGCATTTAAGGATTATATACGTCATAAGCCAGACGTTATCTGTATACAGGAAACTCACTTTACGCCTTCTTCCTTCCCCTCCCACCTTCATCCTACTTACTCTAGGTTTTATCTTTCTTCTTTTCATACTAAGTCCCGTGGGGTTGCTATCTGCTTTCATAACTCTTTTCCCTTTGAAGTGTCATCCATACAGACCGACCCTGAGGGTCGTACTTTGATTATACTAGGTACGTTATACGGTAAAACTGTATGTTTGGTAAATTCCTACGCACCTAATGTTGACCCTATTTCCTTTTTCTTATCCTTATGCTCTAACCTGTCCTCCCTCTCTTATGATGTGCTTTTGTGGGCGGGTGACTTTAATTTTGTATTAAATGGCAAGCTAGATAGGTCCTCTAATGCTCCCTTCAGACGCTCTGGTACCCAGCACCGTACCCTGTTAGACCAGTTTCGTTCGCTGTCCCTGGCGGATACATGGAGAGAGCATAACGGCTCCGCCCGTGGGTACTCTTATTACTCCCCCTCCCACCAGCAATATTCCTGCATAGACTGGATCCTTACTAATACTACTACTCTACCCTACCTGTTATATTCTAGGCATGTATTGTCCTCATTGTCTGATCATGACATGGTGATGACTGTACTGAACCTTGTGGGTCGCCCTACCACTCCGTCTAGCTGGAGATTGAATGAGGCTCTTCTGTCTAACCCAGCGGTGAAGCAACAGGTCTCTGACTCTCTGAAGTCGTATTTTGATATTAATTCGACTCCTGATAGTGACCCCATTTGGGTGTGGGCGGCTCACAAGGCCCACATACGAGGTACCTTCATTGCTATAGCCTCTGGTATCAAGAGGGACCAAGATAAATATGTCACTGTCCTAGAGCATAGACTATCTAAGCTGTCCCTTGCCCACCAGTTACACCCCTCTTTATATCTTTATAAGGCACTCCGTGACACTAAGCTGAAGTTGGATGCGGTTTTGTCTCACCGGGTGGAGCGGGCTATCCGTTGGACGGGAGCTCTTTATTATCGATTCGCTAATAAACCGGATCGGTTGCTAGCCCGCCAGCTGAGACGAAGACGTATGCTCAACTATGTTCACAGACTGCAAATTCACCCAGGTTCGTACTCCTCACACTCTCAACACATCTACAAGGCTTTCTTCGACTTTTACTCCCGTCTATATTCTGAACCTCACCCTCCGCCTGACTTCTCCTCTTGTTTATCTTCTTTTCTTGCCTCCGCAAATCTTCCTTCTCTCAACTCTGATGATAAAGAGGCTCTGGGAGGCCCTATAACTGAGGTGGAGGTCACCAATACTATTTCCGGCCTTAAATTAGGGAAAGCCCCCGGTCCGGATGGACTGTCAGCCCATTATTACAAAAAATTCGCCCCTATCTTATTACCCCATTTGACATATTTGTATAACAAGATTTTTTCTGCTTCCACCGTTCCCTCTGAGTACCTGGATGCACATATTGCTGTCATCCCCAAACCCCAAAAGGACCCCCAACTAGTTTCTAATTATAGACCGATTTCCCTTATAAACATTGATACCAAAATTTTAACATCTATCTGTCACGATGCCGGCTGGCAGGTAGTGGACCCTCTGTGCCAGAGAGGGATAGGCGTGGACCGTGCTAGTGGACCGGTTCTAAGCCACTACTGGTTTTCACCAGAGCCCGCCGCAAAGCGGGATGGTCTTGCTGCGGCGGTAGTGACCAGGTCGTATCCACTAGCAACGGCTCACCTCTCTGGCTGCTGAAGATAGGCGCGGTACAAGGGAGTAGGCAAAAGCAAGGTCGGACGTAGCAGAAGGTCGGGGCAGGCAGCAAGGATCGTAGTCAGGGGCAACGGCAGAAGGTCTGGAAACACTGGCAAGGGACACACAAGGAACGCTTTCACTGGCACTAAGGCAACAAGATCCGGCAAGGGAGTGCAAGGGAAGTGAGGTAATATAGGGAGTGCACAGGTGATAACTCTAATTGGAACCACTGCGCCAATCAGCGGCGCAGTGGCCCTTTAAATCGCAGAGACCCGGCGCGCGCGCGCCCTAGGGAGCGGGGCCGCGCGCGCCGGGACAGAACAGACGGGGAGCGAGTCAGGTAGGAGAGCCGGGGTGCGCATCGCGAGCGGGCGCTACCCGCATCGCGAATCGCATCCCGGCTAGCAGCAGGATCGCAGCGCCCCGGGTCAGAGGACGTGACCGGGGCGCTGCAGCGGAGGAGGTGAGGCGAGCGCTCCGGGGAGGAGCGGGAACCCGGAGCGCTCGGCGTAACAGTACCCCCCCCCTTGGGTCTCCCCCTCTTCTTGGAGCCTGAGAACCTGAGGAGCAGACTTTTGTCAAGGATGTTGTCCTCAGGTTCCCAGGATCTCTCTTCAGGACCACAACCCTCCCAGTCTACTAAAAAAAAATTTTTTCCTCTGACCTTTTTGGTAGCCAAAATCTCCTTGACCGAGAAGACGTCCGAGGAGCCGGAAACAGGAGTGGGAGGAACAGATTTGGGAGAAAAACGGTTGAGGATGAGTGGTTTGAGAAGAGAGACGTGAAAGGCATTAGGGATACGAAGAGAAGGAGGAAGAAGAAGTTTATAAGAGACAGGATTAATTTGACACAGAATTTTGAAAGGACCAAGATAGCGTGGTCCCAACTTGTAGCTAGGGACACGGAAGCGGACATATTTAGCGGAGAGCCATACCTTGTCTCCAGGGGAAAAAACGGGGGGAGCTCTTCTTTTCTTATCCGCGAACCTCTTCATGCGTGAAGAAGCCTGTAAGAGAGAATTTTGGGTCTCTCTCCATATAATGGAAAGGTCACGAGAAATTTCATCCACAGCGGGCAGACCAGAGGGCAAGGGGGTAGGGAGGGGGGGAAGAGGGTGACGGCCGTACACCACGAAAAATGGGGATTTGGAGGAAGATTCAGAGACCCTGAAGTTATACGAGAATTCGGCCCATGGAAGGAGATCTGCCCAGTCATCCTGGCGGGAGGAAACAAAATGTCGCAAATAATCACCCAGGATCTGGTTAATTCTTTCTACTTGTCCATTGGACTGGGGATGATATGCAGAGGAAAAATTTAATTTAATCTTGAGTTGTTTACAGAGAGCTCTCCAGAATTTAGACACGAATTGGACCCCTCTATCCGAGACAATCTGCGTAGGCAACCCGTGAAGACGAAAAATGTGTACAAAAAATTGTTTAGCCAACTGAGGCGCAGAAGGAAGACCAGGAAGAGGAATGAAATGTGCCATTTTGGAGAATCGATCAACGACCACCCAAATAACGGTGTTGCCACGGGAAGGGGGTAAATCAGTAATAAAATCCATACCAATCAGAGACCAAGGCTGTTCGGGGACAGGCAGAGGATGAAGAAAACCAGCGGGCTTCTGGCGAGGAGTCTTATCCCGGGCACAGATAGTGCAGGCTCGCACAAAGTCCCCAACATCCGTCTCCAGAGTCGGCCACCAATAGAAGCGGGAGATGAGTTGCACAGATTTCTTGATGCCCGCATGACCTGCGAGATGGGAGGAGTGACCCCATTTGAGGATTCCGAGGCGTTGGCGTGGAGAAACAAAGGTCTTTCCTGGAGGAGTCTGTCTGATGGAGGCAGGAGAAGTGGAGATCAGGCAGTCAGGTGGAATGATGTGTTGCGGAGGGAGATCAACTTCTGAGGCATCCGAGGAACGAGAGAGAGCATCGGCTCTAATGTTCTTATCGGCAGGACGAAAGTGAATCTCAAAATTAAATCGGGCAAAGAACAGAGACCACCGGGCCTGGCGAGGATTCAGCCGTTGGGCCGACTGGAGGTAGGAGAGGTTCTTGTGGTCGGTGTAGATAATAACAGGAAATCTTGATCCCTCCAGCAGATGCCTCCATTCCTCAAGTGCTAATTTAATGGCTAGAAGCTCTCGATCCCCGATGGAGTAGTTCCTCTCCGCTGGAGAGAAGGTCCTAGAGAAAAAACCACAAGTGACAGCATGCCCGGAAGGATTTTTTTGTAGAAGAACAGCTCCAGCTCCTACTGAGGAGGCATCAACCTCCAATAGGAAGGGTTTGGAAGGGTCAGGTCTGGAGAGCACGGGAGCCGAAGAAAAGGCGGACTTGAGTTGTTTAAAGGAGTCTTCTGCTTGAGGAGGCCAGGACTTGGGATCAGCATTTTTCTTGGTTAAAGCCACGATAGGAGCCACAATGGTAGAAAAATGTGGAATAAATTGCCTGTAATAATTGGCGAACCCCAAAAAGCGTTGGATAGCACGGAGTCCGGAGGGGCGTGGCCAATTTAAGACGGCAGAGAGT
Source organism: Hyla sarda (assembly GCF_029499605.1). Classification (NCBI taxonomy): domain Eukaryota; kingdom Metazoa; phylum Chordata; class Amphibia; order Anura; family Hylidae; genus Hyla; species Hyla sarda. Next base: position 378,616,741 of record NC_079192.1, on the reverse strand, counting down.
TTGTCTGGATCCATCTGTAGTCCCTGGCCAGAGACCAAATATCCTAGAAAAGGAAGAGATTGGCATTCAAACAGACATTTCTCAATTTTGGCATAGAGTTGGTTGTCACGAAGTCTCTGAAGAACCATACGGACATGCCGGCGGTGTTCCTCTAGATTGGCAGAAAAAATTAGGATATCGTCCAGATATACCACAACACAGGAGTATAATAGATCACGAAAAATTTCATTGACAAAGTCTTGGAAGACGGCAGGGGCATTGCACAGTCCAAAGGGCATGACCAGATACTCAAAGTGTCCATCTCTGGTGTTAAATGCCGTTTTCCACTCGTCCCCCTCTCTGATGCGGATGAGGTTATAGGCGCCTCTTAAGTCCAATTTAGTGAAGATGTGGGCACCTTGGAGGCGATCAAAGAGTTCAGAGATGAGGGGTAAGGGGTAGCGGTTCTTAACCGTGATTTTATTAAGACCGCGGTAGTCAATGCAAGGACGTAGGGAGCCATCTTTTTTGGAGACAAAGAAAAATCCGGCTCCGGCAGGAGAGGAGGATTTACGGATAAAGCCCCTTTTTAGATTCTCCTGGACGTATTCGGACATGGCAAGAGTCTCTGGAGCAGAGAGAGGATAAATTCTGCCCCGGGGTGGAGTAGTACCCGGGAGGAGGTCGATAGGGCAATCATAAGGCCTGTGAGGAGGTAGAGTCTCAGCTTGTTTTTTGCAGAAAACATCCGCGAAGTCCATATAGGCCTTGGGGAGACCGGTTACAGGAGGAACCACAGAGTTACGGCAAGGGTTACTGGGAACCGGTTTTAGACAGTTCTTGGAACAAGAGGACCCCCAACTCTTGATCTCCCCAGTGGACCAATCCAGGGTTGGGGAATGAAGTTGAAGCCAGGGAAGTCCAAGGAGAATCTCCGAGGTGCAATTGGGGAGGACCAAAAGTTCAATCCTCTCATGATGAGATCCGATGCTCATAAGAAGGGGCTCCGTGCGGAAACGTATGGTACAGTCCAATCTTTCATTATTTACACAATTGATGTAGAGGGGTCTGGCGAGACTGGTCACTGGGATGTTGAACCTGTTGACGAGAGAGGCCAAAATAAAATTTCCTGCAGAACCAGAGTCCAAGAAGGCCACTGTAGAGAAGGAGAAGGCAGAAGCAGACATCCGCACAGGCACAGTAAGACGTGGGGAAGCAGAGTAGACATCAAGGACTGTCTCACCTTTGTGCGGAGTCAGCGTACGTCTTTCCAGGCGGGGAGGACGGATAGGACAATCCCTCAGGAAGTGTTCGGTACTAGCACAGTACAGGCAGAGGTTCTCCATACGGCGTCGTGTCCTCTCTTGAGGTGTCAGGCGAGATCGGTCGACCTGCATAGCCTCCACGGCGGGAGGCACAGGAACAGATTGCAGGGGACCAGAGGAGAGAGGAGCCGAGGAGACGAAACGCCTCGTGCGAACAGAGTCCATATCTTGGCGGAGTTCCTGACGCCTTTCAGAAAAACGCATGTCAATGCGAGTGGCTAGGTGAATAAGTTCATGTAGATTAGCAGGAATTTCTCGTGCGGCCAGAACATCTTTAATGTTGCTGGATAGGCCTTTTTTGAAGGTCGCGCAGAGGGCCTCATTATTCCAGGACAATTCTGAAGCAAGTGTACGGAATTGTACGGCATACTCGCCAACGGAAGAATTACCCTGGACCAGGTTCAACAGGGCAGTCTCAGCAGAAGAGGCTCGGGCAGGTTCCTCAAAGACACTTCGGATTTCCGAGAAGAAGGAGTGTACTGAGGCAGTGACGGGGTCATTGCGGTCCCAGAGCGGTGTGGCCCATGACAGGGCTTTTCCGGACAGAAGACTGACTACGAAAGCCACCTTAGACCTTTCAGTGGGAAACAGGTCCGACATCATCTCCAGATGCAGGGAACATTGGGAAAGGAAGCCACGGCAAAACTTAGAGTCCCCATCAAACTTATCCGGCAAGGATAAGCGTATCCCAGGAGCGGCCACTCGCTGCGGAGGAGGTGCAGGAGCTGGCGGAGGAGATGACTGCTGAAGCTGTGGTAGCAACTGTTGTAGCATAACGGTCAGTTGAGACAGCTGTTGGCCTTGTTGCGCAATCTGTTGTGACTGCTGGGCGACCACCGTGGTGAGGTCAGCGACAACTGGCAGAGGAACTTCAGCGGGATCCATGGCCGGATCTACTGTCACGATGCCGGCTGGCAGGTAGTGGACCCTCTGTGCCAGAGAGGGATAGGCGTGGACCGTGCTAGTGGACCGGTTCTAAGCCACTACTGGTTTTCACCAGAGCCCGCCGCAAAGCGGGATGGTCTTGCTGCGGCGGTAGTGACCAGGTCGTATCCACTAGCAACGGCTCACCTCTCTGGCTGCTGAAGATAGGCGCGGTACAAGGGAGTAGGCAAAAGCAAGGTCGGACGTAGCAGAAGGTCGGGGCAGGCAGCAAGGATCGTAGTCAGGGGCAACGGCAGAAGGTCTGGAAACACTGGCAAGGGACACACAAGGAACGCTTTCACTGGCACTAAGGCAACAAGATCCGGCAAGGGAGTGCAAGGGAAGTGAGGTAATATAGGGAGTGCACAGGTGATAACTCTAATTGGAACCACTGCGCCAATCAGCGGCGCAGTGGCCCTTTAAATCGCAGAGACCCGGCGCGCGCGCGCCCTAGGGAGCGGGGCCGCGCGCGCCGGGACAGAACAGACGGGGAGCGAGTCAGGTAGGAGAGCCGGGGTGCGCATCGCGAGCGGGCGCTACCCGCATCGCGAATCGCATCCCGGCTAGCAGCAGGATCGCAGCGCCCCGGGTCAGAGGACGTGACCGGGGCGCTGCAGCGGAGGAGGTGAGGCGAGCGCTCCGGGGAGGAGCGGGAACCCGGAGCGCTCGGCGTAACACTATCCTGGCCCATAGACTTAATTCCATCCTCCCCCGTCTTATCCATCCCAATCAGGTCGGATTCATCCCGGGCCGTCAAGCTCCTGATAACCTCCGTAAAGTCCTGAACATTCTTCATTGGAGCTCCTCGAAATCCATACCCCTACTGGCATTTGCCCTCGACATCGAGAAGGCCTTTGACAGTGTCACCTGGCCCTATCTATTTGGTGTGCTCCGTTACATGGGATTTCCGGGTTCCTTTGTACACATTCTCAGCTTGCTATACTCCAATCCCTCTGCCTTTCTTAAACTGCCCGCCATCACTCCCTCCCCGGTCAGGATCCGCCGACTCTTTTTGCGCTGGCGATGGAGCCCCTGGCGGCCACGATCCGTATTTCCCCTGATGTGACGGGAGCGAGGATAGGCTCCGATGACTATAAACTTAGTTTATTTGCAGATGATTTACTTCTCACCATCACCAACCCTCTTGTCTCCCTCCCTAATCTGTTTAGTATCCTTTCCCGATTCTCAGCCCTTTCGGGATTACGGATAAATAACTCCAAATCGGAGACCCTCTTCCTCCATGTCCCATCGCACACAAAAATTGATCAATTTGAACTTTGGCTTCCCAGACTCTCTCTCTAAACTTTCCTACCTGGGCACTGTCCTTACTCCATCTATCTCTACGTTGTACCAGGCTAACAATCCTCCGCTTTTCCAATCTATTCGTTCTGACCTTCGATCCTGGGACCTGCCTTTTCTGTCGTGGCTGGGACAGGTTCACACGGTTAAAATGGTTGTGCTCCCCCGTCTTCTCTATCTGTTTCCTTCTCTCCCTATCCCTGTCCCGCCTGCTGATCTCCGAGCTCTGCAAAGAGATGTGTTTCGTTTTATGTGGCGTGGTAGAGCCCCCCGTATCCCGAGGAAAATGATGTATTTCCATAAAAGATTGGGGGGGTCTGTCTGTACCAAACTTTGCTAGATACTACCATGCAGCCAGGCTAGCTCAGCTTATGCCGTTCCACGCCCCCTCTGGTGCTCCTCTATGGGTCCGCTTGGAATCCTCCCTCACCTCTCCGTATTCTCCCTCTGCTCTTCTTTGGTCTATTCCACCTGTCTCCCATCTTCTCCCATCTTCTGCTTTGTTGACTCTATACTCTCTGTCGCTTTGGCGAAGGGTCCGGTTTAAGTTTTCATTACAATATGGTGCTTCTCCCCTCACTCCTCTCTTTCATGACCCCTTTTTCCTCCCTGGTCTCCATACAACAGCATTTGCGTGGTGGACGTCTAATAATTTCAGATATCTCCATGACTTTTTGTCCCGTAACAAATTGACGACGATGGAGGCATTCATGACACAACACTCACCCCCTAGTTCTGAACTCCTCCGTCTTCGTCAAATTTTTTCCTTTTTGTCCACACTGTCCCCTCCCTCTAACACTGTCTCCTCATCCTTCTTTGAATCTACCGCCTTATACTCACCTCTTCGCTCTGGCCTGCTTTCCCTGGTCTATGCACACCTCATTTCTCCTCCTGAAGGTTGTAAACTCCCCTTTATGCAACAATGGGAATCCGATCTCCATGTTACACTTACTCCAGATAAGTGGCAGGAATGTTGTGAGCTTCTTAGTAAAGGTAGTTGGCAGGTATCTCTTACTGAAACATCCGTGAAAATTCTCCATAGGGCCTATTATGTCCCCTCTAGGCTCCACGCCATTTATCCAATGGTTTCCCCTTTATGTTTCAGGGGCTGCCCCTTGGTGGGGAACATGTATCATATCTGGTGGGGTTGCCCTATTGTTAGACGATTTTGGAATTCTATAGTCACACTGTTGAGAGAAGTGTGTTCCTCTAGATGCCCCCTCCAACCTGCCTTTTGTCTACTGGGGGCCCATCCTACAAAAATGCCTAACAAGGTCTTCCGTCTAGCGCAGTTTATTCTTTTAGCTGCACGTATACACATTGCAGCTAGCTGGAAATTACCGTCCTTGTCCTTACCAAGGGTAGTAGATCGGGTCAATGTTATTATGTTGGCGGAGAAACTCAATGCTATTAAAGAGGATGCGGTAGATAGATTTGAGTCTGTATTGTCCCCGTGGATCTCTTCCTCTTACTCCCCGGATGTCAGATATCCATTCTCATTGTATTAGCCTCCCTGGCTCACCCCTTGCTGTTCTATTTTGTACCGCATACCCGTGTTTAGTTGTTTAAGTTCTCTCATTGCTATTACTATTTCGACACCTGGGCTGTGTCCCGGGAAATGTACAGCCTTGTTCAACTATCTTTAACCATAATAAACTTGGCTTTGTTTGTTGCTAAATTTGGTGCAAATGCACCACATTTAGACCAACCAAAGTGATCTAAAAAAGATGTCTACCTACACCAACATTGATACATGTCCCCCTAAGTGACTCTTTTTGGCCATTGAAGTGAATGGGGTTGGCTGCTCCTGTTAAGGGTACAAGCAAACTACGTTTCTGCCACTGTTAATCGTATCTGTCGGTATACTGCCGAAAACAGGACGCCAATGTATACTGTTAATTTGAGCAGCGGACCCCATTCGCTTCTATAGCTGAACAGAATCACTCTAGTGACTCCGTTCGGTATGCGCTATTTTAAACAGACCCATGGCGGAGAGTATTGCACCCTTAAAATGGTGCATAGGTCCTAGAAGTGAATGCGGCCCTCTGCTCCCATTAACAGTATATGTTGACATCCTATTTTCAGTGGGATGCTGATGGATATGACCTACCCTTAGTATAGCATGAACCTACCCTAATGGACTGTGGCGGAGATTGATCAAAACCTGTGTAGGGGAAAAAGTGGTGCAGTTGCCCATAGCACCAATCATATTGCTTCTTTCATTTTTAAGAGGCCTTTTTAAAAATTAAAGAAGCAATATGATTGGTTGCTATGGGAAACTGTGTCACTCTTCCCCATCACAGGTTTTCATAAATATCCTCCTGTATAGCTAGGCTAAGAAGGGGTTAAGCCACTCCACGCTGATTGATGATAGAATTCACTAGTGACCCTTAATGATACACCTCACACCTGACATCTCCCGTCCTATCACAGAGCGGCTCTGGTATCATTCACAAGGTATAAAGCTCCAGGCTATAGCAGACTGAGGTATAGGGGGCTGCTGACAAGATGGGATTCTGTGGAGCAGGTTTGGGGATTGCACTGGTCCTTTGGACCTATTGGCTGGGATCTGTAGTGTGTGCAGTACAGGACTACTGGGATGATCCTTCCCATCTGCATTGTGGATCTGAAGTGATGGAGTTTTCTCTCCCTTCTTTGCTGGAGGATGCAGCCTTTGCTTTGACCATCATTGGTGAGTGCTACAATATATTAGCAAGTGAAGCCTAAAACCCTCTGTAAGAAAATATTATAAAATATGACTTGTGATCTCCACCTGTAGTGATTGGGCTATAGTGACTTTGTGGCAGCTGAATAGCTATAGTGTCAGTGGTGTCTCCTGACATTGGTTTATCAGACATGTAGCTAAAGTCTTTACTCATCTATCCTGGCATAAAGCAGTGTGGTGCATGTCCTACCAGCAATGCCTCTTAAATTACAACTGAATCTCACAGGTGACCCTAAAAGGGCCTTGTCTGGTAGCAATCCCTCTAAAATGAGTATGCCACAAGTTTAAGGTCTATTCACATGTGTGGTATTGTGTGCAGGATTTTCTGCTGCAGATTTCAATGTAAACTGATCACAGCTGAAACCCTGTGCATCAAATCTGTGCAGAATAGTGTGACTAGATCCTAAAGGTGATCTCCTGTTTAGTAAAGGCTGTTCAGGGGAACTCTGCCAATAGACATCCTATCCCCCTGCCCAAAATGATATGCGTTAAGATGTCTGATTGCAGGGGTCCTGTTGCTGGGACCCCCTGTGATCTTGGCAGCACCACAACCCTCACCCCACACACCCCTGAGCATTGTAATGTCTCCTCCCATAGAGTTGCATTGAGGGGTGTGGCCATGATGTCATGACCACTCAAGCATTCAGAATGAAATTTTCCCAATGCTGGGGTAGTGGAGTAGTTTTTTAAGGTCAAGGTTTTTTTGTGTTTTCCTGGAGGCCATTCCGCCTCAAACTTCAGTGTGCAGCAGAATCCCATTGCTGGCTGTGGGATTCTGCTGCAGAGTTTGAGGTGGAATGGCCTCAGGGGAAAAAAAACCTGACCTTAAAAAGCTTCTCCACTACCCCAGTGTTAGGGTAGAATTTCTGCACTAGAATTTCAAAACTTAATTTCATTTAGGAAATTCCATAGTGTGAACTCGGCTACAAAGCTTAATCCCACTGCTTAAAGGAGTACTCCAGCCCTGATCGTGGGGGGTCCTGCCACTGGGGACCCCCACTATCTTGCATGCAGCACCCACCTCTGGGTGTTGCATGTAGCCTTGGAGTCTGCTGGGTCAAGACTATAGGGCTGGAGTATTGTGACATCATGCCCCACCCCCGCAATGCAAGTCTATGGGAGGTGGTGTGACGGCATCCCATAGACTATCATTGCGGAGGTGGGGCGTGACGTCATGATACTCAGGCCCCGTAGTTGTGACCCGGCAGACTCTGCGGGTGCATGCAGTTCCCAAAGGTGGGTGCTGCATGTGAGAGACCCCCATGATCAGATATCTTATCCCCCTTATCCTCTGGATTGGGGAGAAGATGCCTTGGGGTCAGAGTACCCCTTTAAATCTAGTGCCTAAATTCATCTCACACTGAGAAAGTCTATTGATCACAAGTTTTGGTGCTAGTCTTAGACAAGAGTGCCATCCTGCCACCAGCCATCCGGACAGTGATGCTTTAGAACTAAAATCAAGTAGTGACATAAATTGCAGTCTGGCTCTATCCTTAGACTCTTTTAATTTTCCTGCAATGTGTGGATTCCTAATGCAAATAAACAGGATTGCTGTGGAAAGTTACAGCAAATCAGACTACTCCCTTAGAATGCTCTCCAGCTGTTGTATCACTAACTCGGCATACTATGAGTTGTAGACTTTGCCACCGGTTGGTCATCACTGCCAGCTTATAAACATACACCAGTTGTACTATGGCCACTAGGTGGTGTGTTTGTAATTGGAATAAACATGGAAACTTTAATGCCATCTAATGGAGACTCTGCTATATGACAGTGGTATTTAAAAGGATATAAAGTTAAAGGAGTAGTCCAGTAAAAACACACTGGGACCACCCATCCAAATCCCTCAGTGCCCTGGCTCTCCCATGAATGACTGTTGTCTAGACCATGGCACGAAGCAGTGGTGACCATGCCTTCCTCCATGTATCTCTATGGGAGAATCGGATACATGAATGCTATGGAGGTGGCATGTCAGCTGACTTTGTGCTGTGGTCAACCCAGCTCTTTTCCTGCACAGTGCGCTGACTCCATATTAGATCACAGGGGCTCATTTGTCTGGGAAAAAATGTTACTATATAAAATTCTCCTTTTAATGTTGCATTTTGGTTCCAGGTTTTTCTAGATACAAATTTTTACTGCTATAAACACTGACATGCCATGCAAATCCTGCAGCAAATGTTAGGGGGGGGTCATGGGTCACAAGGGGTTCTGTAAGGCCTGAACACTTAATATTGTAGCTGTGAATGTCATCCTTGGGCTCAATAACTGTAAGATATCTGACTACTTGTAGACAAGGATGGAAAGTCTCACTACCTTCACAATGACTCCTCTTGTGGAACCTGGATTGGACAGAAATCTGACAGCTCAGTGGTGATTGGTTCTTCCTTTGATGGCTGCTATGTGCGCAAGGAGGTAAGTCATGATGGGATCTAGAATCTGACAGACTGGACTCCCTGATCATTGGGGAGCAACATCTGAGTAGGATCAGTCACCCCTGCTAAGGCATTCCCTAAGCATCACTTGTTCACACATCTTAATACTGTACAGTACCTTAACTTGGTCACTGCACTGTGCTATTTACTCGGGTACATTTTTGCAATATATGATGGTAGCGTGAAGTATATGTAAGTGGTGGCCCAGTACAGAAGTGACACTTTTGTACAATCTATGGTCCTTCTCAGGTGGATTCTGTCCTAGTCCTCTGGCTCCTCAGGACTCTGTGTTCCTACAAATGGTTAATGTATTATCTAGATGAATATACATCTTAGTCCTGTAAAGATGGGTGTGTGTGTGTCCAGATAATTTGGAGATAACCTATAGGACCCCCAGTCCTCCTCCTCCTCCTCCTATATAAACTAAGGAAGGAGTTAGCTAGCTCTCTTGAGTTCCAGTCTTATCTGAGTACAGAAGTCAAGACCTGAGTGTCTGGTGTCCTGAAGAGACCCAAAGCCTAACCACGCTTCCACCTACCGAGTGCCCCACAGGTAAATGTCAAAGCCTGGTAATCTATCACAGGGGTGAAGTCTAGTCAGTCCCAGTTAACTCTGCTTAAGTCAGCTTGGGTCTGCATAATCCACATATAGGGTACGTTCCCACACGGCGTATTTTGCTGTGTATTTGGTGCTGCGTATTTTCCTACCCATTGACTTCAACAGAGAAAATAAAATATGCAGCAGCAAATACGCCGTGTGGGAATGTACCCTTACAAAATAATCCGCACTCTAGAAGTGAGAGGGTTTTCTCGAAGCACTTACTGGTAATTCCATAGGATTGATGATCATGACTGACGGAATCATAAATGAAAGCTCTAAGACACTGACCTGACAAGGGGACATGGGCATCTCCCAAAAGTCTCAAACAAGTAGAGCATTTATTTAGAATTCTGACCATTGTGATCATCAATCCTACAGAATTATCAGTGAGCTACCAGAGACAATACATAAGTGTTGCTCGCGAATATTCGCAATGCAAATTTTATTCACGAATATCACATATTCGCAAATTCACAAATATTAGTGAATATAGCGCTATATATTCATAATTACGAATATTACTTTTAATTTTTATTTTTCAGTTATCCCTCTCCAGCTTGTGTGGTGTAAAGAAGGCTCTAATACTACTGTGAGACTGGCGTGCAAATTTTCACATATGCAAAAATAAAACAAGCATATTACAAATATGCGAATATGACAAATATTCATCCATATATTTGCAAATTTGAATATGGCCTATGCCGCTCAACACTAATGCATAATAGGGATCGAGAGTTTTAAAGTAAAACAAACGTAGCCAGCACCTAAACCCAATAAACGGGTGCACGCTGCTGTGGAAAGTACAAGACATGTTAAAAAAGAAAATGGCGGCAGCACACTTGGTCACAATTGGGGGGGGGGGGGGGGGTGGCTCCCTCTAGCCGTGCATCCCCTCCCCCTTTATCAAAGGAGGTGGTTTTAGGTTGTTAGTGGATCCAGCATGTCGCCCAGCCTGAGGTGAGTGAATGTTAGGGTCCCATCCTATGAGGCCACCTCCACGTGGTGGATGGGGGGGGACACGTTTTCATCAAAAAGTGCACCAAGAGCCTCCATTTTGTTGACTAAGTGTGCTGCTGCCACTTTCTTTTTTAACATGTCTTGCACTTGCCACAGCAGCATGCACCCATGTGCTGGCTACATTTTTGTTTTTACTTTAAATCAATGATCTGCAGCTGCTTCTTCGAGGCCAGGGGCGCTTTAAATCAATGAACTGCATCGGCTTTTGTGGGGCCAGTGACTTCCGCCGCCGCCTGCTTCTCTCCCCCTGCCTGTCCTTAGTCCAACCATCCCCGGTTTTATAATTACCTGTGCCCGGGGTCCACTCTACTTCTGGCTTCGGCAGCATCCTGAGCGGTCACTGTGCCCACGGACGGTGACATCGCGTTGAGGACATCACTCATTGCGCTGCACAGCATCGCAGGAGCCAGAAGTAGTGCGGACCCTGGGAACAGGTAATTATGAAACCGGGGATGGGGGAGGCAATGGGGCAGCAGCTGTCTCTGGCAGGGGGGGCGGTGCATTATCGTCAAGGTAATTGCTGATAACGTCCAAAATCATGAATATCGGCCAAAATACATTGATCCCTAATACATAATAAAGAGAAACTTGGTTGCCTATAGCAACTAATCAGAACTAGAGATGAGCGAACTTACAGTAAATTCGATTCATCACGAACTTCTCGGCTCGGCAGTTGATGTCTTATCCTGCATAAATTCAGCTTTGAGGTGCTCCAGTGGGCTGGAAAGGTGGATACAGTCCTAGGGAAAGGGTCTCCTAGGACTGTATCCACGTTTTCCAGCCCACGGGAGCACCTGAAAGCTGAACTAATTTATGCAAGATAAGTCATCAACTGCCAAGCCGAGAAGTTCATGACTAATCGAATTTACTGTGAGTTCGCTCATCTCTAATCAGAACTTGACATTACTGTTAAACTCTTGTTGCTATTGGTAACTTGATATTTATGTATTTTTAGGAAGGTGCTGGTACCACAACATAAACCCTTCCTTGTTCCTTCAGTGTAATGGCAGGACACAGTTGCATGAGATGGTGTGACACTAACTCCATACACAAAACTACTTGTGGTGAATCGGGGTTCTTCCATTTAAAAATAAACTTGTGTTTGCAGAATGGAAATTACATGATGACTGTCACTCTAGAAGAAATTCTACTTACTGGAAAACCCCAATATCACAAGAAGGATCTTATGTGCCCTATTCTTCCTGCTCTCCCAGGTAATCCTTACAGATAAGTCAGATGACTACGTCATTATTGGTCTTTTTTTTTTTTTTTTTTTTTCTTTGGGTGGTTTTTTCCTACTCGGCAGAAAGCTTGGTGCTTTGCTTCACAGACTTTGGGGGGGGGGGGGGGGGGGGGGCACGTAGACTTCCCCCCCCCACCCCATTGCAATGGGACAGGTTGCAGTTCATCTGGAAGTCTCCTGTAAAGTAAAACCTACATGCATTTTGTGACTGGCTAAGATCAAACATAATAGTAAATGCAGGCTACTAGGGCCTTGATGTTGAATCAATAATGTAATACTGTTGTCTTCTAAATCTTCTATAGCTATGGATGCTCCTAGTGCGAGTGAGTGCGCTTCAGTTCAGCAAGCTGACCGTCTGCAGTGTGCCAATGACTCTGTATCCAGAGAGATCTGTGAAGGCCTTGGATGCTGCTTCTCTCAGGATGTCACCCTGCGCTGCTTCTATGGAAAGAAATGTAAGGCTTCTATAAAGCTACTGGAACTAGTGTAGCAGAGTGATGCATGACAACCATGGCTACGGTGCACCTTATGTGGCCTGCAGGTAGAACAGTATACTAGAACAAGGAACGAGCTGCACACTGCTTCTAGAAAGTAAGGCCAGTGTTCACTACTCAGCTGTTGGAATACATATAACTTTATTGTTACCTCTAAAGAATTATCCATCCTTGGGTCCTAAAGCTGGTGATACTTCTGCATAAACTGGCTCAGTAGTGCCCAGAACTTGGTTATCTGGGTACAAGCCACCAGTGATCATGAACACTCGTAGAGGGGTAGTAATGTGTCGCTGCCTTAACAATTTGTCTTCCCTGTACATAGTGACTGCCTATTGCTCTGCTGAGAACACCATGGTGGTTGCCATCTCAAAAGACCTGGCTGTACCATCCCTACTCCTGGACTCTGTACGTGTAGTGGATGTAGATTCCAACTCCTGCCCCAACCTGAGGGTAGCAACAACTGCATCATTCATTGGGTACCAGATCCCGCTGTCCTGTGGGAGTCCCCAACAGGTAACTGAAAACAATCCATAAATCTCTGCAAGATGAGCCTGCATTTGAGTCTAAGGCTCTGTTCACATGCTGCAATGTTCACAGAATGTCCATGCAAACATTCTGGACACTGCTGGGACTGCACAGGAATGCTCTGTCCCATAGAACATGGTCGTTCTTTGCATAGACACAGAAAATGGAATTTCTGTGCCAGAAACATCTGGGGCAGAAAATCCACCATGTGCACATCAGCAGAATCCCATTGAATTCATCAGGACTCTGCTCAGAAATCACTGCCAGATTGTAATGCATAGAAATGTGAACATGGCCTCAGGCTTCTACCAGCTTTGCTCTGTCTGCAATGAATTGTATGCACACTGCAATCTAACTTGGTCTTGCAGACTTAATTTAGTAAGGTTGTCTGACTGGTCTGGCTTCACAGGTGGCTGGCATGTCTATAGTGTACGAACACACATTTGAGGCAACCAAAAATATAAGGACTTGGCCAATGGGATCCATCACTAGAGACAGTACAATAAGGTAAGAATTCCAGAGTGATGGCGACCCTACTAGCACTGGTCAGATTACTAACATGCTCATCTTAATGCAGGGTGACTGTACGCTGCAGCTACTCCAATTCTGGTATTACCCCTCTGCAAGTAGAAGTTCTGACCCTTCCTCCACCTCTCCCTGTATCTACATCTGGACCTCTGCTCCTGGAGATGAGAATAGCCCGAGGTAACTTGGTTTGAACTGGTCAAAGTACAAATTCTGTACAGCTTTGATACATTGTAGGATTCAGCATAAGATCTGATAAAATCTAAAGCAGATGCTGTTGCAAAAATGTAGTGATATAGGATGTTTGTAAAGATGTACAGGTAAAAAAATATGGCCTAGCTTAATGTCCAGACTACAGTAAGGATCTCACATCAGGGGCCATGGGGAAATGCATTAAGACTCCACTTACTCTTGTGGCAAACTGGGACATGACACAGGTGGTCTCTGGCTTGTCCAGAGGCCTAATAAAAAGATTGTGTAAACTTAGCAATGCCCTTGTACAATTTATCCTTGTAAACTTTATAAATGCTTAAGAGCAGGAATTTGGGTTAGGGTCAATCTTGTTGCAGACTGGATTGGTGATTAATGAAGCCTAAATGTAGGAGGTAATCCTGATATTGGCAGTACCTTGGCTCACTATCTTCAGCCTCATCAGAACAATTCATGTTTAAGGGTGAGTTCCCACACAGTGTATACGCAGTTTATTTCACGTTGCGCAAAATTTACTGCAGCAGCGGGAAATACGCTGCGTATTCTTTGCTCACTATACACAGGGCTTTCCGGTGGCAGCCCTATGCGTGTAGTGAGTTTTAGAGGCAGGGCCGTGTGCCAGCATGACTGTGACGCGCAGCTCCGCCTCCAAAACTCACTGCACACATAGGGCTGCCGCTGGAAAGCCCTGCGTGTACAGTGAGCAAGGAATATGCAGCATATTTTCCGCTGCTGCCATAAATTTTGCGCAGCATGAAATGCGCTGCATCTAGGCTGTGTGGGAATGCACCCTAACAGAGGGACTGACCTATTCCAGCTTTGGAAGCAAAACTGAACTGTTACTGAAAATACACAAGTTGGTTTCAGATGCCCAACTAACCTGAGTAACACCTGGAAAAGCTATAATGAGCCTCCAGATGTGAAACTGGTTTAGTATTATAGATCTAATTAAATGATTGCTTATAAATGTCCCATAGGGGAAAAGGTGTGAAGGTAATTCTTCAAGAATGAGAAACACAGATAAAGCACTTTAAAATCCACAAGCAGCTTTTAGAAGTACTTATATTTATTCAGACTCGGAGCTGTAGTTTCCTTCCAATCTGCAGATATCAGTAGTGTGCAGCTGTAGTAGCCGCTACTTTATAAAGCTCTTCCATAGTCAGTTGGATTAGTGTTACAGAAACTGATGTCCATGTCTTACAGATGGGCAGTATACCACATACTATGCAGATCAAGATTATCCTATTGAGAGAATATTAAGGGATCCTGTAGATGTCGAAGTTCGGATTCTGCAGAGGACTGACCCCAGCATAATCCTGGTCTTAAACAACTGTTGGGCCACCAATTCTCCTGTGCCTACTGATGCTCCCCAATGGCCCATCTTATTAAACAGGTGAGGACTGACTTACAGAATGTCTTGTTCATGGTAGCCAAGGTATAACTATATATTGTGTTCACGTTTCAGCTGCCCTTTTGAAGGAGACAACTATCTTACCCAGCTGGTTCCTGTTGGCCCTTCCACACAGGCCGTGCCTTTCCCAACACACTACAAGCGCTTCATTGTTAGCACCTTCACCTTTGTGGATTCTAGCACCCAGACTGCTCTTAATGGATTGGTAAGCTTCTTCTATGTAACCTTTAGACTTGTCTATTGCAGCATTGGTGCCCTATTACTAAACCAGATAATGTGTTAAAACTGATCACTTGACTAGATGCCCCTAGCAGACTTGCTATGTAACATACTCAGTACTTGATCTTCTATACAACAGCATTTGTTCCAAAATGAGCAGTCTAAACCAGAAGTTGAAGACATTGTACAATGACTTGTCTTGTGGCCCTACAGGTGTACTTCCACTGCAGCGCTTCTGTATGTGTCCCATCTGCCACGGAGTCATGTTCTGTGAACTGCACCCCAAGGAATAGTATGTATTGATGTATATTGTTTCTCAAAAAGTTTGACACCTGTTGAAAGATTCTATCCACATTGTTTACTACTAAAAGTGCAACTTTTTTCTGAATAGAATCTGTTTCTTGAATGTGCTTACTCTATGCACTTAAAGATTGAGGCCACTTAGTGTTCCTAATTTGCTAATTTTGTATAAAACCATGTGAGGGTGCATTTACACCATGTTTTGCAGTACAGTATCCTGTATTGCAAAAATTTGAAACTGTAATGAAGACACATGCCAAACAATGCATCCGTCTTGTGTCTTTATTTTATCATAAACAGATGCAACTAGACATTTTTTCAATCTATAGACAGGTTTAAATTTGTACACACATTTTGGTAGTTTGAGGAATTTTTTCATCAAAAACCTGATACAGGAACTGTATTGCAAAAAAAAGGGGTGTAAATGCACCCTGACCAGTGCTAGAGAAAACATAACAAGAAGCGCTCCATAGTGCATTAAGAGTAGGTGAACTGTACCAATAACTAATGGCAGCGCTTACCCTGTAAGTTGTGCTTAGACCCAGGCACAACACTGGTAGAGTATTCCAAAATGCAGCCAGTCCCACCACTGCAACGGTGTAGCAACTGTAACAAAAACCTACAGACTCCAAAGGGACTTGGATCCGCACAGAAAGGATGGGAGCAATATAGACAAAGGTCGCTTTATTCTGGAACAACGCGTTTTGATGCCGAACAGGCATCTTTTTCAAGTGAACTTGAAAAGGTGCCTGTTCAGCATCAAAACAGGTTGTTCCAGAATAAATCAACCTTTGTCTATATTGCACCAATCCAAGTCCTTTTGGAGTCTGGAGGTTTTTGTTACCCTGACCAATGCTAGGAGTCTCAGTCCCTCAAAGCCGCACATCAGCTGCAGTAAAAAGCTAACTGGCTGACATCTGTTTTTTGAAAGGCAAAGGCATAAGGCAGCCTGGCAGATCCTCTATGCACTATGCAATGTACAGTCCATCAGATTACAAAGTGGGCCATCACAGCAGGACTTCTATGTACTAGACCAGTTTTCAAACTGCCCCATAGATGGCTTCGAAGGGTGCTGTGCCAGCCCACCTGGCAGTGCTCCTAAAATTATGATCTTGGCCACTGTCTGGTCTACGTCCAACCACTGAAAGTAGGTGGGCAGGTAAAAAGCCTGTCTCCCCATCACTGCTAAGACTGCTCCTCCCACTTGCTAAGACACTGACCCAACATTCTTGCTGGAGGTTATGTAGCAGTCCCTTATCAGATGATGACAAACACCACTAATCCTCACGCTACATCACCTATGTGCCCAGAATAAGACTCACTTAAATGGTCGACAGCCACAGAAAATTGTCCCACGGTGTCAGGACTTGGTGGGCTCTTCTGGAGTGACTACACCAGGCAGGCATTGCCTAGTAACACGGCTTCAGGGTGGATCAGGTCCTGGAGATGCTGAGCTGGGAGATGTGATTCTACTGTTGAACCAGGACTGCACCAAGAGGTAACACTGTCTGTGCTACCCTGGTAATACTAGAACAGTGCTGGGTCAGTCTGGGAACCACTATACGATGCCCCCTGCCCCATTAGTGCTAAGGGGAAGGGTTAGTAAGACCTACTCAGACTTTGGAGAAAAACCACAAAATATGGAATCTATAACAAAATACAAATAGTAAAGTTCACATACAGTAAGCACAAATGATCTCTCTAAAAGGTGTCTATAGAGTAACACTTCCCTTTCTCCTGCAGGGAGAGCAGCTAAATCATGGGAACCAGAGGATGCTCCTACCACAGTCACTTCTCATGGTCCAGTTATGTTTTATTCTGAAGCGATGGAAGCAGATAAGGTTCTTCATGAAGAGGAAGGTAATGTGATATACAGATTAACTAATGTGGATATTGGGATCCATGGTAACTTAATGTCTTGGGTCAAATTGCAAGTTGGCATAAGAACACCAACTCATTGGATATTACATTAATTGCACTTTGAGAGATTAATTCTTGTAGGAGCTGAAAATGACACTTGGTTGCATGGTATCCTAAAGTCTAACCCCCTATTACAGGTCCCCTTGGTTCTGATCTTGCCCTGATTTGGCTACAAGGAGCAGCAAGTGTTGGCTTCGTCTTGATGATGTCACTTCTTGGTATCTACTTGTACAGCAGACAAAAGAAATGCGCAGTGTCCAGTGTGAATGCTTGAATAAAGCTTTCTTAAAAGAACTTGTGGTTTTTATTTTGGGGACTGATCGGTTACTGAAGTTGTTGTTACTAAAATTGAGGTAACATGATGCCATAAGGTCCCTGACTGCAGGCAGTTTAATTTCTAGAACTTTTCTGCCCATATAGGATTTTTCTCTAAACAAAGACAATGACTCACTGGACCCAACTGTAGACCACCTTGTGCTGTCTAAAACGCAGTTTGGACCTCCACCTGGAATTCAGGGGCAATTGACTGACTGATATGCAAGTCTTAATACATTTGGCATATTTAATGCAAGTGCACTTCTCAATAAGGGGCAATAGCCTTGTAGGGACCAATCTCCTTACACTTGCAGAAAGGGATGCAGAAGAGTGCTCTATAGGTGGTGGAGTAGTAGTCATAAATATAAAAGCAGTACATGTTTATCATCCTGTGCTACTTCAAGGGCACTTCTGCAGAGTATACATTTCCAGGGGCGAAATGGTCTGACTGCTTAAATGGGCTAGGCAGTCAGCATATCAGCATCACCTTGCTGTGCAGCTTGACATATGTTAGAGCACTGTGAGACCCTATGCACTATAAGAGCCAAATCACTGGAAAGATCTATGGGTTAAACACTGTACAACCATCCTTCACTAGAAAAGACGCACACTTCTAATCTTTAGAATTTCAAAAGCTTTAACATTTAGTTTAAAATAAAAGGTTACAAAAAAAAATTTCACCCATTGTGCTCTCTAAGCGCCAGACAACTTTGGATTCTGGGATGTTTTCACCCTTTTCATGGGCTCCTGGTTAGTCTTTATCCAGGTAATTGTCACTCTGGCTTGGGCTCCCAGTTCCAAGTGCTCCTTCCATCACAAAGGGATAAGGTAATACAGGTGCTGGAAGTATCCAAAGTTGTCTGGCGCTTAGAGCACAATGGGTGAGAATTTTTTTGTAACCTTTTTATATTAACTAAATGTTACTAAAGCTTTTGAAATTCTAAAGATTCGAAGTGTGCGTCTTTTCTAGTGAAGGATGTTCTGAATGGACTGAGCATCCACTTACCATGTCACACTTATACCCTTGTGCTATATTCTGGGTGTTAATCCATTTATTTGTACTGTACAACCATCCACAGAAAATGTTTCAGCAGGTAGGGAAACTACCTTCAGGGTTGGAAACTAGGCCTACTTACACAGCAGGTGCCAGCGGTACTGATCTACTCATTAGTGGTGGGTGTCAGCTGCAGTTAAGGTGAAATGGTCACTCAACCCCTTACTGTGATTAATGCAATATCAGCCCTTATAGACATCTGCTTGGCACAAGTTACAGACCAGGTATAATATGCCTACTAGGGTACCTGGTGTTGGCAGGTCATCCTATGGGGATGAGCTGTGATATTGTAGGCCATAAAAGGAGGTGTGGCTTGCCAGCTGGATTGACACACTCCCTGGGAAATGCAGAACTTGTGAGATGAGGTACTGAAGTGCCATAGACTTGCAACTTTTGACAAAACTCTGACCTTGCATATGGGGGTGTTAGGGTTTAACTACTATAGCTTTATTTGACAAAAGCAACATGCACAAAGTTTTCATCAAAACATATGCAGCTGTCTGGAATCAGCATGGACCAAGACCAGTGCTATGAGGGGGTTGTGACAGATTCATCTGCTGGTTAACCTCTTGGCCCCAATTAGAACGTTGTGGTTAACTGCAGACACCTTTCCATTCGTACAGGTGGTTGTCGTTCACCGACCATGAGGCGGTGGACGATTTTGGGACCTTAGGAAATATCAGAGTGCGGTACAAATCCTATGGAACTAAAAACAGACCCTTTATCTACCAAACACCGCTGGAAGCTGCCGCCTGCCTTCTATTTCGTCCTTTATGTTTTAATGTGTTTTCTTGTGTTCTGGGATGGCAATTGTCTCTGTCCTGGGAGATAATTGGATTTCTTCCCAGTTGTCTGGGAGATAGAGGAGGGAGGTATGGGTAAAGTGGGAAGGGCATATGTTGAAGCCACTGCGACTGGCTACTGTCCACTGTTAGTCTTCCATCAGGTTCCCTAGGGGAGTGTCCACCTGGTGGAGACCTGCATAAATACCGGGCAAGTAGCCCCATTAAAGTCATTACTGTTTGACCCTCAAGATGGAGCTGGTCTCGTTTGTGGGGGGGGGGGGGGAAATACTATTGGGACAGCACTTTCATTATTTCTAGCTATGGAAGGAGTTCGACTGATTTGCTGATCGGGAGCGGCCGCGTTCGTATCCTCTGGTCGGGAGTTGGACGGTCAGCTGGAACCAACCTGCGTTCCGGGAGAAGGGATCATTTCAAGTGGCTGCTTCCTCTACTTGTCGGGGAGTGTTGTAACAATTGGTGGCAAACGGCAGGACAAATCCCATCGCCCAGAAGGCCAGCTACACATCCCAGGATGGAAATGCAGTATGGAGAATTAAGGCGGGCTACCCTTAAAGATATATTGGAACGCAGAGGACGATCAGCAAGTAATCTAAAGAGAGATTGTTGCCATATTATTGGAAATGGATGCGGCACAGGGAATGGAGAGAGCTAATGTGCCTGGCATACTGGATTTAACACCTGGGGAGGTACAATTTAACCAGGGCAGTCCAGATAAGGCTGGCACACTTCGGCCCCAACCCTGCAGCAGATATTGTAGTGCAGGTGCAAGCAGCACAGCAGGTGCCCCAGGGAAGAGGAGCCGCCGCAGCAGAGGTACCCAATAACAATATTGGAAGGAGGAAGGTACCGTTTGCAGCATTTAAAAATGTTGTTGAATCAGGAGATTTTGACGAGTTCCTGGCTGATTTTGAAAGGCAGTGTGCCTTACACCAGGTACCCGCAGAAGAATGGGTCACCATCCTCTCTGGGAAGTTATCCGGCCAGGCCAGTGAGGTGATTCGGGCCATCCCAGAGGAGGAAATTACAAGTTACCGGCAGTAAAGGATGCCCTTTTGGCCAGATACGCTGTAACCCCTGAGACGTACCGGCGGCATTTCCGGGACACTAACAAACAAGCTGGCGATTCCTATGTGGAGTGGGCATGCAGACTACACCGCACCGCAGCCCACTGGATGGCAGGTGCCAAGCGGTAACTGGGGAAGAGGTACTACAAGCGTTTTTGTTGGAGCACTGCTTTGATTGTTTTCCTGCAGGAGTTCGAGAGTGGGTTAGGGACCGCAAACCCGCTACCTTACCCGAAGCTGCTCGTCTGGCTGATGAGTACACAGATGCACGGAAGCTGGACCAGGCAACAACCAAGGTCCCTACCCGAGTGGAGTACAAACCGGCAGCACCTCCAACCTCTACTATGTATCACCCCTCCGGCGCAACACATCCCCACGATGCCACCAGCGAACAATTATGTTCAACCAGCCCGATTTAACGCCCGGGATTACTCCCAGCCCGATTCAATGCCCGGGATTACTCCCACTCAGACAGCTAGTAGTACCCGCAAAATACCGGCAGGAGATTCTGCGGATAGGGCATGATGTTCAGCTAGCTGGAAATCTAGGATCCCAACGCACAGCCTATAGGATCCTGCAGAACTTCTTTTGGCCAAATTTCAATCAGGCTGTGCGGATATATTGTAGTACGTGTGACACTTGTCAATGGGTAGGAAAGTGGGGGGATCACCCAAGAGCTAGGCTTATGTCTATGCCTATCATTGGGGAGCCCTTTGCCCGCATAGCCGTTGACATTGTAGGTCCACACGTGGTGGACTACGCCACCCGCTACCCAGAGGCAGTAGCGCTGTCTAATGTAGAGGCAGAGACAGTTTCTGATGCCCTGGTTAGGATTTTTACCAGGGTTGGGTTCCCTAAGGAGATTCTCTCTGACCAGGGAACCCCAATTTACCACTGTGCACACCCAACAACTGTGGAAGGTGTGCGGCATTAAACCACTGCTTAGCTCACCTTATCCACAGAATAACGGTCTCTGCGAGCGATTGAATGGCACCCTCAAAACAGATGTTGAGGACCTTTTCCGACACTTGCAGAGACTGGGAGCGATTCCTGCCTCATCTGTTTTCCTACAGAGAGGTACCCCAGGAATCTACTGGGTTCTCCCCCTTTGAGTTGCTATATGGGAGAAGGGGTACCTACGCAGAAAACGCAGCTCCGGCAGAGAGCAGCACGACTGATGGTTAATTGGCCTCCACCACCCCCATATTGTCACACCAAAATCTGACCCTCCTATCCCGCAACCTGTCCTCCCAAATCTCCGTGGCCAGAACTATCGGAAACAGCTCCAGTAAAACTAAATTCGACAGCAACCCAGCCGCACGCCAAGACTCAGGCCACTCCCCAGCACACCACTGCCCATGAAAGGTAGGGCCCCAAAACCCACTGAACACGAGGCATCGGTGAACAATTCCAGCTCCCCTATCATCCATCCAAGGTAACAACCACTGCGACCTCCCATTATACAAAGGCAAAAATGACTCCCAAACCACCAAGTCGTCCCGAACTTCCGCATTCAAGCGCACATAGTGATGGGGAACTAACACCCCCGCTGTGGCCAACCCCAACCGCCTGCAAAAAACCCTCCCCATAGGCATAATGCGACAGGCAACGTTCAATTTGCCAAACAACGATTGCACCTCCTGCAACTTTGCTTTCCTGACCCGGTGAAATCTCGCCACATTCTCCAACTACCCCCCACCATCCATGCCCACCCTTTTCCAGCATCATCCCAACCCCCTTCCCAGCACAATCCCTGCTCACCCCCCCCCCCCCCCACCCCTTTCTCACCAGGGGTGCCCCAGCTTTTTCAAAACTACAAATCCTAGCATGCTGGGAGTTGTAGTTTTGCAACAGCTGGAGGGTTGGGAAACACTGACATAAATAAGTGTTTCCCAACCAAGGTGTCTCCAAAGCAAAGCTACAATGCTGTCCATGCATGCTGGGAGTTGTAGTTTTGCAACAGCTGGAGGCACTCTGGTTGGGAAACATGAGATAGGACATAGATCAGTGTTTCCTTAACAGGGTGCCTCCAGCTGTTCAAAACTACAACTCCCAGCATGCTAGGTTTTGTAGTTTTGCAACAACTGGAGTCACCCTGGTTAGGAAACATTGATCTATGTCCTATATCAGGGGTTCTCAACTGGCAGACCACGGTCCGGATCCGGACTGCGTCCACCAGTCATTCGGACCATCCGCTGGATCTCCCCTTATTCATTTGTAGCTGTGTCTTTAAAACGCCAATACAAATGAATAGCCGCGGCTTGGAGCAAGGGAGCGATGTGTCCCTGCTCTGCGCTTCTCCTATGATGCAGGTGGGACCATTAGCTGCCTGCATCATCTGCTCTGGCCAGGCCTGACTAGAAGAGGCCAGAGCAGTGGAGCAGTGCGGGACCTGGGAGGGCGAGCCTAAGCTCTCAGGTAAAAGTTTGTGTTCCCACATCTGTGACTCTCCAGTTATTGTAGAACTACAGTTACCATCATGACCTTTTGTCTGTGCATGATGGGAGTTGTAGTTTACAACAGATGGAGAGTTACAGTGGCAAAGATCATATGGGGGTACAGTGGCATCATTAATTCTGTGGGTACAGTGGCATCCTTAATTTTGTGGAACAGAGTGGCATCCTTAATTATGTGGGCACAGTGGCATCATAAATTCTGGGGTCACAGTGGCATCTTTAATTTTGTGGGACACAGTGGCATCCTTAATTCTGTAGGCACAGTGGCATCATTACTTCTGGAGGCACAGTGGCATCAATACTTCTGTGGGCACAGTGGCATAATTAATTCTGGGGATACAGTTGTGTCATTAATTCTGTGGTCCCAGTGGCATCATTAATTCTGTGGTCCCAGTGGCATCATTAATTCTGTGGTCCCAGTGGCATCATTAATTCTGTGGTCACAGAGGCATCATAAATTCTGTGGGCACAGTTGCATCATAAATTCTGTGGGCACAGTAGCATCATAAATTCTGTGGGCACAGTGGCATCATTAATTCTGTGGGCACAGTGGTATCATTAATTCTGTGGGCACAGTGGCATCATTAATTCTGTGGTCACTGGCATCATTAATTCTGGGGTCACAGTGGCGTCATTCATTCTATAGGCACAGTGGCTTCATTTTATTGTTTTAAGAGACACAGAGGTACAATTAGTCAGCGTTAGAGCATAGCATCTGCAAGTAATGTTGCATGGGAATAGTGTGTGGCAGTAATATAACAGGGGCCCAGTGTGTGGCAGAATTATTTTCAGGGGCACAGTGGATGGCATTATTATTTTAAGGGGCACAGTGGGTAGCAGTAATATACCAGGGGCACAGTGGGTGGCAGTTTTATATTCAGGGCAAAGTATGTGGTAGTATTATATTCAGGGGTACAGTGTGTGGCAGTATTATATTCAGGGGTACAGTGTGTGGCAGTAATATACCAGTGGCACAGTGTGTGGCAGTATTATATTCAGGGGCCCAGTGTGTGGCAGTATTATATTCAGGGGTACAGTGTGTGGCAGTATTATATTCAGTGGGTACAGTGTGTGGCAGTATTATATTCAGTGGGTACAGTGTGTGGCAGTATTATATTCAGTGGGTACAGTGTGTGGCAGTATTATATTCAGTGGGTACAGTGTGTGGCAGTACTATAGTCAGTGGTTACAGTGTGCAGCAGTATTCAGGTCATACATCCTCCATACTTCAGTTGTTAGTTTGCTATTGCCTTCATGGCAGTGAGGCCGCTAGGTGTGCACCAAGCCTTAGCATACAGCTTGGACCTTTACCGGATGGCAGACCTGGATAAGCGGACCCTCACTAAAAGTAGGTGAGTACCCCTGGTCTATATGTATTCCCTATCTATCTATGTCAGTGTTTCCCAACCAGGGTGCCTCCAGCTGTTGCAAAACTACAACTCCCAGCATGTTGGGGTGACACCATTTTCTACCGCACCGGGTGACACAAACCCTAGCAATGCCACTGCGTATAAGGTGTTAGCTCAGGTATGTGATACTACCTACCTTATAGCCAGCTGTTCAGATGAGAGGATCCAGCGATCCTTTCATGTGAACATGCTGAAGGAGTATCAGGAGAGACCGGAGGTTATCGCTGCAATATGTGCCCCTGCTGCAGACGATACAAAGAGTTTACCCTTACCCGATTTGTTAGAGAGGGACTCCCAGACTGACCTTACCAGCCTTGTACAGCTAGGTGACCGATTGAGCCCCACAGAGAAGGGACAGGCAAGACAGTTTCTGTGGGAGAAGCAGGCGATGTTCTCCCAAGAGCCCGGCTACACTACCCTAGCTGTACATAAGGTAGAGACCCCTGGACATAACCCTCTGCGACAACCCCCTTACCATATCCCTGAAGCAGTCCAAGAAGGAATGCGGAAGGAGATACAGGAGATGACCCAGCTTGGGGTCATCGAACCCTCTGATAGCCCGTGGGCTTCGCCTGTAGTCCTGGTGCCTAAGAAAGATGGGACCACCCGGTTCTGTGTGGACTACAGGCGACTCAACGAGCAAAGCACTGACACCTACCCGATGCCCCGGGTAGATGAATTATTAGACTGCATTGCCAGGGGGCGCTATCTGACCACCATAGACCTGTGTAAAGGCTACTGGCAGATTCCCCTGGCCGAGGATGCTATCCCCAAGTCGGCCTTTGTCACCACATTTGGCTTGTACCAATTCAAGGTCATGACATTTGGGATGAAGAATGCCCCGGCTACCTTCCAGCGCATGGTGGATAGACTTCTTGATGGATTCCAGGAATTTGTTTGTGCATACCTGGATGACATTGTGATCTACAGTGGGTCCTGGGAGGAACACCTGGTGCATGTAGGGGTAGTCCTGGACAAAATTCGGGCCGCTGGCCTGACATTGAAGCCAGAAAAGTGCCATTTAGGCATGGCTGAAGTGCAATACCTGGGTCACAGAGTGGGGTGTGGGAGCCAGAGACCTGAGCCAGCCAAGATAGAGGCAGTAGCTAACTGGCCCACAGCTATCACTAAGACCCAGGTGCTAGCCTTCCTAGGGACAGCAGGGTACTATAGACGCTTTGTCGCCGACTACAGCACTATTGCTAAACCCCTGACTGACCTGACCAAGAAAAATCTCCTTAAGCAGGTCCTGTGGTCTCCATCTTGTAAAGCTGCGTTTCAGGCCCTTAAACAAGCTCTTGTGAATGCCCATGTCCTGGCTGCCCCAGTCCCTAACAAACGGTTTCTCGTCCACACAGATGTTCCATGTTTGGACTGGGGGCTGTGCTGAGCCAGGTCGGGGAAGATGGAGGAGAACACCCTGTCGTATATCTCAGTAGAAAGCTGTTACCCCGAGAAGTGAGTTATGCGGCAGTGGAGAAGGAATGCTTGGCCCTGGTCTGGGCATTGGAAAAGTTAAGCCCTTATTTGTATGGACAGGAATTTTCCCTTGTGACGGACCACAATCCCCTAGTCTGGCTTAACCGGGTTTCAGGAGACAATGGAAGCTGCTGCGATGGCGTTTGGCCTTACAACCATATAACTTCAACATCAGCTACCGACCCGATAAGCAGAACGGGAATGCAGATGAATTGTCTCGGCAAACCGATGTTCTTACCACCTCCTAATCCGGTCATCCCCAAGTTGACCCACCAAAAGGGTCAAGCCGGGTCTGTCGGAGTGTCCCACAAGGGGGGAGCTGAATTGTTACGACACTCCCCGACAGGTAGAGGAAGCCACTGCTTGGAATGATCCCCTTCTCCAGGAACGCAGGTTGGTTCCAGCCGACCATCCAACTCCCGATCGGAGGATACGAACGCGGCTGCTCCCGATCAGCAAATCAGTCGAACTCCTTCCATAGCTAGAAATAACCAAAGCCCTATCCCAATAGTAATCCCCCCACAAAAGAGACCAGCTCCGTCTTGAGGGTCAAACAGGAATGGCTTTAATGGGGCTACCTGCCCGGTATTTATGCAGGTCTCCACCAGGTGGCCACTCCCCTAGGGGACCTGATGGAAGACTGTAAAACATAGTGGACAGTAGCCAATCGCAGTGGCTTCAACATAAGCCCTTCCCACTTTACCCATACCTCCCTCCTCTCTATTCCCCAGACAACTGGGAAGAAATCCAATTATCTCCCAGGACGAAGAAATCCAATTATCTCCCAGGACAGAGACAATTGCCATCCCAGAACACAACAAGAAAACACATTAAAACATACAAAGGACGAAATAGAAGGCGGGCGGCAGCTTCCAGCGGTGTTTGGTAGATAAAGGGTCCGTTTTTAGTTCCATAGGATTTGTACCGCACACTGCTGATTTTTCTTCGGGTCCCAATAAATGGCCACCGCCTCGTGGTCGGCAAACGCCGACCACCCGTACGAATGGAATGGAGAGGTGTCTGCGGTTAACCACAACGTTCTAATTGGGGTCAAGAGGTTAACCAGCAGATGGATCCGTCACAGGGGTGTACTGATATCACTGCTAATTAGACTCAAGGCAGCAGTGAGCCTCTACTGACAAACTATTTACTGTGATTAAGTGGCTGCCTTATTGTCAGTTAACATAAACATTGGCTCACTACTGCCTTATCTAATGAGTCTGTTCTCATGGAAACTATCTATTGTGGCTGAAAAGCTTACTGCTGCCTTACCTAATGTCTTACACAATATAGTGAGTGCAGGAGCTGTGGTCTTTATAGACATGGGTCCCAGCCGTTATCAGCCATCATGCCGTTAGATGTCATGATCATTGCATCTAAATGAGCAGGCTTTCAGAGACTCATCAGATCACTTGCAGCATGACTGAGGTCTCTTTAGCTGCTCTGCTGCAATCCACTTGTATGGTCTGCCTTCTGGAAGCCTATACAAGCCTGTGAATGGAAAAATGTTATGGCTCTTAAGCAGCGAGGAGCAAAGAGACAGTAGTACACTGCTAGCACAGCTATATATGAAATATTACCTATTTTAACTTAGAAATGCTGCTATGGTGAAAAAGAGGGTCTTAGCTTATTATTTGGCCAATACAGCTCTGTGCTGCTGAAATTATTTTGCTTGTATTTGTAGTTCAGCCAAACAGCGTGCACCTGTATAATTTCATACAATGGTTGTGTATTAGAATGCGCTATATAATGTGTATATTTATAATTTGTCAAATACAGACCTCAGTATAGCCCTTCCCTTGCACAATACCCCAGAATGACATCCTTCTCTGATGTCACTCAATTTTTCTTTTCTTCACCTGGCCCTGACCTCCACAAAAAACTGCTCCCTCTGTAGAATCTGACACACAGCCAGAAGCACAGACGGATTATTTATTCAATAAAATTCCACCAGCCCTACAAATTCACAGGGGATACAATACCCTTTCTGTGCTACTGTTAGTGGGGTGTCCTAGCACCAATAGCTGCAGTGTGGCTTTATACTGTCGCGGGCAGTTTGGTAGCGTACTGTGTTGGGCCCAATAAAAGCCTTACTGGTAATGATTGTATTTCATTGTGTTGTGTGGTAATAACTCAAGTATGAATTATGGTCATAAAAATGAATCACAAGTTTTTTTTTTCAAAATTATGACCTGGTGAGTTGTAGACAAAGCCAATCAATACAATTTACATCTGAGTCCGACTATTTCCTCAGATATAAACAAAGTCTTTTATGATGGGATGACATTAACGCTTAAAGATGTAGTTTTGTAATATACAATACACAGGTATTAAAGTATGCAAATTTTATTGGTTATAAACAATCTATTAGATATGCTAGTAAACATAAAATTGTTAATTCACTACATATAGTAGAGCAAAACATGTGAGTAGTAAGTAACTTGTTACAATAAAACAAGAGCTGCTAGGTTAGAAATATCATGCAATAAAAGTTACATATCACTCTGTCCAGAGGACACCCCATGATATCAAGATGGGCAATATTTAATCATAGACATCAATATGGAATACTAAATACACTCCCCACCCCTTTCTAAACAACTACAAATCACATGATTCCAACAATGGGCAAATCCATCTAAGGAAATAAACATGGAAGAAGTTTAATATACTTCCACCCCATTCTGGATTATTTTCTATATGTGATCTTGGTAAGACAAATAGCAGAGTTTTTTGATCTTGCTAGACTATATTTTAGGAGGAAGAACTTGAAACAAGTTTCCTGTGTGGGAAATATACTTATAACCCTTACTTTGGTAAGTAGGAGTTCTATCAATATGTATAAGCAATTATTTAATGCTTTGATAGATTAGGAGTCTTGATTCTTCTGCAGGTAGAATGAAGTCTCGCAATATCCTAAAACTATAATCTCAATATGGAGATAATTCATTATTTAAATTTATTTGCCAATCTAAATGGTATAATTCCATACACATTATCCAAATTGGTCTTAATTAAATGGAATACCATTTTTGTGGGTCTTACCAGGTCTATTTAAGAACCTTGCTTCGGCTCTTAGGAAAGCTGAATGGTCCATCACATCCTCATGGGTAGCCATAGTCTGTACCGTGTGATCAATCCGACTTGCCGGGATCTACGATACCATGGCTTCTATCTTGTGGACCTCTTTCAGTGGCAGACCTTTGTCTAAGTCTTTCCTCTAGTTATGTCTTCTCTTTGTTTCTTTGTGTGTTTGTGTTTTCTACAGTGTCTAAAATCTGGTTTACCAGACTTTTTAATTAGACACACCCTCCTAAATTGGAATTTCCCAATGAATGTAGGTTGGGTGTGTACATATGGTAATGATTATGACATCACTATAATACCTAGAATGCATTGAGCATTTCACCAATAATGCCTTTCCTGTTGGTGTAATGTCAACTACCCATATGCTAGGGGGTGCTATTGCATGAACAATTAGCATCATTACCATTAAGGGTTAACTGTCCAATGTTTGTTTCAAACCCACATTCCACACTTATGTATATGTCAAAAAATTATCCCTGAATTATTTTTAGTGGTCCATACGTCATAAGTAATTAAAACCTGGATTGTTATAGACATCTTGGGGCCCATCTAGACGTCCAAATAAGAATAACATGGAGGTCTCTTTTACATAGACGTGTGAATCTCTCTCTCTGTCTGGTCAAATGGGTAATTAATTGTTAGTTGCAATAACCTAGACACAAGGCTAGCACTGCTTAGAACAAGGTCACAGTTCACATCTGGAATGCTCACAAATGCTAATGACTGCAACGCTCTTCAGTAATACTAAGGCATTGGCCGACATTTATCATTGTCTTTAGACAGTTTTCTTGTGTCTACAAAAGGCACAACAAAGGAGCAAGTGGGGTTTATTTGTGCCTTTTTTGTGCCATTTGATTTACACATTTCTGCTGATTTTGAGTTGTAATCCACTCATTTTAACAATACACATCATATGGAAGGGTTTTATGAGCGGCGCCTTTTTGTGAAAAGGCGCAAAGTCACTGAAAAGTCTCAAACTACACCAGCCCAGACTAAGCTTAGTTTTTTGGAGTATGTGAAGAGAAATTTCTGAAAATGTTTACCTGCCCAAAATTTATCAAATGCTCTGTGACAATGTAATAAATTTGGTGCTCCTGAACATTACCAGCACACACAAAAAAGGTGTAGAAAAATGCTTCAATTATACCTACAATGATAAATACTGGCCATTGTCTATACTGTATACACAATATGGCGGATGTATACAAGATGTCCGATATCATACTATTAAATATGGTGATTCATTTTTGGGCCTACAATAAGTATGACAATTGCAAAGTAATATATTTTCCAGATCCATTATATTGTGTATATATTTTGTTACTGTACCCTTAAATGAGGGCAGTGACCCTGCCTGCCAATGGGAACCCCTAAAGCCTCCCCTATGTAGTGTAAAGGGGGGGAGGAGGTCAGTTGAGTCTAGTGTAAGCTGAGCTTCAGTATAGATATGTGTGCTCTGAGAGGCCCAGCTCAAATCTAATCTCACTGGTCATTCTGCAAGGAATACTCGCATGGTGGACGGTTGTTATGATTGAGGGTTTAAATATGCATAGAAATATCCTCCCAGATCCAAACCCAATTTAATCAATAAACATTACCCTTGGTCAATGTTTCCCAATCGGTGTGCCTCCAGGTGTTTCAAAACTACAACTCCCAGCATACCTAGATGGCCAAAGGCTGTCCAGGCATGCTGGGAGTTGTACTTTTGCAACATCTGGAGGCACCATGGTTGGGAAACATTGCACTAGGTCCTTCCAAAGATACAATTAAAATATGTGAACAACAAATTACATATAGCCTAAGCTCTTCCATGAATAGGAATTTTAGGTTGTGTTTAGCACATTCTTTTATTCCACATGAGTTTTTAAAAGTCAAGGACAAAATTACCTTTGAACTCTTGAATCACGTCTTTCTTATACTATACTGTATATTATACAATATTCTATATCTAATAGAGTGCAGGTATGAACAATATGTGGGGCATACCACCCAGCCCCTACATTGTCACTTAATCATAGATGGAATATAACATTAAAATCAAGAAATACACAGGTCTCTGAATTAAAAGGGGTACTCCGCCCCTAGACATCATATCCCTAATCCATAGTATAGGGATAAAATGTCAAATCATGGGAATTCCAGCCGCAGGGACCCCCCAGGATCTCCGACCTGACACCCAAGTAATCTGCTGCACGGAGGGAACTCCGCTCCGTGCCGTATTACAAGTGACCACAACTGTCACCCCCCTCCTGTAGACATTAAAGGGGTGCTCCAAAGGGTAGGGGATAAGATGTCTGATCGCGGGGGTCCTGCCACTGGGGACCCCCGTAATATAGCACGAAGCACCCACCTGTTACTGCTCCGGAAGCACTGGAGGTTATGGCTCCCGACCACGGGGACGGAAGATCACGACGTCTTGACTCCGCCCTTGTGCGACATCACGCCCCGCCCCCTCAATGCAAGTCTATGGGAGGGGGCGTGACGGCTACCACACATCTTCTATTATCTTTGATTTTCTGTAATTTTTGGTCGTGTAATTAAGTACTGTTCCGTGACACAGCAGTGCCGGTACCTCCACATCTTTATAGTGACTGAACAATTCAGTAATGTTGCAGTGGTCTTCACAATTGTCAGATCTGTCACCTTGTGACTTCTCTCTACATCAATGACTCAGTGTATCTTCTCCTTCCAGCCACAAGATTTGAAGCACCTAAGACAATACATCCCTGACACAATGGAGACCATATAGGAGGATATGCTGAAGGCGTCTGGACAGGACTGGACCACCTTCTAGACATCTGCCGTGTAACCAATAGAAATCGCTCTGAACATTTGTGGTGTATAGATAAGTCCTGGATAGATCGTGTTTCTTTCCATGTTGATAAATTTGTGTTCCGTTCTCCCGGGTAATTGAATACTGTTGAATATCATTTTGCCCCATCCTTTTGGAATTCCCTGCATATCATGTATGTGCAAAAATAAAAAATAGAGATTGAATTAAATGAATGTGAACGTCTGAAGTGGTTTGTTACAGAAGATGAAAAATATCTGTGCAGCGCTGAAGTTGTTAGGAAGGAACTGTATGGTATTAAAAAAAATGGGTGTTTTCCCAGAAACTGTGCCGCTCATGTCCATGGACTGGTTTAGCAGCTCAGGCTTTAGGACCCATGTATACTACAGAAATTTATCAAGTAATTTGTCAGTGAATTTCCTTGCGGATTCGGCTCCACATAGAACCTGCACTTATTTTTGCGCAGAATTTTACTGCGGAAATAAAAGTCCCTTACGTTAATGGGCTTTTCTGGGAGGATTCTGTCAAAAGCATGAACATGTATGAATCTGCTATTGGACTTCCGTAGTGTGCACTGAACAGCAAATCACCATTGATCTCCGTGGGATTCTGCTGTTTAGTGCACAGTATGGAAGATCCTTAGCAGAACATCTGATGCAAATTCAGATTCTGAATCCCAATACCTGTATATACTGTCTGCAAACTGTCCGTCATAGGTGTCACCTGACCTCTGATGTAGCATTACATGGCTGCCAGTCAGTTCAGATGGGGTAATGGATGTGTGAATATATGTATGTAACATAAAATTGCCATTTTGGGACACAAAACTTCCATTCTTCTCATGCTACTCCTTCCTGTTTTGCCCCCACCATCGAATAGAGGAAGTTGCTGGCCAACAACCAAGAGAACTTGAAGCCCGCTGAAGTTTAACAAAGGACTATACCTTATATGGTATGCTAGGACTAAGAACACCCCCCCCCCCCCACACTATTGAGGGTGGGAACTTACGTTAATTGCAATGGTGATATAAGCATGGACATTTTGCAATAAAGCTCTGAAGCAGGATTTTGAAGTACTTGAAACTGACATGGCTCCATTTGATTTACTTTGGTATATACATTTTGTATACAGATTACAGATTTGGACTGGAGCAAGATAGTTACTAGGTAACTGATAAAATCCATATCAGTTTTGGCGCTCGACTCACAGGGACCTGGGTTTTCGATTATAATCCAGTTGCGCAAAATTGTTCCGGAGTTTGTTGGCGACTTCAGAATCCGGATTGACATGGCTGGGTTTACTGAAATTGACTATTTCAGTTATTTTTTCAGTGACGGCCTGGTCAATCTAATGGTGGAGCAGACGAATCTGTATTCCAGGCAGTTCATCGCCCACCATCCTGATTCTTTTTTGGCCAGGCCCAATGAATGGCGCGCCATTGATGCAGCAGAGATGAGGACATTTTGGGCCCTCTTGCTGCATATGGGCCTGGACAAAAAGCCTAGTGTCAGGCACTACTGGAGCGGGGACGTCCTATACAAGACCCCGCTTTACAGTATGGCCATGACACGGAAGCGGTTCGAG
This sequence comes from Hyla sarda, assembly GCF_029499605.1. Classification (NCBI taxonomy): domain Eukaryota; kingdom Metazoa; phylum Chordata; class Amphibia; order Anura; family Hylidae; genus Hyla; species Hyla sarda. Next base: position 378,583,548 of record NC_079192.1, on the reverse strand, counting down.
GCCATTCGGAAATGCCTTCATTATGCAAATAATGCGGCATGTCCACCCCAAGGTGATCCCACCTATGACCGGCTTTACAAAGTGAGGCCGGTCATCGATCACTTTGGGGCCAAATTTTTGGAGGCCTACGTACCCCTCATGGAGTTCTCGGTCGGTGAATCTCTTATCAGTTTTAAAGGGAGACTCATCTTCCGCCAGTATATTCCCTTGAAGCTCTATAAACTTTGTGAGAGTACCTCCGGGTACACTTACAAGTTTAGAGTGTATGAGGGACGAGACTCCCGTATTGAACCCCCAGCTTGTTCCCCCACTCTGGGTGTTAGCAGGAAACTCGTTTGGGAGCTTGTGCACCCATTGCTGGATAAGGGTTACCACGTGTACCTGGACAACTTTTATACCAGCATCCCTCTCTTCACATCCCTTGCCGTCAGATCCACATCCGCTTGTGGGACCGTGTGGAGAAACCAGAGAGGCCTCCCTCTAAATTTGATCCAGACACCTATTCCCAAGGGTGAGTCCCGTGCCCTTGCCCATGAAAACCTGTTGCTGGTCAAGTATAAGGATAAGAGGGATGTCCTTATGCTGACCACTATTCATGGTAATGGCAGCTCACCTGTCCCTGTGCGAGGTACCACAACACCGGTCCTCAAGCCCAATTGTATTCTGGACTACAATCGGTATATGGGGGGAGTTGATCTTTCTGATCAAGTCCTCAAGCCATACATGGCCATGTGCAAAACACGGGTATGGTACAAAAACGTTGTGGTCTACTTGGTACAGGTTGCCATGTACAACTCTTTTGTACTGTCCCAGCACGCTGGCAACACAGGGACATTCCTCCAGTTCCAAGAAGAAGTCCTAAAGGTCCTGATCTTTGGCGACCGGGAAAGAGCAGGCTGGACTTCCCAAGGAACTTGAGTTATAGGTGCCAGGATCGTCCGAGGTCAACACTTTCCAGGTGAAGTCCCCCACACTGGAAAGAAGGGACGAACCCAGAAAAGATGCAGAGTGTGTTACACTTGCCCCGATCATCCGGGCCTCTGCATTAAGGATTGCTTCAGGGAGTACCACACTTCCATGGAGTACTAAATTTTTCCCTTCTCATTTTAATTTTCCATAATTTGACCCCAATGTACCAAGTCCAGAGTACATTCCAAGTTTTAACCCCATAAACCACTAAATTGCCCAAAATAATATTTAATCTGAAAAAATAAAAACTGATAAGACCTCTGGGTCATGGGTCACTGAGTCACTATCATCGGGGACTTTCTATTTTTCCTCAAATGCACAGCGCTCTCTCTCCACCTGAGCGGGGTGCGCATTTGAGGCAACAAGTTAGGGACGGCCACACACATCACATTCCCAGAATGATGATTCAGAGCATGGGGTTTGGGATGGGCATATTTTTTTTAGTTTTGGCTATGCTCTGGGTCATCATTCTGGGAACATAATTTATAATTTTATGTCCCACTGTACCCCATTTTAGTTATTTAGTGTACCCCAGTTAATTACCCCATGTAATGCCCCTTGAGGGGGGTCCCACTGTTCTGGCTCCATAGGAGAAAGCCAAAGCTCAAGGACCCTGACTGATCTCCGGCACCTCTGAGGCCGGTGTGCATGCTGTTTACGCCCAGATATGAGGTATGTCCTTACTCCAAAGAAATGTATTTACACATTTACAATGACATTTTCTCCTTTTACCACTTGTGAAAATGAAAAATTTGGGGTAACCCCTGCCTTTTAGTGTAAGAAAACCAAATTTTCACATCCCACTTCATGAATATTTATCAAACACCTATGGGGTGTTAAGGCTCACTGTACCCCTTGTTACGTTCCTTGAGGGACGTAGTTTATAAAATAGTATGTTATGTGATCTTTTTTTTTTGCTGTCCTGGCACCATAGGGGCTTCCTAAATGCGACATGCCCCCCATTTCAGCAAAATTTGCAAATGTGACTCCTCTTCTGAGCATTGTAGTGCGCCCGCAGTGCACTTGAAGTCCACACATGGGGTATTTCCATACTCAGAAAAGATGGGGTTACACATTTTGTGGGGCATTTTTCTAATTACCCCTTGTAAAAATGTAAAATTTTGGGAAAAAACTGCATTTTAGTGGAAAATAAGAATAAAAAATCATTTACACATCCAAAGTCGTCAAACACTTGGGGGGTGTTAAGGCTCACTGTACCCCTTGTTACATCCTTGAGGGGTGTAGTTTCCAAAATAGTATGCCATGTGGGTTTTTTTTTTTTTTTTTTTTTGCTGTCCTGGCACCATAGGGACTTCCTAAATGGGACATGCCCCCAAAAAAACATTTCAGCAAAATTTACTTTGCAAAAGCCAAATGTGACTCCTTCTCTTCTGAGCATTGTAGTACGCCAACAGAGCACTTGACGTGCACATATGAGGTATTTCCATACTCAGAAGAGATGGGGTTACAGATTTTGGGGTCATTTTCTCCTATTACCCCTTGTAAAAATGTAAAATTTGGGGGAAAACCAGCATTTTAGTGAAAAAAAAAATCATTTACACATCCAACTTTAACGAAAAGTCGTCAAACACTTGTGGGGTGTTAAGGCTCACTTTTTCCCCTTTGTTACGTTCCTTGAGGGGTGTAGTTTCCAAAATAGTATGCCATGTGTTTTTTGTTTTTTTTTCTGTCCTGGCATTATAGGGGCTTACTAAATGAGACATGCCCCCCAAAAACCATTGCAGCAAAATTTACTTTGAAAAACCAAATGTGACTCCTTCTCTTCTGAGCATTGTAGTGCACCAGCAGAGCACTTGACGTGCACATAGGAGGTATTTCCATACTCAGAAGAAATGGGGTTACACATTTTGGTGGGCATTCTCTCCTATTAACCCTTGTAAACATTTTAAATTTGGGGGAAAACTAGTATTTTAGTGGGAAAAAAAATTATCGTTTACACATCCAAGTTGTGAAACACCTGTGGTGTGTTTAGTCTCATTGGACCCCTTGTTACGTGCCTTGAGGGGTCTAGTTTCCAAAATAGTATGCCATATGTTTTTTTTTTTGCTGTTCTGTCACTAGAGGGGCTTCCTAAATGTGACATGCCCACCAAAAACTATTTCAGAAAAACTCACTCTCCAAAATCCCACTGTTGCTCATTCCCTTCTGAGCCCTCTACTGCGCCCGCCGAACACTTGACATACACTTATGAGGTATTTCCTTACTCGAGAGAAATTAGGTTATACATTTTAGGAAGATTTCTCCCCTTTTACCCCTTGTAAAAATTCAAAAACTGGGTGAACATGCCAGTTTAAAAAATGAAGATTTTGAATTTTCTCCTTCACTTTGCTTCTATTCCTGTGAAACACCTAAAGGGTTAACAAACCTTTTGAATGTCAATTTGAATACTTTGAGGGGTGCAGGTTTTACAATGGGGTCGTTTATGGGGTATTTCTAATATGAAGACCCTTCAAATCCACTTCAAAACAGAACTGGTCCCTGAAAAATTTCGATTTTGAAAATTTTGTGAAAAATTGGAAAATTGCTGCTATACTTTGAAGCCCTCTGATGTCTTCCAAAAGTAAAAACATGTCAACTTTATGATGCAGATATAAAGTAGACATATTGTATATGTGAATCAACATATAATTTATTTGGAATATTCATTTTCCTTATAAGCAGGGAGCTTCAAAGTAAAAAAAAATGCAACATTTTCAATTTTTTCACTTAATTTTTGAATTTTTCACTAAGAAATAATGCAAGTATCGACAAAATTTTACCACTAACATAAAGTAGAATATGTCACAAAAAACTATCTCGGAATCAGAATGAAAGGTAAAAGCATCCCAGAGTTATTAATGTTTAAAGTGACAGTGGTCAGATGTGCAAAAAATGGCCGTGTCCTACACTGAAAATTGGCTGGGTCCTTAAGGGGTTAATAATTGAACCTCTGGCATAAAAAATAAGAACTAATCCCTACATTTCGGGTATTGACGTGGGAGGTGTTAATCATCGTATAGGCCTCTTTGCTGACTATGTTGTCATAATATGTGGAGACCCATTAGTTTCTTTATCACATATAAGACAAGACCTGCACACATTTGGAAACATCTCCTATTATAAAATTAATAGCAACAAATCCCATATACTTAGCCTAGGCTTATCTACTAACACTATCCAGACTCTCAAATCCCGTTTCCCGTTTCCCTTGGGCAGATGGGTCCATATCTTATTTAGGGATAAAACTAACTTATCCCAGCACAAACTTATTTGAGGCCAATTATACATCCCTTCTGCAAAACATGAAACATACTACCTCTAATATCCCAGCCTTGGGAATCTCTATGTATTCCTAATTAATTCTTTATCCCCCAAGCCCGACCCAAATTATAACTAAGTGGGAACTTGAACTTCAGTCTCATTTTACTGGCCACCAATGGGAACATGCTCATTGAGCTGTGAGCAAACCTACCAAGCACGCCAGTCATTTAGAAACTTCTAGAAAGATTCCTTAAATTGAGACTAGAGGCAGCTCTTACTTGCTCTGGTCCCTCTCCATTTTACCCCACTCATACACTCACTCCATGGAACCTGTCGTGACTTCTTGGATTTTATTGATTTGTCACGCCGGGGGGTCGTGGAGGTCCGTGGCTGCTCCAGCACGCAAGGTAATCACTTCTTCCATTGCTTCTGCTCCTGGATCCTCTCCTTACCCTTTCCCCAACCCTTCTTTTCTTTACCTCTTTCTCTTCTTCCTCCTTTTCTCTCTCACCTGATGTACTTCTGCCATGGACTGCCCTTATGTTATGTTGGTTGTCACATACCATTGCTCAGAACTAGTACGTGCCAATAATATCTACATAATATGACTCCCTTCACCACTATGGAAGATGGAGTTCCCTTCACTGGATGTCGAGATGTGTTACACATTACTAGTATTGTTAAGGATTGGTTAATGTGCGGCCTTAATCTGTGAGTGACTACCGCTGTACTCATTTTTCCAAGCATCGACGTAAGAAAATTCACACCTGGCCAGGTTGGTATGAGTTTCCTCCTCGGTATCACAGGGAGTTCTCCTTTATTACAGGAAGTAAATTTTGTTTTTTTACAAACTGACAGAAAGGGGAGGGTGAAAGGTAAAATTATGAGTCATTCTATATGCTGATTGGTCCTTTGAGCGTTGCATAGCATAAGTCATTTATGTTGCAAGACTTCTAGCTTGAGATTTCTCCATCTTTCCACGAAGTCTAATGTTTAGACGTCTTGTATCCATAGTCTCCATCTCAAGGTTCTAATCTTAATTACGGGCAAAGAGCAAGCTGAAATGTTTTGATTTAAGGAAAGCAAAGTTCTTCTGCACTATTTAGCAATAACATATAGCATTCTGATGTATATGGGTTAAAGGGTAGGGGAACAGATATATTTTTCCAGCAGCAATGGCATATTACTATTAGTATATTGATCAGTCATAAGAAACATAAGGGTCACCCCTATCAGTCTATGTTTGAGTTCACCCATCTATATACCAGTCATGGTCATCAGTTACTTAGCTTTTATATTAGTACAGAGATGCCCTACAATATGTCTACATTTTAGGTACAATACATGTTGAGGTTAACAGAACTGCTCATTAGTGTGCAAGAAAGTCTAGAAAATACACTGCAAAGGAAAAAGATTGGGCACCTAACTATGTCTGGTAGTGGTCTGTGCTTACTTTGATATGAGATGTATGATTGCAGGGGTCCAGCTGCTGGGGACCCCCACAATCTCTGTGCAGCCCCCGGGGCGCTGCCTCCGAGACAGGGACATGCCATCACTGCCAGGCCCCCTACTGACGTCATACTATGCCCCCTCCATTCATTTCTATTGGAGGGGGCATGGTATGACATCCCATAGACATGAATGGAGGGGTCGTGGCCGTGATGTCACTAGGGAGGCGTGGCCGTGACATCCCTGTCTCAGAGGCAGCTCCCGGCACAGAATGCTGGGGACTGCACCGAGATCGTGAGGGTCCCAAGCAGCAGGACCCCTGCCATCATACAGTTTATCCCCTATCCTTTTGATAGGGGATAAGATGTATAAACCTAGAATACCCCTTTAACTCTGATCTCCAGTTATACTGGGTGTATACAGAGGCTAAAAAACAGATCTTGACTCTGTGTTCTGGAATCTTCTATGCAACACTTATCCTTAACAGTACCCCAAAAATGTCAGTAGATGGCAGGGCTGCTTAGCTTATAGATCTAAATTCAGTGTGGGTGGTAACTATATGGTAACTCTTTCACTGCCTGTCAGGAATACTGGTACAGGTAATAAAAAGTGAATAACGTAAAAAATAAAAGAAAAATACTATATATAATAATTTATTTTTGACCAATGTGTGCTGCTGCAATCCTCTTTTTTTTTGTATACTCTGTATCTGCCATGGCAGTGTGCACCCGTGTATTAGGCTGTTGTGCTGGCTATCTTTCTTTTTTCTTGTATGTACAATTCAGGGGGAAATGGCACCCTGTTTAACTGTGCACCCCTCCCCCTTTTTCACAGGTGGAGTTTTAAATGGATCCAGCATGTCACCCAGTCAGAGGCTATATGCCCAGCAGAGGTGAGTGGATAGTTGAGCGTGAGGCCCAGAATTTGTGCTAGGGTCCCATCCTAAATGAGGCCACCTCCCCGTGGTGGATGGGGGACACGTTTTGATCAAAAAGTGTGCTAAGAGCCTCAGTCACTAATAGTGAACAGCTGTCAGTAATGGTCTGTCCTCGGGAGGAGGAGAGTCCTAGTTCCTATCAGTCCTGGGGACCAAAGAAGCCCAAAGTCACAAATCAGGTACCAAAAAAATAACAAACAGGGTACCCGCACTCACCGCAGGGCTGCAGTAGCTTGACTCCTCTGGCAACGACGGACGACCAGATCTCAGACACGAAGCAGGGCGCTCCGAAGCGAGGCGACTGGCGGCAAAGTTTCGCGCTAATTCCGCTTGTTCCGGCCTAGAGTGTGATATGTATATATTGGGGCTGCACGATATGGGGAAAATGTGCGATTGCGATAATGGGCCTCAATATTGCGATTTCAATATGAAATATTCATTCTTCCCCATATCACATCTCCCTCCCATCACATTCTCCCCCTATGTCACATTCCCCCTTTCACATTCTCCCCCCCCTCCCTCTTGTCACATTCTTCCCCATATCACATTCTCCCCACCATCACATTCCCCCCCAGTCACATTCTCCCCCCCTCCCTCTTGTCACATTCTCCCCATATCACATCTCAACCCCGTAACATTTCCCCCCCCCCTGTCACATTCTCCCACCCCTGTCACATTCTCCCCCCCCCCTCACCCCTCACATTCGCCCCGGTCACATTCTCCCCATAACCCCCCCCCCCCCCGTCACATTCTCCCCCCATCACATTCTCCCCCCCCGTCACATTCTCCCCCCGTCACATTTCCCCCTGTCACATCCCCTCCCCCCCTCTTGTCACATTCCCCCCGTCACATTCTCCTCCACCTGTCATATTCTCCACCCCCCCATTACATTCTCCCCCCTGGCACATTCCCCCCTGTCACATTCTCCCGCCCCTGTCACATCCCTCCCCGTCACATTCCACCCCCTGTCACATTCTCCCCCATGACATTCTCCCTCTGTCACAATCTACCCCCCCTGTCACAATCTCTCCCCCTGTCACATTCTCCCTCCCCGTCACATTCTCCCCCCCTATAACATTCTCCCTTCCGTCACATTTCCCCCGTCACATTCTCCCTCCCCCTCTGTCACAATCTCCCCCCCCCCCGTCATATCCCCCCCGTCACATTCTCCCCCATCACATTCCCCCCTGTCACATTCTCCCCCCCCATCACATTCTCCCCATCACATTCCCCCCTGTCACATTCCCCCCCGTCACATTCTCCCCCATTACATCCCCCGTCACATTCTCCCCCCCCCTCTGTCACATTCTCCCCCCTCTGTCACATTCCCCCCTCTGTCACATTCTCCCCAACCTGTCACATCCCCCCCTGTCACATTCCCCAGCAGCATCTGAGAAGTTGCCCATAGCAACCAATCAGATTGCTTCTTTAATTTTTGCAGAGGCCTTGTTAAAAAGGAAAGAAGCAAGCTGATTGGTTGCTATGGGCAACTGGGCAACTTTTTCTCTGGATAGGTTTTGATAAATCTCCCCCAATATCTCCCTTTGGGATACTTGGGGTATTAGCCATATAGACACATGAATATAATATAGTGTTGTAATGTCCCCAGATTCCTAACCATCATTATAAAGAAACACATATACAAATGGTGGCAGCCACAGCCTTTATTGACAGCAAAGATGGTAGAAAATGGATGGGGTTAGGGTATTAGGGTTTTTTCTTCCTGAATAGCCTTTTACCCATCCGATTGTCCTCAGTCTGAATGATGACAGGATGATAATAATCCGACCATGCTGGACACACAAAGCTAAAATCATTAAAGATCTTGTGAGTTTTAGCTGTGATTTCCAATGGTTGTTCCACAAGGTGCCCAGTTTCTTCAGCATTTGGGTAAATCATAGCAGGAGCTGCCGTCATGTTTGCTGGTGGTCTCATCCTTCTGGCTTCCACATCATTCCAGTTAATGTCTTCAAAAAACTGATGTGTCCTGATGTTGCATGTAACTCCTAACCTCTGAAACTGGTCTTTACAAAGCAGTCCTCTTATGATGTCTACTGAGTCAGGAGTCAGGAACCATGGGTAAAATGCATCATGATCATTTATCATGTAAACTGTAAGCCGTCCAGTTAGCATTTTATAGAGGATGACGCCAATGGAATAGTAGTCCACTCCTCTCCCATGTGCCTTGTTCTTTACAAGTTCTGGGGCTGCGTACCCCGGTGTACCTCTGATCTTCAGGAATACATCTCTCGCAGCAAGGCCAAAATCTGTTATTTTGATGTGGCCATCTTGGGTTAGGAGAATGTTTCCTGGTTTGAGGTCCCTATGGACAATGTCTTTACTGTGTAAGAACTGTATGCCACAAACCACCTCAGCTGTGATAAATTTTGCTGTTCTGACTTTAAGAGGACTGTACCTTAGGATAAAGTCATTCAGATCCCCTCTGGTGGCCACCTCCATAACATAGTAGACACTTCTTAGTGATTGGAAGGCTGCCAGGCCATGGATTAAATAAGGGCACTGGTGGGAGAGTTGGAGGACATGGCGCTCTATGAACGTGTGTCCATATCTTGTGAACCACTTCTTGTTTGTTTCTTTAATGGCCACATATTCTTTTCGTATGATGTCTCTTCCTAAGTAGACTTTGCCATAACCTCCTTTCCCAAGTATACTGTGTAAAGTGAAGCAGTGTAGTGATAGGGGGACTGTTTTAGATGACGTACCAGACTGTAGGATGGTATGATCCCCCTCATCATCTTTTTGCTGCTCTTTAGATGTACTGGGTCCTGGGATTTCCTCTCTGACCACATATGATCCTCTCCATTTTAGATCAGCAAGCCACTTCCAAGGTGCCTGTAGCTTGACTAATGAGACCCTTGGACATTTCTTGGCTTCATGTGCTGATTCCTTGTGACCTGTTTCGGAGGAAATGTCTGGAGTTTCCTCATTGAGTACATATGATCCTCTCCATTTTAGATCAGCAAGCCACTTCCAAGGTGCCTGTAGCTTGACTAAGGAGACCCTTGGACATTTCTTGGCTTCATGTGCTGATTCCTTGTGACCTGGTTCAGAGGAAATGTCTGGAGTTTCCTCATTGAGTACATATGATCCTCTCCATTTTAGGTCAGCAAGCCACTTCCATGGCGTCTGCAGATGGGCTAAGACACTTGGCCTTTTCTTGGCTTTCTCCAGTCCCTGATTATTACAAGAGGTCCTACCTTTGCTGTCCATCACATCAATGTTGCTGGGTCCTGGGAGTTCACTCAAACTTCTCTTTTCTTTGTCAGAAGTTTTTCTCATCCAGGTCCCGGCGTTTCGCAGGTAACCTAAGAACCTGTTCTTTTTTGGTTTCTTAGTCTCCTGGCCATTATCTCTCTGCTCGATGGCAGTTTTGTTCTCCTTCTTCTCTCCTTCTTTTTCTAAATTATTTCTCTTCTTTGTTGCCTTCATTGTATGAAGAATGCGAAGAAAAATATCTCTCTAGAATCGCAGAAATCGCAAGTGAGCACTCACATATAACTTTCCTGAGTAAGTAGTAGCAAGTGAATGAGGGAAAGTCATCAGCTTCGTCTGTCTGAATAGAACCTTCATGATGTCATTGTGATGTCATCAACTGGATTTTATACTTCAGTAAGTGGAGGGATAGATAGAAATATATATATTGTATTTTTTTGTGTATGTATAAAAAATATAAATTTTAACCAGAGAATCTTATTTTTCACAGTCTTTAAGTGTATCTTTGCAACCATATTGGTGGAGTGCTGCAGTGACGGTTGACCTTCTGGAAGTTTCTTTTATCCGTACTCATCTGTTTCCTTCATGCTGTCAATATGGCTGTCAGTGTACTATAGCAATACAGATCACCATCCTTTCCAGCTTTTCCGAGGCAGCTGGAACTATACTGGTTGGTCATCATGGTCGTCTTGGTCATCATCATCACTGTCTATGTGGGGCTTTTGAAAACATTTTCATTGATAGCCACCATTGGTGGACATCCAATGTAGTGTTATTTAACAATACCTAGATGACCCCATATTTATTTAGAACAGAGAGGTAGTGGATATTTTGCACCCTTATTTTCTTCATCATACTTTAATGTTAACCCTTGGGGTAATCAGTTTCACGAGTCATTTTAGTAAGGAGAGTGTTGAATTCTTGGACTTCATTCTCCATAGCACCGTCTCCCGTGTGTGACCCAGCGCCATGTAGAGACGGGTGCTGTGGATATGGGAAGCTCTGTCATATAGCATCTATAGACTATTGACTATGGTGCCCAATGCTGCATGGTAGCCATCTGTCTACAAAACATTAGCTTTAGGAAATACTACCAAATGATACAGGACACAGTTGGCAATTTTCATTCTCATGTGTCGGGTGAAATGTTCTCTATTAAATATTATATAAACTGTCCATCCATCTATATTATAGAGTATTCTATATCTAATAGAGTGCAGGTATAAACAACAATATGTGGGGCATACCACCCAGCCCCTACATTGTCACTTAATCATAGATGGAATATAACATTAAAATCAAGAAATACAAAGGTCTCTGAATGTAAAGGGGTACTCTGCCCCTAGACATCATATCCCTAATCCATAGTATAGGGGTAAGATGTCAAATCGCTGGAATTCCAGCCGCAGGGACCCCCAGGATCTCCGGCCTGACACCCAAGTAATCTGCTGCACGGAGGGAACTCCGCTCCGTGCCATATTAAGAGCGACCACAACAATCACCCCCTCCCATAGACATTAAGAACGGGGTAGTGACGACCACGGCCACCGGCAGCCTAGGGCAGCTGGGGTTCTGAACATAAAATGCCAGGGTGCCGGACCAAGATCGCGTGGGTCCAGCGTCCAAACCCCCAGCGATCAGACATCTTATCCGAAATCCTTTTGTATAGGGATAAGATGTCTAGAGGCGGAGTACTCCTTTAAACACACTTTGATAATTCTGACAAGATGGCCGAAAGAACACATTCTGACAAAATTACACAAAATATCCAATAGATTTTATTTTAGCTTTTTATTTCGTTTTTATTTTATTTTCTCATATACAATCCATAGAATCCCAAAATACCCATAAAACCCATAAACACATTTGACAAATTAAAAACTGTGATGGCGGAACACGAGATATGATGAAACAAATAGTAAATCTACATATGAAGAAATGACAGACATACAATACAAATTGCATGTGCCCGGAATCTAAAGATATTCCAAATATTGTAGATAATTAATCTGAACAATTGCACAAATATCCAAATATATTTTATATTCTATATACTATAGTGCACATTGGCCCAATAAATAGAAATAACACTGCACAGTACATAAGTAAAATTGCTATTAAAGCAATGCTGCCTGTCCCCTGGTAGGGACCCGCACCCTAGGGTCTGTAGGACACTCTTCACCTCGTGCTCTTTCATCTCACCCTCCAGTGCGTTTCTCTACAGACGATTGTGCAAATATATATTAAATGTATGGACATATATATGTATATATATATATATATATATATGTGTTAGTTATACTGTTGGACAACCTATTTTAGGGATGTTCTGTATATCCCCCAATGTTTTACCTGTCCATCTGATATTTTACACCGTAATACCCACCTTAAAGGAGTACTCTAGTGCAGAGTATTCCTGCTCCGTCCTGCCCGGGCTGCAAAATAAATGAAAATGAACCATCACTCACCTCCCTGGGTTCCCGCGGAGCGTCACTACAGCTGATCGGTCCTCCGGTGCATCTCCTTCATACTTCCGGGTGTAACGAAGCGTCACATGGCGCTCAGCCTATCGCCGGCCGCCGCGATGTTCAGCCTCGGCCGGCGATAGGCTGAGCGCCATGTGACGCTTCGTTACACCCGGAAGTATGAAGGAGATGCACCGGAGGACCGATCAGCTGTAGTGTTGCTCCGCGGGAACCCAGGGAGGTGAGTGATGGTTCATTTTCATTTATTTTGCAGCCCGGGCAGGACGGAGCAGGAGTACTCTGCAGTAGAGTACTCCTTTAAATAGTTTACACAAAGTTTGTCTTTTAAATTGCAGTACTGAAAATGACCACTCTATGTCCCCACGAGCTACCGAATTTCCTCTCCACAATGGAGAATTCCCTTTCCCTGCTCCCCCATTATCTCTTAGAGTTAAATATATAGTTGAATCTCAGGCTCCGAAGTATTTGATGCCCTTTCTTTCACTATTTGTAATAATGAAATCCCATAAAATGTTCTTTATATAACTCGGTCTCTGTGGTGATCATCTAGCCAGAAGTATAATGTCCTTCACAATTTAGCAATAAAGTTGATCATATTAATATTCTTATTAGTGTGTCCTCTCTGCAGAGTCCTTCATAGCAACAAAACAGCAACCGGCTTGGACCTGGACAAATAAAACATAAATCTTTTAGATAGATTTACTGAAATCTGAAGATTGTTTTGAATGAATAGAGTCAACTGTTTCGTTAGCTAAAGCAGAATTTCCCAACCAGGGTGCCTCCAGCTGTGGCAAAACTACAACTCCTAGCATGCCCGTATGGCATGCTTGGAGTTGTAATTTTGCCAAAGCTGGAGGCACCCTGGATGGGAAACACTGAGCTAAAGTTTTCAGTATATTTTTAGCATTAATTGTCAAGATCTCTGCTTGCTGTCATTCAATAGGAGCCATAAAAATCAGTCCTGGTCATGTGATGTGCTCACAGCCTCATGGCTTGTTACTGTGCGGGATTGATATAACAAATCGCGGTGAGTCCATCCCATTCATTAAGGTTCCTATTGAATCACAGCAATACCCATTTACTACCCATTGATTGTCCATTGCAGAAAATCTGCAGGTGAATTTCTACAGCGAATAGTGTACCTATGAACATACCCTTCATCTATATATTTTCTGAGTGGAATTCCACTTGGTTTTCCTTTGTTCTCAATGGGATCCTTCTACATTCACACTAAATTCCTCCTTGGAAATTCCAGATCTCAGACTCCGCTGATAGAATGAACACTTTCATTCTTCTGTCGAAATATGCTCGGAAACGCATTCCCATCTTTTGAGACATTGCATTTGTGAGTGGTCCTAGTGCTGGCTTGTTTCGCCGGCACCCACCCCAGATGGAATCTCCACCCCAAAAATATCTCCGGACTGATATTACATAATGTAAATGAGTCCTAGGGGCACATTCACAACTATGTAATGGGGGGACACACTATCTATCCAAGTGTTGGTAACACAGGAGATGTCTAGGCGGTAGTTCAGTGTATTCTAGGCGTGTGTCAGCATATCCTCAGATATGGTCTTCACTCCATTGTGTCAGGTCCTCCAGATCATGTGGGGGGTGGGGGGGGGGGAAGATGTTCTCTTTAGCCATCATGAAGGCAGCTTAACATTGGTGAATTGTTGTTTCCGGCATGGCCAACACAACGTTCCGGTATCTGAGAACATTCAGATGGAAACAACAATTCAGTAATAGAAAAAAGCTTAGATGGAGCACTCACCACGTAAATCTTCTTCTTACAGTCTTTATTCCATTACGCTTCAATGTACATGAACAAACACAGGACACGTTCAGGGGAGCGGGTTACGGACAGGAGGCGGGGAGAACACAGGTGGAGGACGACCATTGTTCTCTTCTCTCGAGTCTGGGCCGGAGAAGCGCTGATAGCGTGAAACAATGGTCGCCCTCCACCTGTGTTCTCCCCGCCTCCTGTCCGTAACCCCCTCCCCTGAACTTGTCCCGTGTTCGTTCACGTTCATTTAAGTGCAATGTAATAAAGACTGTAAGAAGAAGATCTACGTGGTGAGTGCTCCATCTTAGCTTTTTTCTATTTTTGTGCAATATACTGTAGCACTTTAATGTACAGCACCGCACATCTTCTATTATCTGGGATTTTGTACAATTTTTGGCCGTACATATAGTACTGTTCCGTGACACAGCAGTGCCGGTACCTCCACATCTTTATAGTGACTGAACAATTCAGTAATGTTGCAGTGGTCTTCACAATTGTCAGATCTGTCACCTTGTGACTTCTCTCTACATCAATGACTCAGTGTATCTTCTCCTTCCAGCCACAAGATTTGAAGCACCTAAGACAATACATCCCTGAGACAATGGAGACCATATAGGAGGATATGCTGAAGGCATCTGGACAGGACTGGACCACCTTCTAAACATCTGCCGTGTAACCAATAGAAATCGCTCTGAACATTTGTGTTGTATAGATAAGTCCTGGATAGATCGTGCGTCTTTGGATGTTCATAAATTCGTGTTCCGTTCTCCCGGGTAATTGAATACCGTTGAATATCATTTTGCACCATCCTTTTGGAATCCCCCTGCATAACATGTATGTGCAAAAGAAATTTGTGTTTTCCCAGAAACTGTGCCGCTCATGTCCATGGACTGGTTTAGCAGCTCAGGCTTTAGGACCCATGTATACTACAGAAATTTATCAAGGAATTTTGTCAGTGAATTTCCTTGCAGATTCGGCTCCACATAGAATGGAGGAGGATTTTGTCAATAGCATGAACATGTTTATTCTTTCAGCATAATCTGGATCTTCCTTGGAAGATCTGCTACTGGACTTCCATAGTGTGGATATGCCTGATGAAGCGCACTAGCGCAAAATGCGTTGCATGCTGGGAATATAAGCTGATTGCTTCAACTGTTGCCTGGTCCCTCAGCGCCCTATCATCCACTGGTCTGGAGGTCGTTGGTTTTATATTGCTTATATTGTGGAGCGGCAGCAGAGGGATCTGTTTCATGCTATTATCCAAGTTGTGCTGGCACTTGCACAACTAACATTGGTAAGCGCTCTATCATTACTAGCGTTTCCACATATGTTATTTATTGCACCATGGAGCGCTCCTTTTTGTCTGTATTATGAGAGTATAGAGACAGGGTTATCCACAGAAGACAACCGGTTAATGTTCAAAACAAATCCTAAAATTCCTAATTTCTAATAGTTCTGCTTCTAATAGTTCTGACATATGAAGAGTTTTCCCAATAATTTGGTTTCCATTCAGATCATTCAGTGTCAGTGTTTGCTGAGAATCTGGTGTATATACTGTGTTCTCCTACTAGAATCCCCTCTAGCACTTATTTATACTTATTATTAAAGAAAAATAACAAGACTCGTGGTGCAAACCATATGGAGCGGGGAGGGACTTATTGAAAACATAGCTTTTACTAATAATCAATTAAAATAGTGTAGATACTATATCCCAATCATGGGAAAAAAAATTATAAAATTATTGCCAGACAACAACGGTCATAATCATTTGGAGATGGATGTGTGGACCGTCTCTGCCCAAAAGGGTCCCAAATGATAAGACACTATACAGAAAATACGAATGTATATTACAGTATATTATGTCACATATGGGCTCGTGACCCAACTCGTAGGTTTCTCGACGTATATCTGCTGAGATGTACCTGCAGCCTCAGGGGAAACCTTCCAAAGTATTTGCATAAGATATAATTTGCATAATATGCTACAGGTATAGTGTAAGAACAAAGAATTGTAAGTGCATCCCAATCAGCTGGATGAGGGTCCGATACTTATGATGTCAAGTATACCAATACAATAGACCACATGCTGTGGGAGTTTTGAAAGCCACAAGACTCCAGGTACCTAAAAAAAGTTAAATATTGTCGTGTTTTCTATTTTCCAGATGGAAGACTTTGATTTCTCAGAGTTTGAGGATATGGACGATAGCGGTGAAATATTTGAAGAATCCCCTCTTAGTCTGAGCGGCAACCGCTCGTATAAACACCTTGTCACGTGCTATATAACTATGAGGTAGGGTATATAGTGGACATTGAACCCTTTTGTGCTGAATTATTTTTTACTGGTAGATTTTACACTAATTATAGTTTTAGTACAGTTGGGATTAACCCCTTAAGGACCCAGCCATTTTACACCTTAGGACCAGAGCGTTTTTTGAACATCTGACCACTGTCACTTTAAGCATTAATAACTCTGGAATGCTTTTACATATCATTCTGATTCCGAGACTGTTTTTTCGTGACATATTCTACTTTAACATATTGGTAATTTTTTGTAGTAAATTGAATCCTTTCTTGGTGAAAAATTCAAAAATTTCATGAAAAAATAGAAAATTTAGCATTTTTCTAAATTTGAAGCTCTATGCTTGTAAGAAAATGGATATTCCAAATAAATTTTATTTTTATTCACAAATACAATATGTCTACTTTATGTTTGCATCATAAAATTGACGTGTTTTTACTTTTGGAAGACACCAGAGGGCTTCAAAGTTCAGCAGCAATTTTCAAATTTTTCACAAAATTTTCAAACTCACTATTTTTCAGTGACCAGTTCAGTTTTGAAGTGGATTTGAAGGGCCTTCATATTAGAAATACCCCACAAATGACCCCATTATAAAAACTGCACCCTCCAAAGTATTCAAAATGACATTCAGTAAGTGTTTTAACCCTTTAGGTGTTTCACAGGAATAGCAGCAAAGTGAAGGAGAAAATTCAAAATCTTCATTTTTTACACTCGCATGTTCTAGTAGACCCAATTTTTTTTATTTTTGCAAGGGGTAAAAAGGAGAAAATTTTACTGGTATTTGAAACACAATTTCTCTCGAGTAAGCACATACCTCATACGTCTATGTAAATTGTTCGGCGGGCGCAGTAGAGGGCTCAGAAGGGAAGGAGCGACAAATGTTTTTTGGGGGGCATGTCACCTTTAGGAAGCCCCTATGGTGCTAGAACAGCAAAAAAAAAACACATGGCATACCATTTTGGAAACTAGACCCCTCGGGGAACATAACAAGGGGTAAAGTGAACCTTAATACCCCACAGGTGTTTCACGACTTTTGCATATGTAAAAAAAAAAAAATTTACATTTTTAAAAAGGGTAATAGCAGAAAATACCCCCCAAAATTTGTAACACAATTTCTCCCGAGTACGGCGATACCCCATATGTGACCCTAAACTGTTGCCTTAAAATACGATAGGACTCCAAAGTGATAGCGCAATGAGCAGTTGAGGCCTGAATTAGGGATTTGCATAGGGGTGGACATAGGGGTATTCTACACCAGTGATTCCCAAACAGGGTGCCTCCAGCTGTTGTAAAACTCCCAGCATGTCTGGACAGTCAGTGGCTGTCTTGTAATACTAGGAGTAGTTGTTTTGCAACAGCTGGAGGCTCCGTTTTGGAAACAGTGGCGTACCAGACGTTTTTCATTTTTATTGGGGAGGGGGGCTGTGTATATGTAGTGTTTTTTACTTTTTATTTTATTGTGTGTTAGTGTAGTGTAGTGTTTTTAGGGTACAGTCGCACGGGCGGGGGTTCACAGTAGTTTCTCGCTGGCAGTTTGAGCTGCGGCAGAAAATTTGCCGCAGCTCAAACTTGCAGCCGGATACTTACTGTAAACCTCCGCCCATGCGAGTGTTCCTTCACATTGGGGGGGTGGGGGGGAGGGTTTGCAACAGCTGGAGGCATACTACTTTGGCTGGGAATGCTGGGGATTGTAGTTATGCAACAGCTGGAGACACATTGGTTTGCTACTTAACTCAGTGTTTCACAACCAGTGTGCCTCCAGCTGTTGCAAAACTACAACTCCCAGCATGTCCGGTGCATGCTGGGAGTTGTAGTTTGCAACAGCTGGAGGCACACCGGTCGTGAAACACCGAGTTAAGTAAAAAAAAAAACTCTGTGTTTCACAACCAGTGTGCCTTTAGCTGTTGCAAAACTACAACTCTCAGCAGTCACCGACAGCCAACGGGCATGCTGGGAGTTGTAGTTATGCAACCAGCAGATGCACCACTACAACTCCCAGCATGCACTTTAGCTGAGAGTTGTAGATAAACAACAGCTGAAGGTACACTTTTCCATAGAAAAAATGTGCCTCCAGCTGTTGCAAAACTATAAGTCCCAGCATGCCCATAAGGGAATGCTGGGAGTTGTGGTGGTCTGCCTCCTGCTGTTGCATAACTACAGCTCCCAGCATGCCCTTTTTGCATGCTGGGAGCTGTTGCTAAGCAACAGCAGGAGGCTGTCACTCACGTCCAACTGCTGATCCACGCTGCAGGTCAGTCCCTCGCCGCCGCTCCTGGGGCCACGATCCCAACAAGGACGCCGGGGATCGGGGTCCCCAGCTGCCGGGGTCCACGTCCCGCATCTGCTCACGTCCTCCGGAAGAGGGGCGGAGCGGGTTGCGGGAGTGACATCCGCAGCAGGTGCCCTGATTGGTCGGCCGGTAAACCGGCCGACGAATCAGGGCGATCATGAGGTGGCCCCAGTGCCACCTCTCCCCTGCTGGCTATGGCTATCAGCCAGTAATTCAGGGTCACCGGGTCACTGGAGACCCGATTGACCCGGAATCCGCCGCAGATCGCTGGGCTGAATTGTCCAGCGATCTGCGGCCATCGCCGACATGGGGGATCATCATGACCCCCCTGGGCGATATGCCGCAATGCCTGCTGAACGACTTCAGCAGGCATCGGGCACCGACTCCGCTCCAGATGGCTGCGGGGGGCCGGGAAAGCGCATGACGTTCTCATACGTCATGTGTCCTTAAGGACTCGGAAATGGAGACGTATGAGAGCATCATGTGTCCTTAAGGGGTTAAAAGTTTGGGCACCCCAGTTAAAAATTTGTATTATTGTGCATAAAGAAGCCAAGGAAAGATGGAAAAATCTCCAAAAGGCATCAAATTACAGATTAGACATTCTTATAATATGTCAACAAAAGTTAGATTTTATTTCCATCATTTACACTTTCAAAATAACAGAAAACAAAAAAATGGTGTCTGCAAAAGTTTGGGCACCCTGCAGAATTTATAGCATGCACTGCCCCCTTTGCAAAGCTGAGACCTGCCAGTGTCATGGATTGTTCTAAATCATCAAAAAATATCAGACAGAACAGCTCGCAGGATTGTGAGAAAAACAATTCAAAACCCACATTTGACTGCACAATCTCTCCAGAAAGATCTGGCAGACACTGAAGTTGTGGTACACTATTCCACTATAAAGAGATACTTGTACAAATATGGTCTTCATGGAAGAGACATCAGAAGAAAACCTCTTCTACGTCCTCACCACAAAAATCAGCGTTTGAACTTTGCAAATGAACATATAGACAAGCCTGATGCATTTTGGAAACAAGTTCTGTGGACCAAAGAGGTTAAAATTGAATTTTTTGGCCAGAATGAGCAAAGGTACGTTTGGAGAAGAAGGGGAACAGAATTTAATGAAAAGAACCTCTGTACAACTGTTAAGCAAGGGGGTGGATCAATCATGCTTTGGGGTTGTATTGCAGCCAGTGGCACAGGGAACATCTCACGAGTAGAAGGAAAAATGGATTCAATAAAATTTCAGTAAATTTTGGATTCTAACTTGATGCCATCTGTGAAAAAGCTGAAGTTAAAGAGAGGATGGCTTCTACAAATAGATAATGATACTAAACACACCGAAATCCACGGGGGATTACATCAAGAGGCGTAAATTGAAGGTTTTGCCATGGCCTTCACAATCTCCTGACCTCAACATAATTGAAAATCTATGGCTATACCTTAAAAGAGCAGTGCGTGACAGACAGCCCAGAAATCTCAAAGAACTGGAAGACTTTTGTAAGGAAGAATGGGCAAAGATACCTCAAACAAGAATTGAAAGACTCTTGGCTGGCTACAAAAAGCGTTTACAAGCTGTGATACTTGCCAAAGGGGGCAGTACAAGATATTAACTCTGCAGGGTGCCCAAACTTTTGCAGACGCCATTTTTTTGTTTTCTGTTATTTTGAAAGTGTAAATGGTGGAAATAAAATCTAACTTTTGTTGACATATTATAAGAATGTCTAATCTGTAATTTGATGCCTTTTGGAGATTTTTCCATCTTTCCTTGGCTTCTTTATGCACATTGATACAAATTTTTACCTGGGGTGCCCAAACTTTTGATCCCCACTGTATATAACGGCATTCGTATGTATATATATATATATATATATATATATATATATATAAGGGATCAGTATTTTCCTCGGGGAGAGGACGCCACTTTTGACGTGGGACGGAGATTTAAGTAGGCCATTTGCACTCCGCGGGCACCTGGGTAAAAAATATTCAAATGAGCTCACCACACCCCCTATACAGGTAGTGTGTCCTATACCCGGCCAAGCCAGATAACCCTGCTCTGTACTGACGAGGGGCAAGTACCCCGAAACAGCTGTCTGCAGATGGGTTCTCTTTCCTTCTGGAGAGAGTTCTGGCTTGGCATAAAATCCCAATCAGTTCTGAGACTTCTTAACTGGAGTCAGAGCTGGTTGCAGGACACACTACCTGTATAGGGGTGTGGTGAGCTCATTTGAATATATATATATATATATATATATATATATATGTATATACATACACATGCCATGAGTGTTTTCCTAACTGTGTGCCTCCAGCTGTTTCAAAACTACAACTCTGAGCATGACCAGACAGCTATTGACTGTGAGGGCATGCTGTGATTTGTAGTTGTGAACCTAGGGGCATAATATTGGGAAACTATATTATGGCAGATACTGCTATTTTACAATATCAATGGCCGTACTATAATTTTAACAAAACACTCCCCTCCTTGACAAAAAATATTTATTATTCTAAATGTTCAAAAAGAAAAATAAGACTAGTGGCCGGTTTTCAAACGTAAATTTCACCATAATAATAAAAAAATTATGAAAATATATTAGAGATATGTTGTCGTACATAAGTACTACAACATATAAAAAAAAAAAGTTGGTGACAGTGCCCATTTAATAATTGAACCTCAGGCAGAAAAAATAAGAACTAATCCCTTCATTTCGGGTATTGACGTGGGAGGTGTTAATCATCGTATAGGCCTCTTTGCTGACGATGTTGTCATAATATGTGGAGACCCATTAGTTTCTTTATCTCATATGAGACAAGACCTGCACACATTTGGAAACATCTCCTATTATAAAATTAATAGCAACAAATCCCATATACTTAGCCTAGGCTTATCTACTAACACTATCCAGACTCACAAATCCTGTTTCCCGTTCCCTTGGGCAGATGGGTCCGTATCTTATTTAGGGATAAAACTAACTTATCCCTGCACAAACTTCTGTCAAATGAATCTCCCCTCTATGCAGGGCCGGATCATCATTGGCACTCATGGAGCACCTGCTCCGGGCCCCGAGCCCGCAGGGGGCCCCCGTCACATTCGGGACATCCCTGCGGGCTGCTCAGTATTTCCTTACCTGGCCGCGCTTGGCAGGCTCAGGTGATGCGTCGGGTCATGTGGGCTGTGACGAGTGACTTCTCCTGCGGCTCCTCTGCACAATTTCAGGGACGTCACTCGTCATTTCCGGCAGCTGCCCCGCTACAGGGCACAGTTTTCTTCATTACACCCCAGCGCTGCAGGAAATGACGAGTGAGTTCGTGCAGAGGAGCCGCAGAAGACGTAACTCGTCACAGCCCACGAGACCCGACGCTACCTGAGCCTGCCGAGCACGGCTAGGTAAGCAAATATGAAAAATAGAAAAAGCAGGAGGAGGCGGGATCAATGAGCAGGGGAGAATTATGAGTGGGGGAGGAGGATGAGGCAGAGGGGGGTAATGACGAGCAGGGGGGTAATGACGAGCAAGGGGGTAATGACGAGCAAGGGGGTAATGACGAGCGGGGGGGGGTAATGATGAGCAGGGGGGTAATGATGAGCAGTGGGGAGGGGTGAATGATGAGCAGTGGGGGGGGAATGATGAGCAGTGGGGAAGGGGAAATGATGAGCAGTGGGGGGGGAATGATGAGCAGTGGGGGGGGGATGATGAGCAGGGAGGGGATGATGAGAAGGGGGGGAATGATGAGCAGGGGGGGATGATGAGCGGAAGGGGGTAATGATGAGCAGGGAGGGGATGATGAGCAGGGGGGGAATGATGAGCAGGGGGGGAATGATGAGCGAGGGGGGATGATGAGCAGGGGGGGGGAATGATGAGCAGTGGGGGGGAAATGATGAGCAGTGGGGGGGGAAATGATGAGCAGTGGGGGGGGGAAATGATGAGCAGTGGGGGGGCGGAATGATGAGCAGGGAGGGGATGATGAGCAGGGAGGGGATGATGAGCAGGGGGGGAATGATGAGCAGGGAGGGGATGATGAGCAGGGGGGGGATGATGAGCAGGGGGGGGGAATGATAAGCAGGGGGGAATGATGAGCGGGGGGAATGATGAGCAGGGGGGGAATGATGAGCAGGGGCGGGAATGATGAGCAGGGGGGGAATGATGAGCAAGGGATGGAATGATGAGCGGGGTGGAATGATGAGCGAGGGGGGATGATGAGCAGGGGGGAATGATGAGCAGGGGGAGATGATGAGCAAGGGGTGGAATGATGAGCGGGGGGGATGATGAGCAGGGGGGGGAATGATGAGCAGGGGGGGAATGATGAGCAGGGGGGGATGATGGGCAGGGGGGGATGATGAGCAGGGGGGATGATAAGCAGGGGGGGGATGATGAGCAGGGGAAAACACAATCTCTTGTAGGGTTATAATGATTGTTGTCTTTATACAGAGGTTGAGGAGCGGTTGGCAAAGTGAGGAACCAATGATGTCCAGGCGTCAAACTTCACAGAGGAAGATGGAGCTGGAAGAAGACATGGCGTCTGGACCAGATGAAGAAGAAAAGGATAAACAACAGAGAAGACGTCTCCTGTGAGTCATTTTATGTTTGTGTTTTCTCCTGACTGTCCCATTAGATCTCTCCTTACTTCTAAGTTTGCATGCAGTAATTTTTCCGCCACGATGTCCCATCACTATATAACGCCCGTAATGAATTATGGGCATATGCGGGTGCAAACGGGCAGTTACAAAACCCCATAGGCTGCAATGCAACTTAGTCACGGCCGTCAGGGGTTTTGTAACGGCCGGGTTTCGCCGATATAGTGACGGAACTTCTGACGGAAGTTCCTAAACGGAACTGTTTCACAGTGTGAAAGCAGCCTTACGTTGTTTGTGTCGCAGGACCTGCGGGTCATGTGATCGGGTTGCAGAACTCTATGGTTTTTGCTAAAGGACCTTTGGTGGTTTTGGACATATGATCACCCACAATCCATTGTAACGGTGAGTGACAGCTGATTGGACCCATCCAAAACGGCCAGCTCCTGCCCATATAAGGAAGCTGTATCCATTTAGCTCTCTCTTGTTCCTTTGCTGCCAAGCAAGCAGCATCATTGCTCTTGGGTTGCTGATTCTGAACGAGGTAGGACCTCAGCAGCTTACAAGACAAATTACTAGGCCTAAGCCTGCGCTAGAGACGGATAGTTAATACAATTCCCCACTATCTCCACAAGATCTCCGGACCTAATCAAACCCCTAAACCCGGCGGATCTATACAAATACAATCCTCTAAAGCTAAAGAGAACTTTCTGGTCCTAAGCATCTGTCAATCACTGCTGTGCTGTTTAAATAGACTCTGTTAGGCTGGGTTCACACCACGTTTTGTCCCATACGGGAGCGCATACGGCAGGAGGGAGCTAAAAGCTCGCGCTCCCGTATGTAACCGTATGCGCTCCCGTATGCCATTCACTTCAATGAGCCGACCGGAGTGAAACGTTCAGTCCGGTCGGCTCATTTTTGCGCCGTATGCGCTTTTACAACCGGACCTAAAACCGTGGTCAACCACGGTTTTAGGTCCGGTTGTAAAAGCGCATACGGCGCAAAAATGAGCCGACCGGACCGAACGTTTCACTCCGGTCGGCTCATTGAAGTGAATGGCATACGGGAGCGCATACGGTTACATACGGGAGCGCGAGCTTTTAGCTCCCTCCTGCCGTATGCGCTCCCGTATGGGACAAAACGTAGTGTGAACCCACCCTTATCTGGACTGTTACCGTTATTGCAAATACAGAAAATCTTCAGTAAAGATTCCGCAAGTATTAAGTTCAGCACTGCTGTGGACAATCTATTTATTTTACACTCACCTATCTCTCTTGGGAAGGGTGCCGATAGGCCCAGCATCAGAGTTTTACAGAGTTTTAACCCTCACCCTGGCGTCACAAGTGACAAGGGTTAACAGCGCACTTTATAATACTGAACAGCAACACCCCAACTACCTTACACCCCCACATGGCTTTATTCCCCAAGTTTACCACAAAGCTTTTTGGTGTCTGACGAACAGGATTCGGGTGCGTGCCTGCTGCTGTTGCCACTAGTGAAACTGTACTCCCCCCCAATATAATAGACTTTATTCATGTGCTGTAAACTGCATTATTGTGCACGAGAGCGGTGCGTGTGGTGCAAGTTGCAAGGGGGCCACATGAAAAGTAAGGGGGGGAGGCGAAAATTTATGCGCAGCAAGAATGTGTAAACTGCAAAATGAATACATGCTACTATCCTCTCGTCTGGTCGGCACAGGGAGATTTAACCTGCTACCAGAGAAGCGCGCGAAAAAGGCCCGCACTGCGCCACGTCAAGTTGCTGTATCGCAGCCGAAAGGGAACTTGGAAACAGAGGAGTCGTTTCTGGGAGGACAGGAAGTCGGAGCTGCACCGATGACGTCCTTCCTGCCAGCCGCCATTTTGGGGAAGCCCAATATAAAAGACACCACGCACAGCGACCTCTTCAGTCTGCACAAGGAGCCCGAG
Organism: Hyla sarda; assembly: GCF_029499605.1. Taxonomy (NCBI): domain Eukaryota; kingdom Metazoa; phylum Chordata; class Amphibia; order Anura; family Hylidae; genus Hyla; species Hyla sarda. Next base: position 378,558,337 of record NC_079192.1, on the reverse strand, counting down.
AGTACAGACATGGAGGAGAGCAGCGTTCCACATGGTGAGAACAGCAAAATGGCGCCGGAACAGCGGAAAGTTGTGGCAGTCGCGGCCCAACTATTCCAAGAAATTGCCGACCGTCTGCAGCGGTTGTCACTGGATGAAGAGGGGGCCTGCAATCTTCCCCCACTGCCCGATGACGAGGATGACTGGCCGGACACACCTCCAGCAGAGAGCGCAGGGACACCTGGAGATGCATCACCGTTGAGATTGTCCCCTAACCACAGAACTTGGGGCTCGTGGGCCGAAATCCCATCGGAGGAGTCTGCAGTGAGTACACCGCCAGAGGCGGCCTTTTTTCCTTCTCCAGCCCTGAAGCTGAAATACCCCTATCCAGATTGCCAAGTGCACGACCGTGCTCACCAGATTTGCCCCAGTGGATTTTTGGGGATGAGCCAGGACTCATTGAATATATGCACGTGGTTCTACAACCTATACCTGGGAAGCCACTCCCACCAATTCCAACCGCACAAAGGGAAAGGGCCCATCAAGAAGCGGAGCTGGCTGAGTTGATGGACAAATTAAAGGCCCGACACAGAGAACTGTACGCCCCAAAGCATGTGCATTTGCCTCCTGAAGAAAGGATTTGTTATCAGGAAAATACTAAAGAGATGGAGGCACGCTACATCCGCAAGTGGGATCACCCCCCGAGAAGGGGAGGAACCACTAGAACGATGAAGAGCAACTGTGGCCAAGTTCAACAAGGTCAGAGGTTATGGGACACTCCTGGATTGCCACACAGGGCAAACCATCCTCGTAAACCGGCGAGCAGTACAGAGGCCATATCTTCATAAAAAGTTCTACTCTCTGGAGGTGGATGAGATAGTGGAATACACCCCCTCCAGAGCCTGCGTGGAGAATGGGCTGCAGCGGTCACAAGACCAACAGCCCCAACACAGCTTCCCTTCAAATACTTTCCGTCTACAGATTGTGAATCGGATCCCTTCAACCTGAGGCCGAAATGGTCTGCTCCTGATGCCTCCACCACCGTACTCAAGGAGGAGGAGCCTCTACAGCATCAGTCATCTTCTTCATACAGCAAAGTGCCAAGACCTGCTCAAGACCAAGAAAGTTGGCCCAAATTGCGAGCACCAAAGACCGTACCTAGACCCTCTCGGAGCAATGAGAGTTTGTCTGTTCCAGAGGTACCAACGTACGTACCTAGGCCCTCTCGGAGCAATGAGAGTTTTCCTCCTGCACAGGTACAAATGTATGTACCAAGGCCCTCTTCCGACGTGGAGAGTTTGCCTGCTTCCAGGGTACCAACGAAAGTGCTTTGGCCCACTCCTGGTATGGAGATGAGGCTAAAACCTTATGCACCAACCTTGATCCCGACCAGTAAACCTCTGGTCACTTTGAATCCTACTGTTACCCATTCTACTCTCACCAATGTGATGTGGGAGAGTTACATTAACTCCTTGCCTGCTCCAGATGTTGGAAGGTATAGAGGAACTACAAGAGGCACAAGAAGAGTTCGGAGGAATATTTTCTGAAGGACTGTAAAGTAATGTCTATTGTTTGTCTGTGCTAACCACTTTTGTTTTTCCAGTAACCAAGTTCAAGACATATGTGCCTAGCAGGACTATGCTAAGACTGTTCCAGTTCCAAGTTCAGCAACGTAACCACTAAGCTATGTGCCTGACCATCAGGTCAAGAGACTCCTAGCCAGTAGGAGATTCGTAAGTTTTGTGCCCGGTTGATTTGTGGCAGCCGTGAAATATAGACTCCTAGTGTAGGTGGACACCAGTTTGTGTATATATCCCTATATTCATAGAACTTTCTTGCTAAAAATTGCACTTATCAGGTGTAGGCGCCTGAACCTTGTTGGAGTGTTAATAAATATGTCAGCTTGTATAATAAAAATGTATATGGCCCTTGTACACAGAAAAGATAGCTTTGTGTCTGTGTACATAAAAAGTAAGTAAGTGTTGTACACAGAAAATGCCTGCTTGATGCACGTGTACACTAAAAACAAAAAACATAAATAATTATTGTATACATGTATATACAAATATATAAAAATACTAAAAAAGGTGTTTTAGTAGTTGCTAAATAGGTGACTCTACCGGCTCCTCCGAGAGTAGCATTCCAGTCGCCAATCGCTAGCACCTGTCTCAACAAAAATAACAGGGTAAACTACCCTTAGAATTTCTGCCGGAGATCGAGCCGGCTGCGCTAGGACCGAGCAGACTGCATTGATGCCCCCATAGACTGCAATGCATTTCTGGGTGGATCTTTTGGGAGATCTGCTCAGAAACGCATTGCCATCTATTGGGATGGTAATGTAGTCCGCGCGGTCCTACACGGTCCTACATTAGTGCTTGTACTACTACCTCCAACATGGAACAGGGTCTGTTCCATGTTGGGGGTAGTAGTACAGGGGCTGAGGGATTGATCGCACCGGGTCTCACTTCTGAGACCCGATCCGATCAAAAGTTATTAAGCAGGGGAGCGGGCGGCATGTTCCGATCCCCTGCAATGTACTGTAAACTTTCATTTTTAAATTCCCCACCAGAAGCCCTGAGTGGCCGGGGCCGAGGAGCCAATCAGGGCTGCTGGCAGGGTTTTAATATAGAAGTGCTGTGGTGGGCAAAGATGTATAGAATCGCTGGGGGGGGTATATATCTGGCCCCTCCAGCGCTACTATATATATTTCCCCCTGCTGCGCTATATCAAACTTAGTGGCCGCTGTGCTTGAATAAATGTACTGCCCCCCCAGCGCTATTATATATTTATACTGACCCCCGCTGCGCATATTTATATAAATACTGCCCCCCCCCCAAGCTGCGCATATTAATCTTCATCTTCTCCCTCCCCTGGCTGCCAATTAATGAAAACTCTATTAGCGGGGGAGCGGAGGGCTGCTGCCCGCTCACGCTGCTAAGAGTTGGTCATTCATAGCAGGCAGCAGCTGCATATCATGCTGTGGGGATCAGATATATGGATATATGTCTGACCCTCACAGCATCTATATACACAGGTGCCGGCTCACCGCTATGAATTACAAGTAAAGCAGTGCAGGGAGCGGAGGTTCCGCTGCTGCTGCCAATAGCTTACTTGTCATTCATAGCGGTGAGCCGGCATTTGTATATGTATGATGTGAGGGTCAGACATATATCCATATGCAGCATGATATGCAGCTGCTGCCCGCTATGAATGACAAACTCTTAGCAGCGTGAGCGGGCAGCAGCCTTCCGCTCCGCCGCTAATAGAGTTTTCATTCATTGGCAGCCAGGGGAGGGAGAGCATGAATATTAATATGCGCAGCTGGGAGGGGTCAGTATATATATATATATATATATATATATAAATGCGCAGCGGTGGTCAGTATATGCGCAGCGGGGGTCAGTATAGATATATAATAGCGCTGGGGGGGCAGTACATTTATTCAAGCGCAGCGGCCACTAAGTTTGATATAGCGCAGCAGGGGGAAATATATATAGAAGCGCTGGAGGGGCCAGATATATACCCCCCCCCCCAGCGATTCTATACATCTTTGCCCACCACAGCGCTTCTATATTAAAACCCTGCCAGGAGCCCTGATTGGCTCTTCGGCCCCGGCCACTCAGGGCTTCTGGTGGGGAATTTAAAAATGAAAGTTTACAGTACATTGCAGGGGATTGGAACATGCCGCCCGCTCCCCTGCTTAATAACATCTGATCGAATCGGGTCTCAGAAGTGAGAACCAGTGCGATCAATCCCTCAGCCCCTCTACTACTACCCCCAACATGGAACAGACCCTGTTCCATGCTGGGGGTAGCAGGATTCACTCAGTTTTGAGGAATTTACCAACAGCTCTGAGCTGTCGGCTTTCTATGAAGCAAAACTCACAGGTTTTCCTCCACAGCTTACAAGGCAAATTACTAGGCCTAAGCCTGCGCTAGAGACGGATAGTTCATACAATTCCCTGCTATCTCCGCAAGATCTCCGGAACTAATCAAACCCCTAAATCCGGCGGATCTATGCAAATACAATCCTCTAAAGTTAAAGAGAACTTTCCGGTCCTAAGCATCTGTCAATCACTGCTGTGCTGTTTAAATAGACTCTGTTATCTGGACTGTTACCGTTATTGCAAATACAGAAAATCTTCAGTAAAGATTCCGCAAGTTTTAAGTTCAGCACTGCTGTGGACAATCTATTTATTTTACACTCACCTATCGCTCTTGGGAAGGGTGGCGATAGGCCCAGCATCAATACAGAGTTTTAACCCTCACCCTGGCGTCACGAGTGACAAGGGTTAACAGCGCCCTTTATAATACTGAACAGCAACACCCCAGTTACCTACACCCCCACAAGGCTTTATTCCCCAAGTTTACCACACTGAATTCTTATTTACTGGTGGATTTTGCATTAATGATAGTTTTAGTATACAGTATATGTTTGGTTGCTATAAGACCCTGTTCATATGTGGCTGATTTATTGCGGATGTTCTTTACAGAATACAAACAGGACACTTGCAACACATTATGGCACAATACTAGTCCGGTCAGAACGGGGGAACTGTAGCGTGACCGGCGGTGGAGATCCCTTACCTGCGGCGATCTGTGGCGGCGATCCTCTTCCTGGTCGGGCGTTTCTGCAGACTACAGAAGCCGGTGAGTTGTTGCCTAGCAACATCTTGAGGGCTACAGTTTGGACACCACTATACAGTGGTCTCTAAACTGTAGCCCTCCAGATGTTGCAAAACTACAACTCCCAGCATGCCCACACAGCAGTTTTCTGTCTGGGCATGCTGGGATTTGTAGTTTTGCAACATCTGGAGGACCACAGTTTGGAGATCCCTATGCGGTGGTTTCTACATCTTCTCTAAATCTTGCAAATCTACAACTCCCAGCATGCATGAACAGCAAACGTCTGTCAGAGTTGTAGTTGCTTACCTCCAGCTGTTGTATAACTACATCTCCCAGCATGCCCTTCGGCAATCAGTACATGCTGTGAGTTGTAGTTTTGCAACATCTGGAGGCACAATGGTTGGAAAATACTGAGTTAGGTAACAGAACCTAACTAAAGGTTTTCCAACCAGTGTGCCTCCAGCTGTTGCAAAAGTACAACTCCCAGCATACACGGTCTGTCAGTGCATACTGGGAGTTGTAGTTTTGCAACAGCTGGAGGTCCCCACCCCCACCATATGAATGTACAGGGTACATTCACATATGTGGTTTTACAGTGAGTTTTCTGCTTCAAGTTTGAGCTGGAACAAATTTTACGCCGCTGTGCAAACTCCTAGCGGGAAACTCATCGTAAACCCCCACCAGTGTGAATGTACCCTAAAAACATGTACCCCCCCCCCCCCAATAAAAATGAAAAACGTATCGTACGGCAGTGTTTCCAAAACAGTTTAGCAACAGCTGGAGGAACCCTGTTTGGGAATACCCCTATGTGCACCCCTATGCAATCCCTAATTTAGCATGGCGCTCTCTCACTTCAGAGCCCTGTCGTATTTCAAGGAAACAGTTTAGGGCCACATATGGGGTATTTCCGTACTCGGGAACAATTGCGTTACAACTTTTGGGGAGCTTTTTCTCCTTTTACCCCTTATGAAAAGGAAAAGTTGGGGCTACACCAGCCTGTTAGTGTAAAAAAATATAAAAAATTACACTAACATGCTGGTGTTACCCCATACTTTTTATTTTCACAAGAGGTAAAAGGAGAAAAAGACCCCCAAAATTTGTAACACAGTTTATCTTCAGTACGGAAATACTCCATATGTGGGCGTAAAATGCTCTGCGGACTCACAACAAGGCTCAGGAGTGAGAGCGCACTATGCACTATTTGAGGCCTAAATTGATGATTTGTACAGGGGTGACTGATTTGACAGCGGTTCTGACATAAACACAAAAAAATAAATACTCACGTGTAACCCAATTTTGGAAACTACACCCCTCACGGAACGTAACAAGGGGTATAGTGAGCCTTAATACCCCACAGGTGTTTAATTTTCATTAAAGTTGGATGGGAAAATGAAAAAAAAAATTTTTAACTAAAATGCTGGTGTTACCCTAAATTTTTCATTTTCACAAGGGAAAATAGGGGGAAAAAAGCCCCCCAAAATTGGTAACCCCATTTCTTCTGAGTATGGAAATTCCCCATGTGTGGATGTAAAGTGCTCTGCGGGTGAACTACAATGCTCAGAAGAGAAGGTACGCCATTGGGCTTTTGGAAAGAAAATTTGTCCAGAATTGAAGGCCACGAGCGTTTGCAAAGCCCCCATAGTGCCAGAACAATGGACCCCCCCTTTCCACATGTGACCCCATTTTGGAAACTACACCCCTCATGTAATGTATTAAGGGGTACAGTGAGCATTTATGCCCCACAGGTTTCTGACAGATTTTTGGAACAGCGGTCCGTGAAAGCGAAAAATTTAATTTTTCATTTGCATAGCCCACTGTTCTAAAGATCTCTCAAATGCCAGTGGGGTGTAAATGCTCACTGCACCCCTTATTACATTCTATGAGGGGTGTAGTTTCCAAAATTGGGTCACATGTGGGGGGTTCCACTGTTCTGGCACCACGGGGGGCATTGTAGTGCGCCCGCAGTGCACTTGACATCCACAGTATTTCCATACTCAGAAGAGATGGGGTTACAAATTTTGGGGGACATTTTCTCCTATTACCCCTTGTATAAATAAAAAATTTGGGGGAAAACCAGCATTTTAGTGAAAAAAAAAATTAATTTGCACATCCAACTTTAATGAAAAGTCGTCAAACACCTGTGGGGTGTTAAGGCTCACTGGACCCCTTGTTATGTTCCTTGGGGGTGTAGTTTCCAAAATATTATGCCATGTGTTTTTTTTTTGCGGTTCTGTCACCATAGGGGCTTCCTAACTGTGACATGCCCCCCAAAAACCATTTCAGAAAAACTCACAAAATCCCATTGTCGCTCGGGGGCGTGGCCAGCCATGAGCGGGGACAGATGCTGAACACAAGAGCTCCATATCCACGGCACTAATTAGGGATCCAGCCTATCTTTGTGGGAGTCCGATGGTCAGGAAGGGGCCGCAAGTCATCAGGACCCCCACAGGGACCTCCAGTCCCGATCCACAACTTTTTCAGCCCACTCCAGGACCTGCGAGTGACCCGTCCGGGTCTCCTCCCCATCTTCCTCCCCTGCCGACGGGTGCGCCGAAGACGCAGCGGCCGAAAGCAGCACCTGAGGTCGGAGTGACGCGGCCCTCCTCCACAGCGGACCCGAAGAATCGAAAGCTCCCGGACTATTCCGCCCGGCAGATGGGGTCTGAGGTGGGTGCGCAGGAGACCACAGGCAGGCGACCCGCACAACATCAATGCGGCCCACTCTCTCACACCGTCCCACAGGGAGCACGGTTTCCATCCCAACAGTGCTTCCCCTCACTACTCCCCAGTCAAGAGGGGCCCTCCTCCCCGCAGCTACCAGTTTCTATAATAGGGGATGTGGACCCGCCTTCCTTCGGTTTTCCCCTAGGGACACCTCCACCTGCAAATTGGGGAGATGTTGATGTTTCTCCCTCCTCTCTACCTCCGGCCCCTGCGGCAACCCAGCCATCTTTCTTATCTCCTCACAGTGGCCTGCTACCTCCGGGGGGGTGATGCATCAGACCCACTGGAGTCCATTCTTACGTCTGACCCCTTTGGGGGTGTGGGGGACCCACTGTCAGCCTCCCTTCCCCCTCCTGACCAGGCAGTAGCATTACTTAAGGGGCACCCCGAACTCCAAGCACTACTGGAGCTGCTCCCCACTAAAAGGGACATGACCGCCATGGCTCTGGATATGAAACATACATGGCGACAGGACCTCCAGCCTGTCAAAAGTGATGTTGCAGACCTACAAAGTAGGGTGAGGGTTCTTGAAAACTTCCAAACCACTGTTCTGGACACTGTGCAGAGTATACAAGCCACCTTGAGTTCTCAATCCTCCATACAGCAATCCCTGACGGACCACCTAGATGTCGAGAATAGAAGCCGTCGCAATAATGTCCGCATACGCGGCCTTCCGGAGACTACCCGGACCTACTGCCCACGGTAGTGGGTGTGTTCAACATGCTATTGGGTCGACCACCGGACAGTCATATCGAGATAGACAGGGTCCACAGGGCTCTCAGAGCTCCAAGCACGGATCCTACCCGCCCGAGAGACGTCATATGTCGGATTCACAGATTTTCCCTGAAAGAACAAATTATGCTTAAGGTGCGCCAACAGGGCACAGTGGACTTTGATGGTGCCTCCCTCCAGTTGTACCCGGACCTGTCTAGGCGTACCCTCCACCAGAGGGCACTCCTACAGCCACTGCTGTGTATTCTTCAGGGCAGACAAATACCATACAGATGGGGCTTCCCCTTCGCCCTGAATGTCGCCTTTGGAGACACCGTGGCCACCCTTCGTTCGCCTAGAGACCTCCCCTTGTTTTTATCCACCCTTGGCCTGCCGAGCATGTCCCTCCCGGACTGGTCTGCCTTCCTGGCAGACCCCTACGCGGCCCCACAAGCGCCCGGCTCATCACAAGGATCCTCAGCCAGGCGTCCTAATCTGGGTTGGCCGCTTCCACAGCGACCGCGGCGGGCGCGCCGCCAGTCAATTGGGCCCTCCCTGGAGCCCTGAAGCCAGAGTTAGTGCTTTCCCATCATTGAGACTGAGTCAACACTCTCGAGTGGTGACAGTCCTATGCCTGACGTTTGTGAAGATGGCCTTGGCAGCCCTACTGGACTTATAGTTATCTTGGACTGTATCCGAGGGTTTGTTTTTTCCTGATACCGGGACTGCATTGCTCGCTCCTTCTGAATGATAGTTGTCAGGTGTTTCGCAGTTATTCTCCATACCTTTCCTCAAAATGAATATCCTACCGCACCTATTATACCTCTTCCAGGCAGTTCCTCTGACTATCCCTTTTCCATTTTTTCGCAAATTAGACACACTGATTCGCTCCTTCGTCTGGGCGGATCGGCCATCTAGGATCTCCAGGCAAGTGCTGACTAGACAAAAGCAGGTGGGTGGGTTGGCGGTCCCTGACTGCCGATTGTACTATATCGCTGCTATACTTACGAGACTCCTGGATTTCTTCCATGGTTGGACCGCAAAGCGATGGGTGGCTGTGGAATTGTTTAGGACCACTTACCCCTGGCTCCCCCGGGGGTCGTCCACGTCGGACGTACTACGCGCCTTACCATGGGTGACCAGGGAACTTTTCTCAACCCTGCGATGCTACCTCCGTAAGTCTACGTTGTTCTCTCCTGACGGTCCCCTGACCCCTGTCCTTGGTAACCCACTTTTCCCACCCGGGTTTGCCTTGTCCTCCTTTCTTGGTTACTCTGCCCCTCCGACTCTCCCCCTGAAGACTTTTATGACAGGGTCTGTGCTACGCTCCTACGCTGACTTGGTGCCGGAACCCCTCCATACTCCAGCTAGACGAATGCAATATCTGCAACTCAACCATTTTGTGGAGACCTCTGGCAGGACCCTCCACTTGACTAGGCCACTTCTCCCCTTCGAGGTGCTGTGTACTTCCACCTCCCCGGTGTCCAGGGCAGTCTCCCAGATTTACAGACTCCTTTTGGCCGAGGCGGCTCAGAACCCCCTAGCGTTTGTGACGGCCTGGGAGGGGGAGCTGCACACCACCTTTGCCCCATCAGATTGGTCTGCGGCTCTCCGCCGATGCCACAAATTCTCCATCTCCTGTAGGGCTCAGGAAACAAATTACAAGATAGTCTCTAGATGGTACAGGGTTCCCATATTACTGCACAAAATGTACCCATCGGTGTCGGACTTGTGTTGGCGTTGTGGGAGAGCTCAGGGCACCATGTCCCATGTCTGGTGGTCCTGTACTTCTCTACAGCCCTTCTGGTCAATTGTGATCTTGCGAATCTCCACAGTGACAGGTGTGTCCTACCCAAATGACCCGAAAGTCCTTCTCTTGTCTATCATGCCCACAGCTCGGAAATCCCTTGCTAAAACCCTAGCCCAGTTCATGCTCATGGCGGCTAGATCAGTGATCCCCAGGCATTGGAAGTCGCCCCTCCCCTCCACTGTCCCTGAATGGTACCAAGAGATCCTGTTCCTTTGTCGTATGGAAGAATTGATGGCAGACTCTTCGGGCCGCGACGAAAAGTATGTTGTGACCTGGAGACCCTGGCTGACGTTCCTCTACAGAGAGGGGTGATGTCATGAACTCCCTCCCCCCCACCCCCCCCCCCCCCCCCCGACTGCCGTGCTCTTCTCCGGTGTCATCCCCTGCTGATGGGCGCACTCTGGTCCGGGCCGGGACCAAGGCGGTGCGGGTCGTCATGTTACAGGTCAGTCTTTATTCCCCCCCTTGCTTCCCTCAATCTCCTTTTCCTTTTCTTCACTCTTCCTCCCTCTGCTTCCTCAGTCCCCCCCCCCCTGCCCTCTCTCCATAACTACTCTCCCTTTGCTGTCTTTCCCTTTTTCCTATCCGATTGTCCTCCAATGCGGATGTTGGTACTATACTGCCTTGCTCGGAGTTTAGCTCATTTGTCGGCAGTACTTTGCACGTTGCACCAATGGTCAAAGCGTGCTGTTAGTCTTCTGCATTATACTGTCAATGCCTGAGCAATTACATACTTATTGATTGCTTCCACTGCGCTGGAACTCGTTCTATGGTTTGTATGTTCTTGTGTTGGTTTCAATAATACCTTTTTGAATATAAAAAAAAAGTCCCATTGTCGCTCCTTCCCTTCTGAGCCCTTTAGTGCACCCACAGAGCACTTTACATCCACATATGAGGTATTTCTTTACTCGAGAGAAATTGGGTTACAAATTTTAGGGTGATTTCCCTCCCTTTTACCCCTTGTAAAAATTCAAAAACTGGGTCTAAAAGAATTAAGATTTTGAATTTTCTCCTATACATTGCTGCTATTCCTGTGATACACCTAAAGGGTTAACACACTTACTGAATGTCATTTTGAATACTTTGAGGGGTGCAGTTTTTATAATGGGGTTATTTATGGGGTATTGCTAATATGAAGGCCCCTCAAATCCACTTCAAAATTGAACTGGTCAATTTTGAAAATTTTGTGAAAAATTGGAAAATTGCTGCTGAACTTTGAAGCCCTCTGATGTCTTCCAAAAGTAAAAACACGTCAACTTTATGATGCAAACATAAAGTAGACACATGTATTTGTGAGTCAATGTATAATTTATTTGGAATATCAATTTTCCTTATAAGCAGAGAGTTTCAAAGTTAAAAAAATGCTACATTTTCAAAATTGTCATCAATTTTTGAGGCAAGTATCGACGAAAATTTACCACTAACATAAAGTAGAATATGTCACAAAAAAACATTCTCGGAATCAGAATGAAAAGTAAAAGCATCCCAGAATTATTAATGCTTAAAGTGACAGTGGTCAGATTTGCAAAAAAGGGCTGAGCCCTGAAGGTGAAAAAGAGCTGAGTCCTTAAGGGGTACTCCGATGGAAAACATTTTTTTTAAATCAATTGGTGCCAGAAAGTGAAACAGATTTTTAAATGACTTCTTAAATCTGAATTTCTGGGAAAATGAGTTGGGTTTCATAGCTAACCTATTGCCTGGAATGATTTCCCTTCTGTGTTCTGTACAGGGAGCCCAGGCTGATGAACTGACCATCACTCAAGGTGAAAGACTGGAGGTCATAGAGGACGGAGATGTGGAGGAGTGGGTGAAGGTCAGTCCTATTTGTCTATGTTAGAGTTCACCCATCTATACTTTTAATACCAGTCATGGTCATCAGTTACTTAGCTTTTATATTAGTACAGAGATGCCCTACAATATGTCTACATTTTCGGTACAATACATGTTGAGGTTAACAGAACTGCTCATTAGTGTGCAAGAAAGTCTAGAAAATACACTGCAAAGGAAAAAGATTGGGCACCTAACTATGTCTGGTAGTGGTCTGTGCTTACTTTGATATGAGATGTATGATCACAGGGGTCCTACTGCTGGGGACCCCCACAATCTCTGTGCAGCCCCCGGGGCGCTGCCTCCGAGACAGGGACATGCCATCACTGCCAGGCCCCCTACTGATGTCATACTATGCCCCCTCCATTAATTTCTATTGGAGGGGGCATGGTACGAAATCCCATAGACATGAATGGAGGGGTCATGGCCGTGATGTCACTAGGGAGGCGTGGCCGTGACATCCCTGTACCAGAGGCAGCTCCCGACACGGAATGCTGGGGACTGCACCAAGATCACGAGGGTCCCAAGCAGCGGGACCCCTGCCATCATACATTTTATTCCCTATCCTTTTGATAGGGGATAAGATGTATAAACCTAGAATACCCCTTTAACTCTGATCTCCAGTTATACTGGGTGTATACAGAGGCTAAAAAACAGATCTTGTCTCTGTGTTCTGGAATCTTCTGTGCAACACTTATCCTTAACAGTACCCCAAAAATGTCAGTAGATGGCAGTGCTGCTTAGCTTATAGATCTAAATTCAGTGTGGGTGGTAACTATATGGTAACTCTTTCACTGCCTGTCAGGAATACTGGCACAGGTAATAAAAAGTGAATAATGTAAAAAAGAAAAGAAAAATACTATATATATTAGATTACTGAACAAGAGAAGAGGGCACTGTAGTAGTTTGTAACAAGAGAGCTCAGACCGCAGTCACTATTAGTGAACAGCTGTCAGTAATGGTTTGTCCCTCGGGAGGAGGAGAGTCCTAGTGCCTGTGAGTCATGGGGACCAAAGAAGCCCAAAGTCACAAATCAAGTACCAACAAAAGAACAAACAGGGTACCCGCACTCACCGCAGGGCTGCAGTAGCTCGACTTCTCTGGCAACGACGGACGACCAGATCTCAGACACGAAGCAGGCCGCTCAGAAGCGAGGCGACTGCCGGCGAAGTTTTGCACTAGTTGCGCTTCTTCCGGCCAAGAGTGTTATATGTATATATTGGGGCGGCACGATATGGGAAAATGTGCGATTGCGATTATGGGCTTCAATATTGCGATTTCAATATGCGATGTGATATAATACATAAATGGTGAAATCCCCCCATTTCAAGTCCAATCTCCCCCATTCCACATCTATCCACCTATTTTATGTCCACCGCCCATTTCCCATCTCCCCCATTTAATTTCTGTCTCCCCTGTCAGATTCTCTCCCCATGGTCACTTCTTCCCGATCACATTCTCCCCCCTATGTCACATTCCCCCTTTCACATACTCCCCCCCCCTCTTGTCACATTCTTCCCCATATTACATTCTCCCCCATATCACATCTCCCCCGTCATATTCTCCACCGTATCACATCTCACGGCCGTCACATTCCCCCCCCCCGTCACATTCTCCCACCCCGTCACATTCTCCCCCCCCTGTCACATTCCCCCACCCCCACCTGTCACATTCGCCCCGGTCACATTCTCCCCCCCCATCACATTCTCCCCCCGTCACATTCTCCCCCATCACATTCTCCCCCCATCACAGTCTCCCCCCGTCACATTCTACCCCCCTGTCACATTCTCCCCCGTCACATTTCCCTCTGTCACATTCCGCCACCACCCCCCCCCCCGCCACATTCTCCTCCACCTGTCACATTATCCACCCCCCCATTACATTCTCCCCCCCCCCCTGGCACATTCTCCCTCCCCTGTCACATCCCCCCCCCCATCACATTCTCCCCCCTCCCCTGTCACATTCTCACCCATCACATTCTCCCTCCGTCACAATCTCCCCCTGTCACAATCTCTCCCCCTGTCACATTCTCCCTCCCCGTCACATTCTCCCCCCTGTCACATTCTCCCCCGTCACATTCCCCCCCGTCACATTCTCCCCCCGTCACATTCTCCCTCCCCTCTGTCACAATCTCCCCTCCGTCATATCCCCCCTGTCACATTTCGCCCCATCACATTCTCCCCCCACCTTGTCACATTCTCCCCCCATCACATTCCCCCCCCCGTCACATTCTCTCCCCCCCCCTTGTCACATTCTCCCCAATCACATTCCCCCCCATCACATCTCCCCGTCACATTCTCCCCCCCTCTGTCACATTTCCCCCCCCCCTCTGTCACATTCTCCCCCCCCCTCTGTCACATTCTCCCCCCCTGTCACATTCTCCCCCTGTCACATTCCCCCCCCATCACATTCTCCCCCCTGTCACATTCTCCCCACCCTGTCACATCCCCCCCTGTCACATCCCCCCCTGTCACATTCTCCCCCCCCTGTCACATTCTCCCCCCCCCCCCCCGTCACATTCTCCCCACCCTGTCACATCCCCCTCCCCCCTGTCACATTCCCCAGCAGCATCTGAAAAGTTACCCATAGTAACCAATCAGATTGCAGAGGCCTTGTTAAAAAGGAAAGAAGCAAGCTGATTGATTGCTATGGGCAACTGGGCAACTTTTCCTCTGGACAGGTTTTGATAAATCTCCCCCAATATCTCCCTTTGGGATACTTGGGGTATTAGCCATATAGACACATGAATATAATATAGTGTTGTAATGTCCCCAGCTTCCTAACCATCATTATAAAGAAACACATATACAAATGGTGGCAGCCACAGCCTTTATTGACAGCAAAGATGGTAGAAAATGGATGTGGTTAGGGTATTAGGGTTTTTTCTTCCTGAATAGCCTTTTACCCATCCGATTGTCCTCAGTCTGAATGATGACAGGATGATAATAATCCGACCATGCTGGACACACAAAGCTAAAATCATTAAAGATCTTGTGAGTTTTAGCTGTGATTTCCAATGGTTGTTCCACAAGGTGCCCAGTTTCTTCAGCATTTGGGTAAATCATAGCAGGAGCTGCCATCATGTTTGCTGGTGGTCTCATCCTTCTGGCTTCCACATCATTCCAGTTAATGACTGCAAAAAACTGATGTGTCCTGATGTTGCATGTAACTCCTAACCTCTGAAACTGGTCTTTACAAAGCAGTCCTCTTATGATGTCTACTGAGTCAGGAGTCAGGAACCATGGGTAAAATGCATCATGATCATTTATCATGTAAACTGTAAGCCGTCCAGTTAGCATTTTATAGAGGATGACGCCAATGGAATAGTAGTCCACCCCTCTCCCATGTGCCTTGTTCTTTACAAGTTCTGGGGCTGCGTACCCCGGTGTACCTCTGATCTTCAGGAATACATCTCTCGCAGCAAGGCCAAAATCTGTTATTTTGATGTGGCCATCTTGGGTTAGAAGAATGTTTCCCGGTTTGAGGTCCCTATGGACAATGTCTTTACTGTGTAAGAACTGTACGCCACAAACCACCTCAGCTGTGATAAATTTAGCTGTTCTGACACCAAGAGGACTGTACCTTAGGATGAAGTCATTCAGATCCCCTCTGGTGGCCACCTCCATAACATAGTAGACACTTCTTAGTGATTGGAAGGCTGCCAGGCCATGGATTAAATAAGGGCACTGGTGGGAGAGTTGGAGGACATGGCGCTCTATGAACGTGTGTCCATATCTTGTGAACCACTTCTTGTTTGTTTCTTTAATGGCCACATATTCTTTTCGTATGATGTCTCTTCCTAAGTAGACTTTGCCATAACCTCCTTTCCCAAGTATACTATGTAAAGTGAAGCAGTGTAGTGATAGGGGGACTGTTTTAGATGACGTACCAGGCTGTAGGATGGTATGATCCCCCTCATCATCTTTTTGCTGCTCTTTAGATGTACTGGGTCCTGGGATTTCCTCTCTGACCACATATGATCCTCTCCATTTTAGATCAGCAAGCCACTTCCAAGGTGCCTGTAGCTTGACTAACGAGACCCTTGGACATTTCTTGGCTTCATGTGCTGATTCCTTGTGACCTGGTTCGGAGGAAATGTCTGGAGTTTCCTCATTGAGTACATATGATCCTCTCCATTTTAGGTCAGCAAGCCACTTCCATGGCGTCTGCAGATGGGCTAAGACACTTGGCCTTTTCTTGGCTTTCTCCAGTCCCTGATTATTACACGAGGTCCTACCTTTGCTGTCCATCACATTAATGTTGCTGGGTCCTGGGAGTTCACTCAAACTTCTCTTCTCTTTGTCAGAAGTTTTTCTCATCCAGGTCCCAGGGTTTCGCAGGTAACCTAAGAACCTGTTCTTTTTTGGTTTCTTAGTCTCCTGGCCATTATCTCTCTGCTCGATGGCAGTTTTGTTCTCCTTCTTCTCTCCTTCTTTTTCTAAATGATTTCTCTTCTTTGTTGCCTTCATTGTATGAAGAATGCGAAGAAAAATATCTCTCTAGAATCGCAGAAATCGCAAGTGAGCACTCACATATAACTTTCCTGAGTAAATAGTAGCAAGTGAATGAGGGAAAGTCATCAGCTTCGTCTGTCTGAATAGAACCTTCATGATGTCATTGTGATGTCATCAACTGGATTTTATACTTCAGTAAGTAGAGGGATAGAGAGAAATATATATATATATATATATATATATATATATATATATATATATATATATATATTGTTTTTTTTATGTATGTCTAAAAAATATAAATTTTAACCAGAGAATCTTGTTCCTCACAGTCTTTAAGTGTATCTTTGCAACCATATTGGTGGAGTGCTGCAGTGACGGTTGATCTTCTGGAAGTTTCTTTTATCTGTACTCATCTGTTTTCTTCATGCTGTCAATATGGCTGTCAGTGTACTATAGCAATACAGATCACCATCCTTTCCAGCTTTTCCGAGGCAGCTGGAACTATACTGGTTGGTCATCATGGTCGTCTTGGTCATCATCATCACTGTCTAAGTGGGGCATTTGAAAACATTTTCATTGATAGCCACCATTGGTGAACATCCAATGTAGTGTTATTTAACAATACCTAGATGACCCCATATTTATTTAGAACAGAGAGGTAGTGGATATTTTGCACCCTTTTTATTTTCATCATACTTTAAAGGAGTACTCCGGTGAAAAACTTAATTTTCTTTTTTTAAATCAACTGGTACCAGAAAGTTAAACAGATTTGTAAATTACATCTATTAAAAATATTAATCCTTCCTGTACTTATTAGCTGCTGAATACTACAGCAGAAATTCTTTTCTTTTTGAAGCACAGAGCTGTCTGCTGACATCACGAGCACAGTGCTCTCTGCTGACATCTCTGTCCATTTTAGGAACTGTCCAGAACAACATATGTTTGCTATGGGGATTTCCTTTTACTCTGGACAGTTCCTAAAATGGACAGAGATGTCAGCAGAGAGCACTGTGCTCATGATTTCAGCAGACAGCTATGTGTTTCAAAAGGAAAATAATTTCCACTGTAGTATTCAGCAGCTAATAAGTACAGGAAGAATTAAGATTTTTTAATAGAAGTAATTTACAAATCTGTTTAACTTTCTGGCACAAGTTGATTTAAAAAAAAAAGGTTTTCACCGGAGTACCCCTTTAATGTTAACCCTTGGAGTAATCAGTTTCACAAGTCATTTTAGTAAGGAGAGTGTTCAATTCTTGGACTTCATTCTCCATAGCACCGTCTCCCGTGTGTGACCCAGCGCCATGTAGAGACGGGTGCTGTGGATATGGGAAGCTCTGTCATATAGCATCTATAGACTATTGACTATGGTGCCCAATGCTGCATGGTAGCCATCTGTCTACAAAACATTAGCTTTAAGAAATACTACCAAATGATACAGGACACAGTTGGCAATTTTCATTCTCATGTGTCGGGTGAAATGTTCTCTATTAAATATTATATAAAGTGTCCATCCATCTATATTATACAATATTCTATATCTAATAGAGTGCAGGTATAAAGAACAATATGTGGGGCATACCACCCAGCCCCTACATTGTCAATTAATCATAGATGGAATATAACATTAAAATCAAGAAATACACAGGTCTCTGAATTTAAAGGGGTACTCTGCCCCTAGACATCATATCCCTAATCCATAGTATAGGTAAAATGTCAAATCGCTGGAATTCCAGCCACAGGGACCCCCAGGATCACCGACCTGACACCCAAGTAATCTGCTGCACAGAGGGAACTCCGCTCCGTGCCATATTATGAGCGACCACAACCGTCACCCCCCTCCCATAGACATTAAGAAACGGGTAGCGATGACCACCGCCACCTGCAGCCTAGGGCAGCTGGGGTTCTGGACATAAAATGCCAGGGTGCCGGACCAAGATTGTGTGGGTCCAGCGTCCGAACCCCCAGTGATCAGACATCTTATCCGAAATCCTTTGTATAGGGGATAAGATGTCTAGGGGCGGAGTACCCCTTTAAACACATTCAGACAAAATTACACAAAATATCCAATAGATTTTATTTTAGCTTTTTATTTACTTTTTATTTTATTTTCTCATATACAATCCATAGAATCCCAAAATACCCATAAACACATTTGACAAATTAAAAACTGTGGTGGCGGAACACGAGATTTGATGAAACAAATGGTAAATCTACATAAGAGGAAATGACAGACATACAATATAAATTGCACATGCCTAGAATCTAAAGATATTCCAAATATTGTATATAATTAATCTGAACAATTGCACAAATATACAAAAATCTTTTATATTCTATATACTAGAATGCACATGGGCCCAATAAATAGAAATATATATATGTAGAAAATTTGTTGCTCACCTGAAATTTTCTTTTCCTGTAGTCCATAGGCGGCACACCATGGGTTAATATCGACTTGCTACCCGGAATGAAGAAGCACACTAACAAAGCAATTAATCAAGTTAATTAAATTGATAACACCTAATTGCCTACAATAAAACACCCCCAAGAACACACAGACACTAGTATCGTATGCAGCAATTAAATTTAATAAGGGAGGGTATAATTGTGCCGCCTATGGACCACAGGAAAAGAAAATTTCAGGTGAGCAACAAATTTTCTACTTCCTGGTCGTCCCTACGGCGGCACACCATGGGACATGCAAAGCAGTAACTTAAATAATACAGGGAGGGCACATTAACTATTCATGGCACCTTGCAGGACACTAATACCAAAGGCTGATCCTTCGGACGACATGACGTCCAACCTGTAATGCTTGATAAACGTGTTGGGTGAAGCCCACATAGCCGCTTTACAGATTTGATCCAGCGGAACATGACAAGGTGGACCTTGTCGAGTGCGCTCTTAACAAGAGGGGAGAGTATTTACCTTCTGAGAGATAACAGATTCTGATGGTGTCTCTTATCCACCTTGCAAGAGATGATTTACTCGCTCTCTTCCCTTTATTCTGTCCTTGAAACTGAACAAAGAGTGCTTCAGTCTGCCTAAACTCCGAGGTTTTGCTCAGATAGGCAATGATACCTCTTTTAACATCCAGAAGGTGAAGACCATTAGTAGATTTATCTTTGAAGATTGGTAAGACAATCTCCTGATTTATATTGGTACTTGAGGCCACTTTCGGCAGGAACCCTGGCATGGTTCTCAATATGACTGAGTCCGCCATCATACGGAGATATGGCTCCTTTGAGGAGAGTGCTTGTAGCTCGCTCAATCTTCTAGCTGATGTAATAGCTATCAGGAATAAACATTTGAAAGACGCATGTTTCAAGCATTACTCCTCTATGGGTTCAAAGGGAGATAAGGTCAAACATCTTAAGACTAGCGTTAGATCCCATGATGGTAAAGGATTATGGAAAGCTGGACGCAACTTATTAATTGCTCTAAAAAATCTGTTAATGAGAGGCTTCCCTGAAAAAATTCCATTG
This sequence comes from Hyla sarda, assembly GCF_029499605.1. Classification (NCBI taxonomy): domain Eukaryota; kingdom Metazoa; phylum Chordata; class Amphibia; order Anura; family Hylidae; genus Hyla; species Hyla sarda. Next base: position 378,538,719 of record NC_079192.1, on the reverse strand, counting down.
AGGTAGGAGTTGATTGCTGTCAACTGTACTTTTAATGTATTTGGCTTCAAGCCTTTCTCAAAACCTTCTTGCATGAATTGAAGAAGAGAGGCAACTTCTTCTGGAGCGAGAGCTTTCCTGAGACACCAAGCTGAATACAGGGACCATACCCTGCTGTATACCTTCAAGGTGGCTGGTTTTCTAGAAGCTAAAAATGTAGAAATCACTTCTTGAGATAACCCCTGATCTAATAGGACTCTGCGTTCATATTCCATGCCGCGAGTTGTAATCTCTGGAGGTCCGGGTGAAACATCCCTGACTGGAGAAGAAGATCTTTCTGAAAAGGTAGTTTCCAAACCTGCTGATTCGCCAAATCCAGGGCCAGCGAGAACCAGGCCCTGCTGGGTCAAAACGGAAGAACCGCTATTGCTCGAACTTTCTCGTCCCGGATCTTCTGCAGCACCTTGGGAATCAGTGGGATCGGGGGAAAGATATAGACAAAAGCCTTCCTCCAACTCACTGACAGGCCATCTATTGACAGAGGATTGCCTATTCTTGACAGGGAGCAAAATCGGGGCAACTTCTTGTTGTGGGAAGTCGCCATGGCATCCAGGGTTGGAAGTCCCCATCTGGAGGTTATCTGGTCGAATATCAGGGGATTCAGTTCCCACTCTCCCGGACAAATGACATTCCTGCTCAACCAATTTCCCCTTGTGTGGTCCACTCCTCTGATGTGGACTGCCGAGATTGATAGAAGATGTTTCTCTGCCCACGACATTATGCGGGCACACTCTTTCCTCAGGGACTGGCTGCGGGTTCCACCCTGCTTGTTCAGGTAGAAGACAGACGCTAGGTTGTCCGACTGTACTTGAACTGCTCTGTGGAGAAGTCGGGGTTTGAAGATAGATAGCGCTTTCCTTATGGCTGTCAGCTCTTTTAGATTTGATGACATCCGACGTTCCTCTCGAGACCAGGCTTCTTGAATCCAATGATCCTGAACATGGGCACCCCAAGCTAAACCTGAGGCATCCGATGTGAGAACTATCGGAGTCTGAGTCCGAAGAGACCTGCCTTGAAGAAAGCGCTGGGGATGCAACCACCATCGGAGATCTTGTTGAATTTTCGGTGGGATGATGATGATGGAGTCCAGAGACTGTTGAGACTTGTCCCACTGGGAGAGGATACAATGCTGAAGACCCCTAAAATGAGCTCTCGCCCACGGAACTGCTTCCGGAGAAGATGTCATCATCCCCAAGATCCTCATGGCTGACCTCACTGGACAACGATCTACCAAAAGGAGATTCTGGACCGCTGCTTGAAGACTGCTGGCTCTCTGATCTGATAAGAAGAGTCTCATCCTTAGCGTGTCTATTAAGAACTCCAGGTATGAAATTACTCTGGAAGGAACCAGGCATGATTTTTTTACATTCACTAGGAACCCGTGAGAGTCCAGGACCTGCATAGTGGTAACGAGATTCTGCTTCAATCGAGACTCTGATGGCGCTCTGATCAGCCAATCGTCTAGATATGGCGTTACCGTTATCCCCTGAAGAAGAAGATGTGCTGTAAGGACGACCACTCTCTTGGTAAATACGCGAGGAGCTGAAGTGATACCAAAGGGAAGACATGTAAACTGCAGGTGAAGGATCTGATGTTGAACCTGGAGAGCAATCCTGAGGTACTTCCTGTGGGACTGGAGAATGGGAACATGGAGATATAAATCTTGGAGATCTATCGATGCTAAGAAGTCTCCTTCCTCTATGTTCACTACCACCGATTTGATGGACTCCATCCGAAATTTGCGTTTCCGGAAGAACTGGTTCAGATAGGAAAGGTCTATTACCAGCCTCCAGCCCCCTGAAGCTTTGGGAACTGGAAATACTGGGGAATATAGTCTCTTGAATTGTTCTTTTTTGGGAACTTTTTCTAGAGCATGCTTGGCGATGAACTCTTCTATCAATTGCAGCACCAGTGGATTGGACGGCCTGTTGACCATGAACTTTCATGAAGGCTGGGAATTTAGTTCTAAGGAGTATCCCCTTGTTATAGTGTTTGTCACCCAGGCATCGGATGACGCCCTTTGCCAAACTTGAGAAAAAAACTTTAATCTGCCCCCTACTGGAAAGTCCCTTCTGGCGTCATGAGTCCTTAGACTTGGTGAAAGGCTTTTTCTTGCTTGTCGAGGAATCCTGCTTTTTTTCGGTAATTCGACCTCTTATTCTGCCGAAAGGAATAGTTCCTTTTTGGAGAATATCTGGCCCTACTGTAATATGATCTACTAGGCTTCTTTCTTTCAAAGGGAAAAGCGTCATCCTTTTCCTCATTATAGGATTTCAAGACATCTTTAAGGTGAGGACCAAACATAGATGTTGGATGGAATGGAAGATTGATGAAACTAAATTTGGACGACATGTCCCCTGACCATTGTTTCATCTACAGGGCTCTTCTGGTGGCATTGGAGAGCGCCAGGGACCTGGAAGAAAATTTTATTACATCAACCAGCACGTCACACAGAAACTCAGCCGCGGACTTCATGACATCTAGCCCCTTCAGTAAGCGATCTCTGGACACTCCATCTTCTATGTCCTGAGATAACTGGCTTAACCAGATCCTGAGTGCTCGTGCTATAGGAATAGATGAGGCCGCAATTTTAGAGGTGGATGCTGCAGACAAATAATTATTTTTGGCAAGGTTATCCGCCTTTCTCTCCAGTGGATCTGATAACCTGGAGGACTCATCTGAAGGAAAGAGCGACTTTTTTACCATTCTCGCTGCTGCTAGATCTAATTTAGTGAGATTCTCCCACTCTGCCGCTGACTTTGGATCAAATCTATATGTGAATTTGAAACGAGACCCTGCATCTGATTTCTTATCTGGCTTAGGCCACTCCTTCTTAAACCAATCAGTAAGAACAGGATGGGAAGGTGCATGTCAGGTAATTGGGGAAAGTAGTACAACTGATCCTTTTTGGGCTTATTGGACATGTCTTTACTAGATTCTACTGTGTCTTTTACAGCCGCCAACAACTTTGGGAATTTTTCTTTTGGCAACAAATATAAGTCATCGTCCATGTCATGGAAGACTACTTCAGGATCAGAAGAAGAGTCCTTAGAATCTTTAGATGCAGACCCTGAAGCTACCGGAGAAGTAACATTATCAAGTCTCTTCTTTTTTCTGGGGACAAGGGACTCTTTAATTTCCTTAAAGGTGTTGCACATTTTACCTTTGAACCACGACAAAAAGGAACTTGTTTGCATGGTATCAGATGTATTTAGGCACCTTTCACATATATCTTGAGACCACGATCTAGGTAATGGCTGTTCACATTTGGAGCACTGATTGTGCTTGGACTTCCTCTTTGCCCTTCCAGAAGACATTTGAAAAATCAAAGAGAAAGTCCCCAAAACTAAGATATAACCACCATATATGAAAACACATTCATTTAACGGTAATAAAACCACTGGTACCTCTGACCGGCCGAAGGATCTGCTGCCCAAGGCTGAGTGCAGCCATTTGCAGATCTGGCCGGCCAGAAATACTGTGTCTGCTGTCCATTTCCGGTCCAGACCGGAAGTGACGCGGCGGAAGTGGGGCAGGATATGACTGAACAAAGTCGCCATCTTGAAGGACCAGTTTATTCAATAAAAACTTTGATTTGCCTTATTTAAACACAAAATATAGTGAGGGAGAGCAAAAGGCGCATCTGCCCGCGCTCTGAGGCCCTTCCCCACACGAAAAAAGACAAGCCCCGTCATCCTTTACCGAGCAGCCGGAAGTGACGATCCTGCGCATTTGCAGACACTCACCCGGCTCCCGGGGCGCGCTGCTGAGACCCGGCGTCCTGTCTCTTCGTTCGCAATGACAGGAACAAGATGGCACCGCCACACAGCCACCGGATCGCGCAGCGATGGGGTTACGGCTGAGGGACCAGAGATAGCATCTGGTATACGGCCGACCCGAACTCAGGGACCTAGGAAGCCCCAGGTGTGAGTACCTTGCTTCTGACTTTAACAAATCCGAGTGAAGAAGAAAAAATACTAGTGTCTGTGTGTTCTTGGGGGTGTTTTATGGTAGGCAATTAGGTGTTATCAATTTAATTAACTTGACTAATTGCTTTGTTAGTGTGCTTCTTCATTCCGGGTAGCAAGTCGATATTAACCCATGGTGTGCCGCCGTAGAGACGACCAGGAAATATATATATGTGTGTGTTAGTTATACTGTTGGACAACCTATTTTAGGGATGTTCTGTATATCCCCCAATGTTTAAACTGTCCATCTGATATTTTACACCATAACCCCTTAACCCTTTAAGGACTCAGGGTTTTTCCGTTTTTACACTTTCGTTTTTTCCTCCTTACCTTTTAAAAATCATAACAATTTCAATTTTCCACCTAAAAATCCATATTATGGCTTATTTTTTGCATTGCCAATTCTACTTTGTAGTGACATTAGTCATTTTACCCAAAAATGCACGGCGAAACGGAAAAAAAAATCATTGTGCGACAAAATTTTAAAAAAAAACGCCATTTTGTAACTTTTGGGGGCTTCCGTTTCTATGCAGTGCATATTTCGGTAAAAATTACACCTTATCATTATTCTGTAGGTCCATACAGTTAAAAGGATACCCTACTTATATAGGTTTGATTTTGTCGCACTTCTGGAAAAAATCATAACTACATGCAGGAAAATTTATAAGTTTAAAAATGTCATCTTCTGACCCCTATAACTTTTTTATTTTTCCACGTAAAGGGCGGTATGAGGACTCATTTTTTGCGCCGTGATCTGAAGTTTTTGTTTTGATCGGACTTTTTGATCACTTTTTATTCATTTTTTTAATGGTATAAAAAGTGACCAAAATACGCTTTTTTGGACTTTGGAATTTTTTTGCGCGTACGCCATTGACCGTGTGGTTTAATAAATGATATATTTTTATAGTTCGGACATTTACGCACGCGGCGATACCACATATGTTTATTTATTTATTTTTTTACACTGTTTTATTTTTTTTTATGGGAAAAGGGGAGTGATTCAAACTTTTATTAGGGAAGGGGTTAAATGACCTTTATTAACACTTTTTTTTAAAAATTTTTTTGCAGTGTTATAGGTCCCATAGGGACCTATAACACTGCACACACTGATCTCCTATGCTGATCACTGGCGTGTATTAACACGCCTGTGATCAGCATTATCGGCGCTTGACTGCTCCTGCCTGGATCTCAGGCACGGAGCAGTCATTCGTCGATCGGACACCGAGGAGGCAGGTAAGAGCCATCCCGGTGTCCGATCAGCTGTTCGGGACACCGCGATTTCACCGCGGCGGTCCCGAACAGCCCGACTGAGCAGCCGGGATACTTTCAGTTTCACTTTAGAAGCGGCGGTCAGCTTTGACCGCCGCTTCTAAAGGGTTAATACCGCACATCGCCGCGATCGGCGATGTGTGGTATTAGCCGCAGGTCCCGGCCGTTGATGAGCGCCGGGACCGAAGCGATATGATGCAGGATCGCGGTGCGATCCCGCTTCATATCGCGGGAGCCGGCGCAGGACGTAAATATACGTCCTGCGTCGTTAAGGGGTTAAGGACCCAGTCCAAATATACCTTAAGGACCCGGCCATTTTTTTAACATCTGACCACAGTCACTTCAAGCATTAATAACTCTGGGATGCTTTTACCTTTCATTCTGATTCCGAGATAGTTTTTTCGTGACATTTTCTACTTTATGTTAGTGGTCAAATTTTGTCGATACTTGTTTCATTTCTTGGTGAAAAATTCCAAAATTTGATAAAAAAAATTTAAAATTTGCATTTTTTTTTACTTTGAAGCTCTCTGCTTATAAGGAAAATGGATATTCCAAATAAATTATACATTGATCCACATACACAATGGGGGAGATTTATCAAAACCTGTCCAGAGGAAAAGTGTCCCAGTTGCCCATAGCAACCAATCAGCTCGCTTCTTTCATTTTTAACAAGGCCTCTGCAAAATGAAAGAAGCGATCTGATTGGTTGCTATGGGCAACTTTTGCTTTGCACAGGTTTTGATAAATCTCCCCCAATATGTCTCATTTATGTATGCATCATAAAGTTGACATGTTTTTACTTTTGGAAGACATCAGAGGACTTCAAAGTTCAGCAGCAGTTTTCCAATTTTTCACAAAATTTTCAAAATCTGAATTTTTCAGGGACCAGTTCAGTTTTGAAGTGGATTTAAAGGGTCTTCATATTAGAAATACCCCACAAATGACCCAATTATACAAACTGCACCCCTAAAAGTATCCAAAATGACATTCAGTAAGTGTGTTAACCCTTTAGGTGTTTCACAGGAATAGCAGCAAAGTGAAGGAGAAAATTCAAAATCTTCATTTTTTACACTCGCTTGTTCTTGTAGACCCAGTTTTTGAATTTTTACAAGTGGTTATAGGAGAAAAAGCCCCCCAAAATTTTTAACCCAATTTCTCTCGAGTAAGGAAATACCTAATATGTGTATGTCAAGTGTTCGGCGGGCGCAGTAGAGGGCTCAGAAGGGAGGGAGCAACAATGGGATTTTGGAGAGTGAATTTTGCTGAAATGATTTTTGGGGGGCATGTCACATTTAGAAAGCCCCTATGGTGCCAGAACAGCAGAAAACCCCACATGGCATTCCATTTTGGAAACTACACCCCTGAAGGCACGTAACAAGGGGTCAAGTTAGCCTTAACACCCCACAGGTGTTTGACAACTTTTCGTTAAAAACGGATGTGTAAATGGAAAAAGTGCAGTTTTTTCCCCAAATTTACAATTTTTACAAAGGGTAATGGGAGGAAATGCCCCCCAAAATTTATAACCCCATCTCTTCTGAGTATGGAAATACCCCATGTTAGGACGTTAAATGCTCTGCGGGCGAACTACAATGCTCAGAAGAGAAGGAGTCACATTTGGCTTTTTGAAAGCAAATTTTGCTGAAATGGTTTTGGGGGGGGGGGGGGCATGTCGCATTTACGAAGCCCCTGTGGTGCCAGAACAACAAAAAATACCCACATGACATACCATTTTGGAAACTACACCCCTTAAGGAAAGTAACAAGGGGTACAGTGAGCCTTAACTACCCACAGGTGTTTGACGACTTTTTATTAAAGTTGGATGTGTAAATGAAGAAAACATTTTTTTTTTACTAAAATGCAGTTTCTCCCCTAAATTTTACATTTTTACAAGGGGAAATAGGAGAAAATTTGTAACCCCATTTCTTCTGAGTATGGAAATACCCCATGTGTGGACGTCAAGTGCTCTGCTGGCATACTACAATGCTCAGAAGAGAAGGAGTTCCATTAAGCTTTTGGAAAGAGAATTCGTTTGTAATGGAAGTCAGGGGACATGTGCGTTTACAAAGCCCCCCCGTGGTGCCAGAACAGTGGACTCCCCCACATGTGACCCCATTTTGGAAACTTCACCCCTCAGAGAATTTAATAAGGGGTGCAGTGAATATTTACACCCCACTGGTGTTTCACAGATCTTTGGAACAGTGGGCTGTGCAAATGAAAAAAATAATTTTTCATTTTCACGGTCCATTGTTCCAAAAGTCTGTCAAACACCTGTGGGGCATAAATGTTCACTGTACCCCTTATTACATTACGTGAGGGGTGTAGTTTCCAAAATGGGGTCACATTGTTCTGGCACTATGGGGGCTTTGCAAACACACGTGGCCTTCAATTCCGGACAAATTTTCTCTTCAAAATCCCAATGGCGCTCCTTCTCTTCTGAGCATTGTAGTACGCCAGCAGAGCACTTTACATCCACGTTTGGGGTATTTATATACTCAGAAGAAATGGGTTTACAAATTTTGGGGGGCTTTTTTCCTATTTTCCCTTGTGAACATGAAAAATTTAGGGTAACACCAGCATTTTAGTGAAAAAAAATATCTTTTTTCATTTTCCCTTCCAACTTTAATGAAAATTTGTCAAACACCTGTGGGGTTAAGGCTCACTATACCTCTTGTCACATTCCGTGAGGGTTGTAGTTTCCAAAATGGGGTCACATGTGGGTATTAATTTTTTTACTTTCTGTCAGAACCGCTGTAAAATCAGCCACCCCTGTGCAAATCACCAATTTAGGCCTAAAATGTACATGGTGCTTTCACTCCTGAGCCTTGTTGTGCGTCCGCAGAGCATTTTACGCCCACATATGGGGTATTTCCGTACTCAGGAGAAATTGTGTTACAAATTTTTGGGATCTCCGAAGTGAGAGAGCGCCATGCGCATTTGAGGACTAAATTAGGGATTGCATAGGGGTGGACATAGTGTTATGCTATGCCAGTGATTGCAAAACAGGGTGCCTCCAGCTGTTGCTAAATTCCCAGCATGCCTGGACAGTCAGTGGCTGTCTCGAAATGCTGGGAGTTGTTGTTTTGCAACAGCTCGAGGCTCTGTTTTGAAAACACTGCCATACAATACGTTTTTCATTTTTATTGGGGGGGGGGGCAGTGTAAGGGGGTGTATATGTAGTGTTTTACTCTTTATTATGTGTTAGTGTAGTGTAGTGTAGTGTTTTTAGGGTACGTTCGCACTGGCGTGTTACGGTGAGTTTCCCGCTAGGAGTTTGCGCTGCGGCGAAAAATTTGCCGCAGCCCAAACTTGAAGCAGGAAATTTACTGTAAACCTGCCTGTGTGAATGTACCCTGTACATTCACATGGGGGGGCAAACCTCCAGCTGTTTCAAAACTACAACTCCCAGCATGCACTGACAGACCGTGCATGCTGGGAGTTGTACTTTTGCAACACCTGGAGGCACACTGGTTGGAAAACGTTCAGTTAGGTTCTGTTACCTAACTCAGTATTTTCCAACCAGTGTGCCTCCAGCTGTTGCAAAACTCCCAGCATGTACTGATCACTGAAGGGCATGCTGGGAGATGTAGTTATGGAACAGCTGGAGGTACGCAACTACAACTCCCAGCATGCCGATACAGCTTTTTGCTGTCTGGGCATGCTGGGATTTGCAGTTTTGCAGCATCTGGAGGGCTACAGTTTCTAGAACAGTGCACAGTGATCTACAAACTGTGGACCTCCAGATATTGCAAAACTGCAAATCCCAGCATGCCCAGACAGCAAACAGCTATGTGGGCATGCTAGGAGTTGTGGTTTTGCAAGATCTGGAGGGATATAGTTTAGAGACCATTGTATAGTGGTCTCAAACTGTAGCCCTCCAGCTGTTGCAAAACTACATATTCCAGCATGCCCAAACAGCTGTCCGGACATGCTGGGAGTTGTAGTTTTGCAACATCTGGAGGGCTACAGTGTAGAGACCACTTTATAGTGGTCTCAGACTGTAGCCCTCCAGATCAACTTACCGGCTTCCGTAGAATCCAGGGAGCCGTCCTCTTCTGCCGCACCATGCATGCATGCACCATTTTTGGTTTTATAGGACTTTTTGATTGCTTTTTGTAATTTGCTTTCTGCTATATAAAATGACCAAAAAAATCTGAAAATCTGGATTTTAGTATTAAATACACAGAAGGAAGCATTTCAGCACCTTTCTGTGGAACAGTGAAGCACAAAACACAACCCATTGAAAGCCCACCCAGTGTCCCCGTCCATCTGTTTATCTAATTTGAAAGAAACTGATAGGAAATTCATCAAAAACGGATGTTATAAAAAAAAACTCATCTATTAAACATGTGTAAAGAAGTGAGCGAAAAAAGCACTTCATAATGCATCAGTTAAACATATATGTTAAACACATCAGTTAAACTGAAGTCCAAAACGCAATGTGAATGGAGCCTTCACTGCAATACCATAAACAACATGAGGAGATGTTTGGTGCTGTTTTTGGAAGAAATCAACTCTGTTTTTCTTTTTTTTTTAACTGTTTTTATTGCAATGTAAGTGCACCAAGGAGAATAAAACATTAAAGGAGCATACAAAACACAAGTTGTAGCAGTGATAATGTCTCGATAAGCATATCAGGAAAGGCCACAGTGTACAATCCAGGTGGATAGCATTTACATTGACACTAAACCAAACATCATATATAGAACCTTGAATAACCTTCCACTATTAGTGGGAACTTTACAAAGGACGGGGAGAGACAAAGACAAGACGACACTAACAACAGACGGGACGAACAAACAGGCATAGTCCACACATCCACAGGGTTGCGAGAGAAAGAGGGAGAGAGGAAGGGGGAAGGGGGGGGGGGAAGGGAAAGAAGGGGGAAATAGGGGAGAGGGAGAAATGAAAGAGGGGGAGAAAGAAAAGAGGAGGAAGAAGAAGGGGAAGAGAGTCAGAAGAGCATGGGTAGAAGGTGAGCAGGAAAAAGAGCAAAGACCGGGAAAAGGAGAGGGAGTAAGATGCTGAGGTGAGATGATCTCTAGCCGTCAAGAACCAGGATATAGAATAGTTAGCATGCGGAGAGGCACACCAGGCAGACCAGATCTTATGAAATTTAGCGCATTGTTTGCGGTGTCTATAGACTAAGTATTCAAAGTTCACTGTAGTGTTCACAAGGGCTTTCCAGCTCGACAGGGTGGGCGTTCTGGGGTCCATCCAGTGCAAGGCTATGGCCTTGCGGGCTAAAAAGAAGACCTCTCTAAGAAAAGTCGTTTCAGCAGGGGTCCAATGTTCCTCGTCAAAAAGTCCCAAGAGACAGAATTTAGGGGTGAAAGGGATCTGGCGTTGCACCAAAGAGCTCACAAACTGCAATACATCGGTCCAGAAAGAAGATATCAGTCTACAGGACCACATCAAATGCATATAGTCAGCGTCAATGTCACCACATCGGTTACAGGTCGAGTCAGGACGTCTGCCCATCCTAGCCAATCGAACCGGTGTGAGATATGACTGATGAAACATATACAGTTGTGTAAGGCGATTATTAATAGAGGGCGAGACAAAAAGGTGGGAGGAAAGGGCAGCCGCCCACTTCTCCTCGGTCAAGTCAGGGATGCAAGCTTTCCATCTCACTTCAACTAGCAAAGGTTCCCTACTCATCCTAGCGTTTAGCAGTACAGTGTAGAGAGCAGAGATCAAGCCTCTGGGACCTTGCGTGTTAAACACACCTATCACAGGAAAGCGAGAGAAGGGTACAGAGGGTCTAGAAAATTGTACAGAGAACGCGTGCCTGAGCTGGAGAAACCGATAAAAGGACTGTCTAGGCACAGCCCTTTCATCCACAAAGTACTTAAACTCCCTAAAAGCTACACCATCATGTACATCTCCAATAGTGGAGACCCCATAGGATTTCCAGAACTGGGGCTCTAGTTGGGCAGAGAACTGCGGCAGAAGCGAGTCGTGCCACAGCTGGCGGTCCAACATAATGTCGACATAAGCAAAAATTAGTTTAGCAGTAGACCAAACCTGAAGCTCCAGTTTATGCAACGGGAGCCACGGACCACCCAGCCCCAATCTGCCCTCAAGCACAGGCCATAAGTGAGTCAGTTGTAAATAGTGGGCCAAGTGGTGTTCACTATTCGGCAGAGAAGGTGCAGAGACCCAATAACGTATATATCGCAGTTGACCCGCTAAATAGTACAATTGTAAGTCAGGGAGTGACGCACCACTCCCCCCCCCCCCCCCCCCCTAGAGCGTTGCAACGTAGTCAGCTTAAGTTTGGACCTATTGTTCCCCATATGAACGAGGGAAACAGGGAATGTAGTTGTTTAAAAAAGGATAGGGGAACTGCTGCAGAGGCATGTTCTAGTAAATAGAGACACTTGGGAAGAATCACCATCTTGATAAGGTTGATACGACCCGCCACAGAAAGCGGCAGGGTCGCCCACACTCTGAACTTTTCACGGACATATGGAATCAGAGGTTGAATATTAGATTGGAAATTATTCCCAAATTGTCTATGCACCAGCACCCCAAGGTACTTAAACCGGTCAACCACCCTGAGGCCGTGGGAAGGATCACCATCTTGATAAGGTTGATACGACCCGCCACAGAAAGTGGCAGGGTTGCCCACACTCTGAACTTTTCACGGACATATGGAATCAGAGGTTGAATATTAGATTGGAAATCATTCCCAAATTGTCTATGCACCAGCACCCCAAGGTACTTAAACCGGTCAACCATCCTGAGGCCGTGGAGGATGAGCACCACTGAGCATCCCGAACCCGCATAAACACAGACTTCCCCCAGTTGATCTTAAGACCGGAGAATTCTCTAAATCTTTCAATAAGGTCAATTCCCAGGGGTAAAGTGCTAGAGGGGTTGGACATAAAGAGTATCATATCGTCCGCGTACAGGCCCACCCTATCCTCCCGCGAGCCAATGCGAATACCAGCATAGTCCGGATGTTGTCGGATCTGCAGTCCAACGGCTCAATGGCAATGGCAAATAAAAGGGGAGAAATAGGGCAACCCTGACGCGTACCCCTATCTAGGGAGAAGTATGGGGAAAGAACTCCATTAATGGACATGCGGGCTCTAGGGGACCTGTAAAGGAGGGAAATCCACTTAGTGAAATTAGGACCAAAACCGAAGCGACCAAGTACCTCCAAAAGGAATGGCCATTCGACCAAGTCGAAGGCTTTGGCAGTGTCTAGGGAAGCAAAGGCCCAATCCCTAAGCACTAACATTTTCGTAAGTATCTTATAGTCTGGATTCAACAAGGAGATAGGTCTGTACGAGGTACATTCAAGGGGATCCTTGTCCGGTCTCAATATAACAACGATGGAGGCGTCATAGAAGGAGTCAGGTAATACATTAGCAGCAAATGCGGCATTGTACAGCTGCTCTCTGTACTGCTGATAAACTTCCAATGGAAGACCATCGGGGCCCGGTGACTTGCCTCTCGCTATGGCACCCAAAGCCTCCTCTATATCCTCCACCATGAAATCAGCCTCTAGGGAGGCAGCACTATCAGGCGCAAGGGTCGGGAAAACAATAGAGTCCAGGTACATGGAAAGGCTATGATGGGAGTAGGTGGACTGAGAGGTGTACAACTCAGAATAGAAAGTGACAAATCTGTCAGAAATTAGGGGGGTGGTAGTAAGTACAGAACCATCCACTGAGCGGACCTGTAAGACCGTTGGGGATGCAGAGTTCTGATGAATAAGATGGGCCAGTAGTTTGCTAGACTGGTTGCCCAGCTCAAAGGCCACCTGTTGGTTAAAAAAGGAGCTTTCTCCTGCAAACAATGAAGGTACTGCCTACCAGCTCTGAGCCATACGTCCCTATTCACATCGGAAGGGTCTCATACATAGAGGTTCTCCAGCTCAGTACAACGTGCACATAGGTCGTTCTCCTCCCTCACCGCCTCTCGCTTTATGTAAGAGATGGCGGATTGAAGACATCCGCGCAGAAAAGCCTTAGACATCTCCCAAACTAACAGTCGGTCACCCGAGGTCCTATGGTCATTGAGAAACATCATTAGCTGTATAGGGATACCGTCATGGGGACCTAGCAGGGACAACCAGTATGGATTTAGCCGCCAATTGCGGATAGCAAGGGGACCTGGTCAGACACCCCGCGGGTAACATAAGCCACCGCATGTACCAGAGGCACAGCGGGAGCATTCCCTAGCACCATGTCAATACGTGATAGAGAATTATAACCTGGCATGTCACAACTCCCAGGAGCACATAGGGGGAGTTATCAATTAGGGAGGAGATGAACACAAACCTACCATCAGGGTCTACCTGAGTATGTTGCACCTCACACCTCAGGGATTTGTGTACCAGAAAGGAGACACCCCTGGAATAGCAAGTGTGACATGCATGCAACGTCCACTGCGCCCATGGCCTGGAGAGCCATCGCACAGTGGAGGGAGTTAAGTGTGTCTCTTGTAAGCAAACAATGGACGGTTGGTACTTACAAATGGTGGCATAGACCAGTGAATGCTTGCGCGGACTTCCAAGTCCTCTCACGTTCCATGAAAGGTACCTCATATCAGCCATAGTCGTAAGGTAGGGTAGGAACTAAAAAGGGTAATAGAGGTAGGCAAAAATAAACAAAAGGACAAACCAAGTAGGAATGGCAGAGAAGAGAAAGAGGCAGAAAAAGAGAAGCACAAGCGTGTGGACATGCGGACAGACACGACGACAGGACAAGACAACATACAGCATACAAACGACAAAAAGACAACAGAGGAGCAATAAACAGATGCAATGTGGCAAAAACCATCAACACAGGGTCGAAGGTGATGGTCAATACGGGGGAGAATCCGTGTTCATATAAACAAGGATCAGCATGGCTCCTATCTCACTCCCGCAAGAGGCTAGACTAAAAACATATGAAAACAAGAAATTGCATAGAATAGGGGTCAGAGGACCACTGGGAGTCCCGGACATAAAAAGTGGTAGCTGGAGAAACTATCACATACTGTTGGAACCCCCTAATCACACATGAGCTAACATAGAAAAACAATGTAGAGGAGGGGGAATCACAGTCCCGAATGGGCTACAGGGTACCCAGGAAAACTCGGGCCCGTCCGGACATCAACAGTTCCATGAAAAGGGTGTAGGACTGACCCAGGCCAACGCACAGATCATCACTGCAAAGTTTCATAGAGGCCAGTCCAGAACCAACAAGGCCGGGCCGGGCACATAGCAGGCAAGTCCAAGATGGGACCAGGGGGTGAGCAGCTACAACATGAGGAGGTCCCGGTGTAGCGTGGGGACCTCAGAGTGTGAGAGAGTGGGTGATCGCTGGGAGTGGGACAGGGGAGTGGGCAGGGAGGGAAGGGGCATAGGGTAGCAAAGGGAGATGGAGTCCGGGCAACTCAGCAAGGAGCATATGACATGGCGGCTGCAGAAGTCCAGCACAGGGGGGGAGGGAGGACAACAGGTTTGGAGGGCACAGGGCTGGGAGGGAGAGGAGACGTCCAAGGGACTTTACTCACGGCCTCGGTGGTGTAGCAAACAGAAGGACAGCTCACAAAGTCCAGTACCGCCTCAGTGGTCCAGGAAACACATGCAGAGAAAGAGCGGGCTCAAGAATCTCAGCGCCTGTGGTTGCGGCGCTGCGAGGCCCAGTCATCCGCCTCCTGGGGCGAAAGGAAGAAGACCGCCCGCTCTCCATCCATAACCCGGAGGCGAGCAGGGTAGACCATGGAGTAAGGGATCGCCATGTCCTTCAGCTTCCACTTGACAGCCTGGAAGGTGGCCCATTACTTCTGGAGGTCAGGAGAGAAGTAGGGGAAGATCGATACCAGGGAGCCATTGTAGGTAATTTCAGGTAAGCATCGTAGGAGGCGCAAGGCAAGGTCCAGTTCACTGCAGTTCAGCATCCTAGCCAGGAGGGGCCGCGGTGGGGCCCCGGGTGGAAGAGGACGAGTTGGTACACGAGGGGCCCTCTCCACCGCAAAGGCCGCAGAGAAGGGGGCATCCGGCAGGAGTTCCCGCAACCACCGCTCCACAAATGGGCCCGGATCCTGACCTTCCGAGCGCTCTGGCAAGCCGACGATGCGAAGGTTGTTCCTCCTCAGACGATTTTCGAGGTCGTCAGCCTTTTCCCTCCATTGCGAGGAGGTGCGCTCCAGATTCGCCACAGCAGCAGGTAATGGCACCACAGAGTCTTCTACAGAAGAGACTCGCTCTTCCACATGTCTCACCCGATCCCGGAGATTATGCATGTTGTCACGATGCCGGCTGGCAGGAGGTGGATCCTCTGTGCCAGAGAGGGATTGGCGTGGACCGTGCTAGTGGACCGGTTCTAAGTCACTACTGGTTTTCACCAGAGCCCGCCGCAAAGTATCCACTAGCAACGGCTCAACCTCTCTGACTGCTGAAGATAGGCGCGGTACAAGGGAGTAGACAGAAGCAAGGTCGGACGTAGCAGAAGGTCGGGGCAGGCAGCAAGGATCGTAGTCAGGGGCAACGGCAGGAGGTCTGGAACACAGGCTAGGAACACACAAGGAAACGCTTTCACTGGCACAATGGCAACAAGATCCGGCGAGGGAGTGCAGGGGAAGTGAGGTATAAATAGGGAGTGCACAGGTGAACACACTAATTAGAACCACTGCGCCAATCAGCGGCGCAGTGGCCCTTTAAATCGCAGAGACCCGGCGCGCGCGCGCCCTAGGGAGCGGGGCCGCGCGCGCCGGGACAGGACCGACGGAGAGCGAGTCAGGTACGGGAGCCGGGGTGCGCATCGCGAGCGGGCGCCACCCGCATCGCGAATCGCATCCCGGCTGGAGGCGGTATCGCAGCGCACCGGGTCAGAGGATCTGACCGGAGCGCTGCAGTAGCGAGAGTGTAGCGAGCGCTCCGGGGAGGAGCGGGGACCCGGAGCGCTCGGCGTAACAGTACCCCCCCCCTTGGGTCTCCCCCTCTTCTTAGAGCCTGAGAACCTGAGGAGCAGACTTTTGTCTAGGATATTGTCCTCAGGTTCCCAGGATCTCTCTTCAGGACCACAACCCTCCCATTCGACAAAAAAAAAAGTTTTCCCTCTGACCTTCTTGGAGGCCAGTATCTCCTTTACGGAGAAGATGTCCGAGGAGCCGGAAACAGGAGTGGGAGAAACAAGTTTGGGAGAGAAACGGTTGATGATGAGTGGTTTAAGAAGAGAAACGTGAAAGGCATTAGGAATACGAAGAGAAGGAGGAAGAAGAAGTTTGTAAGAGACAGGATTAATCTAACACAAAATTTTGAAAGGACCAAGATAGCGTGGTCCCAATTTGTAGCTAGGGACACGGAAGCGGACATATTTAGCGGAGAGCCATACCTTGTCTCCAGGAGAAAAAATGGGGGGAGCTCTTCTTTTTTTATCAGCAAACTTCTTCATGCGTGATGAAGCCTGTAAGAGAGAATTTTGGGTCTCTTTCCATATGGTGGAAAGATCACGAGATATTTCATCCACAGCGGGCAAACCAGAGGGCAAGGGAGTAGGGAGGGGGGGGAAGAGGGTGACGGCCGTACACCACGAAAAATGGGGATTTGGAGGAAGATTCAGAGATTCTGAAGTTATACGAGAATTCGGCCCATGGTAGAAGATCTGCCCAGTCATCCTGGCGGGAGGAAACAAAATGCCGTAAATAATCACCCAAGACCTGGTTAATTCTTTCTACTTGCCCATTGGATTGAGGATGATATGCAGAAGAAAAGTTTAATTTAATCTTGAGTTGTTTACAGAGAGCCCTCCAGAATTTTGACACGAATTGGACGCCTCTATCCGAGACAATTTGCGTGGGCAACCCGTGAAGACGAAAAATGTGTACAAAAAATTGTTTTGCCAACTGAGGCGCTGAAGGAAGACCAGGAAGAGGGATGAAATGTGCCATTTTGGAGAATCGATCAACGACCACCCAAACAACAGTGTTGCCACGGGATGGGGGTAAGTCTGTAATAAAGTCCATACCAATCAGAGACCAAGGCTGTTCGGGGACAGGCAGAGGATGAAGAAGACCAGCGGGCTTCTGGCGAGGAGTCTTATCCCGGGCACAGACAGTGCAGGCTCGCACAAAATCCACGACATCCGTCTCCAGAGTCGGCCACCAATAGAAACGAGAGATGAGTTGCACGGATTTCTTGATGCCCGCATGACCTGCGAGATGGGAGGAGTGACCCCATTTGAGGATTCCGAGGCGTTGGCGTGGAGAGACGAAGGTCTTCCCTGGAGGAGTTTGCCTGATGGAGGCTGGAGAAGTGGAGATCAGGCAGTCAGGAGGAATGATGTGTTGCGGAGAGAGCTCTACTTCCGAGGCATCCGAGGAACGAGAGAGAGCATCGGCCCTAATGTTCTTATCGGCAGGCCGAAAATGAATTTCAAAATTAAATCGGGCAAAGAACAGAGACCACCTGGCCTGGCGAGGATTCAGCCGTTGGGCAGACTGGAGATAGGAGAGGTTCTTGTGATCGGTGTAAATAATAACTGGAAATCTTGATCCCTCCAGCAGATGCCTCCATTCCTCAAGTGCTAATTTAATGGCTAGAAGCTCTCGATCCCCGATGGAGTAGTTCCTCTCCGCCGGAGAGAAGGTCCTAGAAAAAAAACCACAAGTAACAGCATGCCCGGAAGAATTTTTTTGTAGAAGTACCGCTCCAGCTCCTACTGAGGAGGCATCAACCTCCAATAGGAAGGGTTTAGATGGGTCAGGTCTGGAGAGCACGGGAGCCGAAGAAAAGGCAGACTTGAGCTGTTTAAAGGCGTCTTCCGCTTGAGGAGGCCATGACTTAGGATTGGCATTCTTTTTGGTTAAAGCCACGATAGGAGCCACAATGGTAGAAAAATGTGGAATAAATTGTCTGTAATAATTGGCGAACCCCAAAAAACGTTGGATAGCACGGAGTCCGGAGGGGCGTGGCCAATCTAAGACGGCAGAGAGTTTGTCTGGATCCATTTGTAGTCCCTGGCCAGAGACCAAGTATCCTAGGAAAGGAAGAGATTGGCATTCAAACAGACATTTCTCCATCTTGGCATAAAGTTGATTGTCACGAAGTCTCTGAAGAACCATACGGACATGCTGGCGGTGTTCTTCTAGATTGGCAGAAAAAATCAGGATATCGTCCAGATATACAACAACACAGGAGTATAAGAGGTCACGAAAAATTTCATTAACAAAGTCTTGGAAGACGGCAGGGGCGTTGCACAGGCCAAAGGGCATGACCAGATACTCAAAGTGTCCATCTCTAGTGTTAAATGCCGTTTTCCATTCATCCCCCTCTCTGATGCGGATGAGATTATAAGCACCTCTTAAGTCCAGTTTGGTAAAGATGTGGGCACCTTGGAGGCGATCAAAGAGTTCAGAGATGAGAGGTAGGGGGTAGCGGTTCTTTACCGTGATTTTATTAAGACCGCGGTAGTCAATGCAAGGACGTAGGGAGCCATCTTTTTTGGACACAAAGAAAAATCCGGCTCCGGCAGGAGAGGAGGATTTGCGGATAAAGCCCTTTTTTAAATTTTCCTGGATGTACTCAGACATAGCAAGAGTCTCTGGGGCAGAGAGAGGATAAATTCTGCCCCGGGGTGGAGTAGTGCCCGGGAGGAGGTCAATAGGACAGTCATAAGGCCTGTGAGGAGGTAGAGTCTCAGCTTGTTTTTTGCAAAAAACATCCGCAAAGTCCATATAGGGCTTAGGGAGACCGGTTACAGGGGGAACCACAGAGTCACGGCAAGGAGTACTGGGAACCGGTTTAAGGCAGTCCTTGAAACAAGAGGGGCCCCAACTCTTGATCTCTCCAGTGGACCAATCCAGGGTTGGGGAATGGTGTTGAAGCCAGGGTAGTCCAAGGAGAATTTCGGAAGTGCAATTGGGGAGGACCAAAAACTCAATTTTCTCGTGATGAGGTCCGATGCACATTAGGAGGGGCTCCGTGCGGAGACGTATGGTACAGTCCAATCTTTCATTGTTAACACAATTGATGTAGAGGGGTCTGGCGAGACTGGTCACCGGGATGTTGAACCTGTTGATGAGAGAGGCCAGAATAAAATTTCCTGCAGATCCGGAATCCAAGAAGGCCATAGTAGAGAAGGAGAAGGTAGAGGCAGATATCCGCACAGGCACAGTAAGACGTGGAGAAGCAGAGTTGACATCAAGGACTGTCTCACCTTTGTGCGGAGTCAGCGTACGTCTTCCCAGGCGGGGAGGACGGATAGGACAATCCTTCAGGAAGTGTTCGGTACCGGCACAGTACAGGCAGAGATTCTCCATGCGGCGTCGTGTCCTCTCTTGAGGTGTCAGGCGAGACCGGTCGACCTGCATAGCCTCCACGGCGGGAGGCACAGGAACGGATTGCAGGGGACCAGAGGAGAGAGGAGCCGGGGAGAGAAAACGCCTCGTGCGAACAAAGTCCATATCCTGGCGGAGCTCCTGACGCCTTTCGGAAAAACGCATGTCAATGCGAGTGGCTAGATAAATGAGTTCATGTAGGTTAGCAGGGATTTCTCGTGCGGCCAGAACATCTTTAATGTTGCTGGATAGGCCTTTTTTAAAGGTCGCGCAGAGGGCCTCATTATTCCAGGATAGTTCTGAAGCAAGAGTACGGAATTGTACGGCGTACTCGCCAACGGAAGAATTACCCTGGACCAGGTTCAACAGGGCAGTCTCAGCAGAAGAGGCTCGGGCAGGTTCCTCAAAGACACTTCAAATTTCTGAGAAGAAGGAGTGTACAGAGGCAGTGACGGGTCATTGCGGTCCCAGAGCGGTGTGGCCCATGACAGAGCTTTTCCAGACAGAAGGCTGACTACGAAAGCCACCTTAGACCTTTCAGTAGGAAACTGGTCCGACATCATCTCCAAGTGCAGGGAACATTGGGAAAGAAAGCCACGGCAAAATTTAGAGTCCCCATCAAATTTATCCGGCAAGGATAGTCGTAGGCCTGGAGCGGCCACTCGCTGCGGAGGAGGTGCAGGAGCTGGCGGAGGAGATGATTGCTGAAGCTGTGGTAGTAGCTGCTGTAGCATCACGGTCAGTTGAGACAGCTGGTGGCCTTGTTGCGCTATCTGTTGTGACTGCTGGGCGACCACCGTGGTGAGGTCGGCGACAACTGGCAGAGGAACTTCAGCGGGATCCATGGCCGGATCTACTGTCACGATGCCGGCTGGCAGGAGGTGGATCCTCTGTGCCAGAGAGGGATTGGCGTGGACCGTGCTAGTGGACCGGTTCTAAGTCACTACTGGTTTTCACCAGAGCCCGCCGCAAAGCGGGATGGTCTTGCTGCGGCGGTAGTGACCAGGTCGTATCCACTAGCAACGGCTCAACCTCTCTGACTGCTGAAGATAGGCGCGGTACAAGGGAGTAGACAGAAGCAAGGTCGGACGTAGCAGAAGGTCGGGGCAGGCAGCAAGGATCGTAGTCAGGGGCAACGGCAGGAGGTCTGGAACACAGGCTAGGAACACACAAGGAAACGCTTTCACTGGCACAATGGCAACAAGATCCGGCAAGGGAGTGCAGGGGAAGTGAGGTATAAATAGGGAGTGCACAGGTGAACACACTAATTAGAACCACTGCGCCAATCAGCGGCGCAGTGGCCCTTTAAATCGCAGAGACCCGGCGCGCGCGCGCCCTAGGGTGCGGGGCCGCGCGCGCCGGGACAGGACCGACGGAGAGCGAGTCAGGTACGGGAGCCGGGGTGCGCATCGCGAGCGAGCGCTCCGGGGAGGAGCGGGGACCCGGAGCGCTCGGCGTAACACATGTCCTGTCTCCAGGGACGTGCACAGACATTTTGAAGGGCAGGGGCTCAAGTAAAAAAAGAGGGCACTTTTCATAATTTAAAACACGTCTGCCAGACTTAATGGGCAGATGTGCTGCGGCCCAGGGATACAGTGGACTCCCGCCAGGCCTCCTCGACATTCCTAGCCCCCATAAAAGTTGGTGTTTTTGTAAAATCGAATCAAGAACAGTTTCTCTGAGGTCTGCCATGTGTATGTACAGTTTGGCTGTGCTGTCAGTCTTATTTACAGAAAACATGTGACAGCTGCCCTATAATATACCGTATTATAGAGGAGATTTATACAAAACCTGTGCAGAGAAAGAGCGGTGCAGTCGCCCATAGCAACCAATCAGATCGTTTTGCAGAGAAGAGGGCTTTTCCTCTGCAAAGGTTTTAATAAATCTCCCCCTATATGCCCCGGTCTGACCTCTATATGACAGAACCCATCCCCAATCACCCATCACCCATCACCAATCACCCATCACCCATCCCCAATCACCCATCACCAATCCCCAATCACCTAGCACCAATCACCCAGCACCCATCCCCAATCACCCAGCACCAATCACCCAGCACCAATCACCCAACCCCCAGCACCAATCACCCAGCACCCATCACCCATCACCCAGCACCAATCACCCATCCCCAATCACCCAGCACCAATCACCTAGCACCAGTCACCCATCCCCAATCACCCATCCCCAATCACCCATCCCCAATCACCCAGCACCCATCACCCAGCACCCATCACCCAGCACCCAGCACCCATCACCAATAACCCAGCACCCATCCCCAATCACCCAGCACCCATCCCCAATCACCCAGCACCCACCTTATGCAGGAATCTCCACACAGCTCTGGTTCTTACACTGAAGAGATGGACACCACACAAATATATGCTTACAGTCTACAATATACAAGAGTTGGCAAAAAAAAAAAATTATAAATATACAAAGACGGCCGGGCATAGCACAGCATACAGGATGGAGGCAGGGAAGCTCCGCCTCCATTGCGCACAAGACTGACTTCGCATACTGGCAATGTGGGGCAATACCTAGAAAAGGGAAAGACCAATGTTTGTATACATGCACTGTAACCTAGTGTATTGGGTTTAGTGAGAGTAAACAGCCTGTCAGTTTCCCTTTAATTATATACCGTACCCCCCTTAATTCCCTATATACTGTGCCACCATTCATCTATTAATTCTCTATATACTGTGCCACCATTCATCTATTAATTCCCTATATACTGTGCCACCATTCATCTATTAATTCCCTATATACTGTGCCACCATTCATCTATTAATTCCCTATATACTGTGCCACCATTCATCTATTAATTCCCTATATACTGTGCCACCATTCATCTATTAATTCCCGATATACTGTGCCACCATTCATCTATTAATTCCCTAAATACTGTGCCACCATTCATCTATTAATTCCCTATATACTGTGCCACCATTCATCTATTAATTCCCTATATACTGTGCCACCATTCATCTATTAATTCCCTATATACTGTGCAACCATTCATCTATTAATTCCCTATATACTGTGCCACCATTCATGTATTAATTCCCTATATACTGTGTCAACATTAATGAACTATATACTGTGCCACCATTCATCTATTAATTCCCTATATACTGTGCCACTATTAATTAACTATATACTGTGCCACCATTCATCTATTAATTCCCTATATACTGTGCCACTATTAATTAACTATATACTGTGCCACTATTAATTCCCTATATACTGTGCCACCATTCATCTATTAATTCCCTATATACTGTGCCACCATTCATCTATTAATTCCCTATATACTGTGCCACCATTCATCTATTAATTCCCTATATACTGTGCCACCATTCATCTATTAATTCCCTATATACTGTGCCACCATTCATTTATTAATTCCCTATATACTGTGCCACCATTCATCTATTAATTCCCTATATACTGTGCCACTATTCATCTATTAATTCCTTATATATTGTGTCACCATTCATCTATTAATTCCCTATATACTGTGCCACCATTCATCTATTAATTCCCTATATACTGTGCCACCATTCATCTATTAATTCCCTATATACTGTGCCACCATTCATCTATTAATTCCCTATATACTGTGCCACCATTCATCTATTAATTCCCTATATACTGTGCCACCATTCATCTATAAATTCCCTATATACCTGTGCCACCATTAATGAACTATATACTGTGCCACCACTAAGGCTGCGTTCACACGTGCATATTTTCTGCTGCAAATATGCTGCAGACTTGCTTTAGCAGATTTCTCTTCCCATTGTCAATAGGAAGCAAAATCTGCAGCAAAAATAGGCACATGTGAACGCACCCTAAGGATCTATACACAGTGCCAGCATACATAAAAAATATAATGTTCCAACATAATGAAATATATATGCACTTACATTCCTCCAATAATTCCCTAATAATGTGCTTCATACAATAAATACAAGCACATAACATAAAGGCACATACAGTACATAGGTAATATACACACATACAGTACATAGGTAATATACACACATACAAAAAGACACTTTGACACATAGATACAGGTACAAATATACATTAAGAAACATAAATACACAGACACACATATAACATGGAATATATACTAAAAGATATAGTCAATAAGCACATCATACATACAGGTACACACATACAATCACTCACAGATATATACACATACATACATAGATTCACTTGCTCATATATATATATATATATATATATATATACACACACATACATAGATTCACTTGCTCATATGTGGGAAGCCTTTAAGGCTGAATTTGTGCAAGGGGCGTGAATTCCCACGCCCCCGCACCTCTAGGCGGAGCCATGATGGGGGCACGACTATAAAACGCCCCTCCACCATGCAGGCGGGGCATACGAGTCATTTTTCGGAAGGAGTGGGTGTGTGCAGGGGGCGGAGTGGTTCCAGCACGGTAAGCCCGGGTTATCCCGGTTTCATAGCAGCCACCCACCTTCTAATGTTCCCCTCGCCCGTGCACCGCCACGCTCCCGGTGTCCGCCGGGGAACCTCGCCCCATCGTCCACTCCCTCATGCGGCATCCATTCCCTAGCAGCAGCGGCGGCAGCATTCACAGCCGCCCCGTGCGCTGCCTCGTGCCTCCCGGTGGGTGTCCGCGGTGGTGCAGCGGCCCGATCGGCTTTCCACGGCACGGTGCAGCACGGCGGTGCCACGTGGGAGGCCGGTCACGTGCCTGCGACACTGCTCTGGCCTCCGCCGGCGTCCCGTTTACTCCTGCGGCGTGTTCAGGTATCTTGTTGCTGGGGCAGCGCGGTGGGGTCACGTGGTGCGTGCGGGGTGGTTCAGAGCAGCGCAGCCTGCTGGCGAAGTTTGGAACTGGCCAGGCGGGCTGCCGCTAGTCAGCGTGCAGGATACGGACAGTGGCCTCGCTAGTGTGGGGCTTGCCTGTGCCCTGCTTGGGTGTGCTTTGGGGGATGGGCTGCTCCTTGGCATGCTGAGGTGCCCCCCCCCCCAGAGGATACCCTCCCATATTTCTGATGTAGACCACCAAGTGAAACACACTGGTTGTCCTGTGGCACCTTGAATTCACTGCAGAATATTCTTCACATGTGCATGCATGAATTACAGAGTCCGTGCCTCAGCATTTGTCCCATAGCTCTCACAGCATGCTTACCGTTGCAGTCATTTATAACATTGATACAGTGCAGTCATTTATAACATTCATACAGTGCAGTCATTTATAACATTCATACAGTGCAGTCATTTATAACATTCATACCGTGCAGTCATTTATAGCATCCATACCATGCAGTCATTTATAACATTCATACAGTGCAGTCATTTATAGCATTCGTACCGTGTAGTCATTTATTGCATACATACAGTGCAGTCATTTATAGCATCATACCGTGCAGTCATTTATAGCATTCATACCGTGCAGTCATTTAAAACATTCATACCGTGCTGTCATTTATAGCATTCATACAGTGCAGTCATTTATAGCATTCATACCGTAGTCATTTATAAACTTTCATACTGTGCTGTCATTGATAGCATTCATACCGTACAGTCATTTATAAAACTTTCATACTGTGCTGTCATTGATAGCATTCATACCGTGCAGTCATTTGTAGCATTCATACCGTACAGTCGCTCATAGCATTCATACTGTGCAGTCACTCATAGCGTTCATACCGTGCAGTCACTCTTAGCTTCCATACCGTGCAGTCCCTCATAGCCTCCATTCTGTACAGTTACTCAGTGTTCATACTGTGCAGTTACTAATAGCAGCCATACCGTGCAGTCACTCATAGCGTCCATACCAGGAAGTCACTCATAGCGTTCATATTGTGCAGTTACTAATAGCATTCACACCGTGCAGTCACTCATAGCGTTC
This sequence comes from Hyla sarda, assembly GCF_029499605.1. Classification (NCBI taxonomy): domain Eukaryota; kingdom Metazoa; phylum Chordata; class Amphibia; order Anura; family Hylidae; genus Hyla; species Hyla sarda. Next base: position 378,513,254 of record NC_079192.1, on the reverse strand, counting down.
ATACTGTGCAGTTACTAATAGCATTCATACCGTACAGTCACTCGTAGCTTTCATAACGTACAATCACCTATAGCCGTGATTCCGTGCAGTCACCCATAGCTGTCATATCGGGCAGTCATAGCGCCCATACCGTCCAGTCTCTTAGCATTCGTGCGGCATATTGCTTATACGCTTCCTACGCTCACATCGGTGACATGAGTACGGTATTCACACTCACAGCATCACTACTCTTACGACATCACAGTTCTACACCGCACGTAGGTTACAAACGCATACACGATCACGGCGTCTCACGCTGCGTGGGGGCGCTCGCGGCATATGCTCTGCATGCGTGGGCTACATGCGCCCTTAGGGAGACATGCGGAGCGTGCGGTCAGTGTTTGGCGCGGGGTGTGCGCCCATGGTGTCACATACTGTGGGTACAGTCAGGGTCGTGTACAGCTCATACGCCCGCAGTGTCACGCTTTGGGTAACAGTCAGTGTTGTACACAGTGTATACATTCCCACTGCCGTGCAGTGGGTACAATTTACAGTGTCGTGTAGTTAGTGTTGTTCACAGTACATACGCTCATAGCGTCACATACAGTAGGTACAGTCAGTGTCGTATAATACTTACGCTCGTAATGTCACATACAGTGGGTAAGTTGCAGCGTTGCATACAGTACATACGCTTAGTGTTCATGTTAGGGGTACAGTTCAATGCTGTGTACGGCACATGCGTTCATGGTGTTATGTACAGTGGGTACAGTTAGAGTACAGTATGCAGTACTTATGCTCACAGTGGCATATGCAGTAGGTACAGTTAGTGTAGTATGTAATACATACGCTCATACTTCATATGCAGTAGATACAGTTACCGTTGTACACAGTACGCACGATCATAGTGTCACATGCAGCAGGCATGGCCAGTGTTGGATACAGTACATGCGCTCTTAGGGTCACATGCAGTAGGTACAGTTACAGCATGGCATGCAGTACACACGCTCACAGTGCCATATGCAGGAGGTATGGTCACATTGTTTTATAACAGTACATACGCTCACAGTGTCATATACCAGCAGGCACGGTCAGTGTTGTGTATAGTGCACGCGATCATTGCGTCACATACAGCAAGTACAGTCACAGGGTTGAATGCTCATACCACCAGCATCGCTTATGTGCTCGTCATTGTCATGTTGCACTCACGTGTGCCTTCCATCTCATACGTGCTGACGTGTCTAGCTTCATACTGTGTTATCGTACACATGCTCATAGCTCATACAGGTCATACACGCATAGCTTCACACGGTGTACACTACACATAAATTCATAGCGTCATACTGTTCAGATGTTCATTGCTTGTACGGTACAGGCACAAGCAGTTACTCTCCACATATGTCTGGCCATTACACTTCATATGTTGTGTTTTCACGGAACATACAATTGTAGCATTCTACGGTACATACGCTTGCAATATTGGTTATCACGTGGGTGTTTCCCGGTACATAGCAAATGCTGTATATTGTTTTACACTAACATACCTATAGAATTTAAGCACATGTTACAGCATTCTCCAGTCACTGGGTATAGGCTCGCAGCACGCATGTTGTATTTTCACTAAGTTAAGCTGATGTTGGGCATGATCATGGTTGCTATAGTGCTTGTCCTTAGTGTACTGTATGGTAGCAATCTGTGTCATGTTGTTATATTCCATTACTCGCGTACTCTGCTACAAGTCAGGCATATACGAGAGGGCTTCTCATCATGTTCATTCCACATAGTGCTGTCACAAGCTCACTACCATAAGTAACATACTATGCACACATTAGTTTCACCACGCTTATTTTGCTCTGCAATACAGTTGATGTACAGGCTATTGGCTTCCGTAGCTGACAGGATTCATGTACATCACCATAATAACTGCACGTAGTCACAGTTTAAGCGTCCGTATCTCGTCACACACTCACTAGTTACCTTTCGTCTTGTCCACACTCACTAGTTACCTTTCGTCTTGTCCAAGGGAATGCATAGGTCTTTGTCGCTGGAATATTCTTATGCATATCGTCATGTCCTAAAAATAACTACGTCACGACACATAGGTGGTTGTACCAGTCATACCTGCCACGTCTGCGGCAGGAGGCACTGCTTATTAGTTGTTACAGACACGTCTTTAGAGCTACTACCTCACGATCCATAGGTGGCTTTGTATTCCAGTCATGCCTGCCACACCCGCAGGGGGTGCACTGCATAGTTGTTACTGACTCATCTTCAAAGCAACTACGTCATGACACATAGGTAGGGGTATACCCGTTATGCCAGCCACGTCCGCAGGGGGGTGCACTGCATAGTTGTTGCTGACACGTCTTCAGAGCAACTACATCATGACACATAGGTAGTGGTATACCAGTCATACCTGCCACACCTGCAGGGGGATGCACTGCTCAGTTGTTTCTGACACGCCTTCAGAGCAACTACATCTCGACACATAGGTAGTTGTATACCCGTCATGCCTGCCACGCCTGCAGGGGGGATGCACTGCATAGTTGTTACTGACTCGTCTTCAGAGCAACTACATCATGACACATAGGTAGTTGTATAGCCGTCATGCCTGCCACATCTGCAGGGGGATGCACTGCATAGTAGTTTCTGACACGTCTTCAGAGCAACTACATCACGACACATAGGTAGTGGTAGACCCGTCATGCCTGCCACGTCTGCAGGGGGATGCACTACTTGGTTGTTGTTACTGACACATCTTCAGAGCAACGACACCATCATACATAGGGGTCCCACATCGTCGTCTCCTGCCACACCTGCAGGGGATTTACAGCATAGTCAATGTTTCCCTTACTCAAGTCGTAAAGTTTATAAATTTCACGACGCACAAGTGGTCATCGTCTCGAACCAACCGATCTCGTCCACGCTTGTCAGCGTCACGCAAACTTCCGTCACGTCCACAGACACTAGGGTTACTCAAGACCTGTCACACCTACAGGTACGAGGTTCGAATCAGGTTTGTCTCGTCAGGCAAAACGTCAACGCAAAGACCTGTCACATCTACAGGCACCAGGTCGCTTAAATGCCTGGCAAAATCTACCGAGGGTCTGTCACATAGGTTGTGCGTCACCAACTAACAGTGAATTTTTGCCACTTATTTAGCAGGGAGTGGAGGACACGTCATGCCTGACAAGCTTTATTGGTTTCCCCTTTCTGCAAGGCACAGTAGGTATGTCGACACGCACGAATCAGCTAGTACGTAGTCAGGTCCCGTTTCCAGTGTCGGGCCGCACGTAGTAGGCATGAATAACATGGCTTTGCTACATCAAGCACTGCCTCTTGTGTTTGCTAGCCAGCAGGCATAACTCTTGTTTCTCTAGTTCAGTTATTACAGTTAGGGGAGATAGATATGACTAGTGTGTGGCCTTGGTCGTCATGGTTAGGAACAATGTTATTAATTCTACTTATTGATTTTTTGCCCTCTATAGGCGTGCCCTCATATGCGGTTTTGGGCACAACTCAACCGCTTCGTTAGTCTTTCTCTTTTTATAGGTGTACAGGGTTGCATGTAAAGTACAGTCTCAAGTATGAAAGAACTTCATCCACCTGGTAAGTCAATGTATAGCCGTGTATAATTTGTATTCAAATGTTGCAACCACAAGAACGAATGTAAGCCCTGTGCACAAGTGGGAAGCCTTTAAGGCTGAATTTGTGCAAGGGGCGTGAATTCCCACGACCCCGCACCTCTAGGCGGAGCCATGATGGGGGCACGACTATAAAACGCCCCTCCACCATGCAGGCGGGGCGTACGAGTCATTTTTCGGAACCCTCCCAACCTGCCCTTATTTTCATAATTTCACCATAGGGCATGCCCTCTATAGGCGTGCCCTCATACGCGGTTTTGGGCACAACTCAACCGCTTCGTTAGTCTTTCTCTTTTTATATGTGTACAGGGTTGCATGTAAAGTACAGTCTCAAGTATGAAAGAACTTCATCCACCTGGTAAGTCAATGTATGGCCGTGTATAATTTGTATTCAAATGTTGCAACCACGAGAGCGAATGTAAGCCCTGTGCACAAATATATATACACACATACATACACACACATACATACACACACACATACATACACACAGACACATATATACACACATACATACATTCACTTGCTCACATATATAGGCATATACATAGAGATAGACACACACACATATATATATACATACACACACTGACATACAATATATATACAATATATATTTACAGTTACTTACAGTAAGGCCCCAGCCATCCCTCTCTGCACATACATAGAGATAGACACACACACACACACACACACATATATATACATACACACACACATATACACACATACACACACACACATACAGTCACTCACATATATTTACAGTTACTTACAGTAAGGGTAGCACAGGCTGAAGTCTGGACATGCTGTGGGCGGGGCTTCTCTCTGCCTCCGCTCCTCCTGTCTCCTCCGTGTGGAGAGAAGCAGAGAAATGGCAGATAATGACAGGGTGAGTGGCGCCCCCTTGCTGCAGGGAGGGCACAGCACCCTCCATTAAACCACATACAAATCTCCCCAGCAATGGATCCTTTTTACTTCACCTGTCACCCTAAGTCTGCAGCTCCTTTTGTGAGGGCACTAGAGGGGCAGGTGAGGAAAAGGGCAGGGGCTCCAGCCCCCTTTTAACCCTATGTGTGCACGTCCCTGCCTGTCTCAGTAGGCCAATGTCCACTTTAACTTATTCCAGCATACTGGTGAGCGAGGTCTTACAGGCTGTGATGGCTGTTAACAGCTGCGCAGAGACTTCACCTAGCGTTAGTTCGCCCGAGTCTGCTGTCGGCACTGAGGAGGTAGAAGGGCGGGAGTCAAGCGCAGCGGCGGCCTGTGTAGCATGTGAATATTCAGCGACATCTTGGTCTTGTGCGCGCGCAAAACTTTGCAGCCTCGCCGCCGCTCTTATTAGAAGGCATAATGGAGCCCAGTGACCCACTGTGGTACCGAAGCCTCTGGGGGAGGATCAGGGAGTCCAGGATTATGTCAGGATACCGAACAACACAGATTCAGTGCGGAGCTACGGCAGCATGCGTCCGCTCAGCTCAGCGTCCAGGCCATCCCCCCCCAACTCTGTTTTTCTAATCCTAGATAACCCCTTTTAGGGTAGGTTTACACTATGTTTGTGCCCCATTAGTCATATCCGTTGGCATCCTGCCGAAAGAGGGAGGTCTATGTATTCTGTTAATGGGGCGCAATGAACCTCAACCCCTTTCTATAGCTCAATGGAGTCTCCTTGTGATTCCGTTTGGGTCATATGAACTATTTAAAAAGTGCAGCGGGCCGCGTTTATGAGTCCGCTAAAAATAGCGCATACTTTCCTGAACTAAGTGACTCTTTTTGGCCATTGAAGTGAGTGGGGTTGGCTGCTCCTGTTAAGGGTACAAACAAACTACGTTTCTGCCACCGTTAATCGTATCTGTCGGCATACTGCCGAAAACAGGACGCCAATGTATACTGTTAATTTGAGCAGCGGACCCCATTCGCTTCTATAGCTGAACAGAATCACTCTAGTGACTCCGTTCGGTATGTATGCGCTATTTTAAACAGTCCCATGGCGGGGAGTATTGCACCCTTAAAATGGTGCATAGGTCCTAGAAGTGAATGCGGCCCTCTGCTCCCATTAACAGTATACGTTGACATCCTATATTCAGTGGGATGCTGATGGATATGACCTACCCTTAGAATAGTATGAACCTACCCTAATGAAAACCTGTGTAGGGGAAAAAGTGGTGCAGTTGCCCATAGTAACCAATGAGATTGCTAAGGCCTTTTTGCTAAGAGGCCTTTTAAAAAATGAAAGAAGCAATATGATTGGTTGCTATGGGCAATTGTGTCACTCTTCCCCAACACAGGTTTTGATAAATATCCCCCTGTATAGTTAGGCTAAGAAGGGGTTAAGCCACTCCACGCTGATTGATGATAGAATTCACTAGTGACCCTTAATGATACACCTCACACCTGACATCTCCCGTCCTATCACAGAGCGGCTCTGGTATCATTCACAAGGTATAAAGCTCCAGGCTATAGCAGACTGAGGTATAGGGGGCTGCTGACAAGATGGGATTCTTTGGAGCAGGTTTGGGGATTGCACTGGGCCTTTGGACCTGTTGGCTGGGATCTGTAGTGTGTGCAGTACAGGACTACTGGGATGATCCTTCCCATCTGCATTGTGGATCTGAAGTGATGGAGTTTTCTCTCCCTTCTTTGCTGGAGGATGCAGCCTTTGCTTTGACCATCATTGGTGAGTGCTACAATATATTAGCAAGTGAAGCCTAAAACCCTCTGTAAGGAAATATTATAAAATATGACTTAATGTCCTAGACTTGTGATCTCCACCTGTGGTGATTGGGCTATAGTGACTTTGGCAGCTGAATAGCTATAGTGTCAGTGGTGTCTCCTGACATTGGTTTATCAGACATGTAGCTAAAGTCCTTTATTCATCTATCCTGGCATAAAGCAGTGTGGTGCATGTCCTACCAGCAATGCCTCTTAAATTACAATTGAATCTCACAGGTGACCCTAAAAGGGCCTTGTCTGGTAGCAAGCCCTCTAAAATGTGTATACCACCAGTTTAAGGGTCTATTCACATGTGCGGTATTGTGCACAGGATTTTCTGCTGCAGATTTCAATGTAAACTGACTGATCACAGCTTGAAATCCTGTGCAGAATACTGTACATGTGACTAGATCCTAAAGGTGATCTCCTGTTTAGTAAAGGCTGTTCAGGGGAACTCTGCCCCTAGACATCCTATCCCCTGCCCAAAATGATATGGGATAAGATGTCTGATTGCTGGGACCCCCTGTGATCTCGGCAGCACCTGGCGTTCATTTACAATGCTTGGGGTGAGGGTTGTGATGTCCCCTCCCGTAGAGTTGCATTGAGGGGTGTGGTCATGACCACTCAAGCATTCAGAATGAAATTTTCTGGACACTAGGGTAGGGGAGTAGCCTTTTAAGGTCAGGATTTTTTTTTTTTTTTTTTTTTGAGGCCATTCCGCCTCAAACTCTACAGTGTGCAGCAGAATCTCACTGCCAACAAAGGGACTCTGCTGCACTAGAATTTCAAAACTGAATTTCATTTGGAAATTTCACTGTGAACCCAGCTACAAAGTTTAATCCCACTGCTTAAAGGGGTACTCCAGCCCTAAAACATCTTATCCCCCTATCCAAAGGATAGGGGATAAGGTCTGATTGTGGGGGTCCTGCCACTGGGGACCCCCACTATCTTGCATGCAGCACCCTCCTCTGGGAGTTGCATGCAGCCTCGGAGTCTGCTAGGTCAAGACTATAGGGCTGGAGTATTGTGACATCATAACTACGCCCCTGCAATGCAAGTCTATGGGAGGTGATGGCATCCCATAGACTTGCATTGCGGAGGTGGGGTGTGACGTCATGATACCCCCGTAGTCGTGACCCTGCAGACTCTGTGGCTGCATGCAGCTCCCAAAGGCGGGTGCTGCATGTGAGATAGCGAGGGTACCCTGTGATCAGACATCTTATCGCCTATCCTCTGGATTGGGGAGATGTCTTGGGGTCAGAGTACCCCTTTAAATCTAGTGCCAAAATTCATCTGACACTGAGGAAAGTCCATTGATCACAAGTTTTGGTGCTAGTCTTAGACAAGTGTGCAATCCCACTGCCTAACTGTATCTTGCCACCAGCCATCCTGACAGTGATGCTCTATAACTAAAATCAAGTAGTGACATAAATTGCAGTCTGGCTCTATCCTTATACTCTTGTAATTTTCCTGTAATATGTGGATTCCTAATGGCCCAATGCAAATAAACAGGATTGCTGCAGAAAGTTACAGCAAATCAGACTACTCCCTTAGAACAATGCTCTCCAACTGTTGTATCACTAACTCGGCATACTATGAGTTGTAGACTTTGCCACCGGTTGGTCATCACTGCCAGCTTATAAACATACACCAGTTGTACTATGGCCACTAGGTGGTGTGCTTGTAATTGGAATAAACATGGAAACTTTAATGCCATCTAATGGAGACTCTGCTATATGACAGTGGTATTTAAAAGAATACAAAGTTAAAGGAGTAGTCCAGTAAAAAAAAAACACTGGGACCACCCATCCAAATCCCTCAGTGCCCTGGCTCTCCCATGAATGACTGTTGTCCAGACCATGGCACGAAGCAGTGGTGAACATGCCTTCCTCCATGTATCTCTATGGGAGAATCAGATATACGAATGCTATGGAGGCGGCATGTCAGCTGACTTTGTGCTGTGGTCAACCCAGCTCTTCTAATATGGAGTCAGGGCACTGTGCAGGAGATCACAGGGGCTCATTTGTCTGGGGGGAAAATGTTACTATATAAACCTACTCCTTTTTAATGAATTTTGGTTCCAGGTTTTTCTAGATACTAATTTTTACTGCTATAAACACTTAGATGCCATGCAAATCCTGCAGCAAATGTTAGGGGGTCATAGGTCACAAGGGGTTCTGTAAGGCCTAACACTTAAAATTGTAGTCTGTTGCTGTGAATATCATCCTTGGGGTCAATAACTGTAAGATATCTGACTACTTGTAGACAAGGATGGAAAGTCTCACTACCTTCACAATGACTCCTCTTGTGGAACCTGGATTGGACAGAAATCTGACAGCTCAGTGGTGATTGGTTCTTCCTTTGATGGCTGCTATGTGCGCAAGGAGGTAAGTCATGATGGGATCTAGAATCTGACAGACTGGACTCCCTGATCATTGGGGAGCAACATCTGAGTAGGATCAGTCACCCCTGCTAAGGCATTCCCTAAGCATCACTTGTTTAATCATCTTAATACTGTACAGTACCTTAACTTGGTCACTGTATTGTGCTATTTACTCGGGTACACTTTTGCAATATATGATGGTAGCGTTAAGTGTGGCTAGTGAAGTATATGTAAGTGTGGTGGCCCAGTACAGAAGTGACCCTTCAGTACAATCTATGGTCCTCTGGCCCCACACTCCTCAGGACTCTGGTTATGTGACTGTCCCTACAAATGGGTTAATGTATTACCTAGATGAATATACATCTTAGTCCTGTTAAGATGTGACCAGTTCATTTGGAGATGACCTATATGACCCCCCCCCCCCCCCCCCCATCCTCCTCCTATATAAACTAAGGAAGGAGTTAGCTAGCTCTCTTGAGTTCCAGTCTTATCTGAGTACAGAACAGTCAAGACCTGAGTGTCTGGTGTCCTGAAGAGACCCAAAGCCTAACCACGCTTCCACCTACCAAGTGCCCCACAGGTAAATGTCACAGCCTGGTAATCTATCACAGGGGTGAAGTCTAGTCAGTCCTAGTTAACTTTGAATTATGCAGGCCCACACTGACTTTAGCAAAGTCCCAGCAAGCCCTAAAATCTCGTCACTGGTCATCTCCTTGGGCCTAACTGAGCTGTAAAGACTATTCCATCTGTCTACCTCAGTAAAGCTGCCATTGTTCTGTAACTTTGCATTGGAGTGATTATTTGCCCTGCCCCTAGCCCAGGAACCAGCAGCCATATCTTCGCTGTAGAAAACCATGCCCTGGCATCATGAATACAAGGGGTTAATGCCAACTGCCTCAAGGGTAATACCTGCCCTTAATCAAACCCTCACCACATAAGGCCCTTTGGATGTTGTATAGCACATAAAATTAGGAATATGCAAAAGAGAAGCCAGACAGATGGCACTACCTGCTGCCATTACTCAAGGTGATGCTTAGTGAAGGAATAAAAGGTTTTGCTTACCTTTTGGGTAAGAGCTCAAAATCTGTGTGCACATTTTAGAGACCTTAATAGGATCCAGCAACTGATGGGATGGGTCACATATACAAAGAATCCGCACTCTAGAAGTGTTCTCTCTGAGCACTTGCTGGTAATGCCTTAGGATTGATGATCATGACTGACTGAATCATAAATGAAAGCTCTAAGACAGTGTGTATTGGGAGATGTCTATTTAACTGCAGTGCTTTTCCCTCCACTACACTGACCGGGCAAAGGGACACAGTCTCAAACAAGTAGAGCATTTATTTAGGATTCTGACAATTGTGATCATCAATCCTACAGAATTATCAGTGAGCTACCAGAGACAATACATAATAGGGATCAACCATTATCGTTTGTATTTATTTTTTTTTTAGTACAGATAATCTGTGACCTTTCAGGCCGATAGCCGATAACTTTTACCAGAATATCGGTATAAGTTAACAGCTATGTCTCTTCCTCCCCAATTCCCCCCGGTCCCGAAGAAGTGGCTGCAGATCATTGATTTAAAGCGGGCGCTTTAAATCAATGAACTGCAGTTGCTTTTGCAGGGCCAGTGACTGCCACCACCACCCGCTTCTCTCCTCCACCCCCCCCCCCCCCTCCTTGCCCATAGTCCAACCACTGCCCCATTGCCTCCCCCGTTTTTTTTAATTACTTGTGCCCGGGGTCCTCACTACTTCTGACTCAGGCGGCGGCGTCCTGAGCTGTAGCTGTGCGTACTGAGGACTTCACTAGTCATTGTGCTGCACGTCGCAGGAGCCAGAAGTAGCACCGGCCCCGGGAACAGGTAATTATAAAACCGGGGATGGGGTAATTGCCGATGCCGATAACGTCCAAAATCATGAAAATTGGCCAAACAATCGGTCAATCCCTAATGCATAATAAAAAGAAACTTGGTTGCCTATAGCAACTAATCAGAACTTGACATTACTGTTAAACTCTGGTTGCTATGGGTAACTTAATATTCACGTATAGACATCTGTTTAGGAAGGTGCCGGTACCACAACCTAAACCCTTCCTTGTTCCTTCATAGTGTAATGGCAGGACACAATTGCATGAGATGGTGTGACACTAACTCCATACACAACCTACTTGTGGTGAATCGGGGTTCTTCAATTTAAAAATAAACTTGTGTTTGCAGAATGGAAATTACATGGTGACTGTCACTCTAGAAGAAATTCTACATACTGGAAAATCCCAATATCACAAGAAGGATCTTATGTGCCCTATTCTTCCTGCTCTCCCAGGTAATCCTTACAGATAAGTCGGATGACTTATTTTTATTTTTATATTTTTCCTACGCTGCAGAAAACTTGGTGCTTTGTGCTTCAGACTGGGGGGGGTTCCCTGCCACTTATATGTTGGCATCAGTAGTCACTTGAGCCCAGAAAAGAGAAATATATTTTATCAACCAGAAGTTTTAAAGGGGTTAGTTTGACAAAAATAACTCCCACATCCACTGGATGGGGTTTAGTTCCCTGTAGATAGGGGACAAGCTGTTTGGCAGAATATCCCTTTAACGTCACCTTAGCCCTGTGTTAAGCTCCTTTGGTGCTTAACACATAGGTGCTGTAGATGTCTGACTGGAGGGGTTGCTTTCTATAGAATGTAGACCCCCCCCTCCCAATTCGAATGGGACAGGTTGCAGTACATCTGGAAGTCTCATGTAAAGTAAAACCTACATGCATTTTGTGACTGGCTAAGATGAAACATAATAGTAAATGCAGGCTACTAGGGCCTTGATGTTGAATCAATAATGTAATACTGTTGTCTTCTAAATCTTCTATAGCTATGGATGCTCCTAGTGCGAGTGAGTGCGCTTCAGTTCAGCAAGCTGACCGTCTGCAGTGTGCCAATGACTCTGTATCCAGAGAGATCTGTGAAGGCCTTGGATGCTGCTTCTCTCAGGATGTCACCCTGCGCTGCTTCTATGGAAAGAAATGTAAGGCTTCTATTAAGCTACTGGAACTAGTGTAGCAGAGTGATGCATGACAACCATGGCTACGGTTCACCTTATGTGGCCTGCAGGTAGAACAGTATACTAGAACAAGGAACGAGCTGCACACTGCTTCTAGAAAGTAAGGCCAGTGTTCACTACTCAGCTGTTGGAATACATATAACTGTATTAATGTCACCTCTGAAGAATTATCCATCCTTGGGTCCTAAAGCTGGTGATACTTCTGCATAAACTTGCTCAGTAGTGCCCAGAACTTGGTTATCTGGGTACAAGCCGCCGGTGATCATGGTATTGAACACTCGTAGAGGGGTAGTAATGAGTAGATGCCTTAACAATTTGTCTTCCCTGTACATAGTGACTGCCTATTGCTCTGCTGAGAACACCATGGTGGTTGCCATCTCAAAAGACCTGGCTGTACCATCCCTACTCCTGGACTCTGTACGTGTAGTGGATGTAGATTCCAACTCCTGCCCCAACCTGAGGGTAGCAACAACTGCATCATTCATTGGGTACCAGATCCCGCTGTCCTGTGGGAGTCCCCAACAGGTAACTGAAAACAATCCATAAATGTCTGCAAGATGAGCCTGCATTTGAGTCTAAGGCTCTGTTCACATGCTACAATGTTCACAGAATGTCCATGCAAACATTCTGGACACTGCTGGGACTGCACAGGAATGCTCTGTCCCATAGAACATGCTCGTTCTTTGTGTGGACAGGAAAAAATGGAATTTCTGGGGCAGAAACTCCACCATGTGCAAATCAGCAGAATCCCATTGAATTCATCAGGACTCTGCTCAGAAATCACTGCCAGATTGTAATGCATAGAAATGTGAACATGGCCTCAGGCTTCTACCAGCTTTGCTCTGTCTGCAATGAATTGAATGCACAATGCAATCTAACTTGGTCTTGCAGACTTAATTTAGTAATGTTGTCTGACTGGTCTGGCTTCACAGGTGGCTGGCATGTCTATAGTGTACGAACACACATTTGAGGCAACCAAAAATACAAGGACTTGGCCAATGGGATCCATCACTAGAGACAGTACAATAAGGTAAGGGGAGAACTCCAGAGCGATGGCGACCCTACTAGCACTGGTCAGATTACTAACATGTTCATCTTAATGCAGGGTGACTGTACGCTGCAGCTACTCCAATTCTGGTATTACCCCTCTGCAAGTAGAAGTTCTGACCCTTCCTCCACCTCTCCCTGTATCTACATCTGGACCTCTGCTCCTGGAGATGAGAATAGCCCGAGGTAACTTGCTTTGAACTGGTTGATCAAAAGTACAAATTCTGTACAGCTTTGATACATTGTAGGATTCAGCATAAGAATCTAGCTATAAAATCTAAAGCAGATGCTGTTGAGAAAATGTATTTAGGATGTTTGTAAAGATGTACAGGTAAAAAAATATGGCCTAGCTTAGTTTCCAAACTACAGTAAGGATCTCACATCAGGTGCTATGGGGAAATCCATTAAGACTCCGCTTACTCTTGTGACAAACTGGGACATGACACAGGTCTCTGGTTTATCCAGAGGACTAATAAAAAGATCCAGTGTAAACTTAGCAATGCCCTTGTACAACTTGTCCTTGCAAACTCTATAAATGCTTAAGAGCAGGAATTTGGGTTAGGGTCAATTTTGCTGCTGACTGGATTGGTGATTAATGAAGCCTAAATGTAGGAGGTAATCCTGATATTGGCAGTACCTTGGCTCACTAGCTTCAGCCTCATCAGAACAATTAATGTTAACAGAGGGACTGACCTATTCCAGCTTTGGAAGCAAAACTGAACTGTTACTTAAAATACACAAGTTGGTTTCAGATGCCCAACTAACCTGAGTAACACCTGGAAAAGCTGTAATGAGCCTCCAGATGTGAAACTGGTGCAATTCTTGTATATGCAATAATTTAATTAGATCTATATGTCCCATAGGGGAAAAGGTGTGAAGGTAATTCCACAAGAATGGGAAACACAGATAAAGCACTCTAAAATCCACAGGGCAGCTCTTAGAAGTACTTATATTTATACAGATTCTGAGCTGTAGTTTCCTTACAATCTGCAGATATTAGTAGTGTAAAATAAATAAAAAAAAAAAAGCTCTTCCATAGTCAGTTGTATTAGTGTTAAACTGTGGTACGCCTGGGGGTGTAGGGGTGTTGCGGTTCTATATAATAAAGGGCACTGTTTAACCCTTGTCACTCATGACACCAGGGTGAGGGTTAAAACTCTAGTGATGCTGGGCCTATCGCCACCCTTCCCAAGAGTGATAGGTGAGTGTAAAATTGTCCACAGCAGTGCTGAACTTAAAACTTGCAGGAATCTTTACTGAAGATTTTCTGTATGTGCAGTAACAGTCTTTACAAACAGCACAGCAATGATTGACAGATGCTTAGGACTGGAAAGTTCCCTTTTAGATTTTGAGGATTGTATTTGCATAGATCCACCAGATTTAGGGGTTGGATTAGGTCCAGAGATCTTGCGGGGAATTGTAAGAACTATCCATCACTAGCGCAGGCCTAAGCCGAAAGGCTTTGGGCCTAGTAATTTGTCTTGTAAGCTGCAGAGGTCCTACCTTGTCCAAAGTCAGCAACCCAAGAGCAACAAGATGGCGCAGTTCCCTTATATGGGCAGGGGCTGGCCGTTTTGGATTGGTCCAATCAGCTGTCACTCAACATTACAATGGATTGTGGGTGATCGCACGTCCAAAACCACCAAAGGTCCTTTAGCAAAAACCAGAGTTCTGCAACCCAGTCATGACCCACAGGTCCTGCGATGCTAAAACAGTGAGTATTACCATATACATTTATTTAAATAGATAATATTTACAAATATTATGTGACTAGGGGTTAAATGAGGAAAGTGAACCCGACAGTCCTAGGGACTCTAACTTTGGGGACTAATTACCAAGGCACAGTATGAAACACTGTCGGGACACCACACTGATGTCCATGTCTTACAGATGGGCAGTATACCACATACTATGCATCTCAAGATTATCCTATTGAGAGAATATTAAGGGATCCTGTAGATGTTGAAGTTCGGATTCTGCAGAGGACTGACCCCAGCATAATCCTGGTCTTAAACAACTGTTGGGCCACCAATTCTCCTGTGCCTACTGATGCTCCCCAATGGCCCATCTTATTAAACAGGTGAGGACTGACTTATACCTTGGCTTATACCATGAACAAGACATTCTATAACTATATATTGTGTTCACGTTTCAGCTGCCCTTTTGAAGGAGACAACTATCTTACCCAGCTGGTTCCTGTTGGCCCTTCCACACAGGCCGTGCCTTTCCCAACACACTACAAGCGCTTCATTGTTAGCACCTTCACCTTTGTGGATTCTAGCACCCAGACTGCTCTTAATGGATTGGTAAGCTTCTTCTATGTAACCTTTAGACTTGTCTATTGCAGCATTGGTGCCCTATTACTAAACCAGACAATGTGTTAAAACTGATCACTTGACTAGATGCCCCCAGCAGACTTTCTATGTAACATACTCAGTACTTGATCTTCTAAACAGAATTTGTTCCAAAATGAGCAGTCTAAACCAGAAGTTGCTGAATACATTGTACAATGACTTGTGTCTTGTGGCCCTACAGGTGTACTTCCACTGCAGCGCTTCTGTATGTGTCCCATCTGCCACGGAGTCATGTTCTGTGAACTGCGCCCCAAGGAATAGTATGTATTGATGTATTTTGTTTCTCATAAGGTTAGACACCTGTTGAATCGAGATTCTATCCACATTTACTGCAAAAGTACAACTTTTTTCTGAATAGTATGTTTCTTGAATGTGCTTACTCTATGCACTTAAAGCTTGGCCACTTATGGTTTTATACAAAATGAGCAAATTAGGAACACTGTGGGTGCATTTGCTCCATTTTTGCCATACAGTATCCTGTATTGCAAAAAAATTTTAAACCATATGGAACTAATGAAAACATATGCCAAACAATGCATCTGTTTTGCATCTTGTACTTTTTTTTTAAATATATTTTATGGATGCAACTGGACATTTTTCAAACTATGTACACACATTTTGGTAGTTTGAGGAATTCATCAAAAACCTGATACAGGAATTGTGTTGCAAAAAACAGTGAATGCGCCCTGACCAATGCTAGGAGTCTCAGTCCCTTTTTTTTTTTTTTTTTTTTTTTTTTAAAGCCGCATATCAGCTGCAGTAAAAAGCTAACTGACTGACGGCTTCTTTCTGAAAGGCACAGGCATTATAAGGCAGCCTGACTGACTGCAGATGTGACAGATCCTTACTATGCAATCTACAGTCCATTAGGAATTACAAGGTGGGCCATCACCGCAGGACTTGTATGTACTAAACCAGTTTTCCAAACTGCACCATAGGGTGCTGTGCCAGCCCACCTGGCAGTGTCCAAGGGCATAATTTTGGGAGCACTGTCTGGTCTACATCCACTGACAGTAGGTGGGCAGGTAAAAAGCAGTGATGGGAGACAGAGGCTAAGACTGCTCCTCCCACTTACTAAGACACTACTCCCAACATTCTTGCTGGAGGCTATGTAGCAGTCCCTTATCAGATGATGCCAAACACCACTAATCCACACGCTACATCACCTATGTGCCCAGAATAACTCACTTAATGGTCCACAGCCACAAAAATTGTCCTGCAGTGTCAGGACTTGGTGGGCTCTTCTGGGGTGACTACACCAGGCGGGCATTGCCTAGTATTGCGGCTTCAAGATGGATCAGGTCCTGGAGCTGCTGAGCTGGGAGATGTGATCCTACTATTGAACCAGGACTGCACCAAGAGGTAACACTGTCTGTGCTACCCTGGTAATACTAGAACAGTGCTGGGTCAGTCTGGGAACCACTATACTATGCCCCCTGCCCCATTAGTGCTAAGGGAAGGGTTAGTAAGACCTACTCCAGACTTTGGAGAAAAACCACACAATGGGGAATCTAAAACAAAATACAAATAGTAAAGCTTGCATACAGTAAGCACAAATGATCTTTCTAAAAGGTGTCTATAGAGTAACACTTCCCTTTCTCCTGCAGGGAGAGCAGCTAAATCATGGGAACCAGAGGATGCACCTACCACAGTCACTTCTCATGGTCCAGTTATGTTTTATTCTGAAGCGATGGAAGCAGATAAGGTTCTTCATGAAGAGGAAGGTAATGTGATATACAGATTAACTAATGTGGATATTGAGATCCATGGTAACTTAATGTCTTGGGTCAAAATTGCAAGTTGGCATAAGAACACAAACTCATTGGATATTACATTAATTGCACTTTGAGATTAATTCTTGTAGGAGCTGAAAATGACACTTGGTTGCATGGTATCCTAAAGTCTAACCCCCCTATTACAGGTTCCCTTGGTTCTGATCTTGCCCTGATTTGGCTACAAGGAGCAGCAAGTGTTGGCTTCGTCTTGATGGTGTCACTTCTTGGTATCTACTTGTATAGCAGACAAAAGAAATGTGCAGTGTCCAGTGTGAATGCTTGAATAAAGATTTCTTAAAAACTTGAAACGAACTTGTGGTGTTTTTTTATTTTGGGACTGATCAGTTATTAAAATTGAGGTAACATGATGCCATAAGGTCCCTGACTGCAGGCAGGGTAAGTTCTAGAACTTTTCTGCCCTTATAGGAGTTTTCTCTAAACGGACAATGACTCACTGGACACAACTGTAGACCACCTTGTGCTGTCTAAAACTCAGTTTGGACCTCCAACTGGAATTCAGTGGTAATTGACTGACTGATATGCAAGTCTTAATAAATTTGGCATATTCAATGAAGTGCACTTCTCAATAAGGGGCAATAGCCTTGTAGGGACCAATCTCCTTGCACTTGCAGACAGGGATACAGAAGAGTGCTCTATAGGTGGAGTAGTAGTCACAAACATAAAAGCAGTATATGTTTATCATCCTGTGCTACTTCAAGGGCACTTCTGCAGAGAGCATATACATTTTGGGGGAAAATGGTCTGACTGCTCAAATGGGCTAGGGCAGTCAGCCAATGGGACAGGTCGGGCTGTATATATCAGCATCACTTTGTGCAGCTTGACATATGTTATAGTGCATAGGGTCTCACAGTGCTAAGAGCCAAATCACTGGAAAGATCTTTGGGTTAAACACTCTGCACAACCATCCACAGAAAATGCTTCAGCAGATTGGTAGTTTCCCTACAGGCTTGGAAACTAGGCCTACTTACACAGCAGGTGTCAGCATCTACTGAGTGGTGGTTGTCAGCTGCAGTTAAGGTGAAATGGTCATTCAACCCCTTAATTACTGTGATTATACCTGGTCTGTAACTTGTGGCAAGCAGAGGTCTAAATGCTGATATTGTATTAATCTTTCTACTAGGGTACCTGGTGTTGGCAGGTCATATGGGGCTGTGGTGTAGCCCATGAATGGGAGGTGTGGCTTGCCAGCTGGACTGACACACTCCCTGGGAGATGCAGAACTTGTGAGATGAAGTACTGAAGTGCCATAGACTTGAAACTTTTGACAAAACTCTGACCTTGCATATGGCAGGCGGTTAGGGTTTTACTACACTTTAAATTGACATAAGCAACATGCGCAAAGTATCTCTATCTCTATCTCCCACACCCTGGCTGTCTAGTACTTGGTGCACCCGGATGTACACTTATGCACTGCATCTTTATGAAGTGAGTGCAGGAGCTGTGGTCTTTATAGACATGGGTTTCAGCCATCATGCAATTAGGTGTCAGGATCATTGCATCTAAAGGAGCAGGCTTTCGGAGACTCATCAGATCACTTGCAGCATGATTGAGGTCTCTTTACTGGCTCCTTGCCGCTCTTCTGCCTTCTGGTATCCTATACAAGTGGATTGCTAATATCACTGATCAGTCAAAGTGGTACACAAAAAAAAAATCTTTAAATGGCTACTTGGTTTCCTTGCTTTCAGAGCTCTGCTCCCCAGAATCCGGAAGTTATTATTCTGATTGTGTGCGGGCTGCCCCTCTATGTCACCCCCCCCACCCCTCGTGACGACATGCCTGCCCCTCAACAAAAGTCTATGGGAAGGGGGTGCCATGGCCGTCACAACCCCTTCACATAGACTTTTGTGGAGTATGACAATTGCAAAGTAATATATTTTCCATTTTCCAGATCCATTATATTGTGTGTGTATATTGTTACTGTACCATTTAAGGGCAGTGACCCTGCCTGCCAATGGGAACCCCTAAAGTCTCCACTATGTAGTGTAAAGGGGGGGTCAGTTGAGTCTAGTGTAAGCTGAGCTTCAGTATAGGTGTGTGTGTTCTGAGGCCCAGCTCAAATCTAATCTCACTGGTCATTCTCCAAGGAATACTCGCATGGTGGAAGTTTATGCCCCTGCAGAAGAAGGCTTCAGTACCTTGACAAGGACCACATGTCCCAGCAAGGCAACAGGGCTCCCATGGGGTTACTCTACACTCTCACCAAAAGCCATCTGTATGTGTATTACCATTTGCACCCAGCTCAGTAAAGACAGTTATCCGTAACCTGACGTCCGTTTGTTTGTTCCCCATGTCTGGCCCAGGAGAAGCTGTATCCAACCTTGTATTGTGTAAAGGATAATGGTGCACTGGCGTCACAAAGTGATCAGATATTTCCACCAACACTACCCCGAGGACTAAGGGAAAACCAATGATCGTTAGAAATTAACGAGTGTTATGATTGAGGGTTTAAATATGCATAGAAAGCTCTTCACAGATCCAAACCCAATTTAACCAATAAACATTACACTAGGTCAGTGTTTCCCAACCAGGGTGTTTCCAGGTGTTGAACTACAACGCCCAGCATGCCTGGACAGCCAAAGGCTGTCCAGGCATGCTGGGAGTTGTAGTTTTGCAAAATCTGGAAGCACCCTGGTTGGGAAACATTGCACTAGGTCCTTCCAAAGATACAATTAAAATATGTGAACAAATTACATATAGCCTAAGCTCTTCCATGAATAGGCATTTTAGGTCGTGTTTAGCAAATTCTTTTATTCCACATGAGTTTTTAAACGTCAAGGACAAAATTACCTTTGAACTCTTGATTCACATCTTTCTTATACTATAACTAAGCCTATACTAATGCATTTTAATGGTCAGATTGTATGTTAATGTTTCAAATATTAAATTTAAAAGTTTCTTTTATAGACTGTTCTTCAAAAAGGGGACCTTATGGCAGACCTAGAAGCTTACTTTCATTCCTATATATACTGAGAAGTCAGCACCTACAATTCAAAGTTGTGTCTGCAGTTACTGCAGAGGCATTGAGTCATCCCATACCACCACAACTGGTTAAGCATGGCCATCTCTGATGCAGTGTTGTGGGCCCACTAACATTTTAGACCACTACAGAATGAAGTCTAAGGCCGGGTTTCCACTTCGGAATTTCTGTCCCGACGAAATCCAGCCAGTGTCCGAGTGCGGCCAACGCCAACCGATTCAGTCAGCATTAGGACTGCGCAGACATTGCTGTCCCCATGGTCAGCAATGTCTGCAGAGCGGATTCCACCAGAACATTGAGCAGGTTCAATGTTCTATCAGAATTTTTCAAGTGGATATTCTGGGCGGAAAGTACACCTCAAAAACTCTGCAGTGTGCAGCGGAATCCCATTGCCAGCGACGGGACTTTACTGCACTGGAATTTCAAAACCAAATTCTGTAGTGTGAACCTGTCCTTACAGTACTGGAACAAGACTCTGACAGACTTTGAACATTTCAGCTTGTCCACAGATGCTTGTCTCTCCCTTGCTTGTTGAGCAATCCTCCGGGATAGCTGTCAGTTCCATGAGAGTGATCCATGAATCAGTTTTGGCAGTCGTATCACCATAAGGTCTCAGGAAATGTGTCTCCCATAATGCAGCAGACAGTCCGCTAGTAGTAGATGCACCATCTATCCTTTTTGATATTCTATCTGGCTTCTATATTTGTTAACTTCCATGCTATCGAAAGGTTCTGATCAGTCCTTGGTGATGGTGAGCCATCTCAGCATTTTGGCTCAAGAGATCCTGTTTGCCCAGCTTATGTCGATGAGCCAAGAGACTTACTCCCTAGGTAACTAGGTGTGTCTCAGGGCACACATCTGCATAGAGGTAGATGGGTGAATATAGCGCAAAAAATTATTATTGGGGTCCACGCATTCCCCAGGTTATAAGGAGCATCCAGCATCAAATTTAGAAAAATATGAGCGAAAGCCAAGCTCAGGATGTGCAGTAAAACTTAACTTTTAATTAATTAAAGTTAATAAAATACTAGAAGACAAGTGATGTGTAATGATACGGTCAAAATAAATACTGGTCAGTCCTTGGGCTCTGCAGGGCCCAGCCAGCCCAGTCTGACCTTTCACCTAGGGTGCGCATAAGAGTAACACCACAGGGTGAGCGATTTCATATACCACAACGCGTTTCTACCTACTGGTTTATAGCAGGTGTCATCAGGAGGTATCAACAATAATAGCAAGTATAGAGACCGACATACTAGGACTTATAGTGTATGGTCCTATATAGAACTAATATACTGTTAAGAACCAGACCTCTAATAAGATGAGTGACACAGTTTTTAGTGATCAGGGAGCCTGCAAAAGAAAAAGCACATAACTCTCCCTACTATGTTGCTCAGTTTGAGCTAATTCACAATGTGACATGAGATCATATCCGTGAATCCTGTGGGGGAGAAAGGCTATCCCTAATGGTCACTAATATGTCACACATGGTCTGTAGCAGATCTCAGCAGGGTTCCCGATTTCCACCTGTGGAAAAGAGATATAGAAATACTGATATTGAGATCTATGCCTGTGGAGAAAAGTTCAGTGCTGTACAGAGACTGACTGAGGGACTCACGGGTTAGCTGGTCTGTGTGGCGTGTAGACGCTACCCTGTCTGTAACAGGGTACCGGAGGTGTCCGGGTCTTTTCGCCTACTGCGGCGAAAGCTGGCGTCTGACGTCACTTCCGCCAGCAGTGCTGCTTTATACAGCGCGGCGCGCCCCGCCCCCCGTGACGCAGAAGGGAGGCGTGCGTTTCAGTAAGTAAACAGATACACGCGCTGTCATTAATACTTAGCAGATGCTGGTACGGTGACGGTTTAAGGATATCGGCATTGTTTATGGCACAATGGTAAGTATCATAGACTAGAGACTCTTCAACAGAGGCCGGACAACCTTATAATAGTGGGACTTAAAAAGCTGATGGAGTGATAATTCTCACATCAGTTGCTCAAATCTGATAGGATCGGCAATGGTGTGTATTTCCGGTCCTAGGTATTTAAGTAGGGATTCGTTAGTTGATCAGGGATGTAATCCCGAACAAGCAAGGAGACAGCTCTAAATAGAGATAAAGCAAACATCCAGGAGATCCTTAATATCCACCGGCCCCAAGACAGGTGTTAATAGTACAAAAATGTAAAATATATAAAGATATATAGAAATATGTAGTGCATGCGATGTGGCAATAGCAGGAGGGGGGGTTCCCTATTAGATAAGAGGGAGGGATATATCAGGGCCCTAGGGAACCTGCTCTGTCCCTAATTAACCCTATTATGGGGACCTAAAGCCTAGGCGGGGTGGCCGCCCTAAAAAGGGCGGTCCCGCACAGGAACCTCCTACACTGTCCTATTATACCCTGTCGAGGGGTGGAGGTGATGATAACTCCTCATCGACCAACTAAGGTCGTCCCTGACTGCCTAGATGATCACCCCAAACATTATTGCCAGATCGCATTATAAAAAACATGAGAATTGTAGCTGCTCATTTAGACCCCTAGGTGCAACAGAGTCCAAAAGGTAGATCCATCTGCACTCTTTTTGTAGAAGGAGCCTATCCGTATTGCCCCTTCTATCTGATGGTATCACTCTCTCTATCCCCACAAATTTAATTTCACTCATTGCCCCTCCATGTACTGAGTTAATATGTAGAGCTACCGATGTATCTCGCATATTGCGTATGTCGCCTACATGTTCTAAAACTCTCTTTTTGAGGGGATGGATAGTTTTGCCTACGTAGAGCAAAGGGCATGTACATACTGCTACATAGATTACATATGGAGTGGAGCAATTAATAAATTGTTTAACCTTGTGGGGGGGGGACGATGGGACTACTGATGTTTTCAAGATGTGTTGACAAGCGCGGCAGTGTCCGCACTGAAAACATCCCTGTGGGGTTTGATGTTTCCCCAACCATGTTTGTCCCTGTGGGTTTTGGTTTTGCAGATGGCTGTGGACCAACAAGTCACCCAGACTTTTTCCTCGTCTGTACGTTATCTCTGGTGTAATTCCCACTATGTCATGGAGATCAGGATCCATTCTGAGAACTTCCCAGTGACGGTTAATAATTTCCCTTATTGGAATTGCACATTTATCATAAGTGGCAATGATCCTCGCTGGTTGTCGTTCAGTTGAGGCACCTGATCTTGGGGTGAGTAGCTCGGATCTCGGCCTGGATGCTGCGTCTCTATATGCTTGATTGAGAATGTACTGGGGATAACCCCTTTCTCTAAATCGTGACATCATATCCTTTGCTTCTGTCCTAAACTCAGTTATTTTAGAACAGTTTCTCCTGAGGTGGAAGAACTGCCCCTTCGGGATCCCCCTCTTGAGGGGGCCCGGGTGGCAGCTCTCCCACCTCAGGAGACTGTTAGTTGATATCTTTTTCCTGAGGATAGTACTTTGTAGTGTAAAGTCAGAGTCAATAAAGATCTTGATATCCAAAAACGCCAGTTCTTTTGTCTGTGTTTCATAAGTAAAAAACAGTCCTAGATTATTTTTATTAAGGGCTTCAACCAAGTGGCCAAATTTTTATGCCGTGTCATTCCACAGAACGAAAACATCATCTATAAACCTTAGCCACATCATGGCAGATTCACAGAAGTGCTCCCGCTCGTCCTGGAACAGGGTGGTTGCCTCCCACCAGCCCAGGGTAAGGTTTGCGTAACTGGGGGCACAGGGGCTCCCCATCACGGTTCCCCTGAGCTGGTGGTAGAAGCGTCCCTGAAAAAGAAAGTAATTCCTAGTTAAAGTGAATTGGAGTAGCTGAATGACCAGCTGGTTATGCTCCTGGTATTGAGAACCTCGTGTACTTAAATAGTATTCTACAGCCCGCAAACCTATCGTATGGTGGATTGATGAGTATAGTGCCTCGACATCAAGACTAGCCAAGATGGTCGTCTCATTTACCACAATGCCTTCAATTCTTTTTAACAGGTCCATAGTGTCCCTGAGATATGACGGGAGGCTGAAGACAAATTGACGCAGTATTTTGTCGAGGTAGATCCCAACGTTCTGCGTCAAACTCCCCACCCCAGACACAATGGGTCGACCCTTAAGTGGAATAAGGCCTTTATGGACTTTGGGGAGCGCGTAGAACGTTGGGATCGTTGGTGTACTAGGGTACAAGAAATCAAACTCTTTTTTATCAATCAATTTTTTATGTAAAGCGATATTAAGGATTTCTATAAGTTCCCTGCAGTAAGGCAGTGTGGGATCAGAGGGAACAATCTCATAGGTATCTCGATCATCAAGTAATCTCTTTACCATTCGTATGTACTTGGGTTTGTCCATGAGGACAATGTTGCCCCCTTTATCTGATGCTTTGATGACCAAATGATCATTTTTTTGTAATTCAAACAAAGCCCGTTTTTCTGAGTGTGACAGGTTATCCCTGTGTCCCATATTGGTAGGCATTTCCCTCAGATCCCTCTGTACCAACTGCAGGAAAACATCAATACAAGACGTGTCCGAGATCGGTGGAAAGGTTCTTACTTTTAGAGGTAGATGGGTCCATATTTTCCAGACTTTGGGGGAGATTTATCAAAACCTGTATAGAGGAAGTGTGGTGCAGTTGCCCATAGCAACCAGATTGCTTCTTTCATTTTTAACAAAACCTCCAGCAAATGAAAGAAGCTATCTGATCCAGAGATTTTCAAGTTCTATGAAGGTTTGAATCGCCGCTTATACTTCACCTCTTGCTTGTGTGACCTCTCTAGTTCTAAAGAGTCTATGTTCCCATCGCTGAAGCAAGGGGAGTAATCAACGAGTTTAGTCAGGTTTTCTTTACTATAATTGTCGCAAAATTGTCGCGACTACGTGTGTTTTCGTGCCACAATTTGCATGAAGAACAAAAGCAAGAAAATTCAAACTTGCTTACGTAGTAAATTTTTCAAAATGGATTTGCTTTAGTCTGGTATTTATCAACTGCGACAGTCGCAACTGCGCAAAAAAAAGGTTAAAAATTGACTAAATTTACTCCAGCTCAAACATGGAGCAGAAAAAGCTACTGCCAAAGTAAAAAAGGAAAAATTGCTTACGTGAAAGAAAATGATCAACAGGCTGAAACCAGTTAAGTCACACATAAGCAAAAAAAAAAAAATTACAAAAAAAAAAGAATACATAAGCAAACATTGATAAATGTCCCTCAATGTTTCTCTTGTAGTTTGCCAACCCTCTTGGATGTTGTGCATGCCATGTTCTTTCATCTAAAAAGCCTTACACTACCATCCTTCCCAATAGAGCCCTACTCAGGCTTTTAACGTTTCAGGGTAAGGTTGCACCATCCTCAAATATAAATCACGTAGTCACTTTACACACCCCTTCCTGCTGACATGTACTGTGGATGATTAAAGAGCAGTTAACCCAAAAATTTGCTTTCCAGTGGTGTGACTCATAAGCAGCTTTATGAGGACCCACGCACATCATGTTTTAGGACATCTATCAAGCTGTATGTCAAAGTGTCAAATGCAGGAGCGTTGCTAGGTCTTCAGAAGACCGGGGGCTGAAGCCCATAGTGCAGGCCACGCCCTACCGTAAGCCACCTCGTCAAAGGCTTTCTACCGAAACGCTGTGTTGGGGTGGCGTTGCTCTAGTGTCCTCCTGCCCTGCTATGTCATGTATGGTGATGTATTGGCACCTTATTGGAATATATGTTGTGATCTCCTGTACACTGCATTGCTGTTATTCTTTTGTATTATGAGTAGTTAATGATGGTTCTAATTGGTGCTAGAATAATATTCATGTATAGCATTTAGTGACACTGTCAGTTTTTTTTTTCCCCTCTGGGGAAGAGTTCCTCCATTTTTTTTTATTTTTATCATAATTCAATAGAGAAGTCTGGCAGTTGCTTACTACTCCTCTGTCTATTGGAAACACATGACCACTTGCCCATGCCAAATGTTCACATGTATAGGGAGATAGGAAGAGAAAGCTGTAGGCCAACAGTTATTGAAGATGTATAGTCATCTTTAAACAGATGTCCCTGCAGCTATTGTCTGTGTATCTCTATGAGGAGTCCAAATACAGGAAGAGAGGGAAGAACAAGCAGGGCTCTGTTCAGGGTCCTAGCTTGTCAATCATCCTCATGTGTGAGCTTGTAGCATGTCACAGAGCCTCACCGCACAGAGCCCTGCTTGTCCCCCATCACTTCCTGTATTTGGACTCCTCATAGAGACACACAGGCAATAGCTGTTGGGACAAAAACATACATATTTTTTAACCAATGTATATTACAAATATACATATAATGGTATTATCTACACTATATAAAGTTTTTGTTGATGACAGGTACACTAAGTAATAAATTAAGAACCTAATATTTGGCATGAAAAATAGTACTACAAATACAGTACATTCAAAATATGCATATAAAGAGACTGAATAACCAATCTTTTAACATGTTTATGTCATATAAGACATCATCAAACAACATACATCCCATACACACAGAATCCCAGCTATCTCATCCTTGGTTTCTCCCTCTGGTTGTAGACGTTGCGGGGAGGATGGTGACACTCGTGGTTACACTGGTGCTCCCCTGTAGGTTTTGAGCTGTACAGGTATAAATGCCGTCATCCACAGCACGAGCTTCATCAATAGATAAAGTGCTTAGAGACTCCTGCAGTAACTGGCCTCCACGTCTTGTCTGGGAGGTGTGCTCTCGGACATAAGGAGGCCTGCCGATCTGTAGAGACACAGAACTGTCAGTCTATGGCTGTGCAAAGTGATTATTTCTGGCAATTTGTTATGAGATTTGCTGACCTTTACAATCATTCTACCTTACTTGTAGCTTTTGCAATACTCCAGTTTGTAGCATGTCTGGGGCGTGCTGGGAGTTGTAGTTATAAAACAGCCAGAAAGCCACAGGTTGAAGGTCATGGTTACAGAAGTAAATTCACCTTACAAGGTAAATATTCATTTCTACTTTACCTGTTGCCCAGGATATTCCCAGTTAAACTCCACATTAATTTCCAGTTCACCTAGAACAGTGCAGGTGACAACAAAATTCTCTCCTGCTCGTGCTGACCTCACTGATGCCTCGATAGTAGGTTTGGGGGGAGCTGATGGGTCTGCAAAAATACAAACATATTAAAATCAAAAACTTTTATTCCCAGTAACATTCCCTACTGTAAAACCCAATTTGTATACACATTACTATAGAGACAGTGACACATGTTAACATTGTCACTTTTTTGGTGCAACCTAACTCCCAGAGTATATGAACCTGTTTGGTGGCCCAAAGTGTCTCTATGGTTAGAGTCTCCTGGAAGAACATATGCATAACATCTAAGACTGGGGCTATTTGCAGCATAATACACCAATATGAATTACCAGGGTGGTCACAATGCTAAGAGTTAAAGAGGTATTCTGGGGAAAAAAAAAAATATATATATATATATATATATATATATATATATATATATATATATATATATCTGGGACTGGTGTAATTTTTTTTTTTTTTTTTTTAATGATACCTACCTAAACCGTTGCCCAGCTGCTCACTGCTTCTACTTGCGGTACAAAAACAATATCAGAGCAGGACCTGTTCCATCTCAGAAGCAGTCAGAAGCAAATAGCAGCAGTAGGTTAGTATCATTTTGTTTTTTATTTTTACAATAGCCCGGCCTATATATATATATATATATATATATATATATATATATATATATATATATATATATATATATAAAATGTTATATAATGTTAATCCAGAATGACCTCAGCAGAGTATTTCCCATTGCAGATGCACTGCAGTTAGAAGAACGAGCTTCCTGCTGCATCCTGGTAGCTTTGTGTGTCTGCTCGTAGCGGTGGATTTCCTACTGTGCATCTGCTATGAGAAGGCACTGTGTCTACAGTGGGAAATCCGCCTCTACCAGTGGACACATAGAGCTACCCAGCCGCAGCAGGGACCTTGTTCTTGTGATGGCCGTTGGCGCATCCACGGCATGAAATATGCTGCAGATGTGCTACTTTTGATCCTACCCTTAAAAATGCTGAAAGGATTGCTGAAACATGACTGTTCGAGAAACAAAGCAATACATGTCCATGGGTAGTGACTGGTACTGCAACCTAGCTTTCTTATGAGTAAATAGAGCTAAAAAGTTTTCCAAAATAGTGTAGCCCTTTTGAAATTTGAATGTGGCACTAAAAGCCTTCCTGAAGCCCCAGCTTCAGTTTCGGCTTAAAGGGGTTTTAGACTGATGGTCTATCCTCAGAAAAGGCCATCACTCGCTAATCGACACAGTCATGATGCCCGCATCACACAGTGAACAGTGCCAGATGCAGTTGGCTCAAGTGTAAAGCTGATCTGCGGGCATGATGGGTGTTTGCATCCCATCAGTGATTGATGGCCTATTCTGAGGATAGGTTATCAATCATATTAACACGGAAAACCACTATACATATATGGTAATAAAGGGGAAACTATTTGTCACAGGTTCATGTGCTTGGGGTTTTTCTGCACCCTAGGCAGTGCCTATTCCTCATTTTTTGCCATTGCATAGTGATGAGATACCTGGTGCCACCTAACCATGGGCAAAGATGCCACTCTGGACAACACATTACTACTAAAGCCAGTGATTAGGTGATATGGTCATTTGACCATCATTTTGCTATTAGTGTATTTGGATTACTGTTTTTAGTAGTTGGAAATGCCCCAATTTTACATAGTTTGCAAACTATAGAGATTGGTGGCTTATGGAAAGAGCACTCACAGTGCACATATATCAGCATATACTTGGTTGACATCTGTCGAAGGTTTCCGAGCTCTGCAATGCAGAACAGTGATCCTGCAAGAGATGGCTGTGATTGGTATATGACCATTCCCTTCTTCAGGTCATAAGCAATCTTCACCCCATCCACAGGGATCTCTTCTGGTGGAAACTCTCTATGAAGAGTGACTTTGGCTAGTGGGTTAGTGACCTGGCATGGAAGTAATGCTGGCTGTCGTGTTCGAAGCTGGACGACCACATAATAGTCCTCTGTCGGGACAAAGAGTTCCTGAGGATCTAAATGAAAAATTTAGAGAAACAAATAAAACCGATCAGCTAAAAAAAAAGACATAGTGGGGCATCATCTATCCATAGGTGATCCACCAAACACTCTATTAGGGCCTCATATATCTAAATCATGCCAGAAGAGTGTCCTTTTGGCATACAATTGGTTTGTATCCTCCTGCATAATTTTATTGTGCTATACTGAAAAGTGCGGTAGACTGTGCTTTCAGTGCCGAAGCATCCTGTAAACAATGTGCAGTACTCGTATTTATTTTATATGGAATCCTATAGCATTTCTTTATTATCACTTTGAAGTGAGCAGTCACTCAAGATGGTATCTAGACACGTCTGCCTTGCAGAACTGGGCTTCTAATGGTATAGCTGAAGGCTTGCAGAAATTGCAGTTGTTCCCGGGCCCTGGTGCCTAAGCGGAACCAAAGCTCCCTATGCCACACATTAACACACCCATATTATAAATGGCACATGGTAGCTGGGGGTCCTGCTACTTATTTTACATTGGCGTCTAGAAACTTTACATTACATCTCTGTTGGAATCTGAACAGGGAGGAATTCTACTTGGAGTTTGTATAATTTTTCCCTGACATCAACCATAGACATTCCCAATAAATTGTATAGAAAATGTATAAGCTCACCGGTGACAAACACAAAGGTCTTGCCAGTTTTCTCTTCTCCATCATGGCAGTCATGTCCAGTGCATTGGTAACCACCACAGCTGAACTCCCCTGTATCGGCTGCTGAAGCATTCACCAGGATCAGTTGACTGTAACGTCCAAAGTGTTTTATCCTAAAATATGGATGATTATATGATTACATTTGTGGTGGCCCAGTACGGGAGTTGTTACCCTGAACCCTTGCTGCCCTGTCAGGCAGCCTCCCTGCAGTGTCGCCTGACCCCCAACCCCCCCCCCCCCCCCCCCCATCTATACTTTTTTTTATATATAACTGTTTATTTATTGTTTTATCAATAAAAAATTTTAATACAGCAAAAAAGGAAGAAAAGGGAGAAAAACCCAGTAGAAGCAAGGGTAAAAAATAACATAAAAATCCCCTGCATCTATTCTAATGTAATTGTATATTATCCCCTATGCTATGTATATAAGAATGTTGTATCTTTAAGAAAGGTTGACATGTGATCACCAGTTGTCCTGTGATTGTTACCCAGGAGGTATCAGTGACATAAGGGTGAACAATGGGACCCCACCAGAGTCTCCCCCATAAAAGCCCTGGGAGGAGTCTCTTCTCTCAGTTCCTGAGTCTTTGCTGAGGTGCAGTAGAGACTAAGTGTGTGTCTGGAGTCATAGGAGCCTCAAGTCAAGTCTGCAGCTACAAGTCTACAAGTAAGCCAAAGTCACACCTTAGTGTGGCATGGAGTGTGATGCAGGGCAGATGGCATTTACCCCCTGTATTTGTGACGCCAGGGTGTGGTTTATCCTCAATACTACCCAAAGGTATACCGCTGGATCCTGGGCTAGGCACGGGGGCAAGCAGAGCCGGCATCAGGGGGTTACAAACCATACACCTGTATGGGGCCCTGATCCTCAGGAGGCCCGGACATCCCTGGACCTTTTTTTCTTTTTTTACTGGCTCGTCAATAAGTGACTGCGACTGTCACTCACTGACCGCTGGGTGCCCACAAAGACTATGACGGGCCTCATGGTCTGGGGGGCCTGCACATTTCTATTATCTATTTTTAGGGTGTGGGCCCCTTAAGAATCATGACAGGGTTGGACAGGCCAAGGGCTGATGGGAGTAGAGACGTCACGTGCCCCGTGCAGGCACACACGTCTATTCCAATCACCTGACCTGTCCCTGCCTACGTCCCCGTGCAATCTCCAGCAGCCTCCCCTGCAGTGACAGGAGCAGCAGTAGCCTCACGCGGTTGCACCGATCCCCGGCAGGGTAGGTAAACTTGCGTGGGGGGTGATAGGAGGTGCAGTGGGGGGTTATGGAGGTGATGAGAGGTGCAAGGGGGGGTTATTGGGTTGATAAGAGGTGCAGGGGGGTTATGGAGGAGATGAGAGGTGAAGGGGGGTGATGAGAGGTGTAGGGGGTTAAGGAGGAGATGAGAGGTGAGGGGGTTATGGGGTGATGAGAGGTGCAGGGGGGTTATGGGGGTGATAAGAGGTGCAGGGGGGTTATGGGGGTGATAAGAGGTGCAGGGGGGTTATGGGGGTGATAAGAGGTGCAGGGGGTTAAGGAGAAGATGAGAGGTGAGGGGGGGTTATGGGGTGATGAGAGGTGCAGGGGGGGTGATGGGGGTGATGAGAGGTGCAGGGGGGTTATGGAGGTGATGAGAGGTGCAGGGGGGGTTATAGTAGTGATGAGGAGAGGTTTGGCTGGGGTTTTGGGGGATGATGAGGAGTGATGAGGACACAGAGGATAAGAGGGGGTGTATGTGTATGTGATGTGTATGCAGTATTGTAGTATGTATGGCAGTATTATATTCAGGGGATACAGTGGATGGCAGTATTATATTCAGGGTACAGTGTGTGGCAGGATTATATTCAGGGTACAGTGTGTGGCAGGGTTATATTTAGTGGGTACAGTGTATAGCAGTATTATATTCAGGATACAGAGTTGGGCAGCATTACATTCAGGTTACAGTGTGTGGCAGGATTATATTCAGGGTACAGTGTATGGCAGGATTATATTCAGTGGATGCAGTGTGTGGCAGGATTATATTCAGTGGATACAGTGTACAGCAGTATTTAGGGTACAGCGTGGGGCAGTATTTTATTTAGGGTACACTTTCTGGCAAGGTTATAATGATTACTGTCTTCATGCAGAGGATGAGGATCTGCTGACAAAGTGAGGAGCCAATGATGTCTGGATGTCAGACTCTGCAGAGAAGATGGAGTTGGGGGAAGACCTGGTCTCTGGACCCGATAAAGAAGAAAAGAGAACAGAGAAGATATCACTCAGGTCAGAAGATGTCACTGATATCATTGTGTGTTCTCCTGACTGTCCCATCAGAGCTGTAGTCACTTGTAAGTTCTGCAGTGATGATGGGTAAAACTGTGTCCAATCTGTGTCTCTCCAGCTGTTACAAAACTACAACTCCCATTGCCAGAAGCTCTCCAGACATGATGGGAGTTTTAGCTTTCCAACAGCTGGAGAACCACTTCAACCGAGGTGATCGTGGGGGTCTCAGCAGTTGGACCCCTACAAAAAAAAATGGGCTGCTTATAATAAAATGCCCAGGCCCTGGGGGTGGGTGGGCAGGAGGGAGCGGTAGGGAGCCCTGAGGTAATTTTTTGCATTGGGGCCCTTTGGTTTCTAGCTACACCCCTGCTCATTGATACAGCATTGGGGGCAACGGTTAACAGCAGAAAGCGGCGTACAACAACTATATAGTGGCAAATTGTGCCCCGGCCCATATAGTTGTTGTAGGCCCCTCTTTGCTAATAGTTTTCCCCCCCATATAGTTGTAGGCCTCTCTGAGAGGGGCCCAGGCCTACCACAACTATGGGGGCAACTAATAACAGAGGGGCCTACCCAAACTATTTGGAGCCCCCTGTATAGTTTGGGTAGGCCCCTCTGTTAATAGTTGCTTCCTTTTAAAGGAGTAGTCTGGTGACTAGACTACTCCTGCTGACTTGACAGATGACTTTGACTTGACTGACTTGTGACTGACAATGCTGTGACTGTGGCTTACTTGTAGCTTGTGGCTGCAGACTTGACTTAAAGGGGTACTCCGCCCCTAGACATCTTATCCCCTATCCAAAGGATAGGGAATAAGATGTCAGATCGCCGCGGTCCCGCTGCTGGGGAGCCCGGGATCCCCGCTGCTACACCGCGCTATCATTACAGCACAGAGCGAGTTCGCTCTGCACGTAATGACGGGCAATACAGGGGATGGAGCAGCGTGACGTCATGCCTCTGCCCCTCGTGACATCACGGCCCGTCCTCTTAATGAAAGTCTATGGCAGGGGGCGTGACGACCGCCACGCCCCCTCCCATAGACTTGTATTGAAACGGGCGGGGCGTGACGTCACGAGGGGCGGAGCCGTGACGTAACGATGCTCCAGCCCCTATATTGCCCGTCATTACATGCAGAGCGAACTTGCTCTGTGCTGTAATGATAGCGCAGTGCCGCAGCGGGGATCCCAGGGCTCCCCAGCAGCAGGACCGCGGCGATCTGACATCTTATCCCCTATCCTTTGGATAGGGGATAAGATGTCTAGGGGCGGAGTACCCCTTTAAGGCCTCCTATGACTCCAGACACACTCCTAGACTCGACTGTGTTGGACCTCAGCAACAAGAGCTCTAAGCTCCAAGAGAGAGAGCAGAGGCTCCACCCAGGGCTTATATGGGGGAGACTCTGGTGGGGTCCCATTGGTCACCTGATCACTGATACCTCCTGGGTAACAATTACATGACAATTCACATGTTAAACAGTCTTAAAGTGACAACACTTTTTTCACACATTACACAGTATAATACATGGTAAACATATGTACATGGGGGGACAAGTGCAAGGGGGGCCCAGGGGGACACTGAAGGGAGGCTGCCTGACAGGGCAGCAAGGGTATGGGGTAACAACTCTCATACTGGGCTACCACATTGACTTGGCTGGAGACAGACTAGTCACTGTCATCTATTGTCAAGTCAACGTGGTCTGCACTAAATTGTCCAAAACCACTGCAAGTCCCAGCAAGCCCTTAAGGTCTCTGAAGTCACTGGTCAACTCTGTGGACCTGGCTACACAGTATAGACTGTACCATCTGTCACTCAGTAAAGCTACCGTTGTCCGTAACTTGGCATCGGAATAGTTATTACCCCCGTGCCTAGCCCAGGATCCAGCGGTATACCTTCAGGTGGTATTGAGGATAAACCCCACTCTGGTGTCACAAATACAAGGGGTTAATGCCATCTGCCCCTAGGGTAATTCCATCTGCCCTGCATCACACCCTCTACCACAAATTATTCATATGTCTATATGAAAGACCAAATGGCCTACAAGAGCAATATCTTTTTGTTGACAGAACATAGAAGTCATAGAGAATCTATGCTTTTGCTTATGAAGAGTAGTAAAATGTAATCATAAACAATGGGGTATTGCTTAGGCATGGCATGCCATACATTTAATGCAAAGGTGGTGTTGTGCTCATAGCGCCCAAAGGAGAGAGAACATCTATCTTACCAGACTTGCTGTTCATGGGGTTGCACCATTCCACTACTGAAAGTATCTACATTTGAGCATTATAACGCCACTGTTGTGCAATGGATTAAGTCAGCCTGATGTAATGAACGACACCATGTGGATTGTTGGGAGTGTGTCATTTACATGTGAACGAGATGGCACCAGAAGACAATCCAGCAGAGGGGGTGTAATGCTGTGCGCAATGTTTTGCTTGGAAACCTTGGATCCTGACA
Organism: Hyla sarda; assembly: GCF_029499605.1. NCBI lineage: Eukaryota > Metazoa > Chordata > Amphibia > Anura > Hylidae > Hyla > Hyla sarda. The sequence continues at coordinate 378,478,874 of NC_079192.1, read as the reverse complement.
TCATGTGGATGTTACTGTATCACGTTCCATCTATTGAACCATTGTGTAGATCAAATCCATCCATTCATGGCAAGAAAATCCCCCAGCCACACAGCAAAAAAGGTTCAGTAATGGTTAAAAGTGGTATTACGGCTTTATACATCTTATCCCTATCCAACGGACCCCTGCGATCAAACATCTTATCCCCTATCCTTTGGATAGGGGATAAGATGTATAAAGCCAGAACCAAGGTTTAAAGCGTTGACTTGACCGCCAAATGCCCCAGATCTCAGTTAAACTGAGCATCTGTGGGATGTGATGGAAAGACAAGACCAATCTATGGAGATAAGACATCACAAGTCACAGGAGTTAAAGGATCTGCTACTAACATCTTAGTACCAGATACCACTGGACTCCTCCAGAGGTCTTATGGGGTTCGGACCTTGATGTGTCAGAGCCGTTTTGAAAATGGAAGAGGAACTTACACAGTATTAGGAGAGCAGATGTGATGTTATGGCTGATCGGTTTATCGTGACCTTACTTTGCAGAAATAGCAATTGACAGAGGATGTGTGTTTAGAATTAGATGTTCCTGTCAGTCAAGGCCTTGCGCCATGAGGAACCAGTTTGTATTAAAGGGGCTATATCAAGTGTTAAGCAAAAATTTATATCCATATATAGCAGACAAAAAAATAGAAAAAAAATACAACTATAGTTACTTACCTAGCCCTTGTCCCCATCAGCTCCCATTCATCTCCATCCGGTCCCCCGATCTTCTGCTTTCATCCGGCTTTTCGAGAAGAGAGCACATTATAGGATGCAGGAAAAAGACAAAATATCAGGGGATCTGACAGACGTAACCAGGAGCTAGAGTGGGCCAGCAGGGGACCTGGGCTAAGAAAGTTTATTTTTTTTATTTTTTTCAGCAGGACATACATTTTTGCAAATGGCAGATAACCCCTGTAAACTTTGGGATTCTACCCATACATTGTAAACTGTTGATACCATATTTTGCTAACACTACTTACTTCAATCTTCCCTCATCATCCTCCTGTAAGTAATGAGGATAGTTCCAGCGTACGGAGGTGCCTTTACAGCGGAGATCCAAGGTCTGAGCAGCTTTTATAGTCAATGTGTCACTGACTGGTTGAAACCTTCCCGACTGTACAACCTGAGACAGAATGGACCCCGCTGTTTGGCCCTGGTGGGATGGTTTAGCCTTGGGCTGACGTTTGATGGGGTCCAGCTTGGGCTTTTTCGTTGTCGATTTAGTTGACATCCCAAGGGCTGCTTGCTTTGTTGCCTTTTTGTTTGTAGTCTTTTCTGGTTTTTGCTTGACATCACATTCAACTGGGAATGCATTCATGATAAAATATGTTAAACAACTGTCTATATAGTGCAAAACTGGTACTATTTTTACCAAATGTATCTGCTTATTAAAATTAAAAAAATACTGATATTTCTGGGTAGTTTTAAGGGTGTTATAAGGCAGACTGGGGGTAAGGTTTTGATTCAAATGCTGGTTTGTAACTCTCCCATGATCACTTGCAAAACTGCCCCCAGGCGATTAACACGTTTCCCCTCCTTCTTCTTAGGCAACTGGCTGCAGCAGTAGCCCTCCCCAATTGCTAGATCTACAATGGATGATTACATCCCCATCCAATGGATCTCACCAATGTTATCTTCATCTCTATCTATACGGCAAATCTATCTATATGTCAAAGAAAGAAAAGTGTCGCTGTCGGCTTCTGAGTGTGCAGACTATGGGTATGTTCCAATGGTGGAATGTCCGTGCAAAATTCCGCCATAATATTCTGCACAAACATTCCGCTAGAGCAGAGTCCCATAGATTTCAATCATTAGAGCGAGCGTGGAGAAGCGTTAGGCTGTGCGCTTCCCTCCCTGACTCGCTGTGATCTCCATTCAGTTGCAGGAGACGAGCTGCATTATGGTCGACATTTATCATTGTAGGTGTAAGTGAAACATTTTTCTACGCCTTTTTTTTTTTTTGGGTGCTGGTAATGTGTAGGAGCACCACATTTATTAAATGGTCCCAGAGCACTTGATACATTTTGTGCAGGTCACATTTTCTGAAATTTCTCTCTTCACATACTAAAAAGCTAAGCTAAGTCTGGGCTGGTGTCATTTTAGAGACTTTTCAGTGACTTTGCGCCTTTTCACAAAAAGGCACAGTTCATAAAACCCTTCCATATCATGTGTATTGCCAAAATCAGTGGATTGCAACTCAAAATCAGCAGAAATGTGTAAACCAAAAGTGCAAAAAAAGGCGCAAATAAACCCTGCTTGTGCCTTTTTTGCGCCTTTTCTAGACACAAAAAACTGTCTAAAGACCATGATAAATGTCGGACTATAAGTCTATAGAGCCCGTCTAGGGCAAGTGGACAAAGATTGCAGCAAACCAATAGAATCCTGCAGTCACATGCCTTTACCCTCTTATTCTAACAATAGGAGGTGGTCCGAACACTGAGGGGACATTTTCTATTGTGTTTTGTCGCCACAAAAACAGCATAAAGGGCGCAACTCTGGTCGCAGTGTGTTAATTCGCCTTTTTTGTATATATGCCCTTTTTAAAAAGATTACTGTGAAATCCAGCTGTGGATACTTGCCGAAGCAGTGGACAATATTATTTGTGCCTTTTGGCAAAAGAGTGCATAAAAAGGCGCATCGACCATAAACAAGGCACAAATTTATTCCATGTCGAGGCAACCTTTTCATTGTGGCTGGAGCCTGCGAAAGCTGAAGTAAAATTCAAAAGGTGCTATATTAATTAAGGCTGTGCACCTTTTATAGTAAATTTGGCGCAAGACAGCCAAAATAGGCACTATAAATTCAGTGAGGAAAAATGGCATCATACAGGCAACTTTGATAAATGTCCCTCATAGACCCCAACCAATCAAAACGTTTGCCATGTCTCTAACTTGTCAAAAGTTTTGCTAAATGATAGGGATGCTTAAGGGTGGAATTCTCTTAAATGGAATCATATCGGCTGTCTGAATAGTACACATGTGTTTGGTCTCCATATTGGTTCACTCCATGCCAAAGAGGCATAAGGCAGTGCTAGAAAATAATGGCAGCCACACAAAGTATCAGCACTTTTTACTTACACCCCTAGACATCTTATCACCTATCTAAAGAATAGGGATGTCTGATCGCTGGGGACCCCCGCGATCTCAGCTGCGGCACCCCAAACATATCTATGCACGAAGCAAACTTTGCTCAGTGCCGGATGACTGGCGATGCAGGGAGGAGGCTCGTGACGTCACGGCCATGGACTTGCATTGAGGGGGCATGGCAGTGACAAACCTCCATTAATGCACCCAACGCTCTAAAGAAACTGTGGGTGCAGCAGGGAGATCCCGGGGGTCCCCAGCAGCGGGACCCCTGCAATGAGACATCTAATCCCCTATCCTTTGAATAGGGGATAAGATGTCTAGGGGCGAAGTACCCCTTTAAAGGAAATCTGTCATCAATGTAGCCTGCACTAACCTGTCGGTACAGACTGATTAAAACAAGACACAGACCACGCTCCGTAGTGTGATAACGTTAAAACATAGGCAGGTAAGTGAAAGGTGGCACTTACACCATAATGCAACGCGTTTCACAGTGATGACTGCTTCATCAGGCATTGCTTCTCCAGTGGCTGTGTCCAGCGCCTCTTACTCCTGTCACAAATTTGGAGGAAGCTATATATCGTGGTACAGACTGATGACAACAATACTTACCTTGTACCATTCCGACCATAGCCGATAACTTATACCGGAATTTCGGTATAAGTTATTGGCTATCGGCCTGAAAGTTCACAGATTATCGGTATTGGCCCTAAAAAAATCAATATCAGTCAATCCCTACTATATCTATTCTGGCCATTTCTAAGTATAGGCTCATTTTGCCGAGAACAGGATGCCGATGTATACTGAGGCAGAGTGACTCAGTTCAGGCCAAATCCGCTATTTTAACAGGATTTATAAGTGTGGTCTGCTGCGTTGTCCAGTTGAAATAGTATATATGGCCTGAATGGAGTCAATAGGTGACTCCAGGCCATAAAAATGAACGGTACCCACTGCTCTTCACCAGTGTACGTTTGGCATTGCACTCTCAGCGGTATACCGACTGATACTTATCCCAAAGAGGCACAACACAGGATGATCCTAGCCTTTATGTTTAACCTATGCAACCTATGACAGTTCAGCTGCATCCTAACTTTTATGACCATCATATTGATCAGACCATTAAGAATGGAAAGAGTTACACAATTTAACCCATTTCAGCAAAAGTGTTGATCTAAATGGTCAAGGTAATAACATTTTTTTCTACACTGTGCACACAACGTCACTGGCCTGCAATACATACAGTACACTACTACTAGGATTCAAGGGAACGAATCTACAGTGATCCCTCAACTTACAATGGCCTCAACATACAATAGTTTCAACATACAATGGTCTTTTCTGGACCATTGTAAATTGAAACCAGACTCAACATACAATGCTATGGAATCTGTGAAACGTGTCAATGGCTGGAAGAACCGACCAATCAGAATGGATATTTCACTGGTAAAACCCCTGTATTACTGAAGCGCATGCACTGACTGGTGTCTGGTTTCGCCCCCAACAGTACAGGGAGGTATTACATGTTCTGTACTCTTTACCTCTGCCAGGGTTATCTGCTCCTTTGGACACCAGGTGAGGGCGGCTCCATTTTCGTTTTTTTAGGACATTGCGTTAGAGATGAGCGAACTTACAGTAAATTCGATTCGTCACGAACTTCTCGGCTCGGCAGTTAATGACTTTTCCTGCATAAATTAGTTCAGCTTTCAGGTGCTCCGGTGGGCTGGAAAAGGTGGATACAGTCCTAGGAGACTCTTTCCTAGGACTGTATCCACCTTTTCCAGCCCACCGGAGCACCTGAAGGCTGAACTAATTTACGCAGGAAAAGTCATCAACTGCCGAGGCGAGAAGTTCGTGACGAAACGAATTTACTGTAAGTTCACTCATCTCTACATTGTGTGTTCTGTACAGACCCTGAAGAAGCTTCTTTCCTCTACATAGACCAGTGTTTCCCAAAGAGGGTGCCTCCAGCTGTTGCAAAACTACAACTCCCAGCATGCCAGGACAGCCGAAGGCTGTCCTGGCATGCTGTGAGTTGTAGTTTTGCAACAGCTGGAGGCACCCTCTTTGGGAAACACTGAAATAGACAGTGATTTACAGCTCCCAGCAGATCTTTATTACTTTTATATGTAAGGATTTGCTTTATCTATATTAGTTATCTACTTATTTTTCTTTGATCCTCACTTTTTCCTATTTTTGGATGGCATTTTGGTGGCTTCAGAACCAATTACCAGGTTCCCATAGAGTTATGGTCTTAACATACAATGGTTTCAACATACAATGGTCGTCCTGGAACCAATTAATATTGTAACTTGAGGGACCACTGTACTATATAGGCCCAGATTTATCAAACTGTGTGAGAGAAAAAGTGGAGAGATTTTCCCCCCAGCAGCCAATCACAGCTCAGCTTTCACTTTACCTCAGCTCGTTAGCTGAGCTGTGATTGGTTGCTGTGGAAAAATCACTCCACTTTTTCTCTCACACAGTTTGATAAATCTGGGCCTATGTCTTTCCGGGTAGCACGGGAAAATATTGTTATAAATTTGTGCCCATGCCTACAGTAATCCTTTTATATAAAGCGATATTGGATGTGCACAGCGCTAAGGTATCGATGAGATCAGGAATAGTGGGACCAGACAGAACTTACCTAGAAGTAATAGGCTGGGTAGTAGGATCAGCAGCAGTTTATAATCCATGACTAGTCCTCCAAATTCCTCTCAGGAGTGAGAATATGCGAACAGGACGGCTCTGGAGGGTCACGGGATTCCTCACTGCTCTCCTGCCAGGAGGAGGGGAGGTGCACACAGGGGACGTTGGGGAGGAATGAAGAGGTGGGATTGTATGGAAGGATACATTTGGAGTTCAGGTTACTTCAATAACTTGCTGGAAGGAATTCTTGAAGTCCAGAAAGAGTCTACATGTAGCTGAAGGGAGAGTGTAAAACCGTTTTGACAGAGTCCTGTTACATTGTGGGGCTCCTGTGTGCACATAGGAATGGACACAAAGACCCAGATTTACTATGGCTGCTCTGCCAAAATATTGGCTCCATCTGCCCCTGAGCTATGGGCATTTTTTTGTAATAGTAAAATGCACCATGCCCCGTAACGGGGGTGTAGGTTATTGGAAAGAGGAGGCGGCTTAAAGCGGTACTCCGATGGAAATGTTTTTTTTGTTAAATCAACTGGTGCCAGAAAGTTAAACATATTTGTAAATGACTTCTATTAAAAAAAAAAATCTTACTCCTTCCAGTACTTATTAGCTGCTGAATACTACAGAGGAAATTCTTTTCTTTTTGGAACAAAGTGCTCTCTGCTAGTATCATGAGCACAGTGCTCTCTTGCTGACATCTCTGTCCATTTTAGGAACTGACCAGAGCAGCATATATGTTTTCTATGGGGATTTTCTCCTACTCTGGACAGTTCTCAAAATGGACAGAGATGTCAGCAGAGAGCACCGGGCTCGTGATTCAGCGGAGAGCTCTGTGTTCCAAAAAGAAAAGAATTTCCTCTGAAGTATTTCAGCAGCTAATAAGTACTGGAAGGAGTAAGATTTTTTTTAATAGAAGTAATTTACAAATCTGTTTAACTTTCTGGCACCAGTTGATTAAAGAAAAACAGAAAACGTTTTCCACCGGAGTACCCCTTTAAATGCAAAATGATGCAGAAAATGCACTGAAATTGTGGTGTAAATAAAAGAGGTACTCCAATGGAAAAAAAAAAATATTCTAATCAATTGGTTCCAGAAAGTTAAACAAACAGATTTGTAAATTACTTCTATTAAAAATCTTAATCCTTACAGTACTTATCTACTGTATACTACAGAGGAAGTTGTACTTCTTTCTGGAGTTCTTATCTGTCTGACCACAGTGCTCTCTGCTGACACCTCTGTCCATGTCAGGAACTGTCCAGAGTACAAGCAAATCCTAATAGCAAACCTCTCCTGCTCTGGACAGTTCCTGAAATGGACAGAGGTGTCAGCAGAGAGCACTGTGGTCAGACTGGAAAGAACTCCAGAAAGAAATACAACTTCCTCTGGAGCATACAGCAGCTGATAAGTACTGGAAGGATTAAGATTAATTAGAAGTAATTTACAAATCTGTTTAAATTTCTAGCACCAGTTGATTTGAAAAAAAATTTGTTTTTCTCCGGAGTACCCCTTTAAGCCACCTGATAAATTGGCCAAACTTAGACTAGACAGTCTACAGATGCACCAGATTCATCAGTCATACCTTAAAGGGGAACTCCAGTGGAAAAAATATTTTAAAAATCAACTGGTGCAAGAAAGTTAAACTTATATTTAAAAATCTTAATCCTTCTAGTACGTATCTGATAAAAAGCATGTCATTTTTAGGTTAGCATGTCATTTTCAGGTTATTAAGTACATGCCACGTGCTCACCAGTTGTCAAAGGATATCATGTCTATAGACAGACAACATGACACACTATATACCAATGATGGTGAACCTGTGGCACGCCGAGCCCCCTCTGTAGGCACGCGGCCACAGGCCCCCCGTCACATTCTGGACATCCCTTTGTCCCGAAAGGTCATTTCGGGACACAAGGATGTCCTGGTTACCTCTCTGCGGCCCCGCGTTCGCTTTAAAAACACAGGGACCGCCGGGAGGTAGAGCGCGCAGGGATGTCACGTCACTGATGTCCCGTGCGTGCGCCCGTAAAGCAGAGCGGAGCATCGGGGAGGACAAAGGATGACGCGCGCATGGTAAGTGACCAGCGGGACATCATCTTCGGTGTTCCGACACAGACATACAGCCTCCAGCCATACACTGTATATGGCTGTAGGCTGTATGTCTGGGGGGGGGGGGGGGGGGACACTGCCTGCCTAATGTGGGGTAAATTTTATACTGCCAACCTCGTGGGGAGGGGGGGGGGACGTTTTATACTGCCAACCTTATGGGGGGGGGGATTTTATACTGCCAACCTTGTGGGGGGGGGGGGGGGGAATTTATGCTGCCAACCTTGTGGATAAACACGCCCACACGAGCGGATCTCCAGCACGTATTACGCTGCAGAACCGCCGCTGACGGACCGCTGTATGCTGCCTTCACAGGTGCCTGCTCGGAGTGGTAATATGCCGCTATGAGCAGACACACTGCGATGTGAAATTTTCCTCACGCATGCGCAGTATACTCGCACGTGGCGGCAGCTCTCTGCCTAGCTCATAGAGCAGGGGGAGCGGCCGCGATGTGTGCGAGTACACCGTGCATGCGCAGCGACTCGCACATCGCTTCAGTGTGTCTGCTTGTAGCGGCCGCGCCGAGCAGGCACCTGTAAAGGCAGCATACAGTGGTCCTTCAGCGTCACATCCACTCGTGATCCGCTCGTGTGGACGTACCCTTAGGCTACGTTCACACGTTTTGCTGCAGATTTTCGGTTGCAGATTGACCTAGACAATTAGAAACTCTGCAGCAGAAAAACTACAGCAGAATATGCATGTGTGAACTTAGTGCTTTTATAGGAGAATAATGTGCACTATGGCATGCAACGGGCATAGGACAATTGTTTGTCTCCTCTACATGAACCTCTTAGAACATCCTCCATATGGATCCACATGTAAACAGAAGCACTGTATGGGTACAATAGCAGGCTGTTATATACAACACAGATCCATAATAAGGCCATGTTCACACATCTTCATGAAATGTAGGCCGTATTATTAAAGTGGTTATCCAGCACTAGAAAAAAAAACACAGAGCTAAAAAGGTAGGTTCACACTACTTTACTGCTCCTGCTCCTGCTGAAAACAGGAGCACTGGACCCCATTGATTTCTATGGCGAACACCTAGTGACTCTGTTCAGGACATATGCGCTATTTTCAATGGACTCAAAAATTGTGGGCTGCTGCGCTTTTGAAATAGCGCAAATGTCCTGAACAGAGTCACTAGGTAATGCTTTAAAGGGGTACTCCGGCCCCAAGACATCTTATCCCCTATCCAAAGGATAGAGGATAAGATGTCTGATTGCAGGGGTCCCACTGCTGGGGACCCCCGCAATCTAGCATGCAGCACCCACCCTGTAAGCACTGCTGGAAGCTCTCAGCGCTATGCCTCCCGACCACGGGGACGGAGTATAGTGACGTACGACTCCGCCCCCATGTGATGTCACGCCCCGCCCCCTCAATGCAAGTCTATGGGAGGGGCGTCACGCCCCCTCCCATAGACTTGCATTGAGGGGGCAGGGCGTGACGTCACACGGGGGCAGAGTCATGACGTCACTATACTCCATCCCCGTGGTCGGGAGGCATAACGCTGAGAGCTTCCAGCAGTGCTTACAGGTGGGTGCTGCATGCTAGATTGCAGGGGTCCCCAGCGGCGGGACCCCCGTGATCAGACATCCTTTGGATAGGGGATAAGATGTCTTGGGGCCGGAGTACCCCTTTAAGGCCATAGAAGTCAATGCGGTCTGCTTCTCCCATTAACAGTATATGGCAGCAGCCTGTTTTCAGCAGGATGCTGCCAGGTACCACTACCGGGACTAGTAAACTAGTGTGAAACTACCCCAATTTCTTCAAAAAACAGCACCACACCTGTCTGCAGGTTGTGAGGGGGTAATACAAATTGGCTCAATTCACTTCAATGGAACTGTGCTGCAAAACCATACCTAATCTGCAGTCAAATGGGCTACAAATTGCAGTTTTTTTAAACCTTTTTCTAATGCTTTAGAACAGCTTCAAAGTGTTACGGTCACTTAGTAAGTTTTGACACATTGCAGACAGGTCAAAAGTTATTAATGCAATTAATAGTTAGTTAAAGCCGGGTGAGGAGAGTAGCAGTGGGCTTTACCCCTCCCAGTCTGAATAGTTACAGGTGACGACTCCATTATAATCTATGGAGCCAGTTTCCTGAATTGAGCGTCTGAAGCGCAATTCACCCGGCTATAACATGTGCGACATGTCAAAAGTTAGTTTAAATAACAGTAACACTTTAATGGTGTACCTACAAGAGAGACAGACTATGCAAATGCTTGGCCCGTGTATGACAATAAATCACAGCATTGGAGCCCAGCTGCCACTAGGGGGAGTTCACTACATTGATATTTTTACAACTTTCTTTGAGTTCAATAGTAGCTTTACTGTATAAATTAAGGTTTCCCAACCAGGGTGCCTCCAGCTGTTGCAAAACTACAACTCCCATGCATGCTGAGAGTTGTAGTTTTGCAACAGCTGGAGGCACCCTAGTTGGGAAACACTGGTATAAATCAGTATGCATAGAGCTTCCCCTAGTGGTGGCTGCAGGCAGAGCATTGACTGGGAAAAAGGGAAGCACTGGATTTGGAGCTGTATAGAGGAGAGGCAAGCCCGGATTACATAGTAGGGGCACAAGGGGCATATGCCTAAGGCTTCCACTACCTTGAGGAGCTATTGAAGGGGCCTCCAACAAATCTACCTACTAGTCAAGAATTTTCTACTTACACTCCTGGAATTATCAACATATATATATATATATATATATATATATATATATTCTCACCTCTGGGAAATAGGGGTTATTTTACTGTATAAGTGATTAGAAATCATATCCTATAAACATTGGATGGAGAGTTAGCCATATATGCTTGTGGCTCAGACTTTTAAAGTCTAAGGGGGTCTCTGGCTTAGTCTGTCTCCATAACTTTGCAGTTTGTTAACCTAACCCAAGTGTATTACGGCTCTAATGGTTCTTTAAAGACAATCTGACAGCAGGGTCTCCCAAACTAACCTGAATATACAGGTAGATAATATGAGTGACCATCTAAATCAGGGGTGTTCAACTACTTTTATTAAGGGTCCGCTTATCTAGGTCTAGCATCACGTGAAGATGTAACTCTACAGTTCCCAGTATTACCTGAATACTGCCACACACTGTGCCCCTGAAAATTATACTGCCGCACACCGGGCCCTTGAATATTCTACTGCCGCACACTGGGCCCCTGAATATTATACTGCCACACACTGGGCCCCTGAATATTCTACTCTGCCGCACACTGTGCCCCTGAACATTATACTGCCGCACACTGGGCCCCTGAACATTATACTGCCGCACACTGGGCCCCTGAATATTATACCGCAGCACACTGGGCCCCTGAATATTATACCGCCACACACTGTGCCCCTGAATATTACACCGCCACACACTGTGCCCCTGAATATTATACCGCCACACACTGTGCCCCTGAATATTATACTGCCACACACTGTGCCCCTAATTATACTGCTTCACAATGTGACCGAGTATTATACAGTGGCACATCGTGCCCCTAGTTATAGTACAGTAATTTCACACACTATGCCCCCTAAATATGCCCTTAACTCAATAACTGTGCCCCGACCCGAACCACCCCCCCCCCCACCCGCCACAAAAAAAAAAAAAGTTATATTATATATATCTAACTATATATCTAGCAGACAGCGGCACACAGGTGGCTATCGTTTTGCTAACTATATATCTAGATATATATCTATATTACACAGGGTTCCAGTGCTCAGGTGCACATTTATATAACTATAAGTTGGGCGTTGCCTGATTCCATACATATGTCTGTGTAGGCAGTTTTAAGACAATACATTCCCATAAATCTTTGTACATATCAAATCCTTAAAGCATTCTATAGTCTCTTTTTTGTGTAACTATGTTCCAAGACTAGGAAATCCAGACTTTATTTCCCCAATGGGGACAACAAAAACAACAAGTAAAACAGAGCAGAAATTTATCGAGTTTAATGTGCGTTGTGTTCTTCATCCTTGGCTTGGTTACTGTATAACACGATGGCCGATTCGGAGTAGTGAAGGGGGGTGATATGCTAGTTCAGTCATGGACACCATTCACAAAAACTGGGTTTATTGATTTAATAATTAAAAGTAATAAATAAAATCCGACGTCTGGTTCTGTCCAGATCAGGACTCCGATCCAGACACTTCCGCTCCTCGATATAAAACAATGCTTAAACGATTTGTCCATCATTATAAATGGTCCTTGGTCTAAGTTACCAAAACTGCCACGTCCTGCGAGGATATAGACAGTGAGAATGGCCGGGATCCATCTCCACTTACCGCCCGGTACACACGCTGCTCTTTATCATGCTGAAGCTGCTCCCGGAGCTGTATTTCCTTTTCTAGGGCAGCTTTGGTGCTCAGTAACTCCTCAGTCAAACACCTACAACATAATGGAGGCAGCAGGATCAATGTATAGCCTATTGTGCTTGAACTTCCAATAATCATGCATCCATTATACCAGATCATTTTGACATGGTATTTAGTATTTTTAATGGGAAGATTTTTACCTCTCTCTGTGTTTTGGACTACTAATACAATACACTGACCTAAATACTGCCACACAAAAGTGGGCAGAGTCCAATGATAAGCCAGCACAGAACTGTGGAATTTTACTAAATCATTGCATCAAGAGATATTGGGAATAAAAAACACAACCCTTGTCATTAGTTTAACAGTAGTTCAAGAAATCCAAGTGCTCCATAGTTGTGGCTGCAGTAAGCGTTGGATTTATCCTGTACTAGCCAAAAGTTTTGAGACTGGATTTTTACAAAGTCTTTTTAGTCAGATGTTTTTATGGTTACTGAAGTACAATTCTAAGAATTTTAGACGTTGTTAAAAACTTATTGACAAATACATTAAATTTATGCAAAGACTACATTAAAGTGTACCTGTCGTCAACAAAAACTTTTTATATAATGTAGATAATACCATTATATGTATATTTGTAATATACATTGGTTAAAAAATTTGTATATTTTTGTCCCTGCAGCTATTGCCTGTGTGTCTCTATTAAGGAGTCCAAATACAGGAAGTGATGGTGGACAAGCAGGGCTCTGTGCAGTGAGGCTCTATAACATACTATGGGCTCACACATGAAGATGATTGACAAGCCAGCAGCCTGCACAGAGTCCTGCCCTCACTTCCTGTATTTGGACTCCTCATAGAGACACACATACAATAGCTGCAGGGACAGCATTTTTTAACCAAAAAATATACATAATTTTAACCAATGCATATTACAAATATACATATAATAGTATTATCTACAGGATATAAAAAAGTTTATTTTTACAAATATTTAAAGAATTGACCCTTCTTTTTCAAGACTTCTGCCATTCACCCTGGCATGGATATCAGCGTCTGGACCAAATCCTGACTGATGGCAACAAATTATTTTCTATTTAGTACTGGGAGTTTATCCCAGGGCTGTGGAGTAGATAGATAAACGTTCAGACTCCGCAGTTTTTTTGTACTTCCGACTCTGACTCCTCTGTATTAATATGCAAATGTATTTATAAACACTTACAGTTGAATCTAAGAAGCTGTTCCACCAAGTTCTTCTAAGCTCTTCTAGCAGAGAGAGGTAGTTGGGCAGAAGCTGCTGCCTTCTTTTTGTGTGCTGATCTGCGGCTGAACATAGGGCAGTGGGAGGATCCAGGAAGGGGCATTTATTATAAAACATGATTTCCCTAGTAGAATCCCATAGTCATGTTTAAAGTTTAAGCTAACAATCAGAGTTTACAAGTTTTTATAGCCTTAGCTGAATGGCAGCAGTTTTTCCAATGGTTTACAGCTTCAGTCTTGAACTATTGACCCTCCATTCCCTTCACTTATACAAGTGTCTCTAGTCCTGCAAAAAATCATATTTACTTAATCGCTTATCAGTGAGAGGCTAGGTTACCCATGGGTTCCCTGTAACAGAAGAACACAACACTTATATACAAGTATAAGTATTGCCGCTCCTAATGCGCATTGTGTGCCATATAGTGAAGCACATGAAAAGCATGCTTCTTTGCGGTCACTTAATGTATTTGTTTTGCAGTTACGTGAGGCACTGCATGCATTGGTCTTTATTCTTACAGTAGAGAAGTCATTAATTAGAACTTTTTGTGAATTGGGACATTTAAACTTGCTTTTTTTTTTATTCCAATCTAAATTTAGTAGGAATCAGAGTCGGTGCATTGTTTGCCGACTCAGACTCCACAACACTGGTTTATCCCCATTACAGTGGTTTGTTTGTCCATCTGCTTTTAAGGATTGACCACAGATTCTTATTGAGATTTAGATCTGGGAACTTTTCTGGCCATGGACCCAAAATGTCAATGTTTAGCATCACTCTTCCCTTGTGACATGGTCTCCATCATGCTGGAAAAAAACATTGTTCATCACCAAATAGCTTCAGAATTGTTGGGAGAAGTTTCTTTTTGAGGATAATGAAAAGATAAAAAGGAGGAGGTTACCATTCTCAAGCTAGATGCTGTGTGTGAGGAATGCAAGAAATAATGATAAATGCTGAGAGAAATATTGATAATAGATTGTATTTAATATATATGGTGAATTATACTCACCGATAATTGTATTTCCTGGAAGTCTCCATGAAAGCACCCGGAGATTGCACCTGCCTAATTGGGACAGGAAAAACACTGAGTTTAAAACCCCACCCCTTCCTCTCCATTCCCAGTGTATTATAAAGAACACCGAGTAGAAAGGAAAAGTGATCACCAAATGACCAAACAGAAAGAAAACCAAAGGGTGGGTATTATGGGTGCTGTCATGGAGACTTCCAGGAAATACAATTATCGGTGAGTATAATTTACCATTTCCCAAGTCGTCTCCATGACAGCACCTGGAGATAATACCAAAGAATAGTATTTAGGGAGGGACCACAGCACTCAAGACCTTGCGTCCGAACGCCATGTCCTGATTAGAAAGAACATCTAATCTATAATGTCTGGAAAACGTATGTACATTTTTCCAAGTGGCTGCGCGACAAATCTGCTCCACAGAAGCAGATGCTCTCTCTGCCCATGAAGAAGAGACTGCACGGGTAGAATGAGCCTTTAATTCAAGAGGGGGACTTTTTCCCTTTGCCGAATAGGCGTCTGAGATGGCCATACGGATCCATCTCGCAATAGAACTCTTGGAAGCCTTTTTCCCCTTGTTAGGACCTGCAAACTGGAGAAAAAGGTTTTTATCTTTCCTCCAGGGACAGGAGGATTCAACATATTGTAACACTGCTCTCCTTACATCTAAACAGCTGAATGATCTTTCTTGATCATTCTTAGGGGCTGAGCAGAAGGAAGGAATAACAATATCCTGGGATCTATGAAAAGATGAAGATACTTTTGGTACAAAATTAGGGTCTAATTTGAGAATGATTCTATCATCTCTGACTATAAAAAAAAAAGGCTGTAAAGTAGAGAGAGCTTGAATCTCACTGACTCTACGTGCAGATGTTATTGCTACCAAAAATACATTTTTTAAGGTGAGTAATTTGATAGAGATGGACTCTATTGGCTCAAAGGGAGCTTCAGTAAGGGCCTCAAGGACTATGTTTAGATTCCACGGAGGGTAGAGGTTTGTAATCCTGGGCCTAAGTTTCTCAGATGCTTTAATAAATCTAGACATCCAACAATCATCTCCCAATTTCATTTGGAAAAGAGCACTGAGGGCTGAAACCTGCACTTTTAAAGTGTTTGGGGAAAGACCCAAGTCAAAACCATCTTGCAGAAAATTAAGTATCTGAGGAATGTTAGGGGATTCAAGTGAAAAAGAAGACCCACACCAGAAAAAAAAAAATGTTTCCAAACCTTAGAATAGCTCTTACAGGTGGAAGACTTGCGGCTTGCTAGTAGGGTGTTAATTACTCTTTCAGAGAAACCCTTTCTAGTAGGAGCTTTTCAGTTTCCAGGCCGCTAAGCTGAGGGTATGAACCTGACTGTGCTGAACTGGACCCTGGGTTAGTAGATCTGGACGAGGAGGAAACCGTATTGGATTTTCCACACTCATGGATTTTAGAAGAGGAAACCAACTTCTTTTGGGCCAAAAGGGGGTGATGAGTATTAACGTGCAAGAGTGGATCATCAGCTTGTGTAGTACTCTGGGGATTAGGACTACTGGAGGGAAGGCAAATCCCAGGCTGAAAGACCATTCCTGAACTAGAGCCTCCACTGCCACTGGAGAGTCTCTGGGATTCAGGGAGAAGAATTTGCTCACTTTGCGATTTTTCCTGGAGGCAAACTGGGGTATCTGGGGTAGACCCCAGGCGTTGACTATTGATGAAAATGCCCAGTCTGCTAGCGTCTATTCCCCCGGATCTATAAAGTGTCGACTTAGAAAGTCTGCTCTGATGTTCCATATCCCCCTGAGATGGACTGCTGAGATGGAAAGTAAATTCTGTTCTGCCCAACAGAATATTTGACCTGAAATTGATTGTAGGGCTGAGTGGCGAGGCCCCCCCTGATGACGAATGAACGCCACTACGGTTGTATTGTCTGAGTAAATGAGGACGTGTTTGTTTTTGAAATAAAGTTCCAAGTCCTGTAGAGCCATCCAGATGGCTAAAAACTCTTTCAGATTTCCTGACTTGTTCGTTAGAGCGGGACTCCATTTCCCCTGTATTAAAAGCTTTTCTGAGTGGGCTCCCCAACCTAGAGCGCTGGTATCCCTGGTAATGATCCTGGGGTCTGTTTGATGCCAGTGTACACCCCTTACCAGATTCTGGAGGGAAAGCCACTATCTTAGCTGCGTCTTTAACTCTGATGCAAGAGGAAACTTTTTGTCTAAGGAGGTTTGCTTTTTGTCCCATACCCCTAGAATCCATTTCTGGAGGGGTCTGGAGTGGTACTGAGCCCAAGCCACCGCCGGGATTGAAAATGTTAACAATCCTAGGACCGACATGGCAAATCTTAGGGTACAACTTTTTAGAGTGAGAAGTTGATGCATCTGATCCTGTATCTTTTGGATCTTCCCTCCTGGAAGAGAGGATTGTTGGGCTACTGAATCCAAGAGGATTCCTAAAAAGACCTTCCTGCAACTTGGTAGCAAGTCGGATTTGTCTAGGTTCAAGATCCAGCCGAGATCTTGGAGGATCAGAGACGTTCTTTTTATATGTTCTTTTAGGTAAAGAACAGAGTCCGCCACAATCAATATGTCGTCCAAATAAGGTATTACCAGAATTTTCTCCTTTCTGAGAACTGCCACCACCTCCGCTATCACTTTTGTGAAAATGCGGGGGGCCGAGGAGAGCCCGAAGGGCAGAGAAACAAATTGAAAATGGCGGATTCTTCCGTCCCATTGGACGGTGAATCTTAGAAAGGGTTGCGAGTCTATGTGGATAGGGAGGTGGTAATACGCGTCCCTGAGATCTATTGTGGCCATGACTGCACTGTCTTTTATGAGATGAATGCTGACCTCATGGTCTCCACCCTGAATTTCCTGTATGTAACTAATCTGTTTAAGGGTTTCAGATTGATTATAGTCCTGAATTTCCCATGTGGCTTCTTGATTAGAAACAGATGGGAATAATGACCTGAACCTCTCTGGTTTCTTGGGACCTCTATGACCGCCCCTAAACTCAATAGATTCTGGACCCCCTGAATGATTAGGGCTAGGGAACCTGGGGATTTGGTTACCACAAACCTTGGGTGAGGGGGAGAAAAAAACTCTACCCTGTAACCCTCTTGGATTATGTTTACTATCCAAGGGTTGGGAATCATTGATTCCCAAATGTGGGCGAAGGATGACAATCTCGCCCCTACCGGAATGGCGTCATTGTTTACCTCCACCAGCGCTAGACTGGTTGGGGTTAAACAAGAAGCCTCTCCCTCTACCTCCTTTTCCATAGGACCAACGGCCTGTTTTGCCCTTACCTCTATAGGGCTGATTAGTTTGAGAAAAGAGGCGAAAGGGGGTCTTTTTTGGTTGAGTTTTCTCTTCGGGAAAACCTTTTTTATTGTCCGAGGCTTTAGCCAGGATATTATCTAAGTCAGCTCCAAAAACAAATTGCCCATAAAATGGAAGGACGGCTAATTTGTTTTTGGAGGTAACATCTCCTGTCCAGGATTTTAACCAGAGGACCCTTCTTGCAACATTGGACAGTACGGCAGTGCGGGCAGATAATCTGACCGATTCTGCAGATGCATCTGCAAGAAAATTGGTAGCCATCTTAAGTATAGGGAGACTTGCAATTATAGTAGGGGTATCGCCCTGTAAGTGTAGCTGAAGTTGGTCAATCCACACACCCAAGGTTCTAGCTACACAAGTGGAAGTTACATTAGGTCTTAGCAATGTAGCTGCTGCCTCCCAAGACTTTTTTTTAAGAGACTCTCTGTTTTTCAGTCCATTGGATCCTTTAACTGAGAGGAGTCTTCAAATGGTAAGGAGGTATTTTTGGCCACCTTGGCTATGGGAGCATCGACTTTTGGAATAGTGTCCCAGTTAGTTGAGTCAGTTTCAGCAAAGGGATAATGTCTCTTTATGCCCTTAGGCATAAAGGACCCTATTATCTGGTCCAACCCATTTATCATTAATGATCTTATAAATGCTCGGATGAACAGGGAAGGAGGGAGTTTTACGGTCGTCTAGACCTCCGAATAACTCATCCTGAATGGTTTTAACCTCTTGTGCCTCCTCAAGGTTAAGGGTGGCTCTAACCGCTTTAATAAGTTCCTCAATGTCCTCCGGATTTAACAAAAATTTTTTAAAACCCGTATCCTCTTCTTGTGGGCTGTCTACACATTCACCCTCCTCTATATCCTGATGAGACGTATTATCATCAGAGTCGGAGAACAACATTTTAGTTTTTGATTGGATCCTTTGAGATCCAGATGGGACCGCATGACTTGAAGAAGAGGATTTAGAAGCCTGGATCTCAGACTGAATCATAGATCTAATATCTTTCATAATATCAGGAGTTTCCTCCGAGACTAAATTGGCAAGACATTTTCTACATAACGTTTTTTTGGAAGACACCTGAGGTTCCTTATTACAGATTACACATTTTCTAATTTTAGATTTAGTTTTTTTACAGAAATCAAAGCAGTATCCTTTTCTCCCTAAAATATAAAAGGGAGGAAAGGATCAGACAGTAGTTCTGAAGATAGGCCAGGGTATAACCCCATAGGCCCTCATTACTCACGGTTACTTGGATCTGCACGGGCTCAACCTCAGTGGCCTTGACCGGTGTAGACATCATGGAAACTGTAGCAGCAGAAATGGCTTCAGCTGTGACAGATAGCTCCTTCAAGGGAACAGGCATATAGGCTTGAAAGCCATCATGATAAAATGCCTAATAAAGAACCAGCGTCAGGAGCACTTACAAGATAACCTGCGGCGGGTAATAGGGCGTAGGATGTAGTAACTGAAATGCGGTCACTGGTCTCTGCGGCGTCAGCTGCTGTGGTAGCGGAGTAATCCTATAGAGCTTACTCCTCTGGAGTAAGCGTCCTTCTGTTATTTCCTGCGTCCTATATTCGTGGGGATTTTTTAAATCCTCGCCTGTTTCCCGGCCAGGTGTGACGTCAGACACCTAAACACGAGGCCGGAAACGCACTCCAGAGGACTCCTCCGTCACCGGAAGTGACGCTTACCATAGAGCCCTCTGGTTTTGCGATGCCGCCGCTCACCGCAGGACCTGAGGACCGCAATCCGGTCCCTATCGCGTCTCCCCTGCATAAGCCCGCCTGGGTGCCGCAAGGGGAGACAAGAACAATTAGAAGAATTAACTTCGTTCCGGACGGGAACCGCCGGCGTATAGAGGTATTTCCCCTATTTCTGCAGAAGAGTGCTCTCCTGCACTCTCAGAGATTCCTTCCCTACTTGGGACAGGAAAAACACTGGGAAAGGAGAGGAAGGGGTGGGGTTTTAAACTCAGTGTTTTTCCTGTCCCAATTAGGCAGGTGCAATCTCCGGGTGCTGTCATGGAGACGACTTGGGAAATTATATATAATCTGAATAGACAAGAAAGACAGGCCAGGCACAGCGTCTCTTTCGGAATCAACCTAACAGGCAGGTGCTCAAACAGTCCCGTAGCTCAGTGGGGTGCAAGGCGTGGCACAACAGACAACTTGTATAAGAAATCAAGTGGAGAAGAAAAACGCTGCAACTCACCACCTTCGAGCCCCGATGTCGATTCACTGCAAGTTGTACCTGTACTGATGATGTGACGAAAATTAAAGGAAAGCTCGAAGGTGGCGAGTTGCAGCGTTTTTCTTCTCCACTTGATTTCTCATTATATATATATATATATATATATATATATATATATATATATATATATACACACACACATATATATATATATATATATATATACACACATACATACATATATATATATACATATATATATATATATATATATATATATATATATATATATATATATATATATATATACATATATATATATATATACATATACACACACACACACATTTGTGCTATGTGTGTTGTGTCTGCAGGGCCCATGCAGACCATCCACAAAACACTAAAAAAGGTTTTACTTTTTTTTTTTTTTAAACATTAATAGAATAAAAGAAAAAGAAGAATAAGAGTACAAATGTTTATGCCGCTGGCTTGTTAGCTCATATGCTGTGGAGCTATATGCTTCTACCGCAATAGAAAGACATAGGGTGCTTGGTAGCAGTATCTATATATGTTATGTCCCACAGTGCCAGTCTTTCATGCACTCCCAAAAATTCACAAAAATATATTTCCACCTCCATTGTGCCCTATAGTGGCTGGGATTGATTCTGTGCATGAGAGACTGGCATCGTGGGTGGACCACCTACTACAACCTTTGGTGGTCCGTACCCCGGGGTACATTAGGGATACAAATGCTTTACTTAACACCATAGATAAACTACAGTGGAATGAGAGGTCTGCTTGGATGTCGCCCTATACTCATGTATACCGCATAATATGGCAATTAAAGCAGTCAGGCACCACATCAATAAGTACAGCAATTATATTCAATACAATATTTGATGATGATCATTATGTACAAGTCACGGGCTGTCCTATGGGGTCTAAATTTTCCCCCAGCCTGGCCAATTTATACATGGCTTCCTGGGAGGAGGTTCATCTATATGCGTCCACCAATCCATTTGCACATAAGATATGTTGGTACGGACGCTATATAGATGACCTCCTCCTGGTGTGGTCAGGCAATAAGGAGGAGGCCATACTTTTTTTGAATTTTATTAACGATAATGATCTTAACCTTAAGTTCACACTGGAGTGGGGAGGAACCGACATTAATTTCCTTGACATTACACTCCGGGGCGAACCTTATCAAGAAATAATAAACACTAGACTTTTCAGAAAACCTACTTAACCTACTTAATAGCACCCTCCATGCCAACAGTTGCCATCCCCGCCATGTTACGCGTAATCTCCCAGTTGGAGAATATATCAGGGCAAAAAGGGCAGCTTCATCTAGTAATACATACAGTGAAACATGCAAGTATATTGACAGGAGATTACTTAACAGAGGATATTCAAGCTCTGTACTTACGAGAGCAAAAAGAATTGCTCAACACAAAGATAGAGAGCTGTTGCTAAGGGACACCACAAAAACTAATACACAGTACAGCGAAAAAGTTACTTTTTCAACCCAGTTTAACAACCAGTTTACCCAAATTAAAACTATTTTACGCAAGCATTTACCTGTTATGTATGATGACAATAGTCTCAATGAAATATTATCTAAAGGTGTGAATATAGTGGCGAAAAGAGGCAAAACCCTTGGCAACAGGTTGTCACCAAGTGATTTTGTGAATACGCCTACCAACAATACTTGGTCACACATAAAAGGCTTCCACAAATGTGCCAGAAATAGATGCAATCTGTGTAGATTTGCTATAAAAACAAATCACTTTTTTTAAATATCCAATGGTAAACGGTTTCCTATCAAATCATTTTTGAACTGTGATACTACTCATGTTGTATATGTAGTTACATGCAAAACATGCAGGCTTCAATATGTAGGCTGCACAACTAGAAAGCTTAAACGCATATACGAACATATGTACAATTCACACAATGCGACTTTTAACTCACGTTCTCTATCCGGTTTGTCTAAGCACATTGCTGAGGTCCATCTAAGGCAATAGTGACTGCATCGAAGTGTGTGGCATAGAAAGGGTGCATCCTCCCCGGAGAGGCGGGAACTGGTCCCGTTTGTTGTTAAAGCGCGAAGCTTATTGGATTCTTATGCTTGAGACCCGATTCCCGGCTGGGATGAATTTCCGCAGTGATTTAGCTTACATATATTAAGTTGTGATTTGTAATCTTTATCCATATTCTGTTTGGTTTCTCAGGGCTTGCACTGGGTCCATTGATTAACCAGGTGCTGAACTCACGTGACCGGCTGGTCACGTGGCTAATTGCTTAGCTTACAACAGATATAAAAAGGCAGCGTTAGTAGTAACATGTACCTTGATTAAGGGCTTGTAACAGCCCGAAACGCGTCGGTCTGTGCGTTTTTTTAACTCACTATGCACGGGTGTTTTTGTTCGTTGTCCTAATTCTTCAATTTTAATGGAACCTTAATAAAATTATAATTTTACGATAAGAGGAGCTGAGTTTCCCCCACCCCTTATGTTCCTTCCTTGAAGTTTTGCAGCCTCCTGAGGATATGGCTCGGCTACAAGCTCTCGTGCTCCCAGGAATATGACACCTTTCTTTCGGGACTTTCTTCGTATGGTGAGCTGGAGTCTTTTTTTTTTTTTTTTTTTTTTTTTTTTTGTTTTTGTTTCTTTTTTTCTGCATATGTTATGGCAGACAATGTTGCAAATTGCGCATTTATATACAATATATTGAACACATCTTATTTTGTATTATCAATAGAATTGTATCAAAGTTCAGTTCTGAGGCCTGTGGGAAAGAAATTCCTGGGTACTTATTGTACCCCAAGATAAAATGCCTGTCAACGGAGTAAAGTCATATGGCGCTATGCGCCGTCCTGGAGGTTCTGTGTAATGAATATTAAGTTATTGCCTTCTGTGAAGGCTGATGCGATATTGGCACTATGCGCCATTCCTTGTTGCTGTAAGAAGATAATGTTATATACAGTTTGTATAGGTGTGCCCTGAACGCGCTGCTCATCCGGAGATGGATCCCAAGTAGCTCTTTCACGTACCCATCATAGGCCGATCTGCTCATTTCTGTCTGGCTGGTGGGAGTACGATCACGGCGGGCCTGGGCAGGGAGAGGTCAGATGGTGCATGTCCGTCGCTGAGGCTGGAAGTTGGTGATGACGTAATGAATGGCGGTCTTTCACTGGCTTGTGGAGCGCATTCAATGCGATAATCATGTATGCAGCTAAGATACTTGATGTGGTAGTGTACTCTCAATGCTGGTTAGACACGTTTTGAGACCCTCTTGGTCTCTTTTTCAATAGCTGATATCATGGCTTAGAAGTCTATTTGGCTTTTTTTATATGGTATGGGAGAATGTGATTGGTTGTTCAAATTGGTGCTGAACAGAAAATGTGGACTGGGACAGAAGACTAGAACTGGAACAGAAAGGTTCAGGATTTTCTCTCAATGTATGTAAACAGTGGTGGAAAGTTGTAACATATATAACACATGAAAATGTAAATGACGATAAAAATAATAAAAATACATATAAATAAAAATAAAAGTAATGATGGACAATCTGAAATAGGAAGGTGGTAACAAATATATATATATATATATATATATATATATATATATATATAAATATATATACATATATACACACACACACACACAATTTTCTTAATAAACACAATCTATTATCAATATTCAATATTTCTCTCAGCATCTCTAATTTTTCTTACACTCTTCACACACAGAATCTAGCTTGAGATCGGTAACCTCTTCCTTTAGCTCTTCATTTTTATTGAGGTTGTATTGGGTACACAACCTTTAACCTGTACTCGTTAGAATCTGTTTTCATATCTTTTGAACTACCTATTCCCCTTATTTCTTTTTGAGGATATTTAGATACCAGAAAGTAACATCTCCTAAAGAGCACTAAGCTTTAGGATCAGTTCAACACCAGTGAGTGCAAAGCTTGGTCAAGAATTACCGGAGGCAGTTGTCGGTGTATCTGCACACACACACAGTGAGGAGGTTTTAGGAGACTGGCCTGGTTTCAAGAAGAACAGCAATAAATCACTTGTTTCCAAGAAGATCAAGGACAGACTGATATTCTTCAGGAAGCATAGGAGTTGGTCTACAAAGGACTGGGGGAGTTAGTTATTTTCTTTGATCAAGCCTCTTCAGATTGTTTGAAACATCTGAAAGAATGATTGGAAAAGAAAAGGTGACGCTACCTTGAGTCTTGTGTTATCCCAACAGTAAAGCATCGCGATACTATTCACGTGTGGGGTCCTTTTCATCCAAGGGAGTAAGCTCACTCACAATTTTGCCTAAGAATGCTGTTATGAACAGATAATGGTATCTAAACATCCTCCAAGAGCAACATCCCCTAAGCAAAATTATAACTAAGAGGCTTGGTGAACAAAACATTGAAATGTTGGGTCCATGGCCAGAAGCTTTCCAGATCTTAATCCCATTGAGATACTGGTCAATTCTCAAAAAGGAGATGGACAAACAAAAACACTGAAATTGTGATAAACTCCAAGCACTGATTAGACAAGAATGGATGGTGATTAGTAAGGATTTGGCCCAGAAGCAGATATCTCCCATGCCAGGATGAATTGTAGAAGTCTTGAAAATGAAGGGTCTACACTGAAAATATTGAGTCTTTGCATAAACTTTATGTATCAGTATATCCCAGAAACATCTGACTAGAAGATCTAAAGTAGCAAACTTTGTGAAAACAAAAATTTGTGTCAGTCTCAAAACTTCTGGCCATGACTGTACTATGAGAAGGATTTATTAAAGACATTATCCAGACATTATACACCCGGCACCTCCAACAATCAGCTGTTTGAGGGGATTGATGCGCTTGTTGAAATACTGCAGCCTCTTCATCGTTTACGTCTGCTCATCCTTACATTTGCCTTACTTTTAGTGGCAGTGGTGCAAGGAACTGCAGCATTGTCCTATATAAGTGAACAGAGTAACACTGAAGCACCTTGTACTGTTCCTAATAATAGTAAAATGATTGCAAGGATAAGCAACAGTACACAATAAAGAGGCCGTGCAACTCGCACAAGCACTGTGGCCCCTTCCAACAACCAGCTGGATGCCCCTAGAGCAGTGTTTCTCAAACGAGGTCTTTGAGACCCCCCCCCCCCCCCCCAACAGGTCATGTTTTCAGGATTTCCTTAGTCTTTCACAGGTGATAGAATTCTGGTCAGTGAATCTGGCAACACCACAGTTACCGTATATACTCGAGTATAAGCAGAGTTTTTCAGCACGATTTTTAGTGCTGAAAATGCCCCCCTTGGCTTATACTCGAGTGAACTCTCCGTCTGTCAATCCCTTCATCAGCGGTCTTCAACCTGCGGACCTACAGATGTTGCAAAACTACAACTCCCAGAAGGTCCGGGCATGCTGGGTGTTTAGTTTTGGAACCTCTGGAGGTCCTCAGATTGAAGACCACTGCGGCCTTCGTCATCATCCACCCCTCCCCTTTTGTTTTGTACTCACCTCACCGGGAAGTTAGGGTGAGCTGGTCCATGCCATCTATGCTGCAGGGACCGTCCGGTGGGGAGGATTAGTCGTTGCGGGCTGTCCATTTTCACCGGGGGGTGGGGGAAGGGGCTTCTCCGCGCTTCGGGCTCGGCCCCGGAGTAGTGACGTTGCCTTGTCGACGACGCACAGGGACGTTCATGCGCAACGTCCCTGTGCGTCGTCGTCAAGGCAACATCACTAGTCCGGGCCCGAAGCGCGGAGAAGAGGCCCCCCCCCTGGTGAAAATGGACAGCCCGCAACGACTAACCATCCCAACCCGACGGTCCCTGCAGCATAGATGGCCGGGACCAGCTCACCCTAACTTCCCGCTGAGGGGAGGTGAGTACAAAACAAAGGGGGGGGGGGGGGCTGGATGATGACGAAGGCCGCAGTGGTCTTCAACCTGAGGACCTCCAGAGGTTTCAAAACTACAACACCCAGCATGCCCGGACAGCCGATGGCTGTCCGGGCATGCTGGGAGTTTTAGTTTTGCAACATCTGGAGGTCCACAGGTTGAAGACCACTGATGAAGGGATTGAAAGGCGGTTATGAAGGAGGGGGATGATGACGGGGGTCTGGATGATTACATAGGGGGGATGATGTATTTCCCACCCTAGGCTTAAAGTCCAGTCAATAACTTTTCCTGGGTTTTTGGGGTAAAATTAGGGGCCTCGGTTTATATTCGGGTCGGCTTATACTCGAGTATATACGGTATATCACCTGTGAAAGACTAAGGAAATCCTGAAAACATGAAATGTTGGGTGGTCTTGAGAAACACTGCTCTAGGGGCATCCATTTTTACAGGCTGAATAACCCCTTTGACATATTCTATAAACAGATTTAGTTTTGTGGTCCTGAATAGGCAAAACTCAACCAAAAATGTAACAATGGAAACCTGAAATGTTACGTAATACAATTCAATATGGAGCTCACATTGCAATGGTGGAGTGCTTCTGTGTCTGCTCTTGAAGGGCTTCATTCTCCTGCTGGAGCATCTTTACTTTTTCCTCCAGTGCAAGGATTCTCTCCATCTGGCAAGAACACACAGAAATGATGACGTATAAACAGACCTGGACCTTGTTTTTTTTGGCCCACCATAAGAAGTGACCTAAGAGACCTGAAGTAGATCGATATCTACAAATAATGCACAGCAGCACTCCCAACAGCAATCCAAGGTGTGGCTTTTATTCAACACAATGCCATAGACAATATTTTGGCCATCTCATACGGCCATTGTCAAGCCATGGCAATTGGCGTTTAACAAAAGCCACACATTAAATCGCTGTTGGGAGTGCTGCTGTGCATTATTTGTGGATAACTAAGAGGCTTAAAGGAAAACTGTCAGCCTGTTCACCCACACTAAACCCAATACACTGGGTTATATTGTGGGAGAACAGGAGTCCAATGAGGGGTCACTTACTTAAATATGTCCAGTAGGTCCTGAGATATGTCCCCCAGAAGATCCTCTGCTGAATTCAGTACATCACGCGCAGGGGGTGGAGCTTTGTAGGGGGTGGGGCTTAGTGACTCCACTTCACTAGGATGTGGAGTCACAGACAATGAATATGTAAATTGAGCTGGCAAAGCCCTGCCCCCTGCGCACGATTCACTGAATTCAGCAGAGGATCTTCTGGGGGACATCTCAGAACCTACTAGACATATTTAAGTAAGTGACCCCTCGTCTGACTCCTGTTCACCCACAATATAACCCAGTGTATTGGGTTTTGTGTGTGTGAACAGGCTGACCGTTTTCCACCCCTAGACATCTTATCACCTATCCAAAGTATAGGGGATAAGATGTCTGATCGCGGGGGTCCTGCCGCTGGGGACCCCCACAATATAGCACGCAGCACCCACCTGTTACTGCTCCGGAAGCGCTGGAGTGTCTGGCTCCCGACCACGGGGACGGAAGATCGTGATGTCACGCCCTGCCCCCTCAATGCAAGTCTATGGGAGGGGGCGTGACAGCTGTCACGCCCCCTCCCATAGACTTGCATTGAGGGGGCGGGATGTGACATCACACCGGGGGCGGAGTCGTGATGTCACACAGGGGCGGAGTCGTGACTTCACGATCTTCAGTCCCCGTGGTCGGAAGCCATACCCTCCAGCGCTTCCGGAGCAGTACCAGGTGGGTGCTGCGTGCTATATTGCGGGGGTCCCCAGCGATCCGACATCTTATCCCCTATCCTTTGGATAGGGGATAAGATGCCTAGGGGTGGTGTACCTCTTTTAGACCCGAGCCTGACTTTAGCTTGCTCCCTACATCATTCCGCGATGTGATCAATAGACAGAAAGACAGATATGAAAAGATAAATAGAAGAGAAATTTGAATATAAAGCAGATAGATCGATCCCATATATGATTACCATAACTTGCTGGTTCAGAATCTTCTTCTCTTTCTCCTTGATCAGATTATTCTTCATTTCGATCACAAAGTATAAACTGTGCAGTTCTTGTTCCCAGAACTCTCCAGGGCTCCCATAATCCTTAGTAAATACCAAAAAGGTGATATCATTAGAGAACAAAGGAGACGCATTGGCCTCAATGACTGGAATATGTGTATTATAAATAGCACAATGAAATGGAATTTTAATGACAAGCTTGTTCTTGTGCTGGAAACATATAACCAGCAGACATCTAACTGGCTGTAATAGAATAAAGGAATGCTCCACCTTACGGGGACATACAAGTTCCCCGCTGCTACACTGCAAAAACCTTAAGTATAGATGTTTGTCAATGAACTACACAGTCTTGCGCTAGTATCTATTATGTGAATTAATCTTTTATCATCATGTCCTTTTTAGGATTCTCTGTAATGATTCTTTTCTTATAGGGGTTGTCCCGCCATTAATGCCTGCACCTACCACTAGAGGGTGCTAACTTTTACATTAAATTGTTTTCAGACTAAATCTTTTTAGTGCAACCATATACCACAAAAAATAATTTACTGTTCAGGAGAGTATGTGTGCATAGATTGGGGGTGCAGTTTGTGACATAGGGTTTATAGGGATTACACTCTAGTGTAGCTCCCCCTTTATTCAGGCAGACCCATTTAACACTTCCCTGGACAGGTTTTTCCCGCACAGTGATAGGAAGAAATAGGCGAATCATCTTAGGGTGGGTGGGGTGTCAGCTGTGACTTGTTTTTTGCCTCCGCCTTGCAAGTTAATGAGATAGTTTATCCCAGTGGTCTCCAACCTGCGGACCTCCAGATGTTGCAAAACTACAACTCCCAGCATGCCCGGACAGCCGTTGGCTGTCCGGGCATGCTGGGAGTTGTAGTTTTGCAACATCTGGAGGTCCGCAGGTTGGAGACTAGAGATGAGCGAACTTACAGTACTTTGCGTAAATTAGTTCAGCCTTCAAGTGCTCCGGTGGGCTGGAAAAGGTGGATACATTCCTAGGACTGTATCCACCTTTTCCAGCCCACCGGAGCACCTGAAAGCTGAACTAATTTATGCAGGAAAAGACATCAACTGCCGAGCCGAGAAGTTTGTGACTAATCAAATCTACTGTAAGTTCGCTCATCTCTATTGGAAACCACTGGTTTATACTTTTATTTTTTAATTTACACTATGTACCGGCATAAAGGAAAGACTGCTGGAAACAGTGCGTCTGTCCCCATATTAAGCTGCCCTCAGGATAACAGTATATAAGGGTATAGAATCCGTTTCAGATCCCTGCTATCTTCACACAACCCCTTCCTGGCCTGTGTTACTTTACCCAGGTTCACACTTTACGCCAAACTGGTGACTGTCTCCTGCACTTTCAGACCCTGCTCAAAAGCGCTGTCCTCAACACCTGATACCACCAAGCAGGGCCGCCATCAGGGGGGGTACAACCCATACTCCTGTAAGGGGCCCGGAGCTTCAGGATGGCCCGGCCGGCACAGTTTTTTTTTTTGCTTGTCAGTGAGTGACTGTCACTCACTGACCGCTGGGGGCCCGCACTGTACACTGCATGCTGACTGATTGACTGACTACATACAGTCAGCCAATTAGTCAGAATGCAGCAGCGCTCCTCTGCCACACATACCTCCGGGGCCGGCGGCCACTGCCTCTGTAAATCTGCAGTGGCCGGCAGGAGATCAAACTAGCCCCACTCCCCTCCCTATCACCCGCCCACTTGCCGGTAAAAAAAAAAAAAAAAGCATAGTTCACACTGCTCCTGCCCGACTTTCTCCTGCCGCCGATCTGATCTGTATACATGTGCCTATACAGTTCAGCGCAGGCCATGACCTCTGCCCCGACGCAGGCGCCGATGACGTCACTCATTGGCGCCTTCCCTGCGTGGGACATGGTGTGTATCTTTATTTTTTGTACACGGGGGAAGGGGTGGGGTGTGGGTGTATGTATGGGAACCACACACATCATGTTACACCGGTGTGCCTCCAGCTGTTGCAAAACTACACTCCCAGCATGCCCAAAGGCTGTCAGGGCATGCTGGGAGTTGTAATTTTGCAACAGCTGGGAGGCACACTGGTTGGGAAATACTGTCCTAGCCTATTCAGCATACACATCATGTTACACGAGTGTTTGCCAACCAGTGTGCCTCCAGCTGTTGCAAAATTACAACTCCCAACATGCCCCGACAGCCTTTGGACATGCTGGGAATGTAGTTTTGCAACAGCTGGAGGCACACTGGTTGGGAAATACTGTCCTAGCCTATTCAGCATACACATCATGTTACACCAGTGTTTCCCAACCAGTGTGCCTCCAGCTGTTGCAAAACTACAACTCCCAGCATGCCCAAAGGCTGTCAGGGCATGCTGGGAGTTGTAGTTTTGCAACAGCTGGAAGCACACTGATTGGGAAACACTGTTCTAGCCAATTCAGTATTTCACAAGCAAAGAGCAGTGTTTCCCAACTAGGATGTCTCCAGCTGTATCAAAACTACAACTCCCAGGATGCCCAGACAGAGTTTGGCTGTCCGGGCATGCTGGGAGTTGTAGTTTTGCAACAGCTGGAGACACCCTGGTTGAGAAACACTGTATTACCCATGCTACTTTCTGAGAGTTTTGTTCCACCACCTGCTGCCTACCTACCATAGTGTATTCCCACCTACATATCTACCTGTCTTACTGTCTTCCTACCTAGTGACCTACTGGGCAACCTAGCACACTAACTGGCTACCTACCTGGCAACCTAGCTACCTAAATGTCTTCATACCTACTGGGCAATCTACCTACCTACCTGGCTATACCTACCTGTTTTTATACCTGACTACCTACCTGGCTATCTTTCTACCAAACTACCTGCCAACCTAGCAACCTACCTATTTGAGTTCCTGGCTATTTCTCTACCTAACTACCTGGCAACCTAACTGCATACCTACCTGTCTGTCTTCCTTCCTACCTACCTGGCTAGCTACCTACCACACTACCCAGGGAATTTTTTGCATCAAAGCCCTGTGGTTTCAAGCTACACCCCTGGGGAGCAATTTGAGGGGGGTAATATAGAAAGGGAAGCAATATCAGGGGTAATATAGAAAGGTGGAGCATTATGAGCAGCATAATATAAAATGGGGACAAAATGAGAGGGGAGAATATACAATTGGGGGCAATATGAGGGGCATAATGTACAATGGGGGAAATATTTGGGCCTGCTAATCTATAGGGACAATGTTGGGGCCTAATACTATACAGCTGCACAGAGGGATCTAATACTATCTGGGGCAGTGTAATACATATAGGGGGTTTGTGTGAGGATTTTGCTGAAGCGAGGAGCCTAAAATGTTTGTCTGGCAGATTCGTTGAAGACTAATTGTGATCGGGAGAAATCTTCATGATGACCCAGGACAGATGGAGAAGAAAGAGAAAAGTGAACGACTCTGATCAGAAAAGACGCCCCTGTGAGTATATAACTATAATGACTTATATGGTCTGCAGCCCCTGAGTACAGCTGGTATCTATTTCTATATGGTCACTGTATGGGGGATATTGGCATTTGTATAGTGGTTTTTATTCAATAACAATATAGGAGTATTAGTCAGTGGTAATGGTAGTGATCATGGTGTGGTGGAATTATATGTCCCTTGTATTGTGGTGTTATTAGTGATACTGGCCTGCGTATAGTGGCTTTTATTTCCTTACAGTATTCCCTGCAAAATTAATACAGAGTAGCGATATTATTTTATGTTTCTAGGCCCAATACTAAGAAAACATCTAGCGTGTGCCACGGGGAGGGGGAGAGGGGAGGGGCCCAGACTACAAGCTGTGTAAGGGGCCCCAAAATTTCTGATGGCAGCCCTGCCACCAAGACACAGTCCAGTAGGCTATATCCCTCTGCTGCCTTCACTTAGGCCCACCTACGCGTTTCCTCTCTGAACTAAGAGGGGAAATCTTAGTTCTACAGATCATACTTTGAGTCCACTCTCTAGGTCTGAAGGGAAATCAAAGCCTATAGCAATTATCTACTGGCCGACTTGGATAGGGGTGTCTCATCAGCCCCATACAGGACCTAGCTATAGTGTCTCATGTGTTAGAATATTACTGCTCATCCTTTAAAGGTTTCCTATACAGGGCTATCCCCAGCCCCAGCAGATTCCCCTGAGCTAACCACTTCCATGTTAAAGGTCACTGCATGCTCTGTGACAATCCTCCATTCCTTCTTGAAAACCAGCTGTACCAATCCCCCAAATGCAAACCATTTCCCTGCCTAAAGTCTACCAGTTCTTTAGCAGGATTCCCTCTTTTGCAGGAGGACAAGCCTGTATCCTAAAGCACAAGCCTCAGGCCTACTCTTCCTATACACCTATAGGCCAAAAGCAGTTTTCACACCTCTCGATGGTTGTCCATGCTCTTCCCAATTGGCAACAATAGGGTCTATGACTGAACAATGGCTTCCCCCTATAACCCATAAAGCTGGACCCTCCTGTTGCCAGCCAAAGCAGTCAAACATGGTGGCCCGCAATGCAGTAGTTTGGCAACAAAATAAAGATATACAGATATATACAGAGAAAATATCAAACATTAAAGGACAACTGTAGTGGTCAAAAATCCCTGCCCAAATGTTCCCCAAACAAAAGTTATACAATTCAGTCAATTAGTTCTATTTACCTATATGCAGCCGTTTCTGAGATATTAGAGTTGCCAGCATAGCCCAGTAGTCCTGCGTCCGTCCCCTATTCATTACATTGCAGCCGCCATCTTGGGGACGGAGATCTCTTCCTCCCAGCAGTGTTTGTGCTCCCCCTAGCCTCTGTCAGGTCCTCCCTGCTTATGCATATGCATGAGCGGGTGCTTTCTGAGGCAGCCATAGGCTCATCCTCAGAAACGCCCCTATCTGTAAGATTCAAGCAGGGGGAGAATGAGGACGTCCACAGCTCCTCCCCCCCTCCCCTGCTCTGTCTACATAGGACCTCACTTATCACCGGGAGGATTCAAGTCATCATGGGGGAAACACAGAGCAAACCACTGAGCAGGGAGGGGAGGACGTGTGTGTGAAGGAGACATATTACACTGCACGGGCTGGTGGTGTATAGACTACAGGGAATAAATATCATACTGGAGATGATTCTGTGTGTGAGATGGGGGGGGGGGGACTACTGAATGACACATGCTGGGAGTTGTAGTCCCTGTTATGTGTGTGTGTATGCCAGTGTTTCCCAACCAGGGAATGCTGGGAGTAGTAGTTTTGCAACATCTGGAGGCACCCTGGTTGGGAAACACTGGTGTATGTACTACAACTCCCAGGAGACTACAGAGATACAATAGAGGTGTTGGTGAACTACAACACCCAGGAGACTACAGAGATACAATAGAGGTGTTGGTGAACTACAACTCCCAGGAGACTACAGAGATACAATAGAGGTGTTGGTGAACTACAACTCCCAGGAGACTCCTGATACAATAGAGGTGTTGGTGAACTACAACACCCAGGAGACTACAGAGATACAATAGAGGTGTTTGTGAACTACAACTCCCAGGAGTCTCCTGATACAGTAGAGGTGTTGGTGAACTACAACTCCTTTATACACTCAAACAGCAGAAAGCTGACAGGGCATGCTGGGATTTGTAGTCTTGCAACAGCTGGAGGCACCACTGGAATTCCCAGCATGCCCGAACAGCATATAAAATAACTGGGCATGCTTGGAGTTGTAGTTGTGAAAAAGATGGAGGGACCCCTATCAGGACAGTTTTATAGACAAACAATTATGTTTTTTTACCATTTTTACTTTCACTATCCACTCTCCAGTGCTGACACTACTGTGAGCACGGAGGCAGCTGCTTCATCACTGGACAGGAGCCAGCATGGGGAGGGGGAGATGAGCAGAAGGGGAGGGTGTATGCATAGGGAAGGGAGATGTGGGCGTTACAATATAATAATTTGCTCGGGGGGATAGAACAGGGGGAGGGCAGCAGCTTACAGGAAGTAAGCACAAGGCATGATGGGAGATGTAGTTTTACTTTCACTTCTCCTCCGTAATTCGTGTGCTGATAACGGGAAAACGACTGGGCCAATTTTGATGGGGGAGACATCGTTGGAAAGGTCTTTCAAAGACCTATTAAATGAGGTAAAAAAAAGTTTTTTTTGCCCAGCACTGCAGATGTCCTTTAACATGTAATAGGAGAAGAAACTATTTACAAAGAATAAGTTTCTGTAAGGTATAAAATTGTACAGTTCACCACCCTTACAACAAGCTAACACATGATTGTGACCAGAGCCTTAATAAAAGTAGACTCCGCTATCCAAACACTGAAACATAAAGGCATTACATAAGGCAGAAAAAACAATGAGGAAAAAATGTAAACCTCATTTTGTAAACTTTTGAACTTCTAATAAAGATCCGAAAATATGAGCTGGCCCTGTGTGCATGACTAGAGGGAGTCCTGGAATGTACAACACACCTAAGTGAGGACAGATTATCAAAGGAACAGGATTACTACATTGTGCACTAGAATAACTACACAATGAACAACAATGAGTAACACTCTGCAAGAGAATAAACAGAACACAGATCACGTGTAGTCCCCTGAAGAATTTAGATTTGCCAAAAATGAGGATTCATTTGTGCACGTACACCATTATTACAGCTCGAAATTATGTAAAAATGATGCAAAATTGCTAACTCTAATGTAAGGTAGAATAAAGGGACTGCTGCTTTCCTGACATGTCTATTTTAGTAAATACTATTATTATTACAGCAAAGCAGAGTAGACACAGCTCACCCCAACGCTCTCGCCACAGCACGGACAGGACCGGACCCCAGTCCAGCAATTGCAGAAGAAATGAAGAGAACGACTAAGGCTACGTACTGTGGCCGAAACGCGTCACCTGTCTTCCATGTTGGCTGACTGCTAAATAAAGTACCAAGTATTGCTTGATTTGCCACGCTGGACTTTCTCTTCATTTCTTCTACTATTATTATTAATAGGAGTTGTAGTTTAGCAACAGCTAGAGGCTCCCTGTTTGGGAAGACACCAGTCAGCATGCTGTTTGTTAAAAAGCATGCTAAAAACCCATAATGTGAACAGAGCCTCATTTACACCCACCCCGTCCCCCCACGACTCCTGGCTGCAGCAACATCTCTAGTGACAAGTGACATCGTCACTAGAGGTGGGGCTACAATGGAGCAGGAGCCAGGAGGGTTGGTTGACTCACAGTATACACTAATGTGTGGGAACTGAGTTCCCGCACTTTTTTCCACAGCTGGAACACTGTTCTTGTTAGCAGGAGTCCTGCAAAACCAACTTTTTAGCAGAGTTCCCACAGCTTTTTACCCAGGGCTTGACCCCTGATATACAGCCCCCCCCCCCTAAAGGGTCAAGGGCTTACAGTAAGGCAGCAATGTATACTGCTTAGCCTGAGCTGTACCCGCAGGCACATTTCAGTCCCACTAGGGGAGTCCCTGCTCCTGTGTATTCTACAGCACGGCACTATGCAGTATAGTATACAGCCAAAAAACCAAGTGGAAAGTCAGCACTGACTGGAGTGTGCAGGCTCACATCCTTTAAAGGATAATCTTAAGATCAAACGTTCTCTCCTATCCACAGGACAGGGGATAACTCAGCAATTTTAAGGGGTCTGCCCAATGGGTCAGAAGGACC
The DNA here is from genome assembly GCF_029499605.1 of Hyla sarda. Lineage (NCBI taxonomy): Eukaryota > Metazoa > Chordata > Amphibia > Anura > Hylidae > Hyla > Hyla sarda. Next base: position 378,443,317 of record NC_079192.1, on the reverse strand, counting down.
TCCATTCTTGGGATTGGTGGGAAACCCAGTGGTCAGATTCTCCCCACCTCCCCAATCAGCTTGTTAGCCCCAATGCTCTGGATACAAGATAAGTTTTGATCTTGGAATAACCTCTTAAAAAAAAATTAAAAAAAAGCAGGAATGGCTCCACCTGTGCTGGTACCATTGGTGAAATCTGGTTATTATTACAGTAACCAAAATAGATTCCATTTGTACCTTAATATGCCTCTCGTAGTTTTGTTTCAGGGCCGATTCCTCACTTTTCTGAAGTTTTTGCAGGAAAGATTCCAACTGGCTTCTTAGGTCAGTGATGATTTCCTATAAAAAGTTAAATATATTGAACATTTCATTTGTGCATTGTATAGTTTACAAATATCCAAACTGTGTTTAGAAAATGGGCGTATCTAAAAGCCTAAAACCCATGAAAAACTCAAGACACTTGGGTTCTAATAAACTATGTAAAAACATTTACTTATTTATTTGGCTGTTCATGTAAAATAAAATGTTTTCCACCGGAGTACCCCTTTAATTGTTTCTTCTGCGCAATGGAGGCGGGCCGCTGCAGTAGGAGCTATAGATTTCTTCCAGTTGCTCCAGCCATTGTCACTGCCCCCCTCATGAATATTCATCCCTGGTTCAATCTCACAGCATGACGGGGGGGCGGTGAAATCGGCCATTGCAGGCAGGAGAAATCATTGGACCTATAGCAGCACCCACCTCCAGTGCGCAGTACAAGGAATTAAAATAAGTAACCAGACAATTGTACTGAAACAGCTGAACAAATTTTTTCCAGGTAAGTAGCATTAGAAGCAGTATAACCCACACTATATACCTGTATATTCAGGTGGGTACAGGTGACCCTGTTGTCAGATTCCCTTTAAAGGGGTACTCCACTGCTCAGCGTTTGGAACAAACTGTTCCGAACGCTGATGCAGGGAGCTCGTGACGTCATAGCCCCACCCCCTCGATGCAAGTTTATGGGAGGGCGTGACAGCTGTCCCGCCCACTCCCATAAACTTGCAGATGGGGCGGGGCTATGACGTCATGAGCTCCCGGCGCCAGCGTTCGGAACAGTTTGTTCAAAACGCCGAGCAGCGGAGTACCCCTTTAAGACAGCTGTGCTCCCAGTGGTGTGATTTTCCCCTATCAAACATTTTTAGCATATTCTGTCCATATACCATAAATATCTATGATGGAAATAAACCTTTAATTCTTACTGTAAGTGAGGCCTTTTCTTGTTCAAAGCTTTTCTGAAGCTCTAAAAAAAAGAAATGAAATCTGTTATTTTTATTCAAAGCCAGTGAAGACGGAAACCTAAAACACAACACCTACACAATGCAGATAACATATGCCGATATGTCTGCACGGTTATTTCCTGTTCTCTTGCCTCAAAGTTTGAAGAGACTGTGAGAAATGAGGCAACTGTGCGACACCCAGATTCCTCTCCAACGCAGCCCCGATTTATGAAGAACTGGACCACCCCTGTATATGCCCCAATATCTTGTGCCACCTCTTTAACCTTCCCAGGGATGATACAAAGTACATGGAAATATAGTCGTTCTGAGGAGGTAATGTATCTCCTCCAGGAGGAAAGCCGGTTCTTTCCCAATAGGTGACACTAGAAAGTAGTCTTTTCCCCTTCTTGTAGTAAGATCATTTGCATAAATCAACCTAGTTGTAGAAGCTGGGATTGGGGAGGGTAACCCCCTTACACTGTGGCCAATACTTTCTTTACCCATGCATTAGAAAAGCCATAAAACTTACCGTACTTTATATATTTATTTATTTAGCTATCATTTTTCAGCAAATGTAGCCATATGAGTACTTTAGCACTTTGCACCATTTAACATATCACATAACGCATACATTTTGTTGAATTTTTTTTTTATGGGCATTCACTAGGAGATAAAAAGGACATGTTACTTATATTCTGTGGGTCAGTATAATTAAAGCGATTCTAAATGTTAATGAGAACTTAAAAAAGGAAAACTGTCAGATATTTTCTCCCGCGCCAGTTACAGCAAGATATACACATAGAATAAAACTACAATTGCGGGCGAATGGCCGGATCCGGGTAAGGTAGGGCTCGTTTTAATCAGTGTCTACCGCACTATCCACCAGGATAGTGCAGGAGAAAATATCTGACAGTTTTCCTTTAAGTTGCAAGCCGGAAGCAGTCACCTCCCCCTGCAAGCGCTAAAAGCCAGGCTTTTAGCGCTTGCACAGGGAGGTGACAGCTTGCCGGCGGCCCGCAAGTCATTCATTTAAAGCGCCGGCGGCCCGCATGTCATTCATTTAAAGCGCCGGCGGCCCGCAAGTCATTCATTTAAAGCGCCGGCGGCCCGCAAGTCATTCATTTAAAGCGCCGGCGGCCCGCAAGTCATTCATTTAAAGCGCCGACGGCCCGCAAGTCATTCATTTAAAGCGCCGGCGGCCCGCAAGTCATTCATTTAAAGCGCCGGCGGCCCGCAAGCCATTCATTTAAAGCGCCGGCAGCTCGCAAGCCATTCAATTAAAGCGCCGGCGGCCCGCAAGTCATTCATTTAAAGCGCCGGCGGCCCGCAAGTCATTCATTTAAAGCGCCGGCGGCCCGCAAGCCATTCATTTAAAGCGCCGGCAGCTCGCAAGCCATTCAATTAAAGCGCCGGCGGCCCGCAAGTCATTCATTTAAAGCGCCGGCAGCTCGCAAGCCATTCAATTAAAGCGCCGGCGGCCCGCAAGTCATTCATTTAAAGCGCCGGCAGCCCGCAAGCCATTCATTTAAAGCGCCGGCAGCTCGCAAGCCATTCAATTAAAGCGCCGGCGGCCCGCAAGTCATTCATTTAAAGCGCCGGCGGCCCGCAAGCCATTCATTTAAAGCGCCGGCAGCCCGCAAGTCAATCATTTAAAGCACCGGCAGCCCGCAATTCATTCATTTAAAGCGCCGGCGGCCGGCAAGCCGTTCATTTAAAGTGCCGGCAGCCAGCAAGCCGTTCATTTAAAGTGCCGGCGGCCCGCAAGTCATTCATTTAAAGCGCCGGCGGCCCGCAAGTCATTCATTTAAAGCGCCGGCAGCCCGCAAGCCATTCATTTAAAGCGCCGGCAGCCCGCATGTCATTCATTTAAAGCGCCGGCAGCCCGCAAATCATTCATTTAAAGCGCCAGGGGTCCGCAAGTCATCTGCAGGTGATAATGAATTCATTCAAGGGGGGGGGGGGGAGGGGCCCAACCGGTATTGCGGTATGGGAAAAATTTATATCGTGCAGGGAAAAAATTTCGGTATTCGGTTGATGCACCCCGTACTGCGAGTTTCACTCGTCCCATCAGAACATCCACAAACCACACATAGCATGTGGTAAGGCAACAATATAAGCAAATCCACATAACCTCAGACCCAACAGGGTAGTAACTCACGATTCAGATGAATATTAGTTTATGATTTCTTTTAAAAGAAATCATGAAATGAATATTCATCTGAATTGGGTCTGAGCTTATGTGGATTTGCTTATATCGTTCCCTTACTATGTGTGATTTATTAAGCACTAAGGTGTCATGGTCAATAGCCACTATACTGGGGGTTCCAAAGGGTTGCAATGAGTGGTGCAGCTAAGGTCTACATTAGAGATGAGCGAACTTCCAGTAATTCGATTCGTCATTATCTTCTCGGCTCAGCAGTTGCTGTCTTTAGCCTGCATAAATTAGTTCCGCTTTCAGGTGCTCCGGTGTGCTGGAGACTCACTTCTAGGACTGTATCCACCTTTTCCAGCCCACCGGAGCACCTGAAAGCTGAACTAATTTATGCAGGCTAAAGTCAGCAACTGCCGAGCCGAGAAGTTTGTGACGAATCGAATTACTGGAAGTTCGCTCATCTCTAGTCTACATGCCTACATGTCTATGGCAGGACCACAATGGATGGTTCGCAGTGTAAAGGTGAAAAGCATAATACTTTATTGCAATGCATTATAGAAGCAATCACAAGTCCTGTAGTGAAAATGAAAATGCAGCATGCCACAGGAATGCCGCGCTCCCACTAGTGTCAGTCCTCCACAGCGTCACAAAAGATACAGACTGATCAGTACAAACCTACTTATGACTGAGGCAGAAACTGCCGTCCACTTTGTAAACCTGCTGTTCGTCTTCCCATTATCCATCTGTCACCTGAAACTACTAAGTGTTGCCGAAAAGGGTGAAAGTGATCGCCAGAAGCCATTGTGAATAACGACATGTACAGACAATGTGTCTTTTGGACACTTGCTGTGACATTCTATAGCTGTAGGTAAAATAAGGACAATGACGGTATAGCTTAGCTCGGATCTGTACCATATATTTACGCTGACCAGCTGTGACATAGGGCATTTCCTCCTAAATGACATTTGAACTATAAGACAAATACGGGTTTGCATTTTTAATTCTGCAAAAAAAAAAAGTACATATAAAAGGTGCCCATACACATTATATGTAAATGCCTAATTTGTCAGGACCAGCCCTGTTTTCAGCCCTCTCCCCAACCCTGGAGAAAGAAATATAGGTCATCTCAAATATATGGGCACCTTAAAGGGGTCCTCCATCTTTCAACAGCGCAGTACCTGTGTATCTCCAGCGCTCCTATAGAGTATGCATGGAGCAAACACTTCATGCAGAGGAGAGATTCGGGGCCAGATTCTGGAGATCGCAGGGGTCCCAGAGGTTGGACACCCCGCGATCAGAGACTTATCCCCTATCCTGTGGATAGTGAATAAGTTGTAAAATGCTGGAGAACCACTTTAATAGTCTGAAAAATGCTGAATTTTGCTTTACCTGCAATTTTACCATCCATTTTGGCCTTCATTTCTGAAAGACGCCGCTCAGTTTCCACATCTGCATCTCTCTTAGCCTGTAAAGCAAAGATTGGTAAACCTTGGCCAAGATACACTGAAATTAGGTCATTACCCAATTATATGCAATTACTGTGCTGAGAAATGTATTGCTTATGTATTTCAATGGGATTCCACAGTCCCATTCAGATTTCAATTTCCACAAAAATATAAAATCAATCAGTCTTATATTTTGTGATCTGAGAACACAGAAATTCTGCAGCAATTCCAGTGGAATTCCGCAATTCCGTTCAGGAATTCTGCCTTGTAAACATAACCATAGAGAGCCCTTTGGGGAAATCACCAAAAACTGCATTGAAAATTGGTCTTCTACAGGGTTGGTCTTCTCACAAAGGTGGCCTTTTAAGGAGACTTCACTGTACCTGTTCCCACTGATCAGTAAAATGGGGCCCAAGTTCCTCCTCACAGCATAACCACAGTAAGGAGGAGTTTATATGGAGTGAGACTCTAGCATGTGCCCTGTCTTTGGGACTGATGGGCTCTGTACTCGGCTGTGTCCGTCAGTCCCATGAAGCAACACCATGCAAGCTCCACTGGTCAAGGCCAACATTTCACAACAGGTCATCATTCTTATCAAGACAACTCTTTTCTATATACCTTGTTAGGGCACAAGAATACATATTACATCATAAAAAAAGGGTCCTTTATAGGTACCTAACCCTATGAGAGTGGAGAACCCATAACAAAAAAGGGGAGCTTAGTTGGACCTGGGCACCCATGCATTAAAAGGGGTACCCCAGCCCCAAGACATCTTATCCCCCCATCAAAAAGTAGGGGATAAGATGTCTAATCACGGGGGTCCTGCTGCTGGGGACCCCCACAATCTAGCATGCAGCACCCACCTGTAAGCACTGCTGGAGGCTCTTAGTGTTATGCCTCCCGACCATGGAGACGGAGTATTGCGGCGTCACAACTCTGCCCCGTGTGACATCATGCCCCGCCCCCTCAATGCAAGTCTATGGGAGGGGGCATGACATCACACGGGGGTGGAGTCGTGATGTCACGATACTCCGTCCCCATGGTCGGGAGGCATAACACTAAGAGCTTCCAGCAGAACTTACAGGTGGGTGCTGTATGCTAGATTCCGGGGGTCCCCAGCGGCAGGACCCCCACGATCAGACATCCCACCCCCTATCCTTTGGACAGGGGATAAGATGTCTTGGGGCCGGAGTACCCCTTTAAACAGACCTCTATTTATATGAATGGCCAGTATGCCCCTGCAACAAAATTTATGGCTGCCCACAGTTTCTGTAGCAGATAGCCCGGTGATCAGCTGATCCTCAAGTCAGGTCAATACAAGCACCTAACCTGTTCCTTCAGATCACGTTCCAGCTCTTCCAGCTTGAGGCTGTTGGCCTTTTCCAGGGCAATCTTCTCCTCATGGAATCTCTGTAGGAGGTTCTTGATTTCTTGATCATTATCCTTAATCTTTTGGGTCCCATTATCTACAAATTAGGTCAAGAGAACAAAAAGACTGTGGTGGAATCCAACAGGCTACTTCTATATAGACCTATAACACTATCCAACCAGGCAAAACCACATCATGACAATGTAAAGAAACCAATGTCAAGGGTGAAGCATCCATTTGTAACACACTAGATGACTAGTGGCTGTGATCAGGGCCTCTCCAGCATCCAGAGTTGTCCGATCTTTATGCCCAGATGTGGTTCTAGCCATCAGCTGTACATATGTAGGAACAAGTAAATAAAAGCTTTGCTTTCTTCGCCAATCTCCTATTACCTGCACAACAAAAGGATTAAAAAGAACTTTCTCACCATTTACATCATTTAACTCTTGCTCATTCTTTTTCTTGTGACGTCTCTAAAAAAACAGAGAAAGAGGATTAATTTACAAGACGCTATGACATATGGAATATCTATAGGTCAGCACAGCTAAATATATATATATATATACACACACACACACACACACACACAGGATTAAGCCAGTTTTTAGAACATCGGTGGGCCTTAAAAGGGGTACTCCCGTGGAAAACTTTTTTTAAATCAACTGGTGCCAGAAAGTTAAACAGATTTATAAATTACATAAGGCAAAGAAAGTATGCTCGGCACTACTGTATTCACGCTATATGGTGCAAAATTACCGGGTTTTACCACTGGAGGTGCCAATAATGGTGCTTCCACGCTCACAGTATACAGGTGAATCACGTCCAAACAATAAAGGTAGAAAAAGCGGAGCACTCGCCACATCAGGCTTAAGGGGATACAAACAGGGGTGTGGGGGTGTCCTCTCGGTTACCACTTGGCAATGTTGGAAGCTTCAGAAAGAATGAACACAAGTGCTGACCGTGCATACGTGGTGCTGCTCCATTTAATCCAAAGGACATTTATTCTCTCAGCGTACCCCACAACACGCAAGTTATATTTCGGATAATGTAAAATGGTGTTACGTGACATTTTTACAATATGCCGGGTGTCTAATTTCAGAAAATGTGCGTGTATGGTGGTATATTTTACTATTGCATAAGTAAGGTTAATTCATGTATATTAAAAGTGTGACAACTGACCCAAAACCCCAGCAGCAAAATGGTTACAATATGTTTTACATGATATCATTTCAGACCTAAGGCCCTTAAGTATTTGGTGCAGACATATGAGCTGACACTTTTTTTTTCACGATAGCTGATCTCATTCCTGTAGCAGACCATGGCGATGACGTCGTCCCCCAGAGAAGAAACAGGATGAACAACTACCACATCCTGTACACTCAGACACCATCGAGCACTAGGCTGGAAGGAAAAGATGCTGGGCGGTCATAGATGGCGCTTTTATAGGGTCAACACCACGTAGACACCTGTACTGTGCGGCTGTCATCCCGGAGCATTGCAAAAATGAGTTTCCTATATAGAAATGCTGTAAGGAGGTTGAGGGTTCATGTGATGTATAACTGTTATTACTGAATGCAAAAATACTTGGCCGAAATGTCGTTTTAGAAAAAAAATATATGCAGAATATCGTGAAGTGAAGAGTTCTTGTTTCCGCTATCTTCCTATCCAGCGTTGTGGTCATTCAACTACAAATGTCAATTTTTACTGCTCTTATACATCTCAGATTAAGAAAAAGAAGCAACTTTGCAAGTATTTTTGATAATAAATAACCTACCGTTATGTACGCGATGCACATGTGCACCATGATGGCTGCTGCTACAGACAGAGGTTTGAGAGTAACAGGTCAGCAGTTCGTGATGTCTGACCATTGAGATACATTGGTTCGCTTTGTTGCTGTATACATAAAACAAAAGGCTATTTTCTAACAGACTATTTGCAAGTTGTTTGACCTTACATTTTGAATAAAAAATAAATAAAAAGTTGGTTTAAAAAGTACACATAGGCATCAAGGCATACTAGTTGCTGCGGACTGTGATATGGCTGCATTTATATCACGTTCGTATTACCTGAAGAAACAAATCACCGCTCCATGTTAAGGCAGTGTAAAAACCAACCTAGACCAGACAAGTGAGGTCTCCAGCTTAAAAGGGTAACTCTCATTAAAATTTATTTTTGCTATTGCACTCCTTCCTTATGGTAAATAAAAAATATTTCTAATATACTTTGTTTAAAAAAATATGAAGTTTTCTATGTTTTATTTGTGCTTAAAAAAGCTCAAGAGCACATTTACCCCCCCATCATATACACAGACTTTGGACCGACACCCAAACCCAGGAAGTGCAGCCTGGAGTTCTGAGGGGGGGGGGGGGGGGGGGGGGTGTCCAGCCTCATCCAATCATAGCTCCTCTCACACTTAACTGCCATATGCTGTTGGTTGGACACACCCCCCTCAGCACTCCAGGCTGCACTTCCTGTGTTTGGAGATGGGGGAAACGTGCTCTTGAGCTTTTTTTAAGCACAAATAAAACAAAGAAAACTTTTTCTATTTATTTTTTTTAAACAAAGTATATTAGAAATATTTTTTATTTACCATAGGAGTGCAATAGCAAAAAATGTTTTAATGAGAGTGCCCATTTAAAGGGGTACTCCACTGGAAAAATGTTTCTTTAAATCAACTGGTGTTCGAAAGTTAAACAGATTTGTAAATTACTTCTATTTAAAAATCTTAAATTCTTCCAGTACTCATCAGCTGCTGTATACTACAGAGAAGTTCTTTTCTTTTTGAATTTCCTTTCTGTCTGACCACACAGTGCTCTCTGCTGACACCTCTGTCCATGTCAGGAATTGTCCGGAGCAGGAAAGCTTTGCTATGGGGATTTGCTACTTCTCTGGATAGTTCCTGACATGGACAGAGGTGTCAGCAGAGAGCACTGTGGTCAGACAGAAAGGAAATTCAAAAAGAAGAGAACTTCCTCTGTAGTATACAGCAGCTGATAAGTACTGGAAGGATTCAGATTTTTAAATAGAAGTAATTAACATATCTGTTTAACTTTCTGGCACCAGTTGATTTAAAGAAAAATGTTTTCCAGTGGAGTACCCCTTTAAGATCAATAAATATATATATGTGTACACACCCACATATATCTCAAAGGAGTTTCAAGAAGGCTTCACAGATTCCCATAGTGATAAAACTATTTTTGCCTCATACACTAATGGACCACCCCGGTATATTTTACGATTAGAGGCAGACACTTGTAGGACGCCATGGATATGTTATTGTAACTTTAGCAGGCAGCGTATAACCTGAGATACAGTCGTCATTCTCACACCCTATGCAAACAGTCCTTGTTGGGACTATAGAAACAGCTTGGTAACTTCTGTTCACTTGAATGGCTATAGAATAGATACAGTGGAACCTACAGCCATTTTATAGCTGCCCAAACTGAACCACAACCTGCCAAAAAGTGAGCAACAGGTAACATGATCAGGCAGAAAGTGACGGAAGGGGGTGTAGTGAAAAAACATGTCCCGTCCACTATCCTTATGTGTTCTGAGCACTATGGGGGGAGATTAATCAAGACTTGTGCTGAGGAAAAGTTGACCCGTTGCCCATAGCAACCAATCAGATCGCTTCTATTATTTTTTAGAGGCCTTTTCAAAAATGAAAGCAGCGATCTGATTGGTTGCTATGGGCAACTGGGCGACTTTTCCTCTGCACAAGTTTTGATGAATCTCCCTCTATAAAGTCAAAGCTCCAAATTCCAAAGTTCAAGTGGTTGTAGGCCTTGTCATGCCAACTATGTTAAACGATGCTGCTCTAAAACTGCATCTTTCAGGGGATTCCTTAGAGCAGTGGTCTCCAACCTGCGGACCTCCAGATATTGCAAAACTACAATTCCCAGCATGCTCAGACAGCCAACGGCTGTCCGGACATGCTGGGAGTTGTAGTTTTGCAACATCTGGAGGGCCGCAGGTTGAAGACCACTGCCTTAGAGTGGGGATCGACCGATTATCGGTATGGCCGATATTATCGGCCGATAATCACGATTTTGGGCATTATCGGTATTGGCAATTATCTTGCCGATAATGCCCCACCCCCCGCACCGACCCCACCGCACCGCGATCGCTAATCCCCCCCCCCCCCGACCCGCCGCACCGCGACCACCCCCCCGACCCACCGCACCGCGTCGCACCCCCCACCGTAGTGCTGGGCGGTATACCGGTATGGATTTTTGCCCATACCGCTATACCGGTCGGGCCCCTCCCCCACCCTCCGAGTCAATAAGAAAAATTAAACTTACCCGTAATGGGGGTGGTCCGGGCCATCCATCCTTCCTGTAGTGTCCGGGTGGAGTGTGAACCGGTCCGGGCTGTCCTTCTCCGGGGGTCATCTTCTCCACTCCGGGCAGGCTCCGGCCTAGTACACTGCATAGACGCCGCTACGTTGTGACGTCAGGTGCATCGCTGCGCATGGGCGTCACTGCGCGGCGGCGTCTATGCTGCGTTACTAGGCCGGAGCCTGCCCGGAGTGGAGAAGAGGACCCCGGAGAAGAAGTACAGCCCGGACCGGTTCACCCTCCACCCGGAATGCCGCCGGACACTACAGGAAGGAAGGATGGCCCGAACCACCCTGACAGGTAGGGGGAGAGAAGCGGGTGGCGGCGGCGGCGGCCTATGGCACCGCAAAAGCCACTGCAGTGCATTGATTTAAAGCGCCCGCTTTAAATCAATGATCTGCAGCTGTGTTGCGGGGGGATAAATAGCCGATAACTTATACCGATATTCCGGTATAAGTTATCGGCTATCGGCCCTAACCTCCACCGATTATCGGCCCTAAAAAAACGATATCAGTCGATCCCTACCTTAGAGCATCGATTAGATGACCTAACATGAAGGGAAATTGTCAGGATCTAACCATGCTGGTTTCCCAGGATAAAAACTATGCTCAGAATAGATCAATAGAAGATTAATAAGGGAATCCCACCCCATCAGTTGGTCGCCAGAGCCTTGGCATCCACATATATTAAACAAAGCTGAAAGCAGACAGCTCCATACACTGTGTAGTGGCCATAATGGGTTACTGCTTCTCGGCTTCCATTTATTTCAATGGGAATAGATTTGCAGTAATCCAGCATGGCCCCTATACAATGAATGGAGCCACTATGAATTTCTATAACTGTACTATAGGAGGCCATTTTATCAGCAATTACGGGATTGAGCATGGTACGGCTGTCTAGGCAACTGTACTGTCCAGCGTGACTTGTGTCTCCCCACGCAGAAGCTGAAGATTGAACGGGGTCCCAACTTACGCTTAATAAATATGGACTTAATAAATATAGACAATTGAAATAATTTAAAGGGGTACTAAGGTATCCAAAGGATAGGGGATAAGATGTCAGATCGCCGGGGTCCCACTGCTGGGGACCCCGGGGATCGCTGCTGCAGCACCCCGCTATCATTACTGCGCAGAGCGAGATCGCTCTGCACGTAATGACGAGCAATACAGGGGCCGGAGGATCGTTACATCACGGCTCCGCCCCTCATGACGTCTCGGCCCACCCCCCGTCAATACAAGTCTATGGGAAGGGGGTGTGGCGGAGCCATGACGTCACGCTGCTCCGGCCCCTGTATCGCCCGTCATTACGCACAGAGCGAACTCGCTCTGTGCAGTATTGATGGCGGGGTGCCGCAGCAGCGATCCCCGGGGTTCCCAGCAGCGGGACCGCGGCGATCTAACATCTTATCCCCTTTCCTTTTGATAGGGGATAAGATGCCAAGGGCGGAATACCCCTTTAAAAGGGGTATTCCAGGAAAAAACTTTTTTTTTATATATCAACTGGCTCCAGAAAGTTAAACAGATTTGTAAATTACTTCTATTAAAAAATCTTAATCCTTTCAGTACTTATGAGCTTCTGAAGTTAAGGTTGTTCTTTTCTGCCCTCTGATGACACGTGTTTCAGGAAACGCCCATGTGGTAGCCCTTGGGGGGGTGTATGGTAGTGGTGGTATGGTAACGGTATAGGAGGGGTTAATGTTAACCCTATAGTTCATGACGCCAGGCTGAGGGCTGGTATGCTGAGTCAATGCTCCGGCCTATCGCCGCCCTTCCCAGTAACGATAGGTGCATGAAATCACTGAAGGTCCACAAAGAGATTGAACTTGAACAACTTTACTTAAGTGCTTGCAGTATCCAAGGCACAATAACAGTCTCATATAAACAGTCCTTATCTTGTTTAGTGACTGACAGTTGTTGCGGACCTTGAGCTAGTCATACAGTCTCTGAATTTAGGGTATATATTTGCAGATCCGTCCGGATTTAGGGGTATTATTAGGTCCGGTGATCCTGCAGAGTGTCTGGAGATTGATACACTCTAGGCTCGGGCCTAACTCGCTGCACAGATCCTTCTCTCATGACAGCCCACGAGGTAAGAGCGAAACATGGCCGCCGCTCCCTTATATGGGCAGGGGGCGGGGCAAATCCGATTAGTCCGAACATCTGCCATTCACCATTACAGAGATTAATGGGAATGCTTTCATCACAGGGCCTCCAAAGGTCCTTAAGCTTAATATCATATAGTTCACCTAGTCACATGACCCGCAGGTCCTGCAACGCTATGGCACAGGTAATTAACCCCTTATTTACAGATACATCATTATATTTACATTAACCTTATATAGACCACTGGTCTATTAGTAGAAATAGAGGCAACAAGGGGTTAATTAAGTGACAGGGATCCCTAAGTCCTAGGGACTCTGGCTATGGGGACCCACACATACATAGGTACCGTATAGGATGCGGTACCGGGACACCACACCCAGTTTAGAAGAGGTTTGCTATGGGAATTTGCTTCTAAACTGAGCCTTTCCTGAGACACATGTCATCAGAGAGCACTTAGACAGAAAAGAACAACCTTAACTTCAGAAGCTCATAAGTACTGAAAGGATTAAGATTTTTTAATAGAAGTAATTTACAAATCTGTTTAACTTTCTGGAGCCAGTTGATATATATATATAAAAAAAAGTTTTTTCCTGGAATACCCCTTTAACTCTCCAATCAGTTTTCACATGCCCCCATGTCTGGCCATAGACCACGATTGTGGTCTTAAATTTTCGGACTACTCCACTAGACTTGATTGATAGATCTTTCCTTATACCCAAACAGGGAGTGATCTATCAATCAAGGCTTTAATGCTGCCTTAACCCAACAGGAATCAGTGGTTTAGGCAGCGTTAAAGAGATTATAGGTTCCTTTAAAGGGGTACTCCACTGGCCAGCGTTCGGATGTAAATGCTCCGAAGGCTGTTTTCACGCTGCTGGGGTCGGCCATGCCCCTCGTGACATCATGGCCACGCCCCTCAATGCAAGACAATGGGAGGGGGTGTGACGGCCGTCACGCCCCCTCCCATTGACTTGCATTGAGGGGGCGTGACCATGACATCACGAGGGGCGTTGCCGACCCAGCAGCGCTAAAACAGCCTTCGGAGCATTTACTTCTGAACGATGGCCAGTGTAGTACCCCTTTAAGACCAGGCATCAAATCATACATGGCTTCTCCCTATACCTTGCATGGAGCGGCGCTCAGAGCAGGAATCAAATGACCTGGTTATCCGAAGCAGAAGATTTATTTGGGTGAATTGGTCACATGACTAGGACATATGGGAGGGGGTAAAGGGGTGATCCTTGCATAATTTGTGCCACTGCCACAATGTTTAAAGATATTAAGAGCATATCATGGTTAGTCTGAGTTAAACTTCAGGGTTCCCCAGTGGGGGAAAAAAATAAATCAAAAAAAGTTGGAGGTAAACCTTGCATTAAATTTAACTCACAAATGAGTCACAAAGGTAATTTGCATGTTTTTTTTTCTCTTAGACCTTATTTACATAGCGGAAATCGGCATAAAACTTCTGCTCTGAAGTTCGGTCCCATTGTTCAATGGCAGAATTTCCGCAACGTAAACATCTGTCAATTCTTTCTGCAGAATCTGCTCGGAAATGCATTGCCATCTAAGGAGTCTGCACATTATCGAGCGGTCCTAGCGCTGGCGTGTTTTCTGGGCAGACATACCGCCGTGTGATCATAGCCTTAGAGAAACAATGAAATTGCATGTTAATTCAGGTAGAAGAAACAGACATGGTGCACATCTACAATCTTGTATAATGATCTAATTGCTTCTCAGCGTAATACCAAAAACTAACAGGTTGTTCGTATACATGTCCGTTGCTGCCGTGGCGCCATGTCTGCGGGGGGGGGGGGGGGGGGGTGCGACCCATAGACTGGTTTGAGTGGCATTGGGGCCGCTCTGCCAGTGGGTCGTTCCCCCCCGTGGGCACTGGTGTCGCGTCGGTGGTGGTCGCCTCCCAGTGCTACGCCATTTTATGCTAGGGACGTTAGGGACCCACTCTAAATAGGTGGCCTTGACGTGGCGAGTGGGCTTGTACTTTTTGATCAAAATTGTATAACAACAACCTGTTAGTTTTTGATATTACGCTGAGAAGCAGTCAGATCATTATACAAGATTGTAGATGTGCGACCATGTCTGTTTCTTCTACCCGAAATTGCATGTTAGTCATCCCGCAATTCTATTGCAACTCCCAAATGGAGCAAGGTCCCCACAGGCCTGTATGGCATTATGTCCCCCACCCAGTGTGCCCCCAGCTGTTGCAAAACTACAACTCCTAGCATGTCCGGACAGCCTTTGGCTGTCTGGGCATGTTGGGACTTGTAGTTTTGCAACAGCTGGAGGCACATTGGTTGGGAAACACTAAAATAAACCAGTCTAGGTGACCGATACCATTTTCTACCTACCTCAACGCTTATGGAATAACCCTTTTAATGTTTCACACGATTTACACGACAGAGCGCATTGTATAATTACAGACATGCATTCAGCACCACATTAAACGCTATACGAGTCTGTCATCAATTTGTTCCCAGAGTCTTTCATTACACAGTGTGCATAACATACAACGCCTAAGAGAGTGTGAAAAAAATAATAATAAAAAAAAAAAAAAGCACACGGTCACACCCTGCAGACGTCCATCGCGGCATCATCTTTGTTGCAGGTTTCGGTGAATTTCCACTAAGTTGACAGAACACGTGAGGGCTGGAAAAGTGGTGTTTGTAAAACTGGACTCAGGGGGCACATCGATATGGGGGGGGTGCCTTGGTCACCAGTCTGCCTCCAGCTGTTGCAAAACTACAACTCCCAGAATGCCCGGACAGCCTTTCGGCTGTCCGGGCATGCTGGGAGTTGTAGTTTTTTAACAGCTGGAGGCAGACTGGTTGGGAAACACTGGTATATACGGTTAACATGTATCAGATAGGATTGCCCTTGGATCAACTAGTGAGAAGCTCTTCCGGCCGGGGGTCTTCTTTAACAATACAATCCACCATATTTGACCAACTGCAAAGAATTTATGAACATATTGCGGGAATTCTGATAAAACACTATGGAAACACGAAAGTATTTGAGAGGAGCGTCGGAGCGTAAATGTTTAGCATCCAGGATACACGATAAGGATCCTGAAGGGTACTTTCTCCTTTTCATGTGAGAAGCCGCTGTAAGGGAGTCTCTCACGAATGACATCCAGTCAACCTCACCCCTGTCACGTTTGATAGAGGAGATATATCGGTCATGTGGGTTCCAGATGGAAAACAGGAAAGTGGAGTGGAAATATATATAAAAAAAAAAAAAACTAGATTGATGACAGACAATATAAAAAGGAAAGTGTGAACACAGGCGAGAGTGAATTTACAGCTGTTGTCTGTCGCTGACTGGGTATTGTGATGGCCGCCATTATCATTCATAGACAACGAAACGCAGATCTCTCTATTTATACTGCACATTTCATCCAAAGCCTAAAAATAGGAAAGGAGACGCTCAGAGACATTTACAGCATTAAACTCCATAAATCGAAACTCCAGGAAAGGCCTGTTTAAGGGGTTGTCCAGAGAATTTATTTTCTTTCATAAATGTGCTAAAGCAGGGAAAAAAAATTAAATAATAAAAAATATATTTTTATACTTACCTTCCTCGCCATCCCCCGTCACTGTTATCCAAGATTCCTGATCCCGAAGCACAGGACCGATTAGCTAGGCGGGCAATGTCTTTTATGTCTGAACACATTTAAAAGGGGTTATCCACCATAAGGTAATTTTAGTACTTACCTGCCAGAACTGGGTATTTCCTGGTGGATTTTGTTCTCTAAACTACACATCCCATAGTTTCATGCTTGCAAGTATGAGGTCGCTTTCCTCCCTTCCACACATCAGCCACTGCACCGATTGAAACACAGTGTTTTCTAACCAGATGGCCTACAGCTGTTGCAAAACTGAAGTAGGTTAGGCTCCCTCTGATCACCTGACTAGTGATGTCAGGTCTCGGTGCACTGAAACTTGGGAAATCCAGACACCTGAGTAGTTTTTTATGCTGTTAAAAATAAATATGGGGGCGATAATCACAGAAGAATTGTGAGAAAACCGTCACACACCGGTACAGACACTATATTATGAACTACACTAACTTTACAGCCCCTGTAGTATAGTCAAATAAAAAAATATCCCCCCTAAAATAGTGTGTGTTACTATAGGTGTTTTCTATGTGGTATTTTTTCCTCTGAATTTTTTTCTTTGGAAATCACGCAACTTAAGGATTTCTAGTGAAGAAGCATTTATTCTTAGAAATCTACATTGTGCTGTTCCCCTGTTATTTCTCCTGGAAATGTATGAATAAACTTGGCCTTAGTCAATCGGTTATGTCTATGCAGTATGTTTCCGTCAGCTCTGATTGGGCAGTATGTGACCTTGTAAGGATCAACCCTATTGCCAAGGGGAATTTGAACACACAATGGTCAATTTGTTTATTCCCAGGAGGAATAACAGAGGAGCAACACAATGCAGAGTTCTAAGAAAAGGGTAATGTCCCTACAAAAGTCATCTACTGCCCAACCAGAGCTGATAGACGTACGGTACTTGATAGGTCTCCCTGAACTGAAACGTTACTTGCAGTTGCGGCTCCAATTATATTAGAAGAACCATGGAGAATGAAGACAAAAAAGAAAACCACACGAGGCACCTGGTACATTAACCCAATTAATTAAAAGGCTGGTATTGTGCTCACCTTGAGCGCAACGGATATGAGCATATTGCCCAAATATAGTGGGTACAGTGGATTCTTGGGAGTGCTGCGATGCCGTAGGGGTGTTCAGATAGACATAAGTCCATCCACGAGTGAAAGCATGAAAGTAACCAAAAGGATCCCTTTCTAGGCGCAGCTTCTCCCAATGGATTCACAGACAAGATTGTAAGGAAAAAGTTTTCTTTATTAACAAATGACGTGTTTCAGGTTTTACCCTTCCTCAGATTATCATGAATCTGAGGAAGGGTAAAACCCAAAACGCGTCATTGGTTAATAAAGAATACTTTTTCCTGACAATCTTGTCTATGTGAATCCATTGGGAGAAGCAGCGCCTAGAAAGGGATCCTTTTGGTTACTTTCCTGATCAGCAGGACTAAGCTGGTATATACTAATGTCATATCGGAGGACGACTGATATGAAGATTATGATAATTCAGGTTATAGGTATAAATTCCCTATTTACTTTCCTCAAGATCTCAGCTTGCTCTATATGAATATAAACATCTTATGTCATGAATTGACTGAAAGCCTGTACATTGCTGCAAATTAACTCAGTGCAGATAATCCTCTCTGATCTAGAGCAGTGTTCTCAATTTTTGGGCCATGAACCGAAGATGATGAATTCCCAGAGTGCTTCTTTAAGGATAGGTTCACGTGTTGCAGTTGCATTGCAGTACTACTACAACTACAGTGAAAATGCTGCAGTACGTCACCGTGTGAACATAGCCTGAAGACAAACTAAACCCCAAATTATCCGACACCCCTATACAGAGAATCGGATGCCAGCCAACCAGTCACATTACTCTCTGCGGACAAAACAACATTCTTCACTGATCCCTTATTTATGTGAAAGGTGGGGAATAGAGGAACAAAAAAAATTAAAGCTACAGCCGGAGGTTTGCAAACATTTTCCCATCTACACTCTTATTTACAGACAAGATGATGTATTTAGTAAATTTCGTTTTTTCAGCCCCTTGCCAGCCTGCTGTTCTCTAACCAGAAGATACTCCTACACACACGGCGGCCTTCTGTCAAACGCCACATAAATAACATGATGAGTTGATATGGAAGATATTACATACAATATATATGCAACGGCAAAGTCGGGACGTTTAGCCAACAAGCATGACCACCTAGGAACAGCCCTCGAATGCCCGCTTTGGGGCAGGGATTGAATAGCCCCCTCATTTTGTGGTCGGGTTTGCTGTCGTAAAAATTGAGACTTGAAAGCCAATCAGTCTGAAATGCACACTTGGGTTTTCCTGTTGTGCTCGCCATTTTCAGGATCAACGTTTAATGTCAGTGAATATCCTCTGGTTGCTATACACCAGGATAAGCTCCTAATGGTTAATGGAGGCCAGTAGAGACGCAGGACATTGCTGCGGCCAGACAGTCGTTGAGCTGAGGTATGACATACTGGGCGCTTCTGTAGATGACAGTAACACTGCAGCTGCAGGAAGAGGATTGCTGGGGGCAGACGCCAGAGGCACCGTGGGAGTACTGGAGATAGTAGATTTTATATATATATATATATATATATATATATATATATATATATATATATATATATATATATATCCCAATGAGCAGAATTAGAAAAAGAAAACTCCTGCCGGAGTTCTCCTTTAATATGAAATTGGTGGTAGTCCTATCACACGATGAAATATTCCAGGTGGAGATTCTGTGTGCTGCAGACTCCACGAATATCAATTGGTGCTATGACTGCGTAAACTACCTCATTCCCTGTCTCTTAGCCCCACAATCTGCCCCCTACATGTTCCCGTGTGTCCTCTTACCCTCCGATGCCTCTGGGTGACTTTTTGAAGGGAGTGCTGACCAGCGACCTACCTCCAACAGAGATGACAGCCTGACAGCCAGCGCCAGCCTCTGGTCACAAGAAGGTCACAAGAAGACTTTCGTTCTAACATCACCGAAGCCCCCCAGTCCATGCACCTGCTAGACCCACCGATCTCCATCCTCCCCGCACCAGGAAGATCTGTCACAGCAGGATGAAGATCGGTCATCTCTTAGGGAATGTCTACACAGAGACATTCCCTGACTGCGGAGCGCCAGCAGAACATGACGCGCTAGGACTGCTCGGAAATGTGCCGTCTCATAAACGGCAATGCATTTCTGTGCAGAGTCCACAGAAAGAATAGACATGTTTATTCTTTGTGCAGACACCAGAATTTGGCAAGGAAACAACTGGCACAGAAATTCTGCAATATGAACAGCGCAGCAGAAATTCCATAGTGTGGACATAACTGGAGATGAGCGAACTTACAGTAAATTCGAATCGTCACGAACTTCTCAGCTCGGCAGTTGATAACTTTTCCTGCATAAATTAGTTCAGCTTTCCGGTGCTCCGGTGGGCTGGAAAAGGTGGATACAGTCCTAGGAAAGAGTCTCCTAGGACTGTATCCACCTTTTCCAGCTCACGGGAGCACCGGAAAGCTGAACTAATTTATGCAGGAAAAGTTATCAACTGCCGAGCCGATAAGTTCATGACGAATCGAATTTACTGTAAGTTCGCTCATCTCTAGACATAACCTAAGGTCTGTGAACTGCTCCTTCTCATAGGTTAACCCTTCAGGTGCTCTGCCATCTATTTCTTTCTTGCTAATTCTTCAGGTGCTGTCCCCGCTCTTTCCGCTGTTTAACCCTTCAGGTGATATGCCCTTGATAACCCTTCAGGTGCTGTCCCCTCTCATTCCCCCCTGTTAACTGTTCACTGTGCGGTCCCCAAACTCTTTCCTGGTCTCCTAATTCCCCCCCCCCCCTTTTTTTTTTATTTGATCAGATAAATAATCGTCCAGCTAACAGATGATAAAAATAAAGGTTAGTTGGAGCCCAAGACTTTATCAGGACTATGAATCAGGGCTGAAGCGAATGACTTATGGAGGAATAACACGTCTTTGTGTATAGGATTCTGAATGTTTTCATTCTTCCCTGGATGGGAAATGCCTAAAAGATCAGAGAGAAGGAATAAATAACATGAATCTGGGCCTAGCTCTTCACATTCCCCCTGCTCAGTGTCTCATGACAGTGACTCCGGCTGGCAGCCATTTTACTGGAGGGATGGACAGACCATCTCTGTTAAACATTCATAAACAGAAGAAACACATAGTTAACTCTTTGCTCCGACACTGCTACTGTGGGAGCATTTTACCAAAAAAGTGCTGTAACCCAACAAGTACATTAGTGACGTACACTACTGTTCTAGGGCAACAGAAAGTTATGGACGACAGTGGCGCACAGGACACAGTTGGTATCGGTGGGGCAGAGGGTGCACCACTACAGCATATCAAAAAACATGACAAAACAATTCTGTTGAAGGGGATTACTTAAATGGGCACTGTCAGATACAAAAACTTTTGATATGTTGTAAAACCAATAGGTTTTGCAATTGCTTTATTGCTTTCATTAGAAAATTCTCAGTATTTTATACTGAAAAAGCCAGTCAACCAACTGCCCCCCTGCCTGCATGGACACCTACTAGTCCTGCTGTGTCCATGCATCATCACCTATGTCATGGACACACTTCCTTGATTGACAGCTTGTAGATAATAGAAAAAGACACGGTCTTAGAGGCGCTGCACAAAGGAGGTCACAAAAGGAGAGACTCGAGCCAGCACAGGACAATAAGAATTTATTTGACACAATGGACGACGCGTTTCGGCACACAGAGTGCCTTCTTCAGGTCCAAACATACAGTGCATCCGCTGGGGTGATAGGATGCAAGGATGCACTTGTGGGGTTCCTGTGATTTGCGGTGCTGGCGTAAAGCGTAACGCCAGCACTGCAAATCACAGGAACCCCACAAGTGCATCCTATCACCCCAGCGAATGCACTGTATGTTTAGACCTGAGGAAGGCACTCTGTGTGCCGAAACGAGTCGTCCGTTGTGTCAAAATTCTTATTGTCCTGTGCTGGCTCGAGTCTCTCCTTTTGTGACCTACTTTGTGCAGTGCCTCTAAGACTGTCTTTTTCCATTATCTATATTTTGCCAAAACTGGTCCTTGTACAAGGGTCCAGTTCTGGTTGGAGCGCGGCAGCCATAATTTATCTATACCACATTTACACGAGCCTATTGTGAACCAAGACCCCAGGACACTTGGGATCTAGGCTTACCCGATCTGTCGATAATATCACTTAGGTGTGGTGGATGGTCACACTAAGTTGATATACAGATACGAAGGGAGCGCCCCCTGTCTTTTCTTGATTGACAGCTGTGAGCGCAGGGCTCATAGCTGGAGGAAAAATCCTCCCACTGTCAGCTTGTGTCCCGCTAAGGTCAGTGAGGACAAGCTGGGAGTTGTAGTTTTGCTAATGCTAGGGGAGATGTGAGCAGACAGCATACTGAGGGAGGGGGCGGAGACCTGCACAGTGAGGCCACACCCCCTCCCTTTGAGAGAAATTCAGACTAGTGAGCAAAATTAAAAGTGTCATAAAAAAATAAAATAAAGGTGCTAGACACAAAAATTAGATGCACATGGTCAGGATTAGGTATGGACTGATATACAGTATTAAAAAAAAAAATGTTTTTGTTAGATCTGACGGGTACGCTTTAAGGATAGCTCTAGTGGCTAGTGACAGTCCCATAACCTTTAATTCACAAGGATCCACACATACCTTAACCCAAATAAGGGTATGGTCACACTGAGGAAATTCAGTAAATACCGTATTTTTCGCCATATAAGACGCACTTTTTCTTCCCCAAAGCTGGGGGGGAAAAAGTCGGTGCGTCTTATACGGCGAATACACACCTATCGCGGCGGTCCCTGCGGCCATCGCGGTGATGCCCTGTATTAACCCTTCAGACGCGGCGATCAAAGCTGACCGCCGCGTCTGAAGCGAAAGTGACACTAACCCAGCTGTTCAGTCGGGCTGTTCGGGACCGTCGCGATTTCACCGCGAACAGCCCGACTGAATAGCCGGGTTAGTGCTTACAGGACACCGGAGGGGACCTTACCTGCCTCCTCAGTGTCTTCTCCGTTCAGGGATCCCCTGTATGCCGGCGCTCTCCTTCCTCGTCATCACGTCGTCGCGTACGTGCGTCGGCGTGCGTAACGACGTGATGGCGGCGACGGAGAGCGAGGATACCCGACCGGCAGCAGAGATGTTCCAGAGCGATGGGGACACGGCGACAGCGATGGAGCGACATCCAGGGCAGCGGTGACTGGTCCGGAGCGGCGGGGACACGTGAGTACTACCTCCTCCTGCAGTGGTCTTCAATCTGCGGACCTCCAGATGTTGCAAAACTACAACTCCCAGCATGCCCGGACAGCCGTTGGCTGTCCGGGCATGCTGGGAGTTGTAGTTTTGCAACATCTGGAGGTCCGCAGGTTGAAGACCACTATTGGGTTCAAAATCTTTATTTTTTTTAGATTTTGTCCCTAAAAATTGGGTGCGTCTTATAGGACGAAAAATACGGTAAAATCCTCACTGAATTTCCTCAGTGGATTGTTCAAAATGGCCTGAAATCTGGATTTATTTTGTGTGGAATTCGCAGCAAATATGTTCAATCTTACGGCAGAACCCAACCATTTAACTTACATGAGTGTCCCCACTATCTCAGATGGCAGATTCCGAGGTAAAGAGAAATTGGGCATTTTAGATTTCAACAAGCCAGATCTTTTAGAGGTGTCTGGCAGCATCACCCCCCCCCCCCCCCCCTCAACAATTAAAAATACATGCAAACTAGGCGTTAGGAGCCAGGATTTTTTTAAACTGGGATGTGATGCGACCAGAAATCCACAGTTGTGGCCTTTGAAAACATTTTTTAATAAATACATTGCTACTCCCTGCACTCGTCCTCACTGCTCCAGGAGTGCCGAGAACCCTCCCCGAGTCTGGCTACATACTCTGGACAGATCCCTAGAAGGAATGTGTTGGGATACAGATCCGCGGTTCATGCCAACCACATTTGTAATGTCAGAGTGTTTACGAGATTTGCGCTGTCTGGTAATAAAAAGGGAGCTGGGAGCATCTGTGTACATCAGGGCCGTGCACTGGACGGCACATAATTTAGAGCCGCAAATAGCAGGGCATACTATGTGTGAGCACACTGCAATAACCACACAGGGCTAGATCAGGACCGGCTAAGTCCACCAGCCAGGGAGCCAAGGACACTTAGGCTAGGTTCACACTACGGAATTTCCGCCTGCAATTCTGCTTTGAAATTGCAGGCAGAAATTCCGCTTACTAAAATGTATAGTGTAGTCAATGGGTTTCCGTTCACAAATTCACACTTCACAAATTCCGCTTCACAAATTCCGAATGGAAAATCCGCTTGAAATTTCTGCCTTAGAATGGCGTTGCTCATTCTTCAGGCAGAAATACTCGCAGAACACATTGCAGTCTATTGGAGACTGCAGTGTCCGCTCGGTCCTAGCGCCGACTGATTCAGTCGGTGCTGGCCGCACTTATAATCTTCAAGCGGAAATTTTCTGCTCGGAGATTCCGCAGTGTGAACCTAGCCTTAAGCTAGGTTCACAAGTCGGAATTTCCGTGCGGAATTCCGTTTGGAATGTCTGCACAGAAGTTCCGCTGCAGCAGAGTCCCGTTGAATTCAACAGGATTCTGCTGCACTGTGCACATGGGACTACTGCTGCACTGTGCACTCCGTGTTTGCACAAATTATGAAAACGTGCGGTAGATTATGTTGGTGCCCCCTGCAGTGTAGGCACGGCGATTCTCCGTGCGGATATTCTGTAGTCTGGCCATAGCCTAAGGCTATGTTCACATGGGAGTATATCCACACAGCCAATTTTTGTGCAGACATTCCCCCGACAGCGGAGCGCCAGCTTGACTGTTCGGCAATGCATTTCCGAGTGGAATCCGCAGAAAGAATTGACCCGTCTATTCTTTCAGCTGATGCCTGAATCAGGATTTCTGCGGCAAAAACCTCTCCCACAAAAATTCTGCCGTGTGAACAGTGCAGCAGAATCCCATTGAAATCTGCTCAAAAATTCCTCCGTGTGAATATAGTCAGAACGCAGGTCTGACATCCTGTCACTATCATTAAGCAATGTAACTTTCTGAGTCTGTTTTTCTAATCCTGGATAATCTTTTTAAATTACCTTCCCCCTCTGGATTCCGAGTTACCAGGGTCCTTTTAGGGTCCATTCATACCTTTCAAATTTTGCAACAGGGTAGCTGGGCATGCTGGGAGTTGTAGTTTTGCAACAGCGTGAGGCATCCTGGTTGGGAAACACTGATGTAGATAAATGTGACTGCTGCAAAAGCACCGGCAACAAATCTGCAGTGTGCGAATACTTGCTTAGGGCTGCAGACCCTACAAAGTTGCAGAGTAATTAAAAAGTATTCCTTCTGTAGAGGATCAGCAACATCTCTAAGGACAAATCCCCAGCTTGGTCTATATTGGGAACCACTGGTGACAATGTAATGGATTCTGTTGTGCAATATAATCTGCCAGGACCTTCAGTTCTGGGGTGGTAGCGGAAAGTGTGTGGGTGTATCAGGAGCAGCAGTATATATATATATATATATATATATATATATATATATATATATGTGTATATATATGTGTGAGAATGTGAGGAGCAGCGCAGGTCAAGTCTGCAATGACTGAACGGCCCAAAACAGCCAATGCACATTCCTGCCCATCAACACAGCCCTGACACCACATGCTTGGAGTAAAGGGGCCGGGTCACTGTGACCCAGCTGTCAGGAAGGGCACGCCAGCAATAGCAGGTTGGCATGAAAGCTCTAAAGCCCCTCAGGCAACCCCTCTTCCGTATGTCAGGTCCTGTCATCAACCAGCGACGGATCTAAAACTGGGGAGCTGCCATAGAGAAAAGAAATGTGGATTCTACTTAACTTTAAGATGTAAGTGGCATCTACATGGTATCAACATAAAGTAGGTGCAACCATCTCACCAACCACTCTATGGACATAACGGAAATAGATATAGTAGTGTGCTCCAGCCACTGATGCACGCACCTTCATAAGATGACAAGATGCACCTGCAAAAGTGGTCCCTGTAGGGTACTCCTTCAACAAAAGCCCCTATAAGAGGGAGTAAATGCAACAAATGCCCCACCATAAGAGAGTGCACCTGCAAAAAATGCCCCACCATAAGAGAGTGCACCTGCAACAAATGCCCCACCATAAGAGAGTGCGCCTGCAACAGACACCCCTCTATAAGAGTGCACCTATACTAAATGCTCCCCCATAAGAGTGTGCACCTGCAACAAATGCCCCACCATAAGAGAGTGCACCTGCAAGAAATGCCCCACCATAAGAGAGTGCACCTGCAACAAATGCCCCACCATAAGAGAGTGCACCTGCAACAAATGCCCCACCATAAGAGAGTGCACCTGCAACAAATGCCCCACCATAAGAGAGTGCACCTGCAACAAATGCCCCACCATAAGAGAGTGCACCTGCAACAAATGCCCCACCATAAGAGAGTGCACCTGCAACAAATGCCCCACCATAAGAGAGTGCACCTGCAACAAATGCCCCACCATAAGAGAGTGCACCTGCAACAAATGCCCCACCATAAGAGAGTGCACCTGCAACAAATGCCCCACCATAAGAGAGTGCACCTGCAACAAATGCCCCACCATAAGAGAGTGCACCTGCAACAAATGCCCCACCATAAGAGAGAGTACACGTGCAACAGACACCCCTCTATAAGAGTGCACCTATACTAAATGCTCCCCCATAAGAGTGCACCTGCAACAAATGCCCCACCATAAGAGAGAGTACACGTGCAACAGACACCCCTCTATAAGAGTGCACCTATACTAAATGCTCCCCCATAAGAGACTGCACCTGCAACAAATGCCCCATCATAAGAGAGTGCACCTGCAACAAATGCCCCATCATAAGAGAGAGTACACGTGCAACAGACCCCCCCCCCTCTATAAGAGTGCACCTATACTAAATGCTCCCCCATAAAAGAGTGGACCTGCAAAAGATGCCCCACAATATAAGTGCACCTACAACAATTTCCCCCAATAACAAGATGCGCCTGCAACATATGTCCCCCACAAGAGAATGCACCTGAAACAGATGCCTTCCCATAAAAGTGTATCTACAATAAATGTGACCCATAAGACAGTGCCCCCCATGACAAGATGCCCATGCAACAGATGCTCCCATAAAGTCCACGTAACAGATACCCCAAAATTTGGTAAAGTGAACCTGCAACAGATACCTTCCCATAAGAGAGCACCTACAACAAATACCCCCCATAAGAGTGCCCCTGCAACAGATGTCCCCCATAACAAGATGTCCATGCAACAGATGCCCTCATAACAAGGTGCAAATGTTACAGATCCCCTAAATTTGGTACTTCGACACTGAAAAAAAATGATATACCTGTAACTAAGCATCTAGTGGGCGCTCTATAAAAAATGCGCACCTCATCTCCTACTTAGAGTACGTTCACACATGCACATTTTTCTGCAGATTTTTTGCAGCCGATTTTGAAACCCATTGACTTCAATGGGTGGAAAAATCAGCTGCAGGAAAATCTTTAGCAAAATACGAGTGTGTAAAGGTACCCTTACCCCTAATCTTCTTTAGTAGGGTCTACTGGGCATGGAAGCACCAATACATAAGCATTCCGGATATTGGGCACAGTGCGAGAGGGTGCACTCCAACTAAATATACCTCCTGCAAAGCATTGCCACACAAAACCCACCTTGTTGGCTTCTTAGAGGCACAAACAGACCCCCTAAACCACCATGACTGGGGCATTTCATACCTAGAAACATATGAACACACATAAGGGACACTGTGACATGGTCGCACGTTGTGCCCATTTGGGGTTCCACTTTTTTTTATTATTTTTTTTATTTTAATTTTTTTATTTATTTATTTATTTATTTTTTATAAGACAAGTATATGAGGAAATAGGAACTAAACTATGGGGGTGTGAACTCTTCCCTTAAAAAATAAATACATTTAAAAATAAATGAATGTTTTTAAGGTGATCCTATATTTCTACCTGATTGCTATCCTGCTGTAGACGGAGGAATATCAAGCGCCTCTTTAAAAAAAAAAAATGTTTTTTTTTAAAAGTTACAACAATAGTGATAACAACTATAGGGACCGCAGATAAGTCCCACAATGTAACAGATAACATGTCTATTGAACACCACCAACCAGAACCATCGCTCGTGGTTGGGGTTTCCCAACCAGTGTGCTTCCAGCTGTTGCAAACGTTTGGCAGAAAGGGGGGGGGGGGGGGGGGGGGACAGGAGTTCTCTCATATCTGGATTTTTTGGGCATTTGTCTACATCCCCTATCTTGTCTTCAATACGTTAATATGGAATGGAAGTTGCTGTTTTCTACCCAAAACAAGCCCTTAAGGGTCTAATCACGCGTACAGTATTCTGCGCAGATTTTATGCGCAGGATTTTATGCTGCAGATTCCATTGTAAACTAAATGACAATACAGCTTCAAATCCTGCGCATCAAATCTGCGAAAAATACAGTACATGTGAATAGACCCTAAATCAGTGTTTCCCCAACCCAGGTGCCTCCAGATGTTGCAAAACTACAACTCCCAGCATGCCTGGACAGCCTTTGGCTGTCCAGGCATGCTGGGAGTTGTAGTTTTGCAACAGCTGGAGGCACCCTGGTTGGGAAACACTGGTCTATGGATGGCTGTGCACCATATAGGACCACCAGCTGACATTGCAGAGGGCAAACACATCACCCCAACAGTGCACTCTATGCTGGACAGGAAGGGGTAAATGCGTGCTGGGAGTTAACCCCTTCACTGCCAGGAAGCCCCAATGCCTGCCCAGAACTTCCTCTGCTTGCTCTCCCCGGGGATGTTTACCTTCTTCCTGGCTCCATGGTGGAGGCAGCAGCAGCTCTTGCTCCCCTGGCAGCCCATGACCGCCCCCAGGTCTTGCAGGCAGCAGGGTGTCGGTCACATCTTGCCCCCGTCTCCTTTCTCCTTCCGCCCCGTCCCCTCCGCACTCACTAAACCTGCCGCCTGCTCCGCACAAACTTCAGGCAATACAAAAACTATTGTGGCCGTAATGACTGGAATAGCTGCGCACCAGAGGCTGCTGCGAGGTTTAAATTTGTAGGCTTTTTTTTCTTTTTTAGATTTCGGAGTTTGTTTTTAAGCTTTTTTCCTTTCTTTCTTTTTTTTTTTTTTTACATTTCGAAGTAAAAATCTTTTAGGTTTTTTTTTTTCTTATTTTTGCTTTTTGTTAGTTTTTTTCTGCTATTTTAGTTTTATTTAGCATGTTTGGTGTTTTATTTATTTATAAATTTATTTTTTCTTTTTCTTTTTACAAGGGTGTAAAATAAAAGCAAATCAGATCTTTGCAGTTTAAGGGTACGTTCCCACACGGCGTATTTGCTGCGTATTTGCTGCTGCGTATTTTATTTTCCCTGTTGAAGTCAATGGGTAGGAAAATACGCAGCACCAAATACGCAGCAAAATACGCCGTGTGGGAATGTACCCTAAGGGTGCATTCCCACGTGGCGTATTTTGCTGCATATTTGCTGCGTATTTTGTGCTGCGTATTTTCCTACCCATTGACTTTAACAGAGAAAATAAAATACGCAGCAGCAAATACGCCGTGTGGGAATGTACCCTAAACATTAAGGCTACATTCACACAGCATTTTTGTCTTCCCTTAAAGGGGTAGTCCAGTGGTGAAAAACTTATCCCCTATCCTAAGGATAGGGGATAAGTTTGAGATCGCGGGGGGTCTGACCGCTGGGGCCCCCTGCGATCTCTCTGTACGGGGGCCAGGCTCTCCGGCCAGATAGCGGGTGTCGACCCCCGCACGAAGCGGCGGCCGACACGCCCCCTCAATACATCTCTATGGCAGAGCCGGAGATTGCTCTGCCATAGAGTTGTATTGAGGGGGCGTGTCGGCCACCGCTTCATGCGGAGGTCGACACGCCCCCTTCCCGCGGGCTGTCGGGGCTCCGTACAGGAGATCGCAGGGGGCCCCAGCGGTCGGACCCCCCGCGATCTGCAACTTATCCCCTATCCTTAGGATAGGGGATAAGTTGTTCACCACTGGGTCACCACTGGACTACTCCTTTAAGGCTAGGTTAACTCTACGGAATCTCTGGTCAGAAAATTTCCGCCTGGAGATTCAGAGTGTGGCCAGCGCCGACTGAAAGGCTAGGTTCAGACTACGGAAATTCCGCTTGCTAAAATGTATAGTGTAGTGAATGATTTTCCGTTTACAAATTCACACTTCGGAATTTGTGAAGCGGAATTTGTGAACGGACAATCCGCTTGGAAATTTCCGCCTGAAGAAAGGCGGTGCTCTTTCTTCAGGCGGAAATCATTGCAGTCTATTGGAGACTGCAGTGTCCGCACGGTCCTAGTGCCGACTGATTCAGCCGGCGCTGGCCGCACTCGGAATCTCCGGGCGGAAATTTTCTGACCAGAGATTCCGTAGTCTGAACCTAGCCAAACAGTCGGCACTATTACTACGCGGACACTACAGTCTCCAATAGACTGCAATGAGTTCCGTGAGTATTTCCACCCCTTTCTTCAGGTGGAAATTGTGAAGCGGATTTTCAGTTCACAAATTCCGCTTCACAAATTCCAAAGTGTCAAGTTGTGAACGGAAAACCATACATTTTAGTAAGCAGAATTTCTGCCTGCAATTTCAAAGCGGAATTGCGGGCAGAAATTCCGTAGTGTGAACCTAGCCTTTTTGTTATGCGGTTGCTGGCAATGGGACTTCGCTGCACAGCGCACAATTTAATCGGCAGACGTTCCGACACTGAAATTCCGCCAGCAAAAGAATGATCTGGGTCATTCTTTTGGCGGAATCTGCTTAAATACATTGCCATCTATGTGGATGGAATGTATCTGCGGTCCAAGTGCCAATTTTGCAGTGTAAACCTAGTCTTACAGTCCATTTAATGCTGCTGTGTGCAATGATGTGGTCAACAACACTATTGTGTACAGTCCGTTTGTTGTTGTTGTCAATGGGAGACAGGTTCCACAGTGTGGCATACAGCAGCATTCGTTTTTAGCATTTCTTTCTGGAACAGGAATTTACGCGGAAGGCAAAACACTAAGAGAAAGGTTAGAATACAAAAAAAAAAAAAAAAATACAGTAATTTCTGTGTAGGTTGTCATCATAAATCTGTAGGTTTTTGATAAAAACATGTGGACACGCCCACTTTATTGGTTTGAAAAATATAATTTGTGGGGTTGTTTGGGTTTTTTCCTAAAAAGTGTTGCAATTTGCCCTGGAAGGACTTAGGCTGGAACTCCACTGAGGATTTTTTTGCAAAAACACCGTAAAAAATGCCAACTTTCCCGCACGGCGTTTTTTCAGCGACAAAACACAGCGTCCAGATGTTAGCTGCAAAACAATAGTAAACTGCAAAATGCCAAATCCACTTGGCGTTTTTCAGTTTGCCATTTTTTCAATCCTTTTGGTGTTTTTCAGTAATTTTGGGCTCAGAGGCTGGTTTTTCAAAACACCCAACAAAACCAAGTTTGGCGTTTTTTGCACAGAAATCCTGGCGTTTTCCTCCCATAGAAGTCTATGGAAGAGCAAAAATGCCAAGAAAAACGCCATGTTGGTTTTAACTTTGTCGTTTTTGCCGGTGGTTTATATTCTTTTTTGGAGATACCTTTTTTTATTAAAATTTCGTAGGGTACCTTTAAAGAGAAATAATAAAAAAGATACAGTAGTGATGCAAAAATTTTTATTTTTTAACGAAATGTATCTTTTTATAATGAAATGTTTATTAATTTTTAAACAGGGATCAATTTATGTGAGCGGGCAGGGCAATAAAAATGTAGCCGACAATAATAAAAATGTAGTGTGTATGTGTGTTTTTGACTGTTTTTTTTTTTACATTTTTTAGGTAGTACTACTACTCCCAGCATGGAACACACTGTTCCATGATGGGAGTAGTAGTACCTGTACTAATTGACAGATCGGCCCAGGTCCGTTGCAATCCTCTTCTATAATTTATAGATGCGGCCGGCCGCTCTTCTATGGTCCCCTGCACTGACGTATATATACACCTATCCATATTTCCCGCAGAGCTGTGATTGGCCAGAATGGTTCCAGCCAATCACAGCTCTCTGTGGGAAATAAGAATATCTGTATATATACAGCAGTGCAGGTACCATAGAAGAGCGGCCGGCCGCATCTATAAATTATACAAGAGGATCACAGCAGATGTCAGGAGTGACATCCGCTGTGATCTGTCCTTAACTGCAGGTACTACTGCTCCCAACATGGTGCACATTCTGCTCCATGCTGGGAGCTATAGAACCTGCATTAATAGAAAGATCGCAATAGGTGTCAGAAGTTACACTCGCTGCCATCTGTCTATTAATGCAGGTACTACAGCTCCCAGCATGGAGCAGAGTGTGCTCCATGTTGGGAGTAGTAGTATTTGCAGTTAAAGGGGTACTACCGTGCTGACAACTTATCCCCTATCTAAAGGATAGGGGATAAGTTGCCTGATAAGTTGCCTGATAAGTTGTCAGCATGGTAGTACCTCTTTAAGGACAGATCACAGTGGATATCACTACTGACACCGGCTGTGATCGTCCTGTCTATAGCAGAGATGTGGAGCGGCTTTCTCATGCGGTCGCACCTCTGCACTATACTCGGGCCAGTGATGTGAATAGAACATCGTTGATTCATATTTCCCCCTGAGAGCTGTGATTGGCTGCAATCCCCACTCTGGGCGGAAAATATGAATGAGCGATGTGAATATCTATTCACGTGACTGGCCGTCGGAGTACAGAGCAGAGATGTGAGCGCTGTATAGAGTCACTCCGCATCTCTGCTATATTATGGACGATCGCATCGGGTGTCAGTAGTGACACCCGGGGCGATATGTCTATTAGTACAGGTACTACTACTCCCATTATGGAACAGTCTGTTCCATGCTGGGAGTAGTAGTACTACCTAAAAAATGTATTTAAAAAAAAGAGAGAAAAAAAAGTGAAACACACACACTTTATTCAAAATGTATTACAATTTCTTTATAAAAAATAAACATTTCATTAAATATTTTTTTTCCACCCCTACTGCATCCTTTTTTATTTAATTTTTTTTTTTGGTACCCAACAAATTTTGAAAAAAAAAAAAAACCTCATTGAATTCAAGCCTCATACTTCTATGTCCTGCTGGATCCACTTTTGGATTCAGTTCAGACACTACAGCGGCAGTTTTCGAAACAACTACCACGTGAGACTCCAACCATAAAGCTTGACTGTCATCTATACTAAACTTTTGACATGGCGTCCAGACATGTGATCAGTTTAGATTGCATTGAGCGTGTTTCTCCCTGCTTGTTCCAGTTATCAGTGGGGGTCTGAACACCCCCTCAAAACTGTCAAGGTTTTTTTTTCCAATGATCGTGCCGTTTTAATGCTGAGATGAATGCTGAGATGCCTAGCGATTTTCTATATATTTCTATGGTAACATTTGAACTGATGACATTTTTAATTTGTATGATCTTGTTTGTTACTTTTAAAAGTTCAGCTCTTCTATTAGGATCATTACGGTAGGTGTGTAGCTGGGACAAGCTTCCTCCCATGTGAGTAGATGGGGCAGGACTTACTGTTGTGGTTACTCATTTCTATCACAACTGTATCTGTTATAACACTCACCCTCACATCCCTCCACTAAACCAAAGGTTACACCTTATTTTCTATTTGGCTGAAGTTCCAGAACCGACATGGACGAAAGATTCTGATTGGTCATCCCACCTCTAAATCCGAATAGTTGTGTTGTAATCGGTTTTACAGAGAAATAATACTCAAACGCTGCCAAAAATAAAAGAATAGGATCTCTTAAAGGGAAAGTGCAACATTTTAGCTAAATGCATGGAATTGCACTTGCAGTTTTTTCACCCAAAGTCAGAAGTGGATCCATCAGTAAAGGACCACCTTTCTCTACATCACAAAGTGCACACTTGACTTAAAGGGGTACTCCGGTGACATTTATTTATTTATTTTTTTAAATCAACTGGTGCCATAAAGTTAAAGATTTGTAAATTACTTCTATTAAAAAATCTTAATCCTTCCAGTACTTATCAGCTGCTGTATGATCCACAGTTTTTTTTTTCTTTTTGAATTTCCTCTCTGTCTGACCACAGTGCTCTCACCTCTGTCCATGTCAGGAACTGTCCAGAGCAGGATAGGTTTTCTATGGGGATTTCCTCCTACTCTGGACAGTTCCTAAAATGGACAGAGGTGTCAGCAGAGAGAGCACAGTGGTCAGACAGAAAGGAGATTCAAAAAGACAAGAACTTCCTGTGCATCATACAGCAGCTGATAAGTACTGGAAGTATTAAGATTTAGAATACAAGTAATTTACACATGTGTTTAACTTTAGGGCACCAGTTGATTTAAAAAAAAATGTTTTCCAGTAGAGTACCCCTTTATGGACACAGCCTGTTTGGGCCTTGAGGACAACCATCATTTTCATTTTTGCATTTTCATTTTTTCCTCCTCACCTTCTAGGAGTCATAGCTCTTTTATTTTTCCATCCACGGAGCCACATGGGAACAATTGTACATTGTAATGACATCTTTCATGTACAGCAAAACAAATAAAATATTTAGTGGGTTAAATTGGAAACACCATCGACCAATTTTGGAAATATTGGGGGGGGGGGTTGTTTCTATACAGTGCACTTTAAAGTAAAACTAACATGATATGTCATCTGTAAGTCATTACAACTGCAACACGACCCATATTTATACACATTTTGTATTATTTTACTACTTTAAAAAAAAAGTCTAATTTTATTTACATAAAATCCGTATGTTTAAAATTGCCTTATTCTGACCCCTATACCTTTTTTTTTTTTTTTTTGCCATCTACAGGGTTGTTTGAGGGCTCATTTTTTGTGCCATGATCTGTAGATTTTGAGGGAGATTTGTCAAAACCTGTGCAGAGGAAGAGTGGTGCAGTTGCCCATAGCAACCAATCAGATTGCTTCTTTCATTTTCCACAGGCCTCTTTAGAGGCCTGTGGAAAATGAAAGAAGCGATCTGATTGGTTGCTATGGGCAACTGCACCACTCTTCCTCTGCACAGGTTTTGATAAATCTCCCCCTTTATTGTTATCATTTTGGTGTAGATTGGACTTTTTTGATCACTTTTCATAAAAAAAAATTCTGACCTATGATGTGACAAAAAAGCATAAATTCTGACCTTTTTTCTTATTTTTGTTTCCACCATTAACCTTGCAGGATCAGTACTCTTATATTTTATCACTTCAGACAATTCTGCATTCCATGATTCAAAATATGTTTTATTTTAACTAGCAGACAGCGTTGCCCGGTTTTTCCTACCTAATACTTGTGGGAGAGAAAAGCAACATATGAGGAAGCTTTTGTCCTCATATCCCTACCCCATATCCCCTCCTTATATCCTGACCCCATACCCTGTCCTCAGGTGAAAAAAGGGTTGAAAATAGAAAGGGATGTGGAGGGGGTGTGGCTTTAAGAGAGGGGCATGGCTTGCGGGAGAGGTATGGCTTGCAAGCCGGACTAACACACTCACCAGGGGATGCAGAGCAGAGATTGTGGAGTCATGTACTCGAAGTCCCATAGACTTTCTTGAGACTTCAGACAATACCCCTCACCCTCACATAAGGGGGTAGGTTAGGGTTATTTTAACTATTCTATAGACTATCCTATAGAGTTGCATGGGACTTTAAAGGGGTACTCCAGCGAAAAACATCTTATCCTTCGGATAGGGGATAAGATGTGTGGTCGCAGGAGTCCTGCCGCTGGGGATCCCCGCGATCTCTGGTGCGGCACCCTGGTCATCTGTGCACAAAGCTAACTCCGTGTCTTGAACACCGCTTTTGCCAGCTCGGAGATCGCGGGTGTCCCCAGCTACAGAACCCCTGCGATCAAATATCTTATTCCCTATCCTTTTGGATAGGCGATAAAATGTTTTTCACCAGAGTACTCCTTTAACCCCTTAAGGACGCAGGACGTAAATGTACCTCCTGGTGAGGTGGTACTTAACGCACCAGGACGTACATTTACGTCCTAAGCATAACCGCGGGCATCGGAGCGATGCCCGTGTCATGCGCGGCTTATCCCGGCTGCTGATCGCAGCCAGGGACCCGCCGGCAATCTCGCGGGCGTCCGCCATTAACCCCTCAGGTGCCGGGATCAATACAGATCCCGGCATCTGCGGCAGTTCGCGATTTAAATGAACGATCGGATCGCCGCAGCGCTGCTGCGGGGATCCGATCATTCATAACGCCGCACGGAGGTCCCCTCACCTTCCTCCGTGCGGCTCCCGGCGTCTCCTGCTCTGGTCTGTGATCGAGCAGACCAGAGCAGGAGATGACCGATAATACTGATCTGTTCTATGTCCTATACATAGAACAGATCAGTATTAGCAATCATGGTATTGCTATGAATAGTCCCCTATGGGGACTATTCAAGTGTAAAAAAAAATGTTAAAAAATGTAAAAGTAAAAGTAAAAAAAAAGTGAAAAATCCCCTCCCCCAATAAAAAAGTAAAACGTCCATTTTTTCCTATTTTACCCCCAAAAAGCGTAAAAAACATTTTTTATAGACATATTTGGTATTGCCGCGTGCGTAAATGTCCGAATTATTAAAATAAAATGTTAATGATCCCGTACGGTGAACGGCGTGAACGAAAAAAAATTAAAAAAGTCCAAAATTCCTACTTTTTTAATACATTTTATTTAAAAAAATTATAAAAAATGTATTAAAAGTTTTTTATATGCAAATGTGGTATCAAAAAAAAGTACAGATCATGGCGCAAAAAATGAGCCCCCATACCGCCACTTATACAGAAAAATAAAAAAGTTAGAGGTCATCAAAATAAAGGGATTATAAACGTACTAATTTGGTTAAAAAGTTTGTGATTTTTTTTAAGCGCAACAATAATAGAAAAGTATGTAATAATGGGTATCATTTTAATCATATTGACCCTCAGAATAAAGAACACATGTCATTTTTACCATAAATCGTACGGCGTGAAAACAAAACCTTCCAAAATTAGCAAAATTGCGTTTTTCGTTTTAATTTCCCCACAAAAATAGTATTTTTTGATTGCGCCATACATTTTATGATATAATGAGTGATGTCATTACAAAGGACAACTGGTCGCGCAAAAAACAAGCCCTCATACTAGTCTGTGGATGAAAATAGAAAAGAGTTATGATTTTTAGAAGGCGAGGAGGAAAAAATGAAAACGTAAAAATTAAATTGTCTGAGTCCTTAAGGCCAAAATGAGTCCTTAAGGGGTTAAACAAAATTCCCGACCCTCGCAAATGGGGGTAGGTTAGGGTTAATTTAACTCTGGTATATTTTTAGTTGACATCTAAGTAACATATTTTTTTTTCTTTAATGTCTCCCTAGGGGGACTTTTATAAGCAATCTTAACATTGCTTATACTGATTATTGCTATGCTACAGCATTGATCAGTCAGTTCAGCGCTCTATCACAAAATTGGCCCATAGCCAGCACAGAAACCTTCAGAAGGCCACTGCCTGCCATGGAAACTGTGTGACACCACACAATCACATTATGGAGGTGCCAATCAGAAAGGTGACGGGTGTTACTCTTGTCCTTAGGGTACTCTGGTGGAAAAAAAATCATCAACTGGCTCCAGAAAGTTAAACGGATTGTTAAATTACTTATATTAAAAAACCTTAATCCTTCCAGTACTTATCAGCTGCTGTATGCTCCAGAGGAAGTTGTATTTGCTCTTTTCTGTCTGACCACAGTGCTCTCTGCTGCCACCTCTGCCCATGTCAGGAACTGGTCAGAGTAGAAGCAAATTCCCATAGCAAACCTCTCCTGCTCCGGACAGTTCCTGACATGGACAGAGGTGTCAGCAGAGAGCACTGTGGTCAGACAAAATAACAACTCAACTTCCTTTGTAGCATAGAGCAGCTGATAAATACTGGAAGGATAAAGATTTTTTTATAGAAGTAATTTACAAATCTGTTTACCTTTCTGGAACCAGTTGATTTGAAAAAAATTGTTTTCCACCGGAGTACCCCATGAAGACTTTTAAACGCATTGCAACATTTAAGGGGATTGAGGCAGCCAGCATACCAGCTCTGCGTAGTAAATATATATGGTGCTCGATGTCAAGCAGTTAAACTGCATGGAGAAAAAAACATATATATATATATATATATATATATATATATATATATATATTAACAGCAGAGTATGCATCAGGCTTCAAAAAGTCTAAATACCGTAATTACCACAAGGCCTTTTGCACTTGTTCTGCATCTATTTAAGGCTGTGTTCACACGATGGAATTTCCATGCAGGATTCTGCTCACTGTACACACGGCACTGCTCACTGTACACACTGCTCGGAAATGCATTGCCGTCTATGAGACAGCGCATTTCCGAGCAGTCCTAGCTCCGCTGTGAGATTTTCCATGCAGAGATTCCATCTTCTGACCATAGCCTAATGGGTGAGGCTTCCCACACACAACACAAAATTTACTTTGATTTACACCTAAAAACTTTTAAATTGTTGGTTGAAATTGTAGTTGAAATTTACACTAGCTTCAAAGTGGCACAGATTTTCTAGGTTGTCTATTGAGCACCCTCAGATGCCCTCCGCAACATAATCCAGCACTGGTGACACTGGTGGACTAATCTCTTCCATTGATCTTTGCCTTAAAATATTCCCTATTAAATGCAATGACAACTTGTTGGACATTTTCCTTTTATTTTTTTTTTGACAGACAGAATTATTGCAGCCATAACAATGTGCACAATACTTATTTTGGATGTAATGTGACCATTTTACATGCAAAAAGACCTTGTGGTGGCCCAGTGCGGGAGGTGTTATCCCGTACCTTTGCTGCCCTGTCAGGCAGCCTCGCTACAGTGTCCTCTGGGCCCCCCTTGCATCTGTCCCCCCCCCCATATATAAATATGTTTCTAATGTATTATACCATGTAATGTGTTCTGAAAGTGTTGTCACTTTAAGACTGTTTACCATGTGACTTATCATGTGATTGTTACCCAGGAGGTACCAGTGACCAGGTGATCCCAGGGGTGACCTATGGGCTCCCTGCTATTCTCCCCCATATAAGCCCTGGGTGGAGCTAGCTCTCTCTCTCTTTCCTTACAAGTCTCAGACAGTTTCTTCTCCTCTTTCTGTTGTCCATGCTTAGTGTGCGAAGACTAAGTGAACTTCTCTCCTTTTTATCTGTTTTCAGGTGTGATTTTCATATTGCCCACACCAGTTACAGTACTTGCCCCAGGTGAGTTTAAAGGAGCATCACATGCTTGAAACAATCTTATTTTTCCACAATTTTGAAAGGGTGCCAATAATTTTGTCCAGCCCATTTTTGGCGTTTGGTGGGACATTATGACCAATTAGCTTATTTTTTCCCCCCTTTTTTTGGTTTAGTTCCAATACACACAAAGGGAATAAACACGTGGATAGCAAAACGTGTTACTGCAATCCTTTTCTGTGAGAAATACTTCTTTTTCTTGAAAATTTTCATTTACGGCCATGACTCTATATATATATGTGTAGAAACAAGCAACACCATAAAACAGAGGCCACAAAAATGTACTGCCAAAAACCACAATTATTGCTAAGGGTACATTCACCAAACGGATCCGCAGCGTATTTTGCACTGCGAATCCGCCAACGATGGACCCCTACATTGTTTATCCATCTGTGCCTGCTCATAGCGGCAATCCGCCACTACGTCATGTGAAGTATACTCGCACACATCATGGCTGCTCTCGGCCTAGCTCAGGGAACAGAGGGAGCAGTCGCTATGTGTGCGCGTATACTGTGCATGAGTGCAGCGACTCGCACATCTCATCGCGTCTGCTGGTAGCGGCGGATTGCCCCTATGAGCAGACACAGATGGAGGCACAATGTAGGAGTTCATCGCCGGCAGATCTGCAGCGTAAAATAAGCTGCAGATCCATCCGTGTGAACGTACCCTCAAAATGGAACAAATATGTCTCTGTCCTGGAATCCTGCATATGAGATTAGATAGCATAGTGCACCACCTGTCCTACCATGGGTAGGAGAGAAAAAACAAGATGGCCATGTTTGGAGCACTTTATATAGGCTCAGGCTTCATCCATTAAAATTCCACCTGTCCTATCGGCTTACAGGATAGGGGATTTCCTCACATGTCTGCCAACCGGCGTGCTGACTGTTTCTAGTAACAACCAGCAGAATTCAGTCCTGGACTGTGACTATGGGTACATTCACACTGAGGAACGGAGGAGGAACTGATGAGGATTCATTTCAATCAGAAAATTCAGCAAATCTGCTATATTCCAACTGGCGCAGAATTTTGTGTGGAATTGATGTGGAATTGGTGAGGAAATGTTACAAAAATTGATGCAGAATTTAAATGAGTAAATCAGGAGGAGGATCAAGAAATTCTGTGAAGGAAGTTAAGATATTATGGGGTTTGATCCATGAGAAAATTCTATATCAATTCCGCTTTAAACTCATTTGGTGAGGAAAAATAAAGTGCCATTGACTTCAATTGGCTTTTACCCTTGACACGCTTCTGTGTCAGAATTTCGTCTGCGGAAATTCCTCAGTGTAAACAGAGCAGCAGGAAGACCATTAAAGTCAAAGGAACTTTCATTCAAAGCGGTATTGGAGTGGAATACTGGTGCTGTATTATGTGAGTGCGAACGTACCCTAATACAGTCTGTAACAATGAGAAGTAATTTAAAGGGGTACTCCGCCCCTAGACATCTTATCCCCTATCCAATGGATAGGGTATAAGATGTCTGATCACGGTGGTCCGGCTGCTGGGGACCCCTGCGATATTCCTGCTGCACCCAGCATTCGTTTAGAGTGTCAAGTGCAGCGCCGTAGGCTCGTGACGTCACGGCCATGCTCCCTCAAGGCAAGTCTATGAGTGGGGGCGTGACAGCCGTGGGACCCCCGCAACCAGACATCTTATCGTGGTGGCCCAGTAAGGGTGGCCCCAGCAGTGGGCTCCCACGATCAGACATATTATTGTGGTGGCCCAGTATGGGATGGTGTTTCCCCACACCCTTCTCCTGCCCTCTCAGGCAGTGTCCCTTTAAGTCCCCAGGGCCCCCTGCAGTGTTATCACCTATGTACATGCGGTGTCCCGGTACAGGACATGGTCCTGTACCATCTCTAGGTCCCCTGCGGAAGAGTCCCTGCAGTCCATAGGGCTCTCCTGCAGGGCTCACCCCTTGCTCCCCTTCTGTTAATGCATTGTGAATGTGTTGTGTACATATTGTTCATTATACATAAAGTTGTACAAATGTATAGAGGTTAGTCATGTGAACCACTGTCAGGTGACACTACCCAGAGTGCCATGTGGACAGGAACCACAGGCTTAGCAACCAATGGGCTTTAGTCCAGCCCCCCTAGTATATAAGGGGCTGTAGTCTCTAAACTCTCTCTCTTGATTCATAAGAAAGCACAATACCTGTACTATCTAAAATTCATCTCATCTGGGCCAAAGCCTAAAGAACCTGCAGCCACTTCAAAATGTGAGTTATCAAGCTCCCTACAAATCTAGTGACTACTACTCAACTCAAGAATAATATTAGTAGCACAGTGGCCTGCTTAGATATTCTCAATACTACAAGTCCCAGCAAGCCAACGAGGTATTCTGCATCCCGGTTGCCTCTAGAGAAACTGCATAATTATAAAGACTGTTTAATAAGGATTCCAAGTAAAAGTTCCAGTTATTTTCACAATTCCTGCTGTGGACATTCCTTTATTGCCTGACGTTTCTGGGTTGGTTGTCAGCAGGGCCTTATACAGAAAACAACCACATCCTGGCGTCACGACTAATCGGGGGTTAGTAACACCTTACCCCACAGGGTTAATACCATGAGACCCTGCTACACCATTGCAACAGCCCGGCACCACATACATATGTTAAAAGTGTAATGTTTCTTTAATTACTGTGACCATGTGCTTGTTACCCAGGAGGCACTAGTGACCAGGTGACCCCTCAAGTGACCTATGGGCTCTTTGCTAGACACCCCTATAAAACCAGGGGTGGAGCTACAATCTCTCTCTTCCAGCATTCCTACTCCTGCTGAGGTCCAGTGCAGTCATCTCAGTGTGTGTCCGGAGCATTGGAGGCCTCAAGCCTTAAAGGGGTACTCCGGCGCTTAGACATCTTATCCCCTATCCAAAGGATAGGGGATAAGATGCCTGATCGCGGGGGTCCCGCCGCTGGGGACCCCCGTGACCTTGCACGCCGCACCCCGTTTAAAATCAGTCCCCGGAGCGTGTTCGCTCTGGGTCTGATTACTGTCGATCACGGGGCCAGAGCATTGTCACTCCCCCTCCCATAGGCTTACATTGAGGGGGGCGGAGCGTGATGTCACACGGGGCGGAGCCTTGACATCACAACACTCCCCGTGATCGACAGTAATCAGACCTGGAGCGAACACGCTCCGGGGACTGATTTTATTCGAGGTGTGGTGTGCAAGATCACGGGGGTCCCCAGCGGCGGGACCCCCGCAATCAGGCATCTTATCCCCTATCCTTTGGATAGGGGATAAGATGTCTAAGCACCGGAGTACCCCTTTAAGTCTGCAGCCACAAAGTCAGCTCAAGTAAGTTCAAAGTCATCTCCATGTCAATTGTCAAGTCAGTCAAGTCAAGTCTTCTATATAGTCACTGTGGTCTGCACTAAAGTGTCTCTACATAAGTCCCAGCAAGCCTGCGAGGTCCCCCTGTTCACTGGTCCCCTCCTTGGGATATTGGCTGTACTCCATAGACTGTCTCACCTGCCTACCCTCAGTAAAGCTACCGTTGTCAGTAACTTGGCGTCGGTATCTTCACTGCCCAGGATCAACGGTATTACCTTCGGGTGATTAAGGCTAAACCCACCCTGGCGTCACGACAAGAAGCGGTTAATAACATCTGCCCTACATTGCACCCCCGCACGCCACATTATCCCCTATACCAGTGGTCTTCAACCTGCGGACCTCCAGATTTTTCAAAACTACAACTCCCAGCATGCCCGGACAGCCGAAGGCTGTCCGGGCATGCTGGGAGTTGTAGTTTTGCAACATCTGGAGGTCCGCAGGTTGAAGACCACTGCCCTACACTTTGGATAGGGGATAAGATGTCTAGGAGTAGTACCTCTTTAATGTATGTGCACATGTGTCTACTAGGACTATAGAAAATAAGGCTGTATGGCACCATACACAGGAATTATAGCCCTCACTGTCTTTGTTCCAGTAGCAGTCACTAGAGATAAGCGAACTTACAGTAAATTCGATTCGTCACGAACTTCTCAGCTCGGCAGTTGATGACTTGCATAAATTAGTTCAGCTTTCCGGTGCTCCGGTGGGCTGGAAAAGGTGGATACAGTCCTAGGAAAGAGTCTCCTAGGACTGTATCCACCTTTTCCAGCCCACGGGAGCACCGGAAAGCTG
The DNA here is from genome assembly GCF_029499605.1 of Hyla sarda. Lineage (NCBI taxonomy): Eukaryota > Metazoa > Chordata > Amphibia > Anura > Hylidae > Hyla > Hyla sarda. Next base: position 378,400,569 of record NC_079192.1, on the reverse strand, counting down.
AACTCATTTATGCAGGAAAAGTCATCAACCGCCGAGCCGAGAAGTTCGTGACGAATCGAATTTACTGTAAGTTCGCTCATCTCTAGCAGTCACCTACATCCCCAGTTTCCAAGGACATTGGGATGTCAAAGTCAAGTCAAGATTTTTGTGGAAAGAAGTTATTTATATCCACCCTCTGGTCCATAAGTGGAAAGTGATAAGAGTCAGCAGATGTCATACCTCTGTGGTGTGTGGGAGGCCGACATCAAAGTGGTTGTGTATATAGAGATCCTAAGCTGAGTACTGGTAGGAAATCTCATTAGATACACGGCTGAGGAATGGCGGTGCTTCTCCACTAACAGATCCCAGAAGAAGCCAAAAAAGAAAAAGTTCTATTTGGCAAATATCTTTGCTCTTCTGTCTTTTGAAACAGAAAAAAAAATCATTGTGCGACAAAATTGAAAAAAACCCCGCAGTTTTGTAACTTTTGGGGGCTTCCGTTTCTACGTAGTACATTTTTTGGGTAAAAATGGCACCTTATCTTTATTCTGTAGGTCCATGCGGTTAAAATGATCCCCTACTTATATAGGTTAGATTTTGTCGTACTTCTGGAAAAAATCATAACTACATGCAGGAAAATTAATATGTTTAAAATTGTCATCTTCTGACCCCTATAATTTTTTTTTTTTCTGTGTATGGGGCGGTATGAGGGCTCATTGTGTGCGCTGTGATCTGAAGTTTTTAACGGTACCATTTTTGCATTGATAGAACTTATTGATCGCTTTTTATTCATTTTTAAATGATATAAAAAGTGACCAAAAATGCACTACTTTGGACTTTGGAATTTTTTTGCGCGCACACCATTGACCGAGCGGTTTAATTAATGATATATTTTTATAATTCGGACATTTCCGCATGCGGTAATACCATATATGTTTATTTTTATTTACACTGTGTTTTTTTTTTATTGGAAAAGGGGGGTAATTCAAACTTTTAATAGGGGAGGAGTTAAATGATCTTTATTCACTTTTTTTTCCACTTTTTTTTTGCAGTGTTGAAGCTCCCATAGGGACCTATAACACTGCACACACTGATCTTCTATGTTGATCACTGGTTTCTCATAGGAAACCAGTGATCGATGATTCTGCCGCATGACTGCTCATGCCTGGATCTCAGGCACTGAGCAGTCATTCGGCGATCGGACAGCGAGGAGGCAGGTAGGGGCCCTCCCGCTGTCCTGTAAGCTGTTCGGGATGCCGCGATTTCGCCGCGGCTATCCTGAACAGCCCACTGAGCTAGCCGGCAACTTTCGCTTTCGCTTTTAGCCGTGCGGCTCAGCTCTGAGCGCGTGGCTAAAGGGTTAATAGCACGCGGTGCCGCGATCGGCGCTGCGCGCTATTAGAGGCGGGTCCCGGCTTCACTATGACACCGGGCCCACCGTGCTATGACGCGGGGTTACTGTGCAACCCCGCGTTATATCAGGAGAGCAGGACCAAGGACGTACCGGTACGTCCTTGGTCCTTAAGGGGTTAATAACTGAAGTAATGTAAAGGTATCCAAGGGGCATTCAGGATTTTCCTGTAGCGGTCACATATACACATGCACTTACTTACGAATCGAAAGGACAATAAAGGCCAAAAAGACCCCTTTATCACTCATAATACAGTTTTTTCAGAGGTGACAGATTGTGGTTCCCCTAACGTCGGAATTTCCATGCTGAATTCTACATTGGAATTAGGCCCAGAGATTCCGCTGCAGCAGAATTTCCATGACAGATGTTTCTGGCACGGAAATTCCACTTTCTGTGTCTGCAGAAAGAATGAACCTGTTCGCGGAATGCATAGCTGTATATTAGACGGCTATATTCATGTGCAGTCATTCCATGCGGACATTCCGACATGTGAACATAGCCTTAGTGTCAAGTCTCCTCCAGTTAAAATTTTTACAATTAAATACCTCCATTTAATGCCGAATAATACTCCCATACAGTGCCCAAATATAATGCTATAAAGGGGTATTCCAGGCAAAACCTTTTTTTATATATATCAACTGGCTCCGGAAAGTTAAACAGATTTGTAAATTACTTCTATTAAAAAATCTTAATCCTTCCAAAAGTTATTAGCTTCTGAAGTTTTCTGTCTAACTGCTCAATGATGATGTCACGTCCCGGGAGCTGTGCATGATGGGAAAATATCCCCATAGGAACTGCACAGCTCCCGGGACGTGAGTCATCAGAGAGCAGTTAGACAGTAAACAACAACTCAACTTCAAAAGCTAATAACTATTGGAAGGATTAAGATTTTTTAATAGAAGTAATTTACAAATCTGTTTAACTTTCCGGAGCCAGTTGATATATAAAAAAAAGTTTTGGCCTGGAATACCCCTTTAATTCAGCACTCAAAAAATACAGCAATACAAAACCTAAATACAGTAATACCTTTATACTTCGATATAACACTGCTATATAACTTTCTTATTATGCAAAAAAGTAATTTAGTGGCTTTTTTTTTTTAGTGATTTTTTTCCCATTTTTTTGTGATCTTTTTTCTACAATGTTAGTGTAGGGACTCGTAAGAGACTGAAAACCCTTGACGTGGGTTGCGAGATTATGTTTTTGGGCCAAAATATCAACTAATACCTCATGTTTTTCATATGGGGGGACATTTATAAAAGCATTTACCTGTTTTTTCTTTCATATAATTGTCGCAAAAAAGTCGCAACTGCGACTACGCTATTTTCTGTGCGACAATCATCCCTAAGAGCGAGAACAGCAAGAAATGATTTTTTGCTTATGTAAGCAAGTTTTAAAAATAGACTTGTAGTACTAAGAGATTTATTAAATGCGACTGTCGCTAAAAAAGTCGCTATAGAAAACTTTGCTTAACCTCTTCAGGACGCTGGGCGTATGCATACGCCCTGCATCCCGAGTCCTTAAGGACGTGGGGCTTATGCATACACCCGTGGGAATTCCGGTCCCCGCTGCTAGTCGGTTGGGGACCGGACCGGGATGCCTGCTGAATATATTCAGCAGGCATCATGGCAAATCGCCCAGGGGGGTCCTGAGACCCCCCCCCATGTCGGCGATCGCAGAAAATTGCATGTCAATTCAGACATGCGATTTTCTGATATTCCGGGCTGATCGGTTCTCTGGTGACCCGATCACCTGGAAAATAGGGATGATCGGAGCTGTCAGTGACAGCCCTGATCATCCTGAGGGCTGGGAGCGAGGTCGCAGTGCTGCGATCTCCTCCTATCCCCTGTCATTGGTCAGAACTGATTCGTGGATGTCGTGGGGAACATGGAGAGAAGATGGAGGCCGGTACCTGGTGATCTTTACTGTGGCAACCACTAGGAAGGCCAAACTGCAACTCCCAGAATGCCCAGACAGCCAAAGGCTGTCTGGGCATGCTGGGAGTTGTAGTTTTGCAACATCTGGAGGGTCACAGTTTGGAGACCACTGTTACAGTGGTGCCCAAATGGTAGCCCTCCAGATGTTGCCAAACTACAACTCTCATCATGCCTAGACTGCCCAGGCTTGCTGGGAGTTGTAGTTCTGTAACATCTGTTCCTTCAGATTTTGCAATTTTCATGAAATTTTTGAAAATTGCTGCTCTACTTTGAAGCCCTCTAATTTTTTCAAAAAGCAAAAATATGTCCATTTTATGATGCCAACATAAAGTGGACATATTGTATTTGTGAATAAAATAATTTTTTGGGGGAATATCCATTTCCCTTACAAGTAGAGAGCTTCAAAGTTAGAAAAATGCAAAATGTTCAAAATTTTCATGAAATTTTGGGATTTTTCAACAAAAAAGGATGCAAGTAACACCGAAAATTTACCACCAAAATAAAGTAGAATATGTCACGAAAAAACTATCTCAGAATCAGAATATTCGGTAAAAGCGTTTGAGTTATTAATTCGTAAAGCGACGGTGGTCAGAATTGCGAAAAAGGGCTCAGTCCTTAAAGTGAAAAAGGGCTGCGTCCTTAAGGGGTTAAATTTACTCCAGCGCATTCCTGGCTTGCTTACTAAAATGCCTTACATCCTCTAAAATGAATTGTCCTCTTTTATGAATGTTGTTCTCTTTTTTTTTTTTATGAAAGTGTGTTATAACTACATTATTTATTTATAATGCTTACTTTTGTGCACTGTCTATGAATTTATTTATTTACTAGCTGAGTACCCGGCGTTGCCCGGTTTTTCCTTCCTAATCCTTGTTGGGGAGGAAAATCAAAGGAGGAAGCTTTTGACTTCATATCCCGTCCCCATATATGTTGTATTATCCCGATCTCCTATCCCGTCCTCCTATCCCGTCCTCCTATCCCGTCCTCCTTTCCCGTCCTCCTTTCCCGTCCTCCTTTCCCGTCCTCCTATCCCGTCCTCCTATCCCGTCCTCCTATCCCATCCATCTATCCCGTCCATCTATCCCGTCGTCTTATCGCGTCCTCCTATCCCATCCTCCTATCCCGTCCTCCTTTCCCGTCCTCATATCTCGACCTCCTTTCCCGTCCTCCTTTCCCGTCCTCCTATCCAGTCCATCTATCCCGTCCTCCTATCCTATCCTCCTATCCCGACCTCCTATCCCATCCTCCTATCCCGACCTCCTATCCCATCCTCCTATCCCGTCCTCCTATCCCGTCCTCCTATCCCGACCTCCTAACTCAACCTCCTAACTCGACCTCCTATCCCGTCCGCCTATCTGGTCCTCCTATCCCGACCTCCTATCCTGACCCTTAATATGTGTACCAGTTATTGAAATATCTCCAGCCGTACGGAAGTTATGTGGGAACATACATTTCCCATTGATTTGCATGGGACTTTAAACAAAACCCCCGACCCTCACAAATGGAGGTACTTGAGGGTTAAATTACCTATCCTATATTTTAAGTGGACATATAAGTAACATTTGACCAAGTATTATCGAAATATCTCCAGCCGTTTGGAAGTTATGCAGTAACATATATTTCCCATAGACTTGTATGGGACTTTAAACATAAACCCCGCCCCTGGCAAATGGGGGTGAGTAAGGGTTAAATCACCTATCCTATGTTTGTTGTTGACATATAAGTAACATGTGTGCCAAGTTTCATGTTAATATCTTTAGCCGTTTGGACGTGATGCTGGAACATACATAGACACACACACACACATACATACATACATACATACATATATACACACACGTTGAGTCTTATATATATATATAGACTTTTTGCCGCTTTCCTGGACCACCGGAATCATCAAAATCAGAACTGTCTGGTGAGTTTGGTGGAATAGAGTCTCCTACAGGTTGTGTTGTGGCAATGGCAGACGACATACTTTGTAATATTTCTTCCGCGGCACTAGGCTGGGAAATGTGTTTGGATTTGGACCTCCTCTTACCACCTACTTGGGCCATCACAACGGTTTAGGCAACGCTGGATGATTTTGAGCTGAAGAAACAAGTGAGGACAGCAAAGAAACACCTCTTTAGCTAACGTGGGAACAGCAGAGCAATCTCTGGCACTTACCTCACAGCTTTTGCTTACGTGGAGGGTTTTTCCCGCTTTTGCTTACGTGCGACAAATTTATTAATAATAAATTTGTCACATTTAAGCAAAACAGTAGTTGAAAAAAAATGGCACCCTGTATATGCCGTATGCAACTATAATACTAAGCAGCTACCCCCCTCATGAAGAGTAGGCTTGTGATAGCAGTTCATCAGTATTTTACACCTGTGTGACCGCTCCCATATAGCATTGTGTCCTATATCATAGTGGGAATAGGTTGCAGGCCAACCTATGAATTATTTTTCTTATTAAGTACGGTAATTTAGTGCCCAAATAACATGCCATACACCCCTTAATAAAATCTGAAATGGTTTCATAATTAATGTAGGGTAATGAAAGGAATGGGTAATGATAAACCACTAGTGAAATGATTGATGGTAATATCCTTGGTGGCCTAGGGTAGTGGTTTATGGAAACATTCTTGTAGCCATGTAGCTGGATGAAGCCTTAAAGGGGTACTTCGGTGGAAAACAGTTTTAAATTAACTGGTGCCAGAAAGTTAAACAGATTTGTAAATTACTTCTATTAAAAAATCTTAATCCTTCCATTACTTATTAGCAGCTGTATACTACAGAAGAAATTCTTTTCTTTTTGAATATCTTTTCTGCCTGTCCTCTGTGCTCTCTGCTGACACCTCTGTCCGTATCAGAAACTGTCCAGAGCAGCATAGGTTTGCTATGGGGATTTTCTCATGCTCTGGACAGTTCCTGACATGGACAGAGGTGTCAGCAGAGAGCACTGTGGACAGACAGAAAATAAATCCAATAAGAAAAGAATTTCCTCCATAGCATACAGCTGCTAAGTACTGAAAGGATTAAAACATTTGAATAGAAGTAATTTACAAATCTGTTTAACTTTCTGGAGCCAGTTGACTTGAAAAGACCAGAGTACTCCCTTAATTTGGTAAAATTTCGGTTGGTGGAGGCTCCAGATGCAATATCTCTCACCACTGGGTATTATTTATGTCACGCCGTTTCTGAGTCATGATGCACAAGCACTTTATTTCTTTACTTGATTTACTTGCTGTAACACTCATGTTTCAGAAGACAGGAACTTTGGTGGATGTGGATCCGCTGGACCTGTGTGGCAGATGACTCAGACTGTACCAGTTCGCTACCCCTAAGGTGCTGCTGGTTTTCACCAAAGCCCTGGATGGACTTGCTGCGGCAGGCAGCACCCAGGTCGCTACCCCTGGCACGGCTCGACCACACAGGCGGCTGAGGAGATGCGAGGCACAGGAGGGATAAGGCAGCTTGTAGTCTGGATAGCAGAAGGTCAAGGCAGGCGGCAAAGTAGCGTAGTCAGGACATAGCTGGAGGTCAGTAGGCAGGAGCAAGGTCAAGTCACAGAGAGAGGAGCCGGCCAGAGCTCCTTACATGACAGTGCGCTCAGCCTATCACCGGCCGAGGCAGGACATCGCTGCGGCTGGTGATATGCTGACGGCTCTGTGACGTTACCGTCCCCAGGAAGCAGCAAGAGGACCGCAGCAAAGGACCGTGAGGCTGGTACTGGAGCAACGGGGGAACGTAGGAAGGTGAGACAAAGTTTATTTTGTTTATTTTTGCAGCCCGGGCACAGGAATATGTAAAATTCATGCAGTACAGATGTTCTTTAATAAACAATACTATTGATTCAAATACACATTTTTTCTGGATATTTAAACATTCCTGGATGTCTAGGCCAGTGGGGTTAATGGAGACGTCCCTTGTGGTCTGTGACAGAGAAGTTTAAAGTGTTACTGTCCTTCAAAAAAAATCTTTTGACATTTGAAGAGTCATAGACACATGTCAAATGTTTTGGTCAGGGTCAAAAGTTGTGACCCCCACCTATCACCTTTTCGATGCATCCTCGCTGCAGAAGACAGGCTCCATAGGCTTTCTATTGAATTTATCTCCTGCAGTAAGGAGACACTTTACCACTTTATTAAAAAAAACATCTCTGGTGGTCTACAGGTTATATTATATTATACATAGGTTATACTACTGGAGTTTGGTGGGTTACCCACTTCTCTAAGCTCCAGCGACCAGGTGAGTGATGTTTTTATTTTATTTTATGGCATTTCCTCAACTTGAACCAATATTTTCTGATCTTGGAAAACCTCCAGTTTAATGCATACTTACCAACTCTCCAAGAAGAGAGGGCAGATACTCACCTTTTCCTGTTCATGTTGTCGTCTTTACTCTTGGGTGGATGAGAGTGAAGGGGGTGCAGGAATTTAAAAGTCTGGTCTGGGATCTGTATACAGTAAATGGGGGTCTAGTCTGTATAAATGGGAAGTCTGGTCTGGGGTCTGTATAAATAGGGAATTTGGTCAAAGGTCTGTAGATTGAGGGGTCTTCTCTGGGATCTTTTTCAATGTGGGTTCTCTTCTTTATTGGTTCTAGTAGTTATGGGTCTATCAATGTGTTTAGGGATCTGATCTGGCTATATATATTCATTCATATGATCTGCTCTGGGGTTTATATTCATTTAGTGTGCAAGGGTCCTATATTTATGTTATTTAGTGGTCTAGATCTGTATATATTTTGGGGTGAGATGAAATGGGTCTTATGTACTATAAATAATAATTTTATCAGTGGGACACAACCAAAAAATTTTTGAGCTCATTGCAGGTCACTTTGTACAAGACTCTTCTAAATCTCCCTAATGTTTTACTGTGAACAGAGGATAATTCATTTTCTTTTCAGACTGTTTAAAGCAAGTACAAAACTACAAATCCTAGCTTGCCCGAAATGAATTGCTGGCAGAGCATGAGGGTACCTTATAGATAAAGAGAACATTACATCACAGCCATTATTTTTGTCTATCTGTATACACGCTAGCCGTAAGATAAGCTATAGTTACATGTCTGTGTGTATACATATAATAAGCCATATTGATCTTATGCAGTGGAGAGAGTTCTTACTACATAGATACAGTACATGGTTTCCATAACAAACAGATATACATTACGCTATACCGCTCCATATGTGTACCTTGAAGTTTATTGTACAGTGAAAGAAAGAAATATTTCTACAGCGTATTTTCTATGTTTTCCCACTGACAAATGAATAATCATTCTATAAATTTAATGGTAGATTTACTCAGATTTGCATTTTACTCAGTGAAATAAGTATTTAACCCAATCAGCAAGATTTCTGGCCCCCAGGTGTCTTTTATACAGGTAACGAGCTGAGATTAGGAGCACTCTCTTAAAAATGAGTGCTCCTAATCTCAGCTTGTTACCTGTATAAAAGACACCCGTCCACAGAAGTAATCAATCAAATTACAAACTTTCCACTATGGCCTAAACAAAAGAGATGTCCAAGGATGTCAGGGACAAGATTGTAGATCTACACAAGGCTGGAATGGGCTACAAGTAGATCACTATGCAGCTTGGTGAAAAGTTTACAACAATTGTCAATCTCCCTCGGCAGGGTGCTCCATGTCAGATCTCACCTCGTGGAGTTTTAGTGATCATGAGAACATTGAGGAATTAGCCCTGAACTACATAGGAAGATCTTGTCAATGATCTCAAGGCAGCTGGGACCCTAGTCACCAAGATGACAATTGGTAACACAATACGCCGTGAAGGACTGAAATCCTGCAGCGCCCGCAAGGTCCTCCTGTTCAAGAAAACACATGCACAGTCCTGTCTGAAGTTAGGCAATGAACAAAAAGAAAAACCGTTTAGTATACTAAATAAAGGTACTACTACTGAAAGGTGCTGGTGTTGTATCTGGGCCTATGCTTGGTACAGGTTCCCTGCATGATACATGAAGTAATTCAGTAATTTGTGCTTTGCGAATGTGACACCTAGTGGTTAGAAGTGGAATACAATAAAATGACACCAAGAAGTTCTGCTCTACATTTACTGGGAACATCCTGGACAACACAAGCTGTGCTTCATTACACACGCTATAACCAGCCACTATGGAGCCTCTGTATTCACATATGAATATGTTCCCATATGCATCAGAGGCTCCATTGCAATATCTGTTCAAATAACTAGGCAAAAAATGCTGCATGCGGTATTTTTTGTTTGTCCAGTTATGTTCCAGTAAAATGATGGCCACCAGAGAGAAACCTGATAGACCCCTTTAAAGTCAATGTGGTCCCTTGGTGTCTGTCATAATCTTTCTGGACAGACAGAATCTGCAATTGGGGCCCCAAAGCAGATGTAATCCTAGCCTAAGTATATACAGAGATCCAGCATGTAAAACATTTTTTTATCTGCCTCTTATATAATGCCTCTGCCACCTTGGTATTGCATTAATTCTGAATTTTACTATTGGGTTTTAACACTTTCTTTATATGCTCAAATGCAGCTTGTGGGTAAAGCTTCACTAGAGAACAAAGCGAGCAATGTTGAAGTAGACCCTCAGTTGTGCTATTTTTAACAACATTATTTACATTAAATATGTTTTTTACGTAAGTAGGTTATAACATACTACTAGCATATGCCATGACTATGTCATTGATGGGGTTTAACGGCCGTGACCCCAACACTCCCTTGTATGAAAGTCAGGAAAAAGGTGGTGCTGCTTGACTTAGACTAGTGCCAACTTAACCCCAAACCCCAAAACAAAAGGACTATGGCAGCCATAGTCCTTTTGTTTTGGGGTTTGGGGGTTAAGTGGGGGTCCTAGCAGTTAAAAAGCTTGTCTAGTCACAAATAACCCCTTTCATATCAGAGCTACTGGGCTGATCAGATGACCACTATGGTTTTGCCTCCTGACACCCTGTGCAAATAGCTGACACTGCTGGGGAAAGCTCTGGCCTGCCATCCATTTCTGCTGCAGAGGTCACCGCAGGAGACATGTTGCATCCACTAAGGCTCTGCTTACCTCTGGGATGCCCAAATGTCCCATTGGCTGCCTTCATTAGGCAACTCCTTTAAATGGGAACTCTCATTAAAACTAATTTTTGCTATTGCACTCCTTATGGTAAATAAAATATCTTTCTAATGTACTTTGTTTAAAAAAAATGAAGTTTTCTATGTTTTGTTTGTGTTTAAAAAAGCTCTACTAGGTGTCTCCCTACTTGTCCCTCCCCCCATCTCTTGCACAGACTTTGGACTCCTGCTGGGGGGGTGCAGCCTTAGCGAATTATAGCTCATCTCACACTGAACTGCTCTGGGCTTTGTGTAGCAGAAAGAGGGAGGAATTTCTCCCCTGTATGGCTTCAGATGATGTCACAGCCTGCTGGGGAACGCCCCTGACTGAGACTGAGCAGAAAATACAGAGCAATGTCAAGGTAGAAAACAAACAAATAATAAACATAAAGGGAGGGGGTGATTTATCATGATGGAGACTGTGAACTGGGAGGATTATAACATTAAACAAGATCATGAGAGGTCTTCTTTAAACAACTACAGACCAGATAGTGAGACACATGACTATCTTGACAATATGGAGAACTTTGGCATGTGTGGATTAACACAATTATTATGACAGACCTTTGGTGACATACTGTCTATTGTGACTGTGTCCTGAATGTAACAACAAGTGGTGCATTGGAAAATGTCCTCATACGCACTTGTTATCACGTCGGCTGACCTCCTTTATTTAGCTTGGATCGGTCTCCACATTTAATAGTGTGTTTACCTTCATAGAAAGATTATGCATGTATGGGCTTGCCAGAAATTCGGAAATTTTAAACTAAACTAAAGCTATGTTAATATTTTAGGACAAAAGTTTCCAGCGAATGTTAAATATAAACTTATGGAAAACAAAATACATTTGACCTCCTCGTAAACGTATGCCTTTGCCAATGTTAAGGAGCCTAAGCTTCAAGTGTTTGCTAAGTCTTTACTAACCTAACCCCTAAAAAGTTTTGGGTATTAAAAATGTAATTGTTTTTGTAGTATCTGACTCAGGGAAACCCTCTTCACAGCCCTCACCTTCTGCTTGGCCAGGTGGAGGCCAAAAGGACACTGACAGTGGACCCCTATTGACACGTTTTTGCTGACATGCACTAAACATAGGGGTCAAAGGGTGGGTTCACATCACGTTTTCTTAGTACGAGCACCGGATCCCAGCCCCCTTCTCATTCATTTGAATGAGTCGACCGGAGTCAAACAGTGACACCGGTCGGTTCATTTTTGCCCCGTATCCGGTTTTCTGACCGGATTGAAAGCCGCAGCATACCTGTTACGCCGAGCGCTCTGGGTCCCTGCTCCTCCCCGGAGCGCTCGCGGCGTTCCTCTCTCTGCAGCGCCCTGGTCAGACCCGCTGACCGGGAGCGCTGCACTGACATTGCCGGCGGGGATTCGATTCGCATAGCGGGACGCGCCCGCCTTTCCGGCTGTATACTGAGGACAGTTTTGAAGGTCTGGGAGCTATCCTGTTCCAAGTCCAGTAAGGGCAAGAGCGAGTAATTGCCTATGGCATTCGCAACGTTTTGCTTCAAGATTAGCCAATTACTGTTTTACCACCAAGTACAGAAGCAGCAAGCCAAATCTCAATGCCGACATATTGTCTAAGATGACCCCCAGTGAAGAATCCCCTGTTGAAAATGTGTGGGAAGATGTGCCCCCATTCTACCAACGGTTCGTGAACCAGAATGTTCTGACCGCCCTCATGGACGGTGAACCCAGGCCCGAAAAGGTTAAAGACCTATACACCTGGGACTCTTTAGGACGAAAGTCGAGTCATGGGGGATCTGTTGGACTACCTTCTGGCAAAAAGGTATCAATCCGTCTATGCCGGGCCCAGTGTGACTATGAGCTGAAACGTCTGTGGCATTCCTTTGTATATATGTATATATATATATATATATATATATATATATATATATATATATATGTATGTTTGCACTCGCACATGTGCACCATATACTCCCTGTGACTGGGTATTATTCTGATCAGCGTAGGGACAGGCTCCTGAGGCATGGGGGTCATCCTTATTAGGACGAGGGCCCCAGTTACATGCCACACAGTAAGGGTAAGGTGTGAATAGGGGCACTACACGTTAGGGACTAATAGGGAGTGCAGGGATAGCATACATTAGTCTTCCCTGCTATATTTACTTGGATTCCCTTAGCAGGTCCCCATAACATATTCTGACATGTATCTTTAGCCTGGAAAATGTGCAATATCATTGGCCACTGAAGCGAGATTAATTAGTGGCTATTATATCAGTGCAATATATAACACTATCAGGCAACCACTGAAGTGTTACCTACTAGTGCAATATGTGATATGCAATAATTTGTGGTGGTGGATATTATTGTTTGGTATCTGATTCTCTGTGAATATATTTTTTCCTTTGCGGTCACATCAGAATAGTTTTTGTCTAATGGAGTTATGTGTGTTTTAACGGAATAACCCAATAAATTGCAATTTAGTCTGTAAGTCATACCCCAGTAAATTTTTTTCGTTTATTTTGGGGACAGAGGAAGCGACTGTTTGTGCACAAAGGACTGTTGTACCAAAATTCTTTGGATCCGGTCTCTAGTGATCGACTTTATCAGATTCTGGTCCCCCGAAGAGATGTGTCAATGGTCCCCAACACATACCATGATCAGTCGGGACACTTTGGAGTCCACAAGACCGAAGCTACTGTCAGGTGAAGATTCTATTGGATCAGAATGCGGAGCAACATTGAGAAATGGTGCAGTGAATGTGCTTTCTGTAACGTCACCAATGTGCGCAAGGATGCAAGAGCACCCCTCCATTCCATCCAGAGTGAAAGGCCTAACCAGTTGGTTGCACTAGACCATGTATAGTTGTCTCCGACCCAGTCCGGGTACACGTATACTCTCACCATGGTGGATCACTGTTGTCACTGTCCCCATCAAAGATCTCACAGCCAAGACAGCGGCCCAATTGGGTGCAAACCCTTGGGTGTCCGGAGTCTGTCCTAACGGACCATGGAATGGCCTTCGAGGCCCAACTCTTCCAAGAGCTTTGTCAATTCCACGACTGCAAGAAACTCCGGACTACTGCTTAACACTAAATCTGTTGGCTTGTCTGTGTGACAAAATGTATCATGTCTGTGTTTTAAAATCAATCCAATAAATAGATGCCATGAGTGACATCTTCCACAGATATCGATTTATTGATTACATCAGAAACCTCCTGTGAAATCGCTGTCTATTTATTGAGATTATCGATGAAGCTTTTCACAGTTTTGAATTGAGAGTCATAAACTGGTAATATTATTATATTTCATGGGATTCTTAAAAAAAACTCCTTACACAGTAGGCACATAAGGTGAGGTATGACTTTTCCAATAAGAAGCTATTCTTTTATGTTGTCTTTAAATTAAAAGGTATGAAGACCGAGATGATCTCAAAATTGCCAATATATACTGTGAGACAGCGACAGGATGGTGCTTGGAGATTGCTATATTTCCCTAAGGTACCTATCAGATGTATCTACTAGGTTTCAGTAAACACATCTCTCATCCATGATAAATGGGAAATCCAGGATTAGTGTGAAATCCCTAGCAGACCATAGCTGCTATGGAACCTTTAGTAAAGTATGTTTTCAGGCTTGGATTTTTATTAAATGAAATGCAGATTGATAGTGGGGTCTTTTATTCTCATGCTGGCCAGTCCAGGTTTTCAGTGTGGCGCACAATCAGAACAGGCGCTAAAGACAGCTGGTTAATAGACTTTAAAACAAGGTGTAACTTAGTCTGCAGACCTAGGCTGGAAGTTGATGATTGATGGAAGTTGGAGTCCAGACGGAACCCTGCATCCCTGATGAAGGAGATGAAGGAAGCCGTTTAGCTTCTGAAAAGCTTTGGATGTGTTTTGTCCTTTGCAAATCCCTGTAGTGATGTCACTTTCACAAGTACAAGAGACAACCGAGAACTCCGGTGGGAAGGGATTTTGCCGTGGCTGTCGCCAGACCCTCCCTGTATATTTTCCACCTAAGTGTATGTTCACACTGGGGAATTCCGTGAGCAGAGATTCCATCAGGCGGCCGCTGCTGAAAATACTTTGGTGGTAGGACCGAAGGGCACTCCGCCTTCACCATTGATGGCTATGCAGTACTCGTAGAATTCCGCGCAAAGAATGAACATGTTCTTTCTTTGAACGGAACAATTTCAGCGGCAGAAGTGTCTGCCACTGAAATTCTGCAATGTGAATGGGTCTCGCGGAAAACCCATTCACACTGATGGTACTGTTCACTGTGCGGAATTCTACTCACGGAATTCCGCAGTGTGAACGTACCCTAAATGTAAAAGTGTTATTTCTGTCATGCTGAAAAATAAAAACAGGAGAAAACCTGTTTAAACTTTACTTCCATATCTCTGACTGGTTTTGCTGTTATTTGCCTGGCTCTATGGAGCTAATCTCCCACAATACCTATCTAGTAAAAATGCTACAATATGTCTTACAAGCATCTGAGAGTTATAGGTTAGTTCAAAAACATAAGATAGATACATAAAAGGAAATAAAGTAAGGCCAGATGGGAGCTAACGCCCTTCATTTGACCACCATAAATTCTGTGATTGAGCCATGTTACCCTGGGCTTTGGGCCCATAGATAAGGTAAAGCCAAAATAAATATGTAGCATTCAGCTACTCTATATGAACTAAAACAAAATCCTACCCCACATGACTTTGAAAAGATTAAGGGTGGATTTACACATAGTAGATTTTGTTGTGATCTGTTACTGTTCCATCTGAAAGGAATTTGCAGAAATCCACATTCTTGCCACCGAAACAATCCGAGATTTATGGAAAAAAAATTAACTTGCAGATATATCCACAAAAAATAAAATGTGAATAACCCTACTATGTGTAAATCCACGCTTCTGTACCTCGCATGTTATGGTTAACGTGAAGCTTCATGGAGATAGTCATGATGTATAGGCTTCGTTTAGGTCCCTTTTCTTTAAGGAAACAGAAAACTTGTGAGACTGAGGAATCAGGAAGTCTTGGGATAAAAAAATGGAGGAAATATACTGGAACAAGAAAGTTATGGAGGTTAAAAAATCTGGGAGTGCTATACCTAAGGATGGGTCTAGCAAGAGGCTACATACTTATGTATAGCATACAGCTATTCATACATATCAAAAAAGATGTACAAAGCCTTTGTAATATAATGTGCTGTAATGCAGATAACATTCCCCTGACGAAGCTCTTTAAAGGGGTACTCCTCCCCTAGACATCTTATCCCCTATCCAAAGGATAGGGAATCAGATGTCTGATCGCGGGGGTCCCGCCACTGGGGACCCCCGCAATCTCCGTGCTGCACCCGGCGTTCATTTAGAGCAGTGGGTGCAGCGATGGAGGCTCGTGACGTCTGCCCCGCTCGTGATGTCACAGCCACTCCCCCTCGTTGCAAGTCTATGGGAGGGGGCGTGACGGATGTCACACCCCCTCCCATAGATTTGCATTGATGGGGCGTGGCCATGATGTCACAGCCTCCGGCGATGCACCCAGCGCTCTAAATGAACGCTGGGTGCAGCAAAGAGATCGCGGGGGTCCCCAGCGAAGGGACCCCCACCTGCGATCAGACATCTAATCCCCTATCCTTTGGATAGGGGGATAAGATGTCTAGGGGCGGAGTACCCCTTTAAACAGCACTGGGGTGTTGGGGTCAAGAATGAAAGGTATTGCACTTTATAATTCTGTTGCATGGCAACTGTGTACATGTTAGCTGCATTACTGCACATCATATGTTACATCTCAAAGTCTTTGTATATTGTTCATAATATGTATGTTCAGCTGTATATTCATTGATTTTATTCTGTGCCACCCCACACCATAATCCCAGATGTAGGACCCTTGTGACATGAAGGCCTCTTCATCGCATTTCCCATATGGTCTTCAGACGTATCTCAATCCATCCTTCCCTCTGAGATAAAAGTGGGACTCATCACTGAAGAGGATAGACCTCTATTCCATCCTCCATTGTTGTTTTGCTCTGCACCATGATAGCTTTTGAGGTCAGTGGATCACCTTTAGTTGGATTTCTAGTTTGTTGCCTGATGTCGAGCAAACACATTCTGATGGTTTGTGTAGATGCTGTTCAACGCCCCAGGCTTGGTATTAGACAGTTTACAGTACAGAATGGATAACTAAGCCATTCATCTAATCCGACAATCTGATCGTGTTGGTCTCCCATCTTGCTTACATCTTGGTCTTCGTGTGTAGCGATAAACTCAGTTCAAGGAGTCTGTCCTGCCCAATTTGTGATAGTGGTGATAACTGGCAAGTGGGCGAACAGGAGACATCGCACAATCATACTATAGGGACTTGATCTGATTTCTGAGGTTTCATGTGGCTGAAAAAATTGCTATTAATCTGCCTTTTATACCATTGATGCCCCTCCAACATGCCACATATTAAAAAAGAGGCTACTCCAGGAAAGGATTAAAAAAATGAGTATGTGTAGCACATATTTTTATTTTTTATATCATTTCTAAGTAATTCATGATGATTTGGTTTTGGCATCAAAGCTGCAACAGAAACTGCAAGTGTAAGAGCACCCTGAAAATTAGATAATTTGCAGATAATGGCGACACCTACTACTTCCTTGATTTGGAAAACCTTACAGCTTGTCCCTCTTGGTGTTGCAAAAGTGTGTATATATATATATATATATATATATATATATATATCTTTTAACTGTCAAAAGGCACTCATGGCCACTAAAACCAATCTGCACCATATAAAGGGCTTAAAGGGCTACTCTGGTGGAAATTTTTTTTTTTTAAATCAACTGGTGCCATAAAGTTTTACAGATTTGTAAATGACTTCTATTAAAAAATGTTACCCTTCCAGTACTTTTTAGCGGCTGTATGAAACAGAGGAAATTCTTTTCTTTTTGAAATTCTTTTTTGTCTTGTCCACAGTGATCTCTGCTGACACCTCTGTCCGTGTCAGGAACTGTCCAGAGAAGCATAGGTTGGCAATGGGGATTTTCTCCTGCTCTGGACAATTCCTGATATGGGCATCAGGTATCAGCAGAGAGCACTGTGGACAAGACAAAAACGAATAAAAAAAAAAAAGAAAATAATTTTCTCTGTAGCATACAGCTGCTAAAAAGTACTGGAAGGGTAAAGATTTTTTAATAGAAGTAATTTACAAATCTGTTTAACTTTCTGGCACCAGTTGATTTATGTTTTCCACTGGAGTACCCCTTTAACCCCTTAAGGACTCAGGGCGTACCTGTACACCCTGAGTCTGCTCCCTTTCTATAATGTGGGGCCCCGCACCATAGCGGGTTGGGCCCGGCCTCTAACAACGACAGGGACCCGTGGCTAATAGCGCACAGTGTCACGCGCTATTAACCCTTTAGATGCGGCATTCAAAGTTGATCACCAAGTCTAAAGTGAAAGTAAACTACTCCTTTGGATAGGGGATAAGATGTCTTAGGGCCGGAGTACCCCTTTAAATATGAAAATTACATAGTTACATAGTTAGTACGGTTGAAAAAAGACATACGTCCATCAAGTTCAACCAGGGAATTGAAGGGTAGGGGTGTGGCGCGATATTGGGGAAGGGATGGGATTTTATATTTCTTCATAAGCATCAATGTTATTGTGTTCCAGGAATGTATCTAACCCTGTTTTAAAGCTGTTAAATTTTCCTGCTGTGACCAGTTCCTGAGGTAGACTGTTCCATAAGTTCACAGTTCTTATGGTAAAGAAGGCATGTCACCCCTTGAGACTAAACCTTTTCTTCTCCAGACGGAGGGAGTGCCCCCTCGTCCTTTGGGGGGGTTTAACCTGGAACAGTTTTTCTCCATATTTTTTGTATGGGCCATTAATATACTTACATACGTTTATCATATCCCCCCTTAAATGTCTCTTCTCAAGACTAAACAATTGTAACTCCTTTAATCGCTCCTCATAACTAAGATGTTCCATGCCCCATATTAGTTTAGTCGCGCGTCTCTGCACCCTTTCCAGCTCCACAGTGTCCCTTTTATGGACTGGTGCCCAAAACTGAACAGCATATTCCAGGTAAGGCCGTACCAATGATTTATAAAGGGGGAGTATTATGTCCCTGTCCCTTGAGTCCATGCCTCTTTTGATACATGACAATATCCTGCCGGCCTTGGAAGCAGCAGCCTGACATTGCATGCTATTCTGTAGTCTGTGATCTACAAGTACACCCAAATCCTTCTCTACCAGTGACTCTGCCAGTTTAATCCCCCCTAAGACACACGATGCATGCAGGTTATTAGTACCCAGATGCATAACTTTACATTTATCCACATTGAACCTCATTTGCCAAGTGGATGCCCAGACACTTAGTCTATCCAAGTCATCTTGTAACTTATGCACATCCTCTATAGACTGTACCGTGCTACAAAGCTTGGTGTCATCTGCAAAGATAGAAACAGAGCTGTTAATGCCATCCTCTATATCATTGATAAATAAATTAAACAACAGCGGTCCCAGTACTGAACCTTGGGGTACACCACTAATAACCGGGGACCAATCAGAGTACGAATCATTGACCACCACTCTCTGGGTACGATCCATGAGCCAGTGTTCAATCCAGTTACAAACTAAAGTTTCCAAACCCAAAGACTTTAACTTACCTGTCAGACGTCTATGAGGGACAGTATCAAACGCTTTAGCAAAATCCAGAAACACTATATCCACAGCCATTCCTCTGTCAAGGCTTCTACTCACCTCTTCATAAAAGCAAATTAGATTGGTTTGACAACTTCTATCCTTAGTAAACCCATGCTGGCTATCACTTATAATACAATTATCCCCTATGTATTCCTGTATGTAATCCCTTATAAGTCCTTCAAACAATTTACCCACAATGCACGTTAGACTTACCGGTCTATAATTGCCTGGCGAAGACCTAGAGCCCTTTTTGAAGATTGGCACCACATTCGCCTTGCGCCAGTCCCTTGGCACAATACCAGACACCAGTGAATCTCTAAATATCATGAACAGGGGTACAGATATTACTGAACTTACCTCTCTAAGAACTCTTGGGTGCAATCCATCTGGCCCTGGAGATTTGCTTACGTTTATATTACTTAACTTACCTTGTACCATCTCTACATTAAGCCAGTTCAGTACATTACATGATGTGTTACCAGCACTGACCTGGCCAATGTCAGCTCCTTCTTCTTTAGTATATGCAGAACTAAAGAACCCATTCAGTAGCTCCGCTTTCTCTTTATCGCCCGTGACAACCTCACCATTATCATTATTAAGGGGTCCTACATGCTCTGTCCTTGGTTTTTTTGTATTTATATATCTAAAAAAAAAATATTTAGGATTAGTTTTGCTTTCTTCGGCCACTTGTATCTCATTTTGAATTTTTTCTGTTTTTATTACATTTTTACAGATTTTATTAAGCTCCTTGTACTGTTTAAATGTTATAGCTGACCCATCAGATTTGAATTTTTTGAAAGCTATTTTTTTGTTGTTTATTGCTCTTTTAACATCATTTGTCAGCCATGTAGGATTTAGTTTTAATCGTTTATATTTGTTCCCCTTTGGTATATATTTAGCTGTACCATGGTGAACATCAGGCACAGAGGGGGATCAAATTCTGAAGCCATTGTCTTGGTCACCTATTGAGCTTGTCTCTTTATTGTCTACTCAAGACTCCCACCTAATAACCCCATATTTTAAATGATGGAAACATAATAGTTTTCTTTAGTCATCATCTTTACACATTTCGTAAGAATGGAACCAGACAGAAGCTCCGGCATCATCTCCTTGGTCAATGCAGACTGGTGATTGATTAGTGATATCACTGTCATCCAATTCCTTACACTTCATGATTTCTCTTCTGCTCCTGTCTTGCTTCCAATGCTGGATTTTTTCTTTATATAAAGCTAAATCCCATTTAATTCAGTAGTTTTTTATACACTTTTGTCACAAACATTAATCCCCCTTTCCCTTCATTTGGTTTTTATTTGTATCGTTGAGTATTTTCAAATTTTTTTTTTGTTAGGCATATTGTTGTGGGTTTTCTATTCTGATACGGATATGCCTTCCTTGACCTACTCATATTTATTCATGTATAACCTTCCCATTTTGGTTATTCTTGTACCAAATTTATCTTAAAGCTGATGGGGAACAACCAACATCTTTTGCAAGGCTCTATGACTTACTTCCATCTATATCTTTTTTTTTTTTTTTTTTTTATAATCCTTTCCATTAATAGACAGCTCCCCTATTGAGTCCCACTAAGTACCCCAATTTCTCCATTTACATGCAGTCTCATTTACATTTTTAGGCTTGTTCCGATGTTTTCTTTGGAAGCGTTAATTTGCAACATGATTCCATAACCTTTTCCTTTACCTGATCTTGAAAAACATTTGACATTTATTAAAATAATGTAATTTTTTATGTTTGTTGGACGTTTCACAAAGCCAGAATGTTCAACTATTAATCATTGTTTTGTGTCATAAAGTTATTTATTTGTTATAAAGTTAAAAAGCCAGGTAACCATCCTCAGTGTGGGGATTCCATATTCTTTGCCCTGGAGGGTGAGATGTTGGAAATATTTTTATACATTGTGATTGTAATCTCTTTATCTTGTTGATTTAATATCTGCTGTTAATGGATTAATCTAAAGATAAGCCGCTCTAGTGTTTGCTGTTGCTGTATTAGGAATTAACCTAAGAACACGTATATAAGGAGAAGTAGATGTAGGACAAAAGTATCAAAGTGACATTCTTATTTCTGACACTGACTCATTTCTACGCTGGTGTAGCAGCCATGGCAAACCTAGCATTTTGCTTTCTGGTCGCTTTTGCAGCGGTCGGACAACTTACCGAAGCTTTAACGGTTCCATGGAGATTGGCAACGGTAAGAACTAAATAATATAATGTGGAAATGTATAGAAGTTTGGGGAGGGGAGTCAGTATTGTACATATTACTTATGCAAATACCAGAAGGTTGGTCCTTTTCAAGAGTCCCAGTCCATAAGCCGGAGAGGCTAGCTCTTACCTTCATAGACCAGCTATATCTGTTTATTACAAGATTTTCTATGGACTGAAGGGAAATAAGTAAGGGGTCCATGGTCATCATCAGTGGGTCAGATGCCAGACAATTGGACAAAACCTAGTAAATCTCTTTTTGCTAAGCATCACCTCAGAAAAATAACTATAAAGGGGTTTCCATGTTAAAAATTAAACATCCCCTTTTTTGTTTACACAGGGAGATCGCCTTATACACAGATGTGGTTGTGCCTAGTACTGCATGTCAATCCCAGGTCAGTCAGTCATTTGAATGGGACTGAGCTGCAGTAACAGGCACAGCTGCCCATATGGACAAGCCAATTGGTTCGGGTCCGATCAACACTGAAGTCCACTGTAAAACTGTTTCTATGCTTTGCCCCCTTGTCTTGCATGTTGTCATCCTGTAGCTGGTTTATTTCTTCTTCAATCTAGTTGTCATGTTTCTTGTTGTGAGTTGAAGGCTGCATCATATGGAGAGGCAGTGCATTGTATAAGAGAGAAACCAACATTAATCCCATCCAGTTCCATGATGTGCATGTACGTCATGGGTAAATAGGCTTTAATGCAGATTGCCGCACATTTACTTGGAGTTGGGTCTATGCCACTGACAGTGGATGTCAGCAGTCACTCTGCTACAACATCTAAGATCAGTGATCGCATCATCTAAGTGGCCCCATCAGCACCCACGGCACCCACGTGGCATGATCTCGGGGTGCCAATGGGTTGCTCTTGGGAGCTGGAAGCCTAACAATTGCCTCTAAGTCTGCCATGTATGGATGTTCTACTATAGAAAAAAACGAATCTATGCAATATTGGTATTGCTGTATTTGTAATGAACCATATACTATATCGTTAACATGATATTTATCCTGCACAGTGAATTCCATAAGCAGAAATTAAAACCATTTTTTTCTGATTTCACTCTAGAAGGGGAATGAACTTAAGCAATATGTTATAGGCACCCCTAAAATGGTGCAAAAAATAATAATTTAAGAAATCTTCCAAATAAAAACCCATAGCCAACAAGCTAAATAAAAAAGCTTTGGCTTTCAGAATGTAAAGATAAAAAAAGAAACTAGCAGGAGACAATGATGCGTTGTAACTGGTGCAGCAGTATTTTTTTCTGGCAGTTTTTGGAAAACTGCCACTGCAGTTTTTGAGCCAAAAACCAGAAATGTATTCAAAAGGAATAGGACATATAAAGAAAGGACTTACACTTCTCCTCCCTGATGGATCCACTTCTGAATTCGGCTCAAAAACTGCATTGGCAGTTCTCCAAAAACTGCCATAAAAAAAACCAAGTGGAAACCTTGCCTAAGACCTAAATAAGTAGCTTTTTGTAAGGGGTTAATGCAGATTCTGAAAAGGCATGCAGTTATAGTTAAAGGGGTATTCTAACCTAAAACAATTATCCCAGGATAGGGAACAAGTATCTGATCAGATCATGCGTGGTCTGACAGTTGGGACACCCCCTCCCATGGACTTGCATTGAGGGGGCGTGGGGTGACGTCACGATAGTGCTGGGCGGTATACCCGTTCATAACGAATACCGAAATTTTTTTCCTGCACGATAAAATTTTTTCCCATACCGCAATACCTGTTGGGCCCCTTCCCCTCGAATTAATGAATTATCAGCTGCAGCGGCTGTCCCCCATATGTCACCCGCGAGGGCTGCTTCTCTACCCCCCCCCCCCCCTCAAACAATTATCAGCCGCTGTGCTGTGCTGTACTATCCTGTGCCCGGGCTGCAAAAACAAACAAGATAAACTTTAACTCACCTTCCGACGTTCCCCGTTACCGGCCTCACGGTCCCTCCGCTGCGGTCCTTGGGATGGGAACGTCACAGAGCCGTCAGCCTGTCACTGGCCGCAGTGATGTCCCGCCTTGGCCGGTGATAGGCTGAGCGCATTGTCATGTAAGAAGCCAGCCGGCTCCTTACATGACAGTGGGCTCAGCCTATCACCGGCCGAGGTGGGACATCACTGCGGCCAGTGACAGGCTGACGGCTCTGTGACGTTCCCATCCCAAGGACCACAGCGGAGGGACCGTGAGGCCGGTAACGGGGAATGTCGGAAGGTGAGTTAAAGTTTATTTAGTTTATTTTTGCAGCCCGGGCACAGGATAGTACAGTACAGCACCTGATAATTATTTGTGTGGGGGGAGAGTAGCAGTGCTCGCGGGTGACATATGATTAGTTCCCCGATGTGGGGGACAGCGCAGCGCTGGGCTGATAAACCGGGGGAGCGGGAGAAGCAGCGCCCATGGGTCACATGATTGGGGGGGGGGATGGAAAATACCGTTAGTTACCCTGGAACCGCCATATCTTACATTGCCATAACTTTTGTCACTAAAATAACGTGATACACATTTTTGGTCATACCGCCCAGCTCTACGTCAGGACCCCTGCAGCCCGCTCCCAACGTTTAGAACAAAATGTTGCAAATGCTGGGGCAATGGAGTAACCCTTTGAGCATGGAAACCTGAGTCACACCATGAAATGGAGCGGTGAGTTGCCCATGTGCACTGCTACTACATTCCCTACTACATTCCCTGTCTATAGGAGCTGCCGAAGAGGCTATCTCCAGCGCTTCCAAAGACAATGAATGGAGTAGGCTCCATTCCCACAGGAGATTGAGGGGTCCTACTGGTTGAACCCTCCATGATTTGACATTTATAACATATCCTGTGGATGGGGGATTGGTGATTTTTGTTGTAATGTTCCTTAAAATAAGTATGTTTGGTACATTCAGGGCTCCAGTCCTACAGGAACCAGTTCTTGCACTTTTCCCACAGCAGTAACATTGTTCCCATTAGCAGTAGTCCTTCAGGACCACCTCTTGGGTGTAATTCTTGGATGACTTCAAGAACTTTTTTCCCCCAGGGCTTGACCCTTGGGTACATTGTCACTAATTTATAAAAACGGGGGCAAAGTAATACAAAATGTATTCATACATTACCAGGAGGAATAAGTGTTTACTAAAACTGGAGTGCTAGAGGAAGTGTATTACTATACAGTGATCCCTCAACTTACAATGGCCTCAACATACAATAATTTCAACATACAATGGTCTTTTCTGGACCATTGTAAGTTGAAACCAGACTCAACATACAATGCTACAGACAGTCCAGATCTGTGATACCTGTCAATGGCTGGAAGAACTGACCAATCAGAATAGGCATTCACTGGTAAAACCCCTGTATTACTGAAGCGTATGCACTGACTCATGTCTAGTAGCGCCCCCTACAGTACAGGAAGGTATTACATGTTCTGTACTCTTTACCTGTACCAGGGTTACCTGCTCCTCTGGACACCAAGTAAAGGCGACTCCATGTTACTTTTTTAGGACACTGTGTGTACTGTACAGGACCCTGAAGAAGCTCCTGTCCTCTACATAGACCAGTGTTTCCCAAGCAGGGTGCCCCAGCTGTTGCAAAACTACAACTCCCAGCATGCCCGGACAGCCGAAGGCATGCTGGGAGTTGTAGTTTTGCAACAGCTGGGGGCTCCATGCTTGTGAAACACTGACATAGACAGTGATTTACAGCTCCCAGCAGATCTTTCTTACTTTTATATGTAAGGATTTTCTTTATCTATATTAGTTATCTACTTATTTTTCTTTAATTCTCACTTTTTCCTATTTTTTTGGATGACATTTTGGTGCCTTTAGAACCAATTACCAGGTTTCCATAGAGTTCTGGTCTCAACATACAATGGTTTCAACATACAATTAGAGATGAGCGAACTTACAGTAAATTCAATTCGTCACGAACTTCTCAGCTCGGCGGTTGCTGACTTTTCCTGCATAAATTAGTTCAGCTTTCAGGTTCTCCCGTGGGCTGGAAAAGGTGGATACAGTCCTAGGAGACTCTTTCCTAGGACTGTATCAACCTTTTCCAGCCCACCGGAGCACCGGAAAGCTGAACTAATTTATGCAGGAAAAGTCAGCAACCGCCGAGCCGAGAAGTTCGTGACGAATCGAACTTACTGTAAGTTCGCTCATCTCTACATACAATGGTCGTCCCGGAACCAATTAATATTGTAACTTGAGGGACCACTGTATTTCAATACTGATAATGATATTTAAAGGGGTTATCCAGGAAAAAACTTTTTTTTATATATATATCAACTGGCTCGAGAAAGTTAAACAGATTTGTAAATTACTTCTATTAAAAAATCTTAATCCTTTCAGTACTTATGAGCTTCTGAAGTTTAGGTTGTTCTCTTCTGTCTAAGTAATCTCTGATGACACGTGTCTCGGGAACCGCCCAGTTTAGAAGAGGTTTGCTATGGGAATTTGCTTCTAAACTGGGCGTTTCCCGAGACACGTGTCATTAGAGATTACTTAGACAGAAAAGAACAACCTTAATTTCAGAAGCTCATAAGTACTGAAAGGATTAAGATTTTTTAATAGAAGTAATTTACAAATCTGTTTAACTTTCTGGAACCAGTTGATATATATATATATATATATATATATATATATATATATATATATATATATATATATAAAAATTTCCTGGATAACCCCTTTAACCACTAGAGAGCAGTCTGCCCTCCCAGATGCATCTTAATACATAGCAAGCTGTGGGAAAGGTGACATTTCCGGCTATTCTTCATTTAGAGGACGAGATGCTGAAACCGAACGATTGGACAATACGATTGTGTTGTTTATGCTTTAATTCTTATTTTTTAACATCTGCCTTGAATGGTTGTATCTGAAGCTAAGCAGCTGCAGTGTTTGCTGTACTGATCTATTCTCCTTGGAGGGTTATAAGGAGAAGCAGATGTAGGATCAGACTGCAGAGCAGGTTCTAGCTACATTTCGCTGATCGCCGCTTCAGGGTATAGCAGCTATGGCAAAGCTTGCATCCTGTGTCCTGGTTGTCTTGGCAGCTTTAGGACATCTATCTGAAGGCATAATAATAATTCCATGGTGGAGACTCGCTACGGTAAGAGCTGACGTAATGCAATGGGGAGGAGGGGGATCAATATTGTGCATCGCTTACATTCTGTTCCAATACCATTTCATTACTGCCTGTCTAGAATTTCTCTTTTATCCTATTATTATTTATTTTACATACAAATGTAGCAGAGCTGGGTTTGTCCTTATGTCTTTTCATCTTGCCACACAGACTTGTTAAGATAATGCAATAGGTTTACTTGCAGCCTAATGTCAGCTGGTCACAGACAAGATTTTTGGGGTTCTCATAACCAAAATGTTCTACGTCTATGGAGACAGGATGACCGCCCCTCAAAATCTCAGCGGTATCAGAGATAGAGATGAGCGAATTTACAGTAAGTTCGATTCGTCACGAACTTCTCGGCTCGGCAGTTGATGACTTATCCTGCGTAAATTAGTTCAGCCTTCAGGTGCTCCGGTGGGCTGGAAAAGGTGGATACAGTCCTAGGAAAGAGTCTCCTAGAACTGAATCCACCTTTTCTAGCCCACGGGAGCACCTGAAAGCTGAACTAATTTACACAGGATAAGTCATCAACTGCCGAGCCGAGAAGTTCGTGACTAATCGAATTTACTGTAAGTTCGCTCATCTCTAGAGATATCAGTTAATGGTACTATATTGCAGCGGTGATATGATGCAATACCACAGCCAACGTACAAAAAATATCCCCTTCAGGTCAATGATGCTGAAATGCAATTCTAGATACAGACTGTATACCAAAAGTGTCACTGTTCTTTAGGGCAAAAAAAAAGAGCATTTTTTTTTTACTTTGTTCAGCCCCTCTAAAAAGGTCCATGAGCATTTATAATTGTCTTCTTAAAGGGGTACTCCAGTGGAAAACAATTTTTTTTAAATCAACTGGTGCCAGAAAGCTATACAGATTTGTAAATTACTTCTATTTAAAAATCTTAATCCTTCCAGTATGTATCAGCTGCTGTATCCAACCAAGGAAGTTCTTATCTTTTTGAACTTCTTTTCTGTCTGACCACAGTGCTCTCTGCTGACACCTCTGTCCATATCAGGAACTGTCCAGAGTAGGAGCAAATCCCCTTAGCAAACCTTTCCTGCCCTGGACAGATGTGTCAGCAGAGAGCACTGTGGTCAGACAGAAAATAAATTCAAAAAGAAAAGAACTTCCTCTCTAGTATACAGCAGCTGATAAGTACTGGAAGGATTAAGATTTTTAAACAGAAGTCATTTACAACTCTGTATAACTTTCTGGCACCAGTTGATTTAAAAAAAAAAAAAATTGTTTCCCACGGCGTACCCCTTTAAGAAGACAATTATAAATGCTCATGGACCTTTTTAAAGGGCCTGTACAATATAAAAAAGAAGCGCTTTTTTTTCCTTAAGAACAGTGCCACTTTTGGTATACAGTCTGTATCTAGAATTGCATTTCAGCATCATTGACCTGAAGGGGATATTTTTTGTACGTGGGCTGTGGTATTGCATCACATCACCACTGCAATATAGTACCATTAACTGATATCTCTGATACCGCTGAGATTTTGGGGGTCGGTCAACCCGTCTCCATAGACATAACATTTTTGGGTTCTCATAACCAAAATGGTCTGTGACCAGCTGACATTAGATGATTAAAAAAAATGTTTGCACCGGAGTACCCCTTTAAATTAACCTAAAATGCATATGATAATCCTTGAAAGGAAGTATTCCAATCACATTTAGTCTTTGGAATTCCATTCACAGGACTCAAGCATGTTCATGAAAGATACACAAAGTCACATGACAAACAACCACTAATAAACTAGTTTGGTTTATTCAAAGGGGTACTCCGGTAAAAACCTTTTTTCTTTTAAATCAACTGGTGGCAGAAAGTTAAACATATTTGTAAATTACTTCTATTAAAAAAATCTTAATCCTTCCAGTACTTATTAGCTGCTGAATGCTACAGAGGAAATTCCTTTCTTTTTGGAACACTGATGACATCACGAACACAGGGCTCTCTGCTGACATCTCTGTCCATTTTAGCAACCATGCATAGCAGATGTATGCTAAGGGCAGCATGGTGGCTCAGTGGTTAGCACTGCTGCCTTGCAGTGCTGGGGACTTGGGTTCAAATCCCACTAAGGACAACAATAAATAAAGTATTATTATTATAGTAATGTCAGCAGAGAGAACTGTGCTCGTGATGTCATCAGTGTTCCAAAAAGAAAAGAATTTCCTCTGTGGTATTCAGCAGCTAATAAGTACAGGAAGGATTAAGATTTTTTAATAAAAGTAATTTACAAATATGTTTAACTTTCTGCCACCAGTTGATTTAAAAGAAAAAAGGATTTCACCAGAGTACCCCTTTAAATCTGGTTTTGTCTATGGCTGCGCTGGGCTGAATGTTAGTTTACCCGTTTTGAAGATATCCTATTATATACCAACAGTGGAACCTGGAAACATGATGTTAAAGGGGTAATCCACCCCTAGACATCTTATCCCCTATTCAAAGGATAGGGGATAAGATGTCTGATCGCGGGGGGACCCGCCGCTGGGGACCCCCGCAATATAGCATGCAGCACTCACCTGTTTCTGCTTCCGGCAGCGCTGGAGGTTCTGGCTCCCGACCCCGGGAACGGAAGATCGTGACGTCACGATCTTCCGTTCCCGTGGTCGGGAGCCAGAACCTCCAGCGCTGCCGGAAGCAGAAACAGGTGAGTGCTGCATCGTGGGACTGTATTAGCTTTTATTCTCAGAACAATGCAACTTTAAAAACGTTGGATCAACTATTCTATACATTTTATAAAAAATGATAAAGGAAGGTGGACTTCAAGAAAGTCAGAGTATTGGATATATTCATTTTTTTAGTTTTTTGTTTCATACAGGATGTGAAGAGTATTACATGGGAAAATTGTGATTCAGGAGATCTTCCTGGAACAATCAAAAGCCTTTCTATTAGCCCTGACCCCGTCTCTATGCCTGGAGATGTGACCGTCTCTTTAGTCCTGAACACTGATGTGTCCTTAAGTTCCCCCCTCCAGGTGAGCATCCTAAACATTTCATACGCGTCATGAGGTGTTCTATGGTTGTAGGCCCATTGATGCAGCTTCCTTATGGATAGAATTGTCATATTTTCCTCTCTATTCTAGATTAAGATCACAGCTGAGAAGGAATTGTTGGGCGAGTGGCTGACGGTTCCCTGCGTCGATAAATTTGGCAGCTGCACCTACACTGATATTTGTGAATTGCTGGACTCTTTCTTCAAGCCAGGACAGCAATGCCCAGGGCCCTTGGCTACCTATGGCCTTCCCTGCCACTGTCCCTTTAAGGCTGTAAGTATCCATTACACATTCTTGCAGTGTTGATCAATGGGAAATTACCACTAAGTGGCATTGGTGTCTGGCATATAAGGAATCTGGCACTGCTTTTATTTTTGGCTTTCTTTTCCTATGATCAAACAAGAAAACCATAACTAGTTCAAAAGTAAACTTAGGGTGGGTTCACACCCCGATTTTGCTATACAGTTCCTGTATCAGGTTTTTGATAGAAAAAAAAACGGATTCCTCAAAACCTGACTAAACTGTAGCATAACGTGTGTACAAATTTTTATCTGTATACGGTTTGAAAAATGATGTCCGGTTGCATCCGTTTTTTAAGAAAAAAAATATATACGTTTTGAACTTTTCACTCCATTATGAATAAAGTTTCACTTGATTGAAATTTCAAGAATAAAAAATGTGGAAAGTCAAAAACCGTATGGTGAAAACTGGATGGAACCGTACGCACATACGGTTCTGTACGGTTCCCATTGACTCCCATGTAAAAAAAAAAACGTATACGGCTTAAAACGGTTTTTCCCCAGAAAAAAAGTAAAAAACCGTGTGGTTGAAAAACGAAGACAACCGTATACAATATGGTGCATAGGGTTTTGAATGGGAAGTCTATGGGCACGGTTTTCTGTGTGGTTGTGTATGTGTTTTTTATGAAACCGTATGCCGAAACCGTATAGCAAAATGGTGGTGTGTACCCACCCTTACATATGTTTTTATCTGGTTATTTTTTTTATCTGGTTGCTCTTTCAGAAATAGGCCTCATATGTGACATGTCTTATCAAGCACATCCCACATAACTCCTTGCACTGTCTAGGAGCATAAAGGTGGCCATATCTTTTTAATAACTATCGGCCAACTTCCCATACACATGAACGTTCAGCATGGACGAACAATCATGATTCTACTATAGGTAATAGAAGGGATAGCCCGACTGCTCTGCCGCCAGCCTATGCTCCCAGAACAAGGGTCAGGTGGTGAAATGCTAAAATGCCCATCCCTTCTCTCCACTGTCATCATCTATTGGTGGAGAGCTGAGAGGTCGCCATTTATTTTTAGACAATCTACCACTCAATCTATTTCTTCCCAACTATCACTTCCTATTCATGGGCATCATAACAAATTGCAGGTGTCATGTAATTGTACACATAGGTGTTCCATTCTTTAGAGCCCAAAAGTCAGGGAGACCACCCAGAATATTACAGTAATCTGGCAGACCCATATCCTTCTAACCAACTTTGGAATTTAACCCCTACTTGCCAACTGCTGGGACAAAAGACACATAAAGACATTAGCAATCGTGATACATAAACCACTTTTTAACTCAATAAGCCATCACTTTTTCCATTGAACAGCATATTAATTCTACTATTGTACTTTTTCAGGGTTCCTACGCTCTTCCCACCACCACTTTCAAGATCCCAAACCTGTCTCTCCCCTCCTGGATGGCTGATGGGAGTTACAGAGTAACCGGAGTTCTGACCCACAACAATAAGGAGATCGGATGTGCTAAATTTACTTTCTCTCTGTCATCTGCCTCCTCCTGGTGGTGGTAAGGAGAAGACCCTAAGTGACTAAGGAATGAATTCAATTTTCCCAAATAATTTCCCTATACGGCACTGATGCCACCATCAGCTTCTTTGGATAAATAAATATATTGATATAAAGACAGAAGTCTTTGTCTATTGTGATGCCTCGCTCTTGTACATAGGTGCGGTTGCAGTATAGAGGTAAGGAGACAGCGTTTTTAAATCAAAGTCCAGTGTTTTATTCACATTTTAGCATTCAGCAAACAGTCTTTAACGTGGAACGAAAGGAAAACATAACAGAGTCCACCTGTAATTCCTTGGTGTTTGTTCACACCTGAGATCATGCTGTGCTGCACTAAGCAAAGTCTTTTCCTAGCCACCAGCTAGGCTGTTCAGCAGTAGAGATGAGCGAACTTACAGTAAATTTGATTCGTCACGAACTTCTCGGCTCGGCAGTTGATGACTTATCATGCGTAAATTAGTTCAGCTTTCAGGTGCTCCGGTGGGCTGGAAAAGGTGGATACAGTCCTAGGAAAGAGTCTCCTAGGACTGTATCCACCTTTTCCAGCCCACGGGAGCACCTGAAAGCTGAACTAATTTATGCAGGAAAAGTCATCAACTGCCGAGCCGAGAAGTTTGTGACGAATCGAATTTACTGTAAGTTAGCTCATCTCTGTTCAGCAGCTTCCACACTTGGAGCAAAACAGAGGAAAGAACTCCAGACAAATCTTTCTCTTGCACTGTGAGCTGCAAATAGCAAATCCCCCTCAGCTGGTGAAACAGCCTAGATTCATGGCCAACAAAAGCCAGCCTGGATTGTGGGGAATGACCGCCACCCTGCACTTGGTGATTCCCAGTAAGACCCGTCCCGGATTGGCCTTAAAGCCATACTACCGTCTTAGTGTCAGACTGCCTCGCAGCACAGACACTGAATAATACCAGCTCTCATTTGAACAAGGCCAGAAGCCTTGGTGACACATAGCGCCCATCGACCACCTTACCTTTCACCTTCTCACACTATACAGATGGAGCAGAGTTCAGTTTGTCATGTAAGATACAAATGACGCACCACTCAAAATAACAAATTCAGTTCTGCTACATCCGTGAGTAAGGCTAATTGTGACCATGCATTAGAAGAGAGAACAACCTAGAACCAAGTGTCCACCATCACTAGCACAGTAAATAAAGCTGGTGACCTATCGTTAGAATAAACATTAGGATTTCAGTTGTCTCCCCAGGATCTCTCATTGTAGTTCCCCATGTCGGCATTAGGCTAACTTTCGACTTGTTTTTTTTTTTTTTGTGGCCAAAAACACGAAAGAAAATAATGCCAGAAAAAACATGACAGCATTTTTTTCTTTGTTTTTTTTTGTCTGGCGTTTTGTGCCTTCGAGCGGAAATTGCATTATTGGCCCCTTTTAATTTTTAAAAAAAATTTTTTCTAAATTTCTTGGGTACCAACAAAAATAACTAAATAAATATATATATAAAAAAAAATAAGGATGCAGTAGTGATGGAAAAGAATGTATTTAAAAAAGTACTCCGGCGCGCACTTTTTTCCTTTTATCCTGTCCGGGCTGCAAAATAAAAGAAAACACACTTTCTCTTACCTGCCAACAAGCCCCCGGAGCTCCGGTACAGCTGTTCAGTCCCCGGGCTGTATTCTTCTTTCTTCCTGTTAGCCCGGCATGTCACACGGAGCTTCAGCCTATCACCGGCCGCAGCGATGTCCTGCCTCGGACGGTGATAGGCTGAAGCTCCGTGTGACGTGCCGGGCTAACAGGAAGTAAGAAGAATACAGCCCAGGGACCGAACACCTGTACCGGAGCTCCGGGGGCTAGTTGGCAGGTAAGAGAAAGTGTGTTTTCTTTTATTTTGCAGCCCGGACGGAATAAAAGGAAAAAAGTGCACGCCGGAGTACTCCTTTAACGAAATTTATATTTTTTATAACAAAATTTTAATTAATTTTTAAATAGGGATCAATGTATGTGGGCAGGCAGGGCACTAAAAATGTAGCCGACAATAATAAAAATGTAGTGTGTGTGTGTGTTTTGTGTTTTTCATTTTTTTTCTCTTTATCCGTAATATAGCAGAGATGCGGAGCAGCTCTATACAGTGCTGGAATCTCTGCACTATACTCCGGGCCGGCCAGTGATGTGAATAGAAACTCACATCACTCATTCATATCTTCCGCCCAGAGTAGGGATTGGCCTGGTGGTGGCAGTCAATCCCCACTCTCAGTGAGTGAGTGGCCGGTCGGAGTACAGAGCAGAGATGCGAGCACAGGGTGTCAGGAGTGACAAAAGTGACACCCGCTGTGATCTGTCCTTAACTGCAGGTACTACTTCTCCCAACATGCAGCACACTCTGTTCCATGCTGGGAGATGTAGTGCCTGCATTCATAGACTGATAGCAGCAAGTATCACTCCTGA
The DNA here is from genome assembly GCF_029499605.1 of Hyla sarda. Taxonomy (NCBI): domain Eukaryota; kingdom Metazoa; phylum Chordata; class Amphibia; order Anura; family Hylidae; genus Hyla; species Hyla sarda. Next base: position 378,366,957 of record NC_079192.1, on the reverse strand, counting down.
CACCCTATGTGATCCTCCTGTATAATGTATAGATGCCGGGCGGCCGGTCTTCTATGGTCCCCTGCACTGCCGTATATATATACACATATTCCTAGAGCTGTGATAGGCTGGAACCATCTGGCCAATCACACCTCTCTGCGGAAATATGAATAGGTGTATATATACGGCAGTGCAGGGGACAATAGAAGAGCGGCCGGCCGCATCTATATATTATACAGAAAGATCACAAAGGGTGTCAGAAGTGACACCTGGGGCGATCTGTCATTTAGTATAGGTACTACTACTCCCATCATGGAACAGTGTGTTCCATGCTGGGAGTATAGTACTTCCTAAAAAATGTTAAAAATAAATAAATAAATCAAAAACACACAGACTACATTTTTATTATTGTTGGCTCTATTTTTAGTGCCCTGCCTGCACACATAAATTGATACCTGTTTAAAGATGAATAAAAATTTCGTTATAATAAAAATACATTTTGTTAAATAAATTTTTTCCATCACTACTGTATCTTTTTTTATTTTTTTTTAATGGTACCCTATGAAATTTTACTTTAAAAAAAGGTATCTCCATCACTTTTTTGGATAACTAAAGTCCAAAAAAGAATAAAAACCACCTGAAAAAATGTTAAAGTTAAAACCCACATGTCGTTTTTCAAAGGCTCAACATGCTGCGACTTTGCAAAACTGCCAAGGAGCTGAAAAACGAAAAAAGAGTGAAAAAACGTCAAAAGGATAAAAAAATAAAAAAAAAACCACCAAATTGAAAAACGCAAAGTGGAAAAAGAATTTAGCGATTTCTCATTGATTTACAGCTAACATCTGGATGCAGCGTTTTTTGGCTGAAAATACGCCATGCGGCAGAATTGGCGTTTTTCTTGGCGTTTTTTTGGAAACTTAGTCTTAAAGCGACGCCTTGGTAAACACAAGCTCTATTTCTGTACCAACCTATATAAACCCACCTGCTTCTGATCCATATTCAATCACAACCAATAAACCTGTTACTTAAATATGTCAGTCTCTTTGTTTTTAATGTATATAAGGCATACTGGGGGTTGTAGTTTTGCCATATCTGGAGGCACCCTTGTTGCCTAGATATAAGGACCAGATCATATATGGGCCTCATTCACAGGATAGTGATGCTGTTGAGATCTAAAAGGGGTACTCTTATGGAAGAGACTTTTGGGGTTCCCATAACAGCGACAATGCTAGCAACTTGATTGGCTCTAGTTACGGTAACTCATTGTGAGCAATTCTGTTAGCCCAGACTCTCCTACTGCCCTGAGTGATCCCAAAGTACTGGGGCATGGGCCATTCATGATATGCCACACTAGCCTGGTTACAGGCGTTATGAATAATTTACGTCATCTGGGAAGAAAACATTCCTCACCCCTTATACTTATTACTAGGTGCACATGGATTGAGGTTTTATGTAGTCTTATTCATGCACTTTCTATACTAACACACATATGAATTTACTAATATTTATAAATTGATTGATGCACTTTATGGTGTATGACTGATACCCCGTTATATGCTATGCACTGATCATTGCACATTGCTTGAGAATGACTGGGTTGAGCCATTGGGACATTGCCTTGGTAAGAGACACTTTTTTGGGGGGACGGAATAAACCCCTTTTTTCATGATTTTGAAGTGTTCCATAGAGATCTATTTTGCTTAAATGTGTGTTCTTCAAACCAAAGCCTCAGAATCTGTAAACATTTATCTTTGGAGTTTAATACGGTGAATGTGCTGCTCTTCCAATTTAGGTAGGTAGCCCAGTAGGTAGGTAGCCAGGAAGCTATCTAAGTAGGCAGGTATCCAAATGGTATAGGTCACAGCAAAAAGTATGCAGACTCCCAATTTCAAAAAGGCTGTGGTCTTTATTTAGGTCATCAGCAGTGCAACGTTTCGGCTATAGTGTAGCCTTTGTCAGGCTACACTATAGCCGAAATGTTGCACTGCTGATGACCTAAATAAAGACCACAGCCTTTTTGAAATTGGGAGTCTGCATACTTTTTGCTGTGACCTATACCACTTGGATGTTCTGTATCTGGACTGGTTATGCGGATGGTCACGGGCATAAGAGCAGGGACTAGTGATGTCTTCCCTCCTTGACACGTAAGTAGGTAGGTAGGTAAGTAGCTATGTAGTAAAGTAGGTAGGTAGTCAGCCATATAGGTAGGTAGCTATGTAAGTAGGTAGCCCAGTTGGTGGCCAAGAAGCTATCCAGCTAGGTATTCACCCATCCCCCCCCCCCCCATCCCCAGAGGTCATGGTCTCCTGTCAGTGTAGGCCACAAGTCCTGGGGATAATACTGAGAGGAAGCATTTACCTGTATGCGTGTGTGCACATACAGCTGAAAGTGCTGCTCGTTTGTCTGGGGATCTGGGGCAAGTGTCCTGGATCCCTATTAATGAGTGGCCGCCTGTGTCGGCATGTCCCCTGTTTGCTATAGCAACATTAATGCAGCAGGGTGGACACATATGTTTGGCAGCCTGTGATCCCCCCCATGCGTGTGGAGGTAGACAGGTTCACCAAAGCTTAAGTACACCACTGCTAGACACTCCTTAATGCACCCCATTAGGCTGGGTGCCCCTTTTGAAATTTCACTTGGAAATTGCGATGCTGCAGAGATTTTTTTTCATGTACTCTAGATCTGTCCAAATATGCAGCCAATTATTTTTTTTTTAAATGCAAGAATTACAGACGAGTCACCATAGATCTCAATTATTTACAAGTCCACAACATAATAAGTGGCTGCGGATGCAAATCTGCTGGTAAATTTTGCAGCTGTTCTGCCCCATGTGGGTGCAACCAAAGGGGGGAATTCAGGCCACATTATACCAGCAGCAGCTACGTATTTTTTTTTCCACCATATAAAGTTACATGACTATAAGTGCCTTCAGCTGTAGATTTAGGCTACATTCCCATTCGGAAATTCCGTCGTCTTTTTTTTTTTATGTTTCTGCAGCATTGTGCATACTGCTAAAATTCAGCTGCGGCCATAGGGTTCCATAGTGTGGAAATACCCTTAGTAGGGTAGTAAAGAGGATGAGTAGAATTTCCTTTCCTAGGCTATGGTCACATGGCAGAATATCTGCCCGGAAGCACAGCTAAGACCGCTCGGAAATGCGGAGTCTCCATACACAGCAATGCACTTCTGAGAGGATTCCGGAGAAAGAATTGGGCTGAAATTTCTGCGGCAGATGCTTCCACCACGGAAATTCAGCCGTGTGCACGGAGAAGCAGAATCCCATTGAAAACAATGGGACTCTGCTGCAACGAAATTTCCGAGCAGAATTTTTCCACCAGAGTCCACCCTAAAAATTTTGCTGTGTGAACAAGGTCCTAGACCACTGCCCTACATTTATTTTAATTTTGATCTGTAAAAGATAACAGCTGATAATTCTTACCTTCTGGGCTCCTTTTTAGCTCCATAAGCCACTGCACTGTTTAGCATCAGAAGGAATTTATCATCTCTAGTATTTATGACACCCATCATGTATCTCAAAGCGCCTGTTTTCTGCTTGCTTTATAGCACATTAAAGAGTTTGTCACAGGTACTTATATGCACCTAAACTATAAAAAAAAAAAAAGTGATAAGGTAAGTCTGCTGCAAACTGGTGTCAACTTGCACAAATATTGCTCCTTTTTTTTCTCTTTTTTTTGCAAAGCGTACCTGTCAAAAAAGAGCTATATATCCCTAACAAATAGCATTTATGTTGCTCACTTGCTTTGTGTTCTTGCCTTATGAAGGGGGCGTGTCCATCTCTCTCCCTCACTGTGATGACTCATCGGCTCTGAGTCTGGGAGCAGCCTGGCAGTCTGCAAATCACTGCCCAGTAGTTTTAATGCATACATTTTCTATCTGTTCCTAGTAAAGCTGGATGCCAATCAACATAGCTGTCAATATGTGTGTCATTCAGCTTTCACAGACTCCTGAATGTCTGTTCAGCTTTTTTTTTTTCCCCTTCAGGATTTAGAGAAAGCTTTGGCTGTTCAAAGCATGCTGGGAGTTGTAGTTTTGCAACAGCTGGAGCTGCAGTGTTTATAAAGCAGTTAGAGCAGTTTTGCCTTTAGCTGTTGCAAAACTACAACTCCCAGCATGCCCACACATCCTTTGTTTTAGAGCTGTTTAGCCTCCAGATCTTGCAAAACTATAGGCAAAGGATGTTTGGGCATGCTGGGAGTTGCAGTTTTGCAACAGCTGGGGGTGACATCTTTGTAAAACTCTTGCAAGAGCTGGAGGTTAAACAGCTCTAAAACAAACTACAGACATAGTTTTACAAAGATTGTACCCCAGCTGTTGCAAAGCTACAACTCCCATCATGGAAGAGCTGAAGGCAGTAGTGGTGCAAAGGTGATCTCCTATACCGGATACCAGCACACGTTATGGCCGGTATTCAGTATGTTGCAAAATACAGAGTAGTCTGTCCTATTAAAAAAGATGACCCCTAGTGGCAGCTATTTTTATTTTAGATTTTTTAGTAAAATAATTTTTTTTTTATAAATGTATATTTAAAAAAGTCATCTTATCAGTAGTACTACAAAAATATAAAACGTTTTTCATAATGACAGTGCCTCTTTATCCTTTTCAGGACCTAGGGCGTATGCATACGCCCTACATCCCGAGTCCTTAAGGACGTAGGGCGTATGCATACGCCTGTGGGAATTCCGATCCCCGGTTGGGGACAGGACCGGGATGCCTGCTGAAATCATTCAGCAGGCATCCCGGCACTTCGCCGGCACCCCCCATGTCGGCGATCGCAGAAAATCGCATGTCAATTCAGACATGCGATTATCTGCTATTCCGGGCTGATCGGGTCTCTGGTGACCCGATCGCCCGGAAAATAGGGATCATCGGAGCTGTCAGTGACAGCCCCGATCATCCTAAGGGATAGGAGCGAGATTGCAGCGCTGCAATCTCCTCCTATCCCCTGCCATTAGTCAGAAATGAATTCTGACCAATGGCAGCGCACAACAGGGGGTTGCCATGGAAACCCCCGCTCTGCCCACCCCTGGATGTCGGGCAGAACGGGGGAGAAGATGGCGGCGGGTACCTGATCAGAAGATGACGTGGGGACCGCCGATCATCGTTGGAGACTGCGGAGATCAGCGGCGCAGGTAGGGAAGCGACGGTGGGGGGGGGGGGGGGGGCGGACAAGAAGGGGGCAGTAAAGCGATCTTTACTGCTGCCCTTCTAATGGGTGCCAAAGGCTGTCTGGGCATGCTGGGAGTTGAAGTTTTGCAATATCTGGAGGGTCACAGTTTGGCGACCACTATTACAGTGGTGCCCAAATGGTGGCCCTCCAGATGTTGCCAAACTACAACTCTCAGCATGCCTAGACTGCCCAGGCATGCTGGGAGTTGTAGTTCTGTAACATTTGTCCCTTCAGATTTTGCAATTTTCATGAAAATTTTGAAAATTGCTGCTATACTTTGAAGCCCTCCTCATTTTTTCAAAAAGTAAAAATATGTCCATTTTATGATGCCAACATAAAGTAGACATATTGTATTTGGCAATCAATATAACTTTTATTTGTTATATCCATTTTCCTTACAAGCAGAGAGCTTCAAAGTTAGAAAAATGCTAAATTTTCATTACATTTTTGGATTTTTCACCAAGAAAGGATGCAAGTAATGACAAAAAGTTACCACTAACATAAAGTAGAATATGTCACGAAAAAACTGTCTCAGAATCAGAATAATCAGTAAAAGCGTTTTAGAGTTATTAATGCTTAACGTGACGGTGGTCAGAATTGCGAAAAAGGGCTGCCTCCTTAAGGGGTTAAAGTCATTTTATAAATTTTGTATATATGCTAAGATAAACTTATACAGTGGTCCCTCAAGTTACAATATTAATTTGTTCCAGGACGACCATTGTATGTTAAGACCATAACTCTATGGAAACCTGGTAATTGGTACTGAAGCCCCAAAATGTCCTCCAAAAATAGGAAAAAGTGAGGATTAAAGAAAAACAAGTAGATAACTAATATAGATAAAGCAAATCCTTACATATAAAAGTAAGAAAAATCTGCTGGGAGCTGTAATCACTGCCTATTAGAGGACAGGAACTTCTTCAGGGTCCTGTACAGTACACACAGTGTCCCAAAAAAGTAACATGGAGCCGTCCTCACCTGGTGTCCAAAGGAGCAGCTAACCCTGGCACAGGTAAAGAGTAGAACGAAATGTGTAATACCTCCCTGTACAGTGGGGAGGCGCTACAGTAGAATCTCCCAATAGCGGACACTCACAGGGAATAAAAAAGTGTTTGCTATTGAGAGATATCCCTTACTGGGAAAAAAGCTCAAAATTCTTCCTAAATGACGGAATTCTGTCCTGTACTCACTCCAGAGTGTAATTACCTATAAAACATGATAATAAGCAATAATACAGTAGAATCTCCTGGTGCCGCTTATTTACCCCTTATCCCTCCCCCTGTATCATTTCACCCTCCTTTATACCCTGTGCCACCTTATTCCCCCGTGCCTTGTGCCAAATTGTCCCCCCCCCCCTTACCCCCTGTGCCACATAATTTCCCCTTGATCCCCCTCCCTCCCCGTGCCATTTCATTCCCCCTTCATGACCTCTGTGTAAATTCATCACCCACCCCCCTTTATGAAATGGCACAGGGGGGATAAAGGGGGAATGAAATAGTACAGGGGGGGGGGGGGATCAAGAGGAAATGATGTGGCACAGGGGGTAATAAAAGGGGGAGGATATGGCACAGGGGAAATAAAGTGGCACAGGGGGATCAGGGAAGGAGAAGGATGAATGATGTGGTCGGCGGACGTATAGAAGCAGGGGACAACTGTTTAAACCCTGGTCTTCAGCTTCTGTGCTGGGGCTTCTGCAGGGGGTGCAGCAGGTGCCAGGGCATCTTACTAGGGTATTGGCTGTACACCCTGACGACGGTCCTATGTACAAGGGCCAGCACATAAGAATGGTTGTCCCCTATTGAGAGTGTTTTATCCCCAATTGTTCCCTATTGGGAGTGTTTTTTCCCCTAATGGGAGTGTTTTGTCCCCTATTGTCCCATTTCGGGTGTGTCCGGGTCCGCTATTGGGAATGTCCCCTATTCAGAAGGTGCAAACACTTTAAGTCTTATGGGAATCTGCCAGGGAATAAAAAACTGTCCACTATTGGGAGGTGTCCCCTCTAGGTGATAGGGATGACCCTTATGTTTCTGATGACTGATCAATATATTAATACTAAGGCTTCTTTCTGTGGTGTCCCGGTACCTCATCCTATCCGGTACCTGTGTATATAGGTCCCCATAGCCTGAGTCCCTAGGACGTCGGGTCCTTTTTTGTCTGGTCTGCCCCTTGTCACCTCTCATCTAGTCATTAAGCTAATAGTTTATTCAGGATTTATGTAAATATAATAGTACTAATGTATATAACTGGTTAATTACCTGTCCGGAGCGTAGCAGGACCTGCGGGTCACGTGATCAGGTAAACTCTATGGTTTTTTGCTTTTGGACCTTTGGAGGTCCCTGTGACGTATTGCACCCACCATGCTTTGTGACGGTGAGTGACAGATACTCGGACCAATAGAAACGACCCCGCCCCTACCCATATAAGGGAGTGGCGGCCATGATTTCTCTCTCTTGTTCCCGGGCTGTCAAATGAGTAGGATCTGCGCAGCTGTCTTCCGCAGTGAGTTAGGCCCGAGCCTTGCGGCAACGGCTGATCTATTCAGAATCGTGAGTGTATCAATCCCTAAGCACTCTGCAAGATCACCGGACCTTATCTATCCCCTAAATCCGGACGGATCTTTGCAAATTACCCTAAATTCAGAGACTTGTTTTACTATTCACGGTCCGCAACAACTGTCAGTCACTGAACTAAATAGAGACTGTTTGCATGAGACTGTTATTGTGCATTGGATATACCGCAAGCCTTTCAGTAAAGTTTATCCAAGTTCAAGTACCTTGTGGACCTTCAGTCATTTTGTGTATGCACCTATCGTTACTGGGAAGGGCGGCGATAGGCCGGAGAATTACCTCAGCATACTAGCCCTCAGCCTGGCGTCACGAACTATAGGGTTAACCTTAACCCCTCATCTACCTAAACAACACCCCAACTACCATACACCCCCCAAGGGCTACCACATTTCACACTACAAAATCCTCCGTTTTTAAACATCCGTTGGAAGATCCGTGTGAAAATCAGCTGAAAACGGCAGTAACAAAATCCTATACGTCCGTTAGAAAATCCCATGTAGTGTGAAAGCAGCCTAATATGCCATTACTGATGGGAAAATATATTTGTTACCTACCCCTTAACCAATAAACCAGCTTGCAATCTGCTCGTGACTATGATGGAGGCCTTGTCATGACGCCGGAACGGCCGAGATAAGAAGTGAAAGACAAAATATCTGACGGACAGAGAACTCTGGAATTTCCCTGTAGAGGAACTTCTGCCAAGAAATGAATGGACACGATGGGGGAGATTTAGCAAGAAATTTTTATTTTAGATCAAATTTCCACTTTTTTTTGGTCTATACTTTGACTAGCGTGCGTCTTATTCATCAATAATGCGCAGTATAATGATGAATAAGGTGCAGCTCTCCTTTAGTGTGAAAAGTTGTCTAACCTACACCTTTTCTAGAAAAGAGTCAGACCAACAACCAGAGGCCTGGGTTCTCAACCCATGGTACACATACCCATAGGGGTACACCACTGGTTGAGCGTTGGTATGCGAAAGCGCCGACAAATACTGGCTATGCACTGGCAAGTACTTGTCAGCGCATAGTCGGGCAAACCTCCAGCTGTTGCAAAACTACACTTCTCAGCATGCAGTGACAGAAGGGCATGCTGGGACTTGTAGTTATGCAACAGCTGGAGGCACACTGGTTGCACTGGTTACATAACTCAGTGTTTCCCAACCCGTATGCCTCCAGCTCTTGCAAAACTAAAACTCCCAGCATGCATGGTCTGTCAATGCATGCTGGGAGTTATACTTTTGCAACAGCTGGAGGCACACGAGTTGGGAAACACTGAGTTAGAAAACAAATAATGTTTCCCAGACAGTGTGCCTCCAGTTGTTGCAAAACTACAACTCCCAGTATGCCCAGACAGCCGAAGGGCATGCTGGGAGTTGTAGTTTTGCTACAACTGGAGGAGAACAGATTGGGGACCACTGTGTAGTGGTCTCCAAACTGTAGCCCTCCAGATGTTGCAAAACTTCAACTCCAAGCATGCCCAGACTGCCTAGGCATGCTGGGAGTTATAGTTCGGCAACATCTGCAGGGCCAGATGTTACTGAACTACAACTCCCAGCATGCCTGGACTGTCTGGGCATGCTGAGAGTTGTAGTTTTGCAACATCTGGAAGAGCAGAGATTGGAGACCACTGCACAGTGGTCTCCAAACTGTGGCCCTCCAGATGTTGCAAAACTACAACTCTCAGCATATCCAGACAGCCAAAGGCTGTCTGGGCATGCTGGGAGTTGTAGTTTTGAAACTCCTAGAAGCAGCAGCGAAGATTAGTGACAATCTTCACTGCTGCCTCTGATGCCGCCGCTGCCCCATTGCCTCCCCATCCCCGGTTTTATAACTACCTGTTCCCGGGGTCCGCGCGACTTCTGGCTCCTGCATCATCCTGCACGCTGCGCAATGATGAGTGACGTCCTCAACGTGACATCACCGTCAGTGCGCTCAGTGACAGCTCAGGACGCTGCCGGAGCAAGAAGTAGCACGGAACCCGGGCCCCGGGAACAGGTAATTATAAAACCGGGGATGGGGGAGGCAATGGGGCAGCGGCGGCGGTTGGACTAGGGAGGACCCCAGGGCAGGCAGGGGGAGAGAAACAGGCGGCGGCGTTATCTGGCCCCGCTAAAGCCCCTGCAGTTCATTGATTTAAAGCGCCCGCTTTAAATCATTGATCTGCAGCGGCTTCTGAGGGGGGGAGGGGGGAGAAATAGCCCATAACTTATAACGGAATATCGGTATAAGTTATCGGCTATCGGGCTGGTAACAGCTGGCCTTCGGCCAGTTAACCCGTACGATTTTGCGCATCACCGGGTTAACTGAATGCCATCTATAGACAGCGAATGCGCGAAGGACCTGAGCAATTCGCCGTCTATAGACGGGATTCTGCGGGAAGGGGTTAAAGGTTGAATTGCGGAAGGTAGAAGTGATTCTCACGCCTACTGGTAAGTGGTGTAGCTTTGCGCCTAAATATGTACATTTGCGCACAAAATAGCGACTTTTGACAAAAGTCGCAAATGATAAATACGTGACCACTGCATGGTCAAAAAGAAAAAGTTCTACGGGTAGGCAAAAAGAGTAAAACTGTCTATATCAAAAGGTGCAGAAAAGTCTCAAAATATGCTGCTTGCGCCTGAACTGCGCCTAAACATAGACAAAAAAAAAATGTTCTAAAAGCAATGATAAATCTCCCCCAATATATGCTAATATATACGGACACAATAATCAAACAACCAATAAAAATGTAACATGCTGATTTTGACATAAGGACTAAACCTCCTTCTTTGTCAAATGTAAAAACTAAATGTACTTCCTGGATTAAACAGAACTCCTTTGGGGCAGCTGCGAGTATGCTGAGAAAGAGTTTATACCAACATCCTGTTAGGTGTATAATTCTTGTATTTACACTTAGCAGTATATAACAACACAGTCAATCACACTTGAGAGCCTCTCCTCGAGCCATCCTTGACATAGGGAGGTGTTCACTAAGGGAGATTTCACTGTACCAGACACCAGTCAGTGCATGCACTTCAGTAATACAGTAATTCAGTAATACATGTTTTCACGGATCTGGACTGTCTGTAGCATTGTATGTTGAGTCTGGTTTCAAGTTACAGTGGTCTAGAAAACCATTGCATGTTGAAACTATTGTATGTATTTTTTCTGCTGCTTTGATGCACTCTGCTCACTAGAAGGTTCATTTGCATTTGCTACCAGCAGAGGGCAGCAGAGCACCTAGGATTTGCATGGCTCTGTCCCTCCCATGATGCTGCTGGTCACACAGCACATCACAAGGCAGCCTATCATTGTGTCATGTGACCTGCTGTCAGCTTCAGGGCTAGGAGGGAGAGTTTACTGCAGCGTTTCCTCTTTCGGCTGGTGCATTTTAGGACTGTATTTACTGTGCGGAGGAGAAGCACCTATAGGGTAACTGGCACCTGCACTGCAGCCTCTGGCACTGGGCACAGCATTCCTCCACCATGGCACTCATATATCAGTGTCTGGTCTTTGCCTGCCTGGCTGTAGTGCCATTGGTGACAGCTTCAGGAATACAAGTGAACCGACTACACTGGAGGATCACAGCGGTAAGTTATCAGACCCTTTAGATCAGTGTTTCCCAATCAGCGTGCCTCCAGCTGTTGCAAAACTACAACTCCCAGCATGCCCGGACAGCCAAAGGCATGCTGGGAGTTGTAGTTTCGCTGGAGGCACGCTGGTTGGGAAACACTGTTTTAAAAAAGGATCACAGCGGTAAGTTTATCAGACCCTTTAAATTATTGTTTCCCAACCAGCGTGCCTCCAGCTGTTGAGAAACTACAACTCCCAGCATGCCCGGACAGCCAAAGGCTGTCCGGGCATGCTGGGAGTTGTAGTTTCGCAACAGCTGGAGGCACGCTGGTTGGGAAACACTACTTTAAATGGTTACAATGTTTCGCTGTCGAAGGCTGTCCGGGCATGCTGGGCGTTGTAGTTTTGCAACAGCTGGAGGCACGCTGGTTGGGAAACACTGTTTTAAAAAAGGATCACAGCGGTAAGTTTATCAGACCCTTTAAATTATTGTTTCCCAACCAGCGTGCCTCCAGCTGTTGCGAAACTAAAACTCCCAGCATGCCCGGACAACCAAAAGCTGTCCGGGCATGCTGGGAGTTGTAGTTTCGCAACAGCTGGAGGCACGCTGGTTGGGAAACAATAATTTAAATGGTTACAATGTTTCGCTGTCGATTGATTTTTTTAAGTGACACACTTGTAAAGGGATTCTTTATTTGTTTATGTTTTTTTGTTTTGTTTATAAATAAGGTTTATTGAAACAAGCATTTGTAAACAAAGCAGAGCTGTCCCTGAGGTCACAGTGCTGCAGGACAAGTATAGAGCATGACCTATGTGTGCACACTTCTTTTCAATAAACTTTATTTATATAAAAAAAAAAACAACCTTTAACCCCATAACAGTCACATTATGGTCAGAAAATGTTACTTTAAAAAATATATATATATTTTTATTGTGGCTTTTAAATGTATGCCTCAAGTAGAAAAAGCCTGTGCGTAACCCAGGTGCTCTAAAGGGGTTATCCCAAGAATATAAGCTATCCCTTATCCATAGGATAGATGTTAACATGCTGATTGGAAGGGGTCTGATCGCTGATTGCTATGGGGATGTAGACAGTCCCTGACACTGACAGAGGTGTCAGCAGAGAGCACTGTGGTCAGACTGGAAAGAACTACACAACTTCCTCTGTAGTATACAGCAGCTGATAAGTACTGGAAGGATTAAGATTTTCAAATAGAAGTAATTTACAAATCTGTATAACTTTCTGCCACCAGTTTATTTGAAAACATTTTTTTTCTCCAAAGTCAATTAGTCTAGTAGGAACTAGGGATCGACCGATTATCGGTATGGCCGATATTATCGGCCGATAATCACGATTTTGGGCATTATCGGTATCGGCAATTACCTTGCCGATAAGCCGATAATGCCCCGCACCCCGCACCGCCCCCACCGCACCGCGACCGCTGCACCGCACTGCGACCGCCCCCCGTAGTGCTGGGCGGTATACCGGTATGGATTTTTGCCCATACCGCTATACCGGTCGGGCCCCTCCCCCACCCTCCGCAACTTACCCGCAATGGGGGTGGTCCGGGCCATCCATCCTGTAGTGTCCGGCGGCATTCCGGGTGGAGGGTGAACCGGTCCGGGCTGTCCTTCTTCTCCGGGGGTCCTTTTCTCCACTCCGGGCAGGCTCCGGCCTAGTACGCTGCATAGACGCCGCTACGCTGTGACGTCAGGTGCGTCGCTGCGCACGGGCATCACTGCGCAGCGGCGTCTATGCAGCGTACTAGGCCGCTACACTACTGGAAGGGAGGATGGATGGCCCGGACCACCCTGACAGGTAGGGGGAGAGAAGCGGGTGGTGGCGGTGGCGGCCTACGGCACCGCAAAAGCCACCGCAGTGCATTGATTTAAACCGCCCGCTTTAAATCAATGATCTGGAGCGGTGTCGAGGGGGGATTAATAGCCGATAACTTATACCGGAATATCGGTATAAGTTATCGGCTATCGGCCCTAACCTCCACCGATTATCGGTATCGGTAAAAAAACGATATCGGTCAATCCCTAGTAGGAACATGTCGAAGTATATGTTGGCATGCCATTTTGACAGGTTGCAAGTGTATACTGGCTTATGTGCAGAAAATGGCTCCTTAAAGGGGTACTCCGGTGGAAAACTATATATATATATTTTTTTTTTTATAAACTGGTGCCAGAAAGTTAAACAGATTTGTAAATGACTTCCATAAAAAAAAAATCTTAATCCTTCCAGTACTTTTTAGGGGCTGTATACTATATGCTTTTCTATTTGGATTTCTCTTCTGTCACGAGCACAGTGCTCTCTGCTGACCTCTGATGTCCTCTGCTGTCCATTTTAGGAACTGTCCAGAGCAGAATATGTTTGCTATGGGGATTTTCTCCTGCTCTGGACAGTTCCCAAAATGGACAGCAGAGGTCAGCAGACAGCACTGTGGTTGTGACAGAAGAGAAATCCAAAAAGAAAAGCATTTCCTCTGTAGTATACAGCCACTAATAACTACTGGAATTTGTTAGAAAAATTACTTTTTATTACACAATAAAAACACAATACACAATAAAAACCTGTAAAAAGGAGGAATGAGCAAAGGTAGCAATCTTGGGAAAACACATGGCGGGAGACATATCAAAACCTGTGCAAGGGAAGAGTGGTGCAGTTGCCCATGGCAACCAATCAGATTGCTTCTTTCATTTTCCACAGGCCTCTAAAGAGGCCTGTGGAAAATGAAAGAAGCAATCTGATTGGTTGCTATGGGCAACTACACCACTCTTCCTCTGCACAGGTTTTGATAAATCTCCCCAATGGAGCACAAATAAACACCATAACGTGTATATGAGGGTGGTAAAGAGGTGAAGCTCGATAGTACTTAATTAATGAGACTCACAGCCACAATACTGTATATGTCCCAAAAACTGTACTAATAGAATATGCAAAGTGCAGCAGCCGGAGAAACCATGCATAGAAAATAGAGTAGACAACCAAAATCCTCAAAAAATAACCAACCACTGTAAGTACAGATAGCGTGAGTCCTGGGATGCCGTTGTTTTATTAAACTTCACCTCTTTACTTCTTCACCTTTGCGTTATGATGTTCATTTGTACGCCATTTTTCTTTTTTTTTTTTTGTCTTTGGATTGCCACCTTTTCTATGCCTAGTTGATATTTCTCGAATCATTTTGTGGCTCCATTCTGTCTTTTTTGTTTTTCATATGCACATAGGAGTGCTAAGTGCTACTTGCACTTAGCTTTATATACCGTATTTTTCGCCGTATAAGACGCACTTTTTCTTCTCCAAAACTGGGGGGGAAAATTTGGTGCGTCTTATGCGGCGAATACACACCTATCGGGTCGGTCCCTGCGGCCATCAACGGCCGGGACCCGCGGCTAATACAGGACATCACCGATCGCGGTGATGCCCTGTATTAACCCTTCAGAAGCGGCGATCAAAGCTGACCGCCGCGTCTGAAGCGAAAGTGAAACTAACCCGGCTGCTCAGTCGGGCTGTTCGGGACCGCCGCGGTGAAATCGCGGCATCCCGAACAGCTTACAGGACCTTACCTGCCTCCTCGGTGTCTGCTCCGTGCCGGGATCCCCTGCTTGGCCGGCGCTCTCCTTCCACGTCATCACGTCGTTGCGCACGCCGTCCCGTCATCCAATAGGAGCGGCGTGCGTAGCGACGTGATGACGGCGACGGAGAGCGAGGATCCCGGAAAAGAAGACATCCGGAGAGTCGGGGACACCACTGGGATGCGGCGACAGCGATGGAGCGATATCCAGGGCAGCGGTGATGGTCCGGAGCGGCGGGGACACGTGAGTATTACCTCCTATACCAGTGGTCTTCAACCTGCGGACCTCCAGATGTTGCAAAACTACAACGCCCAGCATGCCCGGACAGCCAACGGCTGTCCGGACATGCTGGGAGTTGTAGTTTTGCAACATCTGGAGGTCCGCAGGTTGAAGACCACTGTTGGGTTCAGAATCTTTATTTTTTTAGATTTTGCGTCATATAGGGCGAAAAATATGGGTAGGTTTATTTTTTTGGGTCCCTTCCCTTTTGCATGTTTATGTTTATTTAATCTTTGATGCCTTTACAGATTAATGGTTTCTCATGGGCCAACTGTGATGCTGAGACTCTCCCTGGCAAAATAAAGACTCTTACTATTCTACCCGACCCCTTATTGATTCCCGGGGAAATTACAGTGACTACCATCCTTAATACAAGTGTACCGCTGACCGCTCCTGTCAAGGTAAGTCCTTCTATCTTCCTATATATAGAAAGTACATCAGGATTTCTCTTTTTTTTTTTTAAACTGTAATGTTTATTAAAGGTTTTTCAGAAACATAAAATCAAAGTAAAAAAAAAACAATAAAATGGAGTCACAAAGACCGCTATCCAACACAACCTGGAAAATACATTAAATGCACAGGGGCCGAGGCCCAGTAGTAATCAGTACAATACAATGAGAGAACAAGAATAAGGGAAGGCCAAGGTAGGACCCTAAAGGTTTAAAGCTCATGGAAGGCCTCCGGTGCCAAAAGAAGAGACAACTAGGACCACCATAGTAGTCAAAAAACAGCCTGGGCCAACGTAACCCCATGCAACATCAATATCATGCATAAAGGTTGCAAGAACCACAAACCAAAAGAGGGGGGAGGGGAGACTAACTTTAGACATACAAGGACAACATGCAACAGCCACCTAGGGTAGGGCAAAGAGTGAGAGAAAAAGGGAAGAGAAAGGGGGAGGAAAGGAAAAGGAGGAGAGAAGAAGTCAACATCAGGATTTCTACATAGTTTAGTCCACTACTACTACTGCTGGCAAGGACTCCCTGACTACAGTCACAGCGAAACTGTGACTGAAATGTATCAGTATGGAGGAAAAGTCATGGGACATTTGCAAGAATTTTAGTGTATACGGTAGGGCTGGGCGCGGTATGGCCAAATATGTGTATTGCGGTATTTTTGAAACTTATGGCGGTTCCACGGTATATAACGGTATTCCCCCGTTTATTGTGGTTGCCGGCGCTGACACTCTATACTGTATCCCTATGCCCGGGCTGCAAAAGGTAAACAAAATAAACTTTAACGCATGTTCCCACATTGGCATTACGCTCTTCCTGGGGACGTGAACGTCGGACAGCCGTCGGCCTATCACTGGCCGCAGCGATGTTTCACCTCGGCCGGTAATAGGCTGAGCCCACTGTCATGTAAGAAGCCGGCATCATACATGACAGTGCGCTCAGCCTATCACTGGCCAAGGCGGAACATCGCTGGGGCCGGTGATAGGCTGACGGCTGTCCGACGTTCCTGTCCCCAGGAAGCTGGCCCGGACCGACGGGGATGGTGAGTTAAAGTTTATTTTGTTTACCTATTGCAGCCCGGGCATAGGGATACAGTATAGAGCAGTGGTCTTAAACCTGCGGACCTCCAGATTTTGCAAAACTACAACTCCCAGCATGCCCAACGGCTGTCCAGGCATGCTGGGAGTTGTAGTTTTGCAACATCTGGAGGTTGAAGACCACTAGTATAGAGTGTCTGCGCCGGCGGCTGCAGCAAACAGGAGGACGAGGAGGGCAGCGCTTGCGGTTGATATGTGAGTAGTACCCAGATGGGAACAGCTCAGCGCTGGGCTGATAATTGGGGGGGGGGGGGGCAGAACAGCGCTCGCGGGTCACATATGATTAGTTCCCCGATGGGGAAGCGCTGGGCTGAAAATTAATTCATTCCCGAGGGGGAGGGACCAAACCGGTATTGCGGTAGGGGTTAAAATTCATATCGTGCAGCACAAAAATTTCGGTATTCGGTATCAACCGGTTTACCGCCCAGCACTAGTATACGGTATCAGAATTCTTGGGGTTTGCTTATAGGAAAACTATGAGGTCATAGCAACCCCCAATTATTCCACGGATGTTGTGTGACCAAAAGAGATCATAGAACCCCTATGCAAATCACTTGAGCACAACAACATTCAGGTGACAGGTTACATTCTCCTATTTTAGTAGTTCAGCCTACAGTATGGTTACCTGTGTATTGCTGTCTACTCATTTCCATTTTTTGGAGCTACAATACAGTATGCTGATAGCCTCCAGAAGTCATTGTGGTCTGTACATGGTTGCAACACAATCCTTTTGTACTTGTTGAGATGCCATTGAGATCGCTATATAAGTAAGTGGACATGTCCTTTAAGAAATATTAGTTTTACTAATGGTTTGGCTCCCGGACAGCTTTCCCGCCGCACAGAAAGCAAACTATCCTGCCTGGAAATAGCATTGCTGAAACGACGTTCCCCCTGTGGCATAATACTGATTCCAAACACAAGCAGCTGATGTCCCAATACCTGTGTATACAAAATATTCTTACTCAACACAAATCACCTTCAGCACTGGATATATCTGGCCGCGTCCTTCAGATCTAGGCGTAGTCTCAAACTTTTACATGGTATTCTAGCATGTGACTATAGGCAGCTATAGATTTAATATTATCACAGTCATTTCTCTTGGAAATTGGTTTTGATTATATAAAATTATATCCGGGAGCATAGAGAAGTCTGACTAATATTTCAGTTTTAAATGTGTTAATTTAAGGCATATATCAATAGCAGATATGAGTTTGCTGTTTTGAAATACTTCAATGTGTTTGTTAACTTTGTTGTTGCATAAGACTTCAAGTTAACAGGGGTACTGACTGCCAGGGGTGCTGACTGCCAGGGGTGCTGACTGCCAGGGGTGCTGACTGCCAGGGGTGCTGACTGCCAGGGGTGCTGACTGCCAGGGGTGCGGTGCACCAAAAGCTTGGTTGAAATAAATGGAACCTTTGCCCCCAGTAAATGAAAGACAAGCGATAGCAATGGGTGGAGACCTAAGCTCTAGGAGCCGCATAGTGATATAAATTAAGGAATTATGGGGCTAATAAACAAAATGGTCATAATATTCCATTAAAATAACTGGAGCATATGGAAACCCTGATGTTCTTTTTAGCTTGTCTCATTCATGTGAGACAGTATATTCATGGAAATACCCTTTAGATGACTAATTTAGCTCTGCTACATCTGCACTAATGGCCGAAGAAAGCATAGGGTATACCGCGCCTCATAACTAATGATGTGATCATTCATATAAGGCTGCATTCACACCACGTTTTGTACATACGGGTGCCGGATCCGGTGGGGGGAAGGGCAAACCGGGCGCTCCCGTACCCCGGCCGGATCAGCCCGTGACTCCATTTACTTTAATGATCCGACTGGAGTCAAACAGTGACTCCGGTCGGCTCAGTTTTGACCCGTATGCAGTTTTGGATCGGACCTAAAACCGTAGTATTCTACGGTTTTAGGTCCGGTCAGGAAACTGCATACGGGTCAAAACTGAGCCGACCGGAGACACCATTTGACTCTGGTCGGATCATTAAAGTAAATGGAGTCACGGGCTGATCCGGCCGGGGTACGGGAGCGCCCGGTTTGCCCCTCCCCCCACCAGATCCGGCACCTGTATGTACAAAACGGGGTGTGAATGCACCCTAACTCTGCTGATCTTCTCTTTTTGGTAGGGTTTCACCAGATGCATAGGGCCCTATTACACATGCCAATGCTCATTTAAAGAGCTCATTATATGGCTTAACGTTGACCGGTCATGATAGTTGGTTCATGCGTTCTGCCCTTTGCTGCCATCATTCCATGTTTTTTTACAGGTTAAAACCAACCAGATGTGCTCGGTCATTGGCTGATTGTTGATCCTATTACACAGGGTGATACTGGTCAATGCGGATGGGATAATTGCCCGATGTAATAAGGCACTCAGGCATTGCAGTTGCATCTTCTGCACTCCCTGTTCACATTGCAATAGCAGCTACGAGTCATGAACACGCAATGGGTAACATCCACTTTTTAGTGTACTGACCAATAATCTGACATCATTGCACTTACAGTAAATAATGATATGCATCATATACAACACACACAAGCGCCATTACTTTTTACAAGTGGTTTCAACTGTAAAGCAAAAAATAAAGGAAAGTGGGAAGGGGGGGGGGAAACCTGGATCTGTTGCTCAAACCACTGTAGTCTCAATACTGTTTTTCTTGTTTCTTATTTAGTATTTCATTGCTATCATTATAACGCGTTTCTAGGCCAAACATAACCCTTTTCTTCAGATGACATTTAGCATAAAATATCATTGGTACCTCCCCAAGTCCTCCTCCGTAAATCTACCTCAGTTCAGTGTGCCGTCTGGGAAATTGACCCAGGGGTATTTAGAATTAGGTTTTCCCCCTCTCTTTGTTTTCCGTTTGCTTTACAGTTTAAATCCCTTATACTACATCAGAGGATAAAATTATCCTATCCGATACCTGAAGGCAGCACCACATGGATTCTAATATTAAGGCCTATATAGTTGTCGGTGCTCGAGCACAACCCATAAGGGTGAGAAGTTCCCACAGGGGGTTGTGTACATTGTAAGACTAACATTTCTGGTGTACCGTCCTATACTGCTTTATTCGTTCTACAGAATAAAACACTACTGCTTCTAGATGTGGAACAGATCTTTAACCTGGACTTATTTATTACCTTTAACCTGCACTCTGTCATATTTATTACGTGATCTATATGTATACGTAGCGCAGACGTATTACATAATATAAACAATATGTATGATCAGCCAATGTTTTGGGATAATGAGGGAATAACTGGATAGTGAAATGTAACAGGGCTGTATACCAAAGAGAAATCCAAGAAAGAAATGCATTTCCTCTGATGTCATGACCACAGTGCTCTCTGCTGACCTCTGCTGTCCATTTTAGGAACTGTCCAGAGCAGCATATGTTTGCTATGGGGATTTTTTCCTGCTCTGGACAGTTCCTAAAATGGACAGCAGAGGTCAGCAGAGAGCACTGTGGTCATGACATCAGAGGAAATGTATTTCTTTTTTGGATTTCTCTTTAGTATACAGCCCGGACTAAGATTTTTTAATAGAAGTGATTTACAAATCTGTTTAACTTTCTGGCACCAGTTCATAAAAAAAAAAATTTTTTTACACGGAAGTACCCCTTTAATACTCATTAGGCCTCCTCCGTATAAAGGTTGTTTCCCCAGTGCACCAAAGAAAAGCTCTCACCTTAGCTGGCACCTGTGGTTTTAAATGCATACATGGTGCCCAATTGAGGGGACATACATTTAGAGGTACCCCCTAAAAGCCTGTTCTGCCTTCCCCTTCTGCCCATGGATCAATGTTTCCCGGTAATCTTCAGCTGGCCATACTCTTCAAATAGCCACCCCATGAACTTGTACTTTAGCATGGTTTAAAGGGGTTGTCCAGGAATAAAAAAAACATGCTTTATTTCTTTCAAAGACCTCCTCCCTGTCTGTCTCCAGGTTGGGTGTGGTTCTGGAGCTCAGTTCCATTGAAGTGAATGGAGTCAAGTTGTAAAACCACACCCAAAGTGGTGACAGACAGGGAGAGGTTTTTAGAAGGAAAAAAAAGGCTGTTTTTTTATTCCTGGACAACCCCTTTAAGCATAGGGAGAGGGGAGTGGGCTGCTGCCAGACTCCTCTAGAGGCGGCCTGTCTTTCCTGAAAACAAGAGGATCAGAGGTGTTGAAATCCAGCTGCCTGATCCTTCTTTTCCCTGAGAATCGAGCCTCTCCATACACATTTGAAGGTCAACTGGTTCCGCCAAAATCTGCGGGTTTGTGCAAAAGTATATGGTCAGGCAGAAAAGAACAACTCAACTTCCTCTGTGGTATACAGCAGCTGATAAGTACTGGAAGGATTAAGATTTTTTTTAATAGAAGTAATTTACAAAAAAAAAAAAAAGTTTTCCACCGGAGTACCCCATTTAAAGATAAACATAAAACAACTCTAATCTACACATTTGGGCTTTGTTTCCCAACCAGGGTGCCTCCCGCTGTTGCAAAAATACAACTCCCAGCATGCCCGGACAGCCGTTGGCTGTCCGTGCATGCTGGGAGTTGTAGTTTTGCAACAACTGAAGGCACCCAAGTTGGAAAACCGTGCATTAGGGTGAGGCCGCTCGCCTGCCTGACACATCCCTGATGTATGATAAGCTTTAGTCACTGATATCCATCATGTTTGTCACTGTAGTGCCATAGATTTAAGTATACATGTCTGTGCAGGAAGGGATATGGCTGACAAAGGGATACAAGGTAGGTCTTTTAGGTGGCCATAAGACAGAAAGAAGCATTCTCATAGACAATAACATAGTTGGCAATAACTATAAGTTGTGCCCTAGAAGCTTCTCCGACCTATGAACCTTACTACACGACTGGACATTCAGGAGTACAGACATGTTTTTACCGACATCAAATAAACTGAATTTTCCTGATAAACTGGATTTTCTGATTTTTTTTCTATCTTTATTTTTTTTTTTTTTTACTTCCTGATTTAGTTCATTATTACAATTCTTTTTACTTCTGCAAAGTGAATCAGCTAAACCTCAGCCAACTGTAACGCAACCCAAACGAGGAAGGAGGGGGTGCTTGAGTTCCCGGTTGTCAGATGACAAGTCTGCACATAGTTATGGGACTGTCTTTAAAGGGGTACTCCAGTGGAAAACATTTTTTTTAAATCAACTGGTGCCAGAAAGTTAAACAGATTTGTAAATGACTTCTATTAAAAAAAATCTTTACCCTTCCAGTACTTTTTAGCAGCTGTATGCTATAGTGTTGAGCAGCATAGGCCATATTCGAATTCGCGAATATTCGCGAATATATGGACGAATATTCGTCATATATTCGCGAATATTCGCATATTCGTTATATTCTCGTTTTATTTTCGCATATGCGTATATTCGCGTATGCGAAAATTAACATATGTGAATATTGGCATATACAAAATTAACACGCGCGTAAATTCGCATATGCGAAAATTAGCATATGCTAATTTTCGTATATGCAAATTTTCGCACGTCAGTCTCACACAGTAGTATTACAGCCTTCTTTACACCACACAAGCTGCACAAGCTGGAAGCAGAGAGGGATGATCACTGTGATGTGTACTGTGAAGAAAAAAAAAAAAAAAAAAAACGAATATTCGTAATTACGAATATATAGCGCTATATTCGCGAAATTCGCGAATTAGCGAATATGCGATATTCGCGAATAATATTCGAATTGCGAATATTCGCGAGCAACACTAGTATGCTACAGAGGATATTCTTTTCTTTTTGAATTTCTTTTTTTGTCTTGTCCACAGTGCTCTCTGCTGACACCTCTGTCCGTGTCAGGAACTGTTCAGAGCAGCATAGGTTTGCAATGGGGATTTTCTCCTGCTCTGGGACAGTTCCTGATACGGGCATCAGGTGTCAGCAGAGAGCACTGTGGACGAGACAAAAAAGAAATTCAAAAAGAAAAGAATTTCCTCTGTTGCATACAGCTGCTAAAAATTACAACAATTTCACACAGAGATATGTTTCTCAATGATGAAAATCTAATAAATCATCAAGAAAAGCATAATAAAAAGTCTTGTTCTTGAATGAAGGGGCTGAAGTGCTGGATGTAGTTGGCATCTGGCCATGCTGCCCGCACAGCTGACTGCACCGGCACAGTGAAAATGTAGGCCAAGCCGAGAGAAAAAAAAGTCTTTGTGAGGATCTAGTGTCATGCAGTCGGCTGAAGTAATGCAAAATATCCTGAAATGATTTTCTGGTCTCACGTTATATCAAAATGAAAATGAGGAAAGACTCTTAAAGGGGTACTCCGGTGGAAAAGATTTTTTTTTTTAAATCAACTGGTGCCAGAAAGTTAAACAGATTTGTAAATCACTTCTATTAAAAAATCTTTACCATTCCGGTACTTTTTAGCAGCTGTATGCTACAGAGGAAATTCTTTTATTTTAGAATTTCTTTTTTGTCTTGTCCACAGTGCTCTCTGCTGACACCTGATGCCCTTATCAGGAACTGTCCAGAGCAGGAGAAAATCCCCATTGCAAACCTATGCTGCTCTGGACAGTTCCTGACACTGACAGAGAGCGCTGTGGACAAGACAAAAAAATAAATTAAAAAAGAAAAGAATTTCCTCTGTAGCATACAGCTGCAAAAAAGTGCGGGCAGCATGACCAGAGGCCAACTACATCCAGCACTTCAGCCCCTTCATTCAAGAACAAGACTTTTTATTACGCTTTTCTTGATGATTTATTAGATTTTCATCGTCCATACTCTTGGTGGTCCTTGAAGCCCACGTGCTGTGGAGGCACAATGACTTATCATGTGCATTAATGCCATGCATTGTTGGGGCTCATTCACACCATGATTTGGGTATATAGCAGCGAGATCCCGCGGAAGAATTTAAAAGCTGGAAGATGCCATATCCCAGCCGGACCCGTGCCACACCCCATTCATTTGAATGATCCGGGTGGAGTCAGATAGTGACTCAGGTCAACTCTGGACTATGTCAGGTTTTGATGTCAGACTGAAAACCGTGGCACCGTTTTTAGTCTGGCAATAAAACTGATCTGACTCCGTCTGGCTCATTCAGGTGAATGGGGTGTGGCGCGCGACCAGCAGGGATAGGGCAGCGGACGGTTTTTAAGTTCTCCCGCCGAGTCCGGGAGCCATATCCCCAAAACGTGGTGTGAATGCACCCTTGGTCTGTGTTTACATATTGCAGCCATGTAGCGTAGTAAGAGGTCCCAAGCACCTGACACCCCTTTATGACGCCCATATACAATGATCCCTCAACTTACAATGGCCTCAACATACAATAGTTTCAACATACAATGGTCTATTCTGGACCATTGTAAGTTGAAACCAGACTCAACATACAATGTACAGACAGTCCAGATCTGTGATACGTGTCAATGGCCGGAAGAACTGACCAATCAGAACGGGCATTCACTGATAAAACCCCTGTATTACTGAAGTGTATGCACTGACTGGTGTCTGGTAGCGCCCCCTACAGTACAGGGTGGTATTACATGTTCTGTACACTTTACCTGTCCCAGGGTTACCTGCTCCTTTGGACACCAGGTAAGGGCGGCTCCATGTTACTTTTTGGGACACTTTGTGTACTGTACAGGATCCCGAAGAAGCTTCTGTCCTCTACATAGACCAGTGTTTCCCAAGCAGGGTACCACCAGCTGTTGTAAAACTACAACTCTCAGCATGCCCTGACAGCCTTTGGCTGTCTGGGCATGCTGGAAATTGTAGTTTTACAACAGCTGGAGGCTCCCTGCTTGGGAAACATTGACATAGACAGTGATTTACAGCTCCCAGCAGATCTTTATTACTTTTATATGTAAGGATTTGTTTTATCTATATTAGTTATCTACTTATTTATCTTTAACCCTCACTTTTTCCTAATTATGGATGACATTTTGGTGCTTTTAGAACCTATTACCAGGTTTCCATAGAGTTATGGTCTCAACATACAATGGTTTCAACATACAATGGCTGTCCTGGAACCCATTAATATTGTAACTTGAGGGACCACTTTATTCTAACAGGGCAAATTGAAAGCAGATAACTTAGAAGTGGGGCTTTGAATCCCCAATCTAAGGTTATGGAAAAATCCCTAGAGATTGTGGTAAACCTATTTCCCAAGTAAACTGTATTTCATGCCAATTGTTCCTTGTTCATTTCTTCTCTGCTCTTTATACTCTTAAGATAAGTAGCGGACTGTGTAAACACTTCAAGGATTATGTAAGTGCTTGAATAGCTTGCGTGATTGCATGAGATTTCTGCAGCAGAGTCTACCATCCCCTGTATAATGTCTTATTATAAAAGGCTCTCTCCTTCACAGATAATACGTTTTAGTAATACACGCATAGGGTTGCTGAGAATTTAAAATTTCTTGTCCTTGACTGGCAAACTCTTGGCAGGCTACAATCTGTTGGCTTACATATACCACCTATGTGCAAATATGATAAATGCCACTTACTGTCTTCTGTAATACATAGACTCCAATGATTAAAAAAAAAAAAAAAACCCTAATGAAAAACACTTAAGTGGAAGTCAAAGCCACGCTCTTTTGGCCTCTTTTAGGTAATTGGGGGGGGGGGGGGGGGGGTCTATGGATGCATTTGCCAGATGTGTTGGACGATTTACAGAGGCAGATAGCAAATTTACACCAAACATATGGGCCGACATTTATCATTGTCTTTAGACTGTTTTTTGTGTCTACAAAAGGCACAAAAAAGGAGCAAGCAGGGTTTATTTGCACCTCTTTTGCTCCTTTTTGTTTACACATTTCTGCTGATTATGAGTTGCAATCCACTGATTTTGGCAATATATATGATATGGAAGGGTTTTATCAACTGAGCCTTTTTGTAAAAAGGCGCAAAAAAGGCGCAAAGCCACTGAAAAGTCTCTAAAACTACACCAGCCAAGATTTAGCTTAGCTTTTTGGTGTATGTGAAGAGTAAAATTTCAGAAAATGTGACCTGCACAAAATGTATTAAATGCCCTGTAGCCATTTTATAAATTTGCCGCTCCTACACATCACCAGCACACAAAAAAGTGTAGAAAAATGCTTCACTTACACCTACAATGATAAATGCTTCACTTACACCTACAATGATAAATGCTTCACTTACACCTACAATGATATGTGCTGGCGAGCGTGTATAAAGAGTCTTAGGGTTCACACCTATTCAATGTAAATTTCAGTGGTATATGTCAGCATCCCAGGAAGATAGGTTGTCAGCCTATACCACAGCGTTTCCTAGCTCAGGGACATGTCGGTCTCTGAGCAGAAGAATGTTACCACTATGACTGCGGTCTGGTGAATGATCGGGGCTGAGGATGTCACTCAGTGGCACAAGTCTTAGCACCCTTCTGAAGATCTGGCCACTAGATGACACAATACGTGACAGATGTGTAAATGCTTTTGTTTTCTTGTTTTCCATAGATCGTGGTCACTGCAGAGAAAGAAATCATGGGAGAGTGGCTGAAGATCCCCTGCATGGAAAATGTAGGAAGCTGCACCTATGATGATTTTTGTGATCTTCTGGATCAGTTAATTCAGCCGGGGCAGTCATGTCCGGAACCTCTGCACACGTATGGGCTACCTTGTCACTGTCCATTCCAAGAGGTAAGTCCCAGCTGCAGCTGCTGTATGGAGTTACACTGGAACAATATCTATCTGTTGTCTGTTTGTGTGACTATCTATCTATCTGTTAATGCAATCTTTTATTACTGACTATTTTGGCCAGCGAACATTGTGCAAGGACATAGTAAAAGCAGACCTGGCACTAGCTTTTTGGTGTATAAACTAACTAGTTCATCCCATCCACTTATCAGCAATGCTTCTATGAGGAGGTTACATGGAGCCTAAGAGGCATTGCTAACAAGTGAATGGGAAGAACATTTTTGCTGATGATTCCAAAATTTGCACCAGGGTTGATGTTCTTGAAGAGACACACCAAATGGCAAATAATTTAGGTAAACTAGAAAAATGGTCAGAACAATGGTCAGAAACTAACATTTAATGTGGATAAGTGCAAGATAATGCACCTAGGGGGGTAAAAACCCAAGGTCAGAATATAGAATATTTGATACAGTCCTAACCTCATTATCTAAGGAAAGGAATTTAGGAGAAAATATTTTAGAGGACTTTAAGGGGTTATCCTGCGGGAGGGACCTTTGTCCATTGCACAGTGTATATATATATATATATATATATATATATATATATATACATAAAAATAAAAACTTTACTTACCTCCAGCATTCCTGTGGTGCTTACAGTGTCCTGCTCCGTTCTCTGGCTGTGATCCTCTTTATGTCAGAAATCGTGACATTGGGAACCAGAGTGTCATACTGCCCCATAGCCAATCACTGATTAAAGCAGGACATCCCCTTCACCAGTGATTGGCTGAGCAGTAGTATGACTTTCTAAGCCCCGAAGTTACTCCAGGCCTAGGCGTCACAATTTCTAACATGAGGACAATCACAGCCACCAGAGGCACCACAGGAATGCTGGAGGTAAGTAAAGGTTTGTGTTTTTGTTTTGTTTTTTTAATATACTGTGCAATGGCCAAAGGTCCCTCCCTCTGGGGAACCCCTTTAAAGGTAGGTATACAATAAAGGTAGGTATACAATATGTAATAGTGCAGCAGGAGATGCTAGCAGAATGCTTGGATGTATAGGGAGAGGTATCAGCTGTAG
This sequence comes from Hyla sarda, assembly GCF_029499605.1. NCBI lineage: Eukaryota > Metazoa > Chordata > Amphibia > Anura > Hylidae > Hyla > Hyla sarda. The sequence goes on along the minus strand of NC_079192.1, from coordinate 378,339,551 downwards.
AAAGAGGGAAGTGCTCATATGTGTATAGGGAGAAGTGTTAGCAGAAGAGAGGAAAGTGCTCCTGCCACTGTACAGAGCACTGGTGACACATGACTTGGAGTATTGTGTGGAGGCCATATCTCCAGAAGGATATAAAAAATTTTTAAAGAGATCAGAAAAGATCACTAAACTAGTACATGGATTACAGGATAAAACTTACCAGAAAGGGTTAAAGGACCTTAACATGTATAGAAGAAAGAGGAGACAGAGGGGATATGAAAGATAATTTTAAATACATAAAGGGAATCAACAAGGTAAAGGAGAAGAGAATATTTAAAAGAAGCAAAACTACCACAAGAGGACATAGTTTTATATTATAATAGTTTTATATATAATATCAGGAAGTATTACTTTACTGGGAGAGTAGTGGATGCATGGAATAGCCTTCCTGCAGAAGTGGTCGCTCCAAGTACAATGAAGGAGTTCAAACATGCATGGGATAAGCATAAGGCTGTCCTTCATATAAAATAGGGCCAGGGACTAGTGATAGGATTCAGATTATTGGGCAGACTAGATGGACCAAATGGTTCTTATCTGCCGACACATTATATGTTTCTGAGGAGAATTTGCATATAAATATAAAAGCCTGAGATCTCAGAGCTCGAGGGGTCAATTATAAAAACAAAGGTTTGCATAGGGTCAAAAGTCCTAAACAGCCATATCTTTAGTTTATACACCAAAAACCTGCTAAAATCATAAAATTCTGCCATCCTATAGACACCACTAAGCGGCAACCCGTGGTTTTGCAGCAATGATGTCATCTAATATTCCCTTGACCATTGCAAGCTCCAATGCTAGGGCCAGTTATTATGGTGGCAGTGATACATTGTAAGTTACATTATTACTACAGCACTAGCAGGGACTACTGAAGGAGTGGTCATGGAATGGCGGAGGATTACATAATTTTAATCCCAAACAATCCCTTTGGCTCCATGGCTTTGTAAAGTTACGAAGGGTATTAAAGGCACTATAACAGAAAAATACAGCTATGACCCCTACATATGATATGTTTTCCCTTTTTCGAACCATAAAAAGAAAGATCTGTAAAATGTTTACTCTTTATATTTCTCTCCAGTCTCTGGCACTCCCAACAGGCCTCAGAGATGTTGTATCCATGGACATTGTATCACTTTACCGCATTGTTTATGTCTATAGTCTTAAGCGCCATTCACTGCAGTGAGGTTCCTTCCATAGAGGTTTATGGCCGCTGGGCGTTGCGACCACGTGGTGCAATGTCTCTGAGTGCGTAGGTCTGGTGGTAAGCAAACTACATGGGAAAAAATGACCCAGGAAGTGCAGCCATATTGACTATCACCTCTGAACTAGTTTCTTAGATAGAATACATAAAAATATACATTTTGTTTTTGCTCCAAAAAGAGCCTTATCTGTGCAGAGGTTTTGCGACATTGTATTTGCCCTCATTGTACAATGTTATGATCTGCAATAGTGTAACATCTAATTATATTTCCTCCTTATTTTTAAGGGTTCTTACTATCTTCCTGTCTCCATGTTTGAAGTTCCAAGTCTGTCGATCCCATCTTGGTTCTCTAAAGGCAATTATCGCGTAAAAGTTGTCGTCAGCCATGAAGGCCAAGAAATTGGTTGCGGCAAAATCACCTTTTCTCTGGCCGGTTCTTATCTCTGAAGGAAATTGGGGACAGTTAACTATGGACATAGCGCTGTGATGCCTGCTTTTGGCAACAATCCCATGTTATACATGGAACAGGATGTGTCAAGGGCTTAATTCTAACAAAATAATTCTACTTATATCATATGTTTTATCCTAAAGTTATTAACTTGCTGTTTTTTAACTTTTATTATGTATGTGTAAAGAATATGGACACAATGCCAAGTGTTCTGGATACTTTTATTGTAATAATCTGTAAAATAGGAGATTATACAGCAGAAAGCAGAATATTACCAAATTAGGGTTGAATTAAACTAAGAATAATATACTATTCCAGTCACTTTTGGCCATGTCAAGTCTTTGCAGCCCATAAGATGTCAAATTCTGTCATTATCTAGTTATTTTGTGATTCTGAGAAAGTTGAGTTACAGAATAGTTGCCATCACAGCTACTACAGAGGCCCTTGTCAGGTTGAGGAAGCTCAAAAGGTCCATTTGGTGGCATAAAAAAAAAAAATGCTAAATATACAGTGACAGGGGCTAATACACATGGGATGCTTTTTATTACCCATATCTGGAGTTTTCATTCTTAGAAAATTCTGTGTTAATAGAGGGGGGTACAGGACCTTCATCTACTAGCTAAAGAAACTACAAAGAGTGTCTTTCCCTCTCCAGAGGTCCTGAAACATAACAGCCCTTTTTTTATTAATTTTTTTAGAAAGATTTATTTATTTCCAGTTTGTCCCTGGCTATCCAATTCACCCAGAATATTTCCAATATTCTTGGATAACCTGACAGCCCTAAATAATATGGACTAGGCCCGCTTGATCTTGATGACATCTAGAGCTTTCAGAATTCTTCCTATAACGAAACTTAACCAAGCTCAATGGGGAGTAAAGGGTTTTATGGACTAATTTGTGTTAAAAAAAGTTCATATTTTTAATGATCAAGTCCCAATTCATCGCCTGAACATTTTCAAACTCCTTTAATTTTTCCCCTTTTCTCAATGGTAAATCTCAATTTATTTCCAAGCTAAACATTATATTTAATCGATAAAACATTCTTTTTCCCCATACACCCCATTGCAATCTATTATTCTATGTGATTTAACATCCAATATCTTTTTATCTACTGTGGATCTATACACATTGTAAATTTGATAATATCTAAACCTATGTTTTTCTGTAAGTTGAAATTTACTTATTTACTTACTTTTTTATTTACTCAAATTTAAAAAAAAATCTCCGGCTGGCTGAGATGAATTCTACTTATATTAACATGCAAGTTACATTTTTACTCCATCGCAGTAGTGGGTTTGTTTTTTGCTTCACAACTACTCTTACTATTGAAGTACTGTAGCAGACTAGATAACGCCTATCTGTTCATTGTCAGAACTATGCCAAATTACCATTTAGGAATCTGGGAAAACTTAAATGGGCACGGTCATTAAAACTCATTTTTGCTATTGCACTCCTTATGGTAAATAAAAAACCTTTCTAATGTACTTTGTTTAAAAAACATGAAGTTTTCTATGTTTTATTTGTTTTTCAAATCTGCCACTAGGTGTCTCCCTACTTGTCCAGAGCACATTTTCCTGCTGGCCTGGCAGAAGTCCAAAAGCAGGAAATGCTGAGGGTGGTGTGTGTGCAGCCTTATCCAATCATAGCTCATACACTGAACTTCTCTGGGCTGTGTGTAGCAGAGTGAGGGAGGGAGTTCTCCCCTGTATGGCTTCAGGTGATGTCACGCCTGTTGGGGAACACCCCTTCCCAGTCTGTGAATCTGAGACTGAAAATGAGACTGAGCAGAAAATACAGAGCAATATCAAGGTAGAAAACTAAAATATAATAAAAAATAAAGGCAGGGGGTGGTTTATCATGATGGGAGCAGTGAACTGTGAGGATTATAAAATTTAACAGGATCATGAGAGGTTCTATTTAATGACTTTTTGGTAAGGGAAGAGAGAAGAAATGCAATCCCTTAAAGCATTGGAAAAATATAATTTTATTACTTTTGCAGAGGGGAAGAAGCCTGGAGGGTGGATTCTTTTTATATGGCACCAACCTGTATGGTAATAAAATCTCCTCATATGCTTTTCTGTGATCATTCATGTGATCTACTATGAATGTGATGCTTCTTTCTTTTTAAAAGATCATCTACCTTACATTGTCTTACATTGTGCTGAAGCGCCTGACTGCAGTAGGACTAGTCTTGTGAGTATATATATATTGTGGTAAAGTGTATGGGAAAGTGGTGGATGGGGTGTATATTTCGCCTGGTTTCCCCAGCCAGGCACAATAAAGGAAATCCAGAAGGATATGCTGCTTTAGCAGAACTAGTCTGCTAGGGCTCTTTTGTTTAAACGTCATGGGCTGGATTTCCTGGACTGGAGGACAGGTTGGATGTGGGAGGGCTCCAGTCCACACCCCTAGTCCACTATGGGTTTCCCTATTTCAAGGTGTCCTCAGGTGAGGTTGGGTGGCTGCTGATTGCTGGAGAGACAGAGGAGAAACAACCACAGCCAGAGCTGCAGCTGAAACCTACCAGGTCTGAACCTTCCTCTACGGACATTTTGTGAGTTTGCTTGGGGCCAGACATTAGGCCCACAGTAGGATAGAGAGGTATCCCGATGTTTAGTTAGAGCCAGACAGGCTTAGTTTTTTTGTTGTTGTTTTGTTTGCACTATGCTTTGTGCCTAAAATTCATTTAAATAAACATCATCTTGGACATTTGAAACCTACTGTCTTTGAGAATACTGTCATTGCCGACCCCACCGTGTAAGCTGTTCCCTACAAAATATAAAATTTCGATGTGTGATAATCCTGAATACCATTTAATTATAGTCCTACTGCTACCAAAACTATATAAAGAGGGAAACACATCATCATGTAGGCCACTGGATATGCGAAATTGCTACATGATGATGTATTTCCCTCTTTATGCACTGAAGCTGGCACGTTCCCTGAGTTTTTCCAGCAAGATGGTGCACCACCACATTATGGGTGTCAGGTCCGAGCATTCCTAGATGATCTGTTTCCTGCAAAGTGGATTGGTCGTCGTGGGCCAGTTGAATGGCCCCCAAGGTCTCCCGATCTGACCCCCTTAGACATTTATCTTTGGGGTCATCTGAAGGCAATTATCTATGCTGTGAAGATACGAGATGTGCAGCACCTGAAACTACGGATACTGGAAGTCTGTGCTAGCATTTCTCCTGCGGTGTTACTATTAGTGTGTGAAGATTAGGAGAAGAGGGTTGCATTGACAATCCAACACAATGGGCAACACATTGAACACATTTTATAAGTGGTCAGAAACTTGTAAATAACTCATGAAAGAATAAAGTTACGTTAAAACCAAGCACATCATTTTTTTTTGTGAAATTCCCAGTAAGTTTGATGTGTCACATGACCCTCTTCCTATTGAAAAATTAAAAGTTGGATTCAAAATGGCCAACTTCAAAATGGCCGCCTTGGTCACCGCCCATCTTGAAAAGTTTCCCCCCTCACATATACTAATGTGCCACAAACAGGAAGTTAATATCACCAACCATTCCCATTTTATTAAGGTGTATCCGTATAAATGGCCCACCCTGTACTATCACTGAACAAAACCCAGTACACCAAGTAAAGAAAGAAAGGCTGTCCAGTGCTTGGTTATGCAGTTAAAAATCTACTAATTGAGATAATGAGGTTCAAAATTAACTTGGTTTTTGTTCACTTTAGATTTAAAAAAGTTGCGAAGAAAGTGGCATCCGTGCGCCAAATTTATCAAATAGCACATGGGCGTTGATGAATGCCCGCTGAACTGCTCTAGTTAAATGTCGCAGAGCAGTGGTGAGGCGTGCGACAATTTGTATTAAAAGTCGCAGAGACCTTAATATAATTGTCGCATTGAGTGATATAGGGCAGGGTTGGATTGCCCTTGTCTGTGCGACTTTTCGCTGAAAAGTCGCACATAATAAATTTGTGGCAACTGCACAAAAGTGCTCTAAAACAGATCACTTTGTGGTCATAAAAATTAAACTGTGTAAATGAAATGTCGCAGGAAAAGTCGCACGGGACAAGCCTGCAACTTTTCCTGTGACAAATTTAGACGAAAAAAAGCTGTCTAAATTGTTTTTTTTATAAATTCCCCTCAATGTGTGCAGGATACAAAGTAGCAGGATAGCAGTAATGCGTTTCAGGTATGTATGACAGAGTGTAATGTACACCTAAAACAAACTTTAAAGGAGTGGATTTCTATGTCTGTGAACCCATAGGGCCCATTCATACTATGAAATTTACTTGTGGAATTGTGTGTTATAAGCTGTCATCATTTCGGCATCTAAAAGGTCAATGCCGAACATCAGCCTGATCAGTGATGTCCAGCATTATCCATATTGCTCTGCCAGTATGTCCACAGGATGCCAACAGGTCGCATTAGTGTCCGCACTATGCCAACAGGTCGCATTACCATCACAATTGTTTAAAAAGTCATGGCAAATATGTGCTGCAATTTATTGGAAAGATGTGGCGATAATGCGACCTGTTGGTAACAAGTGGCCCCACTGAGCTGCTACTATACAGACCAGACAGCCCCTCAGGTTACTGTGCTGCCCCAAGTAGTACTGCTAGTCTGAGGAGGTGAGAGGCGGGACAGAGTTCCAAAGCCCTACTCGCACAAAGCAGCTCATCTGCAGTGTTCCTAGGAGACCTGTCAGCTCTTGGCCTTCTTCCTATCCTAGGGGAAGAGCCATACCTCTGTGACATAGGGATTTACAAAGAAAAAAAAAGATCTTGGAGGGCAAGGTCCATTGCTCCTGGTGGTGTCACCCTGCTCGGTGGTGTCATTTGATGCAGTCCGCACCCCCTAGCAATGCCACTGTACGCTACTTGAGTCAACGATAGGCCTCAGACATGAAGGATCACCTAGTGGATTTTGAGGCCTCCTTTTAAATGTGGGTATTTTTTCTGATACCATTTCATGTTTGCAGAGGCTTTGGGGTGCTAAAACATGAGAAATCTCCCAAACGTGATCCCATTTTGGAAACTACATCTCAAGGAATAATAAAAAAAAAATGGTACAGTTACCATTTACACGACACAAGTGTTTGACATAATTTTGGATCAGTGGGCGGTGAAAATTTTAAATGACAATTTTTACACTAAAGTGCTGGTGTAACCACAAATTTTTCATTTTCACAATGGGTAAAGACCTGTACAAAATGTGTAACTCAATTTCCCCGAGTATGGAAATACCACATGTGTGGATGTAAAGTGCTTTGTGGCACGCAACAGGGCTCAGAAACAAAGGAGTGGCATGGAATGGAAGTCAGTGGAACCCCCCCATTTTGGAAACTTTCCCCCTCAAGGAAAGTAACATGGGGTGCAGTGAGTATTTAGACCCTACAGAGTCTTGACAGATTTTCGAAACACTGGGCTGTGAATCTAAAAATGTAATTGTTCATTTTTTCGGCCCACTGTTCCAAAAATCTTGGACTCACCCTTGGGGTCTAAATGTTCACAGCATCGCACCCCTTGTTATATTCCTGTGGGCGTTTCCACAATGGGATTTTTTTCTTTTAGCATTTATGTCAGTACCTCTGCAACTATCAGCCATTACAGTGGAAATCACCAATTTAGGCCTCAAATGCACATGGTGCTTTCTCACTTCTGAGCCCTGTTGTATGGCCGCAGAGCATTTAACTTCCACATACGGGGTATTTTCATACTATGTAGCAATTGGGTTGCAAATTTTGGGAGTCTTTTTCTCCTTTTACCCCTTGTGAAAAATGCATTTTTTACACTAACATGCTGGTGTAGCCACAAAGTTTAAAATTTTCACATGGGGGAAATGAGAAAAAGCCTTCTAAAAACACAATTTCTCCTGACTACGGAAATACCCTATATATAGCCCTAAACTGTTGCCTTGAAATACGACAGGACTCAGGAGTGAGAGAGTTTCATGCACACTTAAGGCCTAAATTGGTAACTTGCACAGGGGTGGCTGATAGTTGCAGGGAATCTAAGGGCCTTGCGACACCTAAAGTTGCAGAAATATACATCACCTTCATAGGTGGTGTATATTTCTGCACCTAATGCAAGAGCAGCCACCGGGCCAATGTATGTACTAAGAGGCGTGCGTCTCTTAAGTCAATCTAGCGGACCGCAAATGGGCAGAACTTTACTTACGTGCAGCGTACCAAAATGCCCCAATTAGTAAATCTCCCCCATATCCCTACTGTGTTTATCCAGAGGAAGGCAAAAATGCGTTGATCCAGAGGAAGGCTGATGCCAATTGCGCAATATCAGGGGGGAAAAATCCCTTCTCGACTCCAAAAATGCAAATCAGAATAAATCCCTGGATCAAAGTTCTTCGGCCATGATTAATATAATCAGGGACAATGGCGCATGGGGGGGGGGGGGATTGTTGCATTATTAGCTTAATGCAGACATTTTCAGATCACTTCAAAGCAGGTCCTTATCGTGGCCATACGGTAAACGGTGGTGTTTTACAGAATATCCCCACTCCGGTATTGCCTAATTGCCTGTTTTTTTTTTAATTAGGCCCATATGTAGGACAATGCCCAATAGGTCCTCAGCTGCTTTGATAGAGGTCCATATAGCGGGTCTAGCCTAAATAAACCAGAAAAGTTAGATGGGCAAAGAAAAATACATCATCTCTCCTCAAAAAACAGCTAATCAGTACAAATTACTGATCAGCATGTATAGGGGACATGTACCAGACCCTAACTCAGTGTTTCCCAATCTGTCTCCAGCTGTAGCAAAACTGCAACTTCCTGCATGAATGGACAGACCGGCATTCTGGGAGATGTAGTTTTGCAACAGCTGGAGTCACACTAGTGGGGCAATACTCTCCCTACCTAACCTCCTCGGTCCCTCTCACCTCCTCCCAGACTCCAGCTACTGATGATGATACTGCCGCCACCATTGCTCTGCTGCTACAACCACTACCTATGCACACTAACAAGTACCTGCTCGCCATGCAGATTATGGATGAGGGATGGTGCAGTTATTCAAACTTCCCAGCAGGAGGAGCAGACATGATTGGTCGGTTGGTCCCGACTGACCAATCATGACGATAGGTAAGTGGCACTAGTACCACCTCACTCCTTTTGCTTATAGGTGATTGGTACTGAAGTAGCAGCAAAAGTCAGGAAACTGGCTAGAGTGACGTTTTAATCGCAGCTTTACCAGTTAGCTTCCTGCTATCACTTTAGCTCTGTGAGTGGCCATACAAATAAAGTGCACATCTTCTATGAGCTAACAATACTGAGCTAGACTTGAGCTGTTATTTTAATATTGGTGTGGTATTGACATCCAGTGGTGTTATTTTGTATTACAATTAATTAGATTTTCCAGATATTTTTAAAGTATATAATAAAAGTTAAATTTTATTGGGAGAGTTCTAAGTTTAGGGTACCGCTTTGGGGGTTTCCCCTAAAGTTGTTGTGACCTTTATTGTTACCCTGACATCCTTGGGGGTTTTGTTGTATAGCTTCTTGTTACTGACCACAGCACCAATCACCCTTATCTTCCAGGCTACCAGTGGCCAAATTTGCCTGGAAGCACCGTGATTCGCCAGTCATAATTGAGCGGCTGATCACTGCGACTGCTGTCAAGTGGTCTCTTAAAAATCCCTTGGCGATGAGCTCTGGATGGCTGCTGTTAGATAACAGCAGCAATCCTGGCCCAGTTACCACACGATTGGTGGGGGTGATCGAAAACATGCAGGGCATACCTGTATGCCCTGGTGCCTTAAAGCCCAGGAACCGAGGCCATACCAAGTATGCCTGATGTCCTGTAGGGTTTAAAAAGGGTTATTTGAGAAACTAAAATGGCATTTCCTTTTCCTGCTCATCGGCGGCTCACTTCATTTTGGTCTTGTCACACCCCGATATCTTCTCACCTGAAATAAAGAGGACGAGTTGAGATTAGGTAATATATTGCACTCACCTCATACAGGCGAAACCAGGCCCTCATGTATGTCAAATGTAAACAAAATGGTGCAACAACATCAGCAACAATGTGTGTACTTTTGCTGCCACTAGTTTCCCCTGAATGCCGTGATTGCAGCATAGAGCCTTCCCCATCATCTCATACCAGAAAGTAACAGGAAGAGATGAGACCAAACCAGAAGTGAGTCGCTTTTGAGCAATGAAAGGTAAAACCTTCTCATCTATCTGGATAGCCTCTTTAAGGGCACCTCCTCCTGACTCCAGTAGGTGTTTAAGGAGTCTTGTCCTCTAGTTTTATAATATGGCAAGGGGGTCTCCCCCTACCCATATAGAGCAAATGAATCCTCCTGATGGGAAAAGCGCCTCATATGGCCTTTAGATGTTATTTGTGCCACCCCCAGACTCCTCTGAGGTGTTAAGAGAGTCTTATCCCCAAATTTGTGATTTTAAAGGGGGTATCCTCCTACCCCATATGAGGCAAATGAATCCTCCTGATGGTAAAAGCACCTTATTTGCCTGTAGATGTTAAAGGAGTTATCTGAAGAGCTTAAATGGCATTTCTTTTCCCTGCTCCTCGGCAGCTCACTTCTGGATTGGTCTTGTCACATCCTGATACCTTCCGACCTGGAATAAAGGGGGCAGGCTGAAGTTAGGCAATATATTGCAATCATCGCATGTGGCTAGACCAGGCGTTTGTGGTGGCCAATGTAAACAAAAGATTGCCACAACATCAGCAACATTGTAGGTACATTTACTGCCACTGGTTTCGCCTGCATGCGATTGGAACTTAGTACTTACCCTACCGTGTCAGCCTATCCCCTTCATACCAGAAGGTATCAGGATGAGACCAAACCAGAGGTAGGCCGCTTGAGAGCATAGAAAGGTAATACCTTTTAGCTGTCTGTATAACCCCTTTAAGGGTGCCTTCTCCTAAATCCAGTAGGTGTTAACATTCTATAAATGAAGATGCGCCTTGTTGGTATGCAACACCAGGCGCAGTACGAGGTTTCCTCCTCCTCTGTTTCTTCTGCCACCTGTATGGGCTCTGTTGTCTTTTCAAAATAATCCTCCTCCTCAATCTCCTTAGCCTTCTTTTTCTTCTTGATTTCCTCCTCCTTGCTGTCATCCTCCTCCCTCTCCTCCTTCTACTCACCATCCTCCCCCTCCATGTCCATCTTCTCTTCCTTGTCATCCACCTCCTGCTCGTCTTCCTCCCCTTCCTCTCTTCTTTCTCAGTTTCCCCTCGTCCATCTTTTTGTCCTCCTCCTCGTCCTTTTCTTCTTCCTCATCGTCCCCCCTCGTCCATCTTCTCACATCATATCATATTATATATATATATATATATATATATATATATATGTGTGTGTGTGTGTGTGTTATTTTGCCCTCAGAGATCAACTACTGTATATGTAAGTGTGCAGATACCTACAGCCAACCATGTCCTTCCTACCTGTTGCAGATTTCTGTAACTCAATGAGTAAAATCTTTACAAGTACAAATTAAAACCCTTATGTAAAAAAGTTAATTTCAATCTGATGAACAAGACTCCTTCTACTCCATTCAGTGTACTTACACAGGTACTGCCAAGAACATTAACTCCATATACAACAATATGTGTACAAGAGTGGCATCTAGTGGCAGACAAGGAGATTGCACTTAATTATTGGAATGAATAACTGTGCCACACATATTTATTTAATACAATGAACAAATAATTGCAACCACACCATGACCATCATCATTACCACCTTATAGTGACTAGTAGAGATGAGCGAATTTTTGAAAATTTTTTGGTTCGGTCTGAATTTATTCGCAGTGAATCTGTATTAAAACTGGCTATTTCTAGCCTACAGTGAGCCTCAATAGGGGTGTAGAACACTTTGTCTTGCTGTAACACGCATAGGGTGTGTGCTGGGTTAGTGAAATAATACTGTTATTCAGTATGACATGCAGATTAGAAGCGTCGCTATTAGAATCACTGTCGCAGAGCGGCACAATGACAGAGCCTGTAGATGGCATCAGTAAGAGGCAGCATGAGGAGATCATATAGCGGCTGAATGACACAGCCTGGAGTTGGTGGCAGCATGATGAGACCATATAGTGGCTGAATGACACAGCCTGGAGTTGGCGGCAGCATGAGGAGACCATATAGTTGCTGAATGACACAGCGTGGTGGTGGTGGCAGCATGAGGTGACCATATAGTGGCTGAATGACCGAGCCTGGAGGTGGCAACAGCCTGACAAGACCATAGGGCCTCACAATTGAAAAGATTAAAGATATTTTTTAACACTGGCTGAATGACACAGCATGGAGGTGTCAGCAGCATAAGGAGACGATATAGTGGCTGAATGACACAGCCTGGAGGTGGAGGGAGAATAAGGAGACCATATAGTTGCAGAAAGAGACAGCCTGGAGGTGGCAGCAGCATGAGGAGAACATATGGTGGCAGTATGAGACAGCCTGGAGGTGGCATCAGCAGCATCAGGAGTCCTGAAAGTGACCCGGTGACATAGTGGGGCGGTGTGTGGCAATACCAGTACCCGGTGACGAAGGTGGGTGAAAAAAGGAGAACTTAGCATCAGATGTGTGGCATCAGGCAGGTGGCAGGATCAGAATAGTAGCTGAGGCCGAAGAAACAGTCTCTTTTGTAAAAGTGTTAGTGTGCACAAGTAAGTATTGACGATATGCATTATGTAACTTTTAACCCCTTAAGGACTCAGACCATTTGGACCTTAAGGACAATTTTATTTTTACGTTTTTGTTTTTCCTCCATGCTTTCTAAAAATCATAACTCTTATATTTTCATCCACAGACTAGTATGAGGGCTTGTTTTTTGCGCGACCAGTTGTCCTTTGTAATGACTCACTTTGTAATCAATCACTTTACCATAAAATGGATGGAGCAACCAACAAAATACTATTTGTGTAGGTAAATTGATAAGAAAACCGCAATTTGGGATGGAGCAACCAACAAAATACTATTTGTGTAGGTAAATTGATAAGAAAACCGCAATTTGGCAAATTTTGGAAGGTTTCGTTTTCATGCTGTACATTTTACGGTATAATAGACCTGTTTTCTTTATTCTGTGGGTCAACACGATTAAAATGATACCCATGATTACATACTTTTCTATTATTATACCGCTTTAAAAAAAATCACAAACTTTTTAACCAAATTTTGCTGACCTATAACTTTTTCATTTTTCTGTATAAGCGGCAATATGAGGGCTAATGTTTTGCGCCGTGATCTGTAATTTTTTTGATACCACATTTGCATATATAACAATTTTAATACATTTATCAATTTATTTGGAATAAAATGTTATAAAAAGCAACAGTTTTTGACTTTTTTTTTCACATTCACGCCGTTAACCGCACGGGATAATTAACATTATATTTTAATAGTCTGGATATTTACACACGCGGAGATATCAAATATGTTTATAAAAATATTTTTTGACACTTTTTGGGAGTAAAATGGGGAAAAGCTGACAATTTTTTTTATTGGGGAGAGGATTTTTCTAATTTTTTTTACTTAGAATTTTTCCTTTTTTTCCTTTTATTTTTACACTTTAATAGTCCCCATAGGGGACAATTTATAGCAATCATTCGATTGCTAATACTGTTCAGTGCTATGCATAGGGCATAGCACTGATCAGTGTTATCAGTCATCTTCTGCTCTGGTCTGCTCGATCTCAGACCAGAGCAGAAGACTTGTGGAAGGCAGTGGAGGGGACCTCCGTCTGCCGTTCTGGATGATCGGATCGCTGTGGCAGCACTCCGGGTAATCTGATCATCCATTTTAGTGACCGCACTGCCGCAGATGCCATGATCTGTATTGATCACGGCATCTGAGGGGTTAATGGCGGACATCCGCACGATTAACCCCTCCCTCTCTCCCTATTAATTCCCTTCTTGGCAAGTGTTACTCGCCCTAAAAAGGGCGGCCCCACACAGGAAACTCTCCCTATTTCCACCTAAAAACCTTGTGAAATGGCAGTGTTTGTAGGTGGAAATAGGGAGAGGTTCCTGTGTGGGGCTGCCCTTTTTAGGGCAAGTAACACTTGCCAAGAAGGGAATTAATAATGTGAGAGAAGGGCCTTACAGGGGAAGTTTTTACCCCCACAGGTTACAATGGACCATACGTTGTTCCCTTCCACCTTTTAGAGGTCTTTGCATCACATCAATACTTGGTGGTGTAGATGGCACATGATGTTTTTTGCACACCTTTCCTTTTGTTTGATTTAAAAAAATTTTTGGGTACATATATTTTATCGTAAGAAAAGTTAAGTTTCATGTAATGCATATCTTCAAGACTTACTTGTGGTCTGATGCGTAGGAATGTCTGTAACTGGGGAGCAGCACCTTAAATATCTTTTGCACTATCCATATTTGTGAAGAGTTGGTGTGGCACTAGAGAGGATGGACGATGGAGCAGATAGGCATCGGCCAACTGACTACGTAGGATGTCTCTGTAGCAGGTCAGTTTGTCCTCCCTCCCAGTAGGTGTAAAAAAGGCCCCCATTTTGTGCCGGTAGTGAGAGTCCAATAAGGTGGAGAGCCAGAAGTCATCCCGTTGCCGAATGGTGACAATTCGGCGGTCACTACGCAAGCAAGTGAGCATGCATCATGCCATTTGCGCAAGTGACTCAGAGGGACTCCCTGCCTCCATCTCCACTGCATACTGCCACAGTGTGTCTGGGTCCTCTGTCTCGCCTTATTCATAACCCTCTAGCTCCTCCTATCCTTTCAGATGACTAGAAAAACGCCCATCTCGTAAAACCTATACTGTGCTCCACTGTGCCCCTCCTCCTTCAGTTCATCCCCCACAGAGCTCATGTGGCTGTGAGATGTAGACGCCACGTCCCAAGTGCCCTGACCAGCCATCATTTCCAACACATGTTGTCGTAAATAAAGCAGTGGAATGACGTTCATCCCGTAATCCTGGTTACTGACTAATAATGTAGCTTCCTCAAAGGGCCTGAGCAAATGGTAGGTGTCACGTATGAGCCATCACTGGTTGACATTGAAGTTACACAGGGGAGTTCCCCTATTTGCTTGGATCATCCAGAAGTCGGTGATGGCTTTTCTTTGTTCGTATAATCGGTCCAACATATGGAGGGTGGAATTCCAACGCGTGGAAACGTTGCAAATCAGACTATGTTGGGGGATACCGTTCTGATGCTGCAGCTCAAGGAGGGTGTGCTTTGCGGTGTACAAGTGGCTGAAGTGCATGCAAAGTTTCCTTCCCTTTGTTAGGATGTCTTGCAGATGGGGGTGAAAACTTCAGGAACCGCTTGACAACCAGACTGAACACGTGTGCCATGCAGGGCGCATGTCTTAGGCTTTCTTGTTGCAGCGCAGACAAGATGTTCTTCCTATTGTCAGTCACCATGGTTCCCATTTCCAGTTTTCGTGGAGTAAGCCATGATTCGATTTTTTTATGAATGACTTTTAGCAGTTCCTCCCCTGTGTGACTGTTTGCCAAGGCAAAACATGTGAAGTACAGCGTGATACAGCCGTGACCTGCACACATGGTGTGCTGGAAAGGCACTAAGACTTGTCCGTGCAGTGGAGGCTGAGGACACAGTGGAGGATGAGGAGGTGGAGTCGCACACTGTCACAGGACCAACGGCCTGAGAGCGTGGAGGTGGAAGCGGCGTGACCTGTCCAAGTTGCTGTTGTGGCTGTGCAGGAACCACATTCACACAGTAACTGTCCCTGACTGTAGTAACAGCTCCACACGTCAACGCTGCCGTGCACTTAGGTACACACCGACAGGCTCAAGGACTGGCCTACCTTCTGTTCCACAAAATTGTGCAGGGCTGGTACTGCCTTCTTCGCAAAGAAATAACGGCTTGGGACTCTCCACCTTAGCTCGGCACAAGCCATCAGGTGCATACTGTTGTCTCTTGGACATGGCTTCACTGATGGATTGCTGGTAGAATGACTGAATCAAAGTAGGAAGAGCATCTGGAGCGACAGAAGATGGGTATGACACTCAGCTCCCTTCGGCTGAGGTGGTGGAGCCATGGCTGGCTGAAACAGGGAGCAGCGTGCCACTGGGTGATGCAGCAGGCTGGACCACCACATTGGAGCCATGGTTCTCCTAGGCCGCTTTATGGTGACGCTGCATATGTTGACGCAGGGCCGTGGGGCCAACATTGGGACACTGGCCATGTTTCACCTTCTGCCGACCCATCTTGCATGTGGCCAGGTTAACATCCTCTGGATGCTTGATGAAAAACTGCCACACTGCCGATTAGCTGATTTTCCTACCAACAGTCCGCACTGATTGACTGCTACTGCCGCTGACTCCAGGAACCCCCGGGAAGGTAGGCTGCCACAAAGTGGTCTACCCCGGGCACGTTCGGCTCCAGACTTTCCACTTCTGCCACCATTGAGTTGTGTCTGCACGTCACTGATGTCCTTCTCAGGTTCCTCAACAGTGTCTGCTTCAGGAGCCTGAACGCTCGCAACAACACCTCCCACGCCACTCTCATCACTACTTGCCCACCTAGTGGAGGAAGCGGCGGCTGGGCAGTAGCTGCTGACTGTCCTCTAGTAGATCGTTCTCACTAAATAGTGGAGCTGAACCCACAGCATAAGA
Source organism: Hyla sarda (assembly GCF_029499605.1). Classification (NCBI taxonomy): domain Eukaryota; kingdom Metazoa; phylum Chordata; class Amphibia; order Anura; family Hylidae; genus Hyla; species Hyla sarda. Next base: position 378,323,319 of record NC_079192.1, on the reverse strand, counting down.
TACTTCTGTGGGGGAGAGAACAGCATAGGAAAGAGGCAATGGGAGGACAGGGACTGCTCCCGGGCCATGCCAACTGAAAGTTGTATCTGAGGAACCCATTGACTGTTGACTGGGCGTGTCAGATGTCCCTTGTAATGAAGTGGATGACCGTATTAACCAATCGATGACGGCAGATGGTTTGCTGGTCGAGAAACAACCGCTAGCTGATACCTGGAGCTCAGGCCTCTCGCTGTGACTTCTGCGGCCACTCGCCCCCCAGTCTTCTGCGACCTCTGCCTGATGTATTTAGGCCTCAACAACTCCTCTGTGCACATCCTGGCACTTCTCTGCCTGACATACTTAGTGCGTATATGAGGGCAGTACAATATGCTCCACTGCGCTTAAAACAGTATTTGTCTACAACACCAGCAGGTGTGTATTTTTGGGTGGCCTTTCACAGTATCTAGGCCCTTAAGACTTTAACAGGAACAAAATGGTACACCACTTAGATGTACGTATGTGGTATCCACTTCTGAGGGGAGTACAATGCGCTACAGTATGCTTAAAACAGTATTTGTCTACAACACCAGCAGTACTTTTGGCTGGCCTTTCACAGTATCTAGGCCGTTAAAGGGGTGTTCCAGGATTTTTTTTTATTTGACTTATGCTACAGGGGCTGTAAAGTTAGTGTAGTTCATAATATAGTGTCTGTACCTGTGTGTGACTGTTTTCTCACAATTCTTCTGTGATTTTAACTCCAATATTTATTTTTATCAGCATACAAAATGACTGTCTCCGATTTTTCCCAGCTTGCAATGCGGACGAGACTTGACTCACTAGTCAGCTGATGACAGGGAGCATGTCTGCATCAGTGGGTGGAGGGATCGCTTGATGGGAGAGGGATCAATCTGCAACTAATGCAACAGCTGTAGGCACCCTGACTGAAAACCACAGGTCTTTTTGATTGGATGCAGCTCATTTATGTTTCAATGGGTGGCGTGGCTGATGTGCGGGAGAGAGGAAAATGGAATTCTGGGATTTGTAGTAAAAAAAAGAAAAGTCAAACAGGAAATACAAGTTCACGAAAAGCTAGCCACAGCATTATGGTAATCTCATGACCGGACTGGCCTACCGGTAAATATCCTGGTGGGCCGCTTTGAGATGTGGCTGCATTTTTTTTCCCCTTCAGCGGCCGCCAGGGCCGGATCATCATTGGCGCTCATGGAGCACCTGCTCAGAGCCCCGTGCCCGTAGGGGACCCCCGTCACATTAGGGACATCCCTGTGTCCCGAAAAATCTTTTCGGGACACAAGGATGCCCCCGTTACCTCTCCGTGTTAACTTTAAAAACGCAGGGGCCGCCGGGAGGTAGCGCACGCCGGGACGTCACTGACGTCCCGGCGTGCGCCCATAGTAACCGAGCAGAGCGGAGCAGTGAAGAGGACGCGCGCGCATGGTAAGTGACCAGCGGCACATCATCTTCAGTGTTCCGACTAGGGATCAACCAATTATCGGTTTGGCCGATGTTATCGGCCGATATTCACAATTTTGGGCGTTATCGGTATCGGCAATTACCTTGCCGATATTCCGATAATGCGTTGCCCCCCCGCCCCCACCGTGACCGCCCCCCCACCGCCCCGCCCCGCGTCGCACCCCCCACCGTACCGCCCCGGCCCCATTGCCTCCCCCTTCCCCAGTTTTTTAATTACCTGTTCCCGGGGGCCGGGGTCCACGCTACTTCTGGCTCCTGCTGCGTCCTGCGTTACACTGTGCGCAATGACGAGTGACGTGACGCGACGTCACCATCAGTGTGCACAGTGACAGCTCAGGAGGACGCCACTGGAGCCAGATGTAGAGTGGACCCCGGTAATTATAAAATCGGGGATGGGGAGGTGTGGTGGGGGGTGCGACGCGGCATGGTGCGGTGGGGGGTGCGGTGCGGCGGTGGGGGGTGCGACGCGGTACGGTGGGGGGCACGGTGCGGCGGTGGGGGGGAGGGGGGCGGTGTCGGTGATAGGACTAAGGAGGACTCCCAGACAGGCAGGGGGAGAGAAGCGGGTGGCGGCGGCGGCCTATGACACAGCAAAAGCCGCTGCAGTTCATTGATTTAAAGCGCCCGCTTTAAATCAATGATCTGCAGCGGTGTCGCGGGAGGGGGGGGATAAATAGCCGATAACTTATACCGGAATATCGGTATAAGTTATCGGCTATTGGCCCTAACCTCCACAGATTATCGGTATCGGCCCTAAAAAATAGATATCGGTCGATCCCTAGTTCCGATTACCCCACCTCCGGTCCCAGGACATACCGCTATGGTCCATAGGCCATAACAGTAGATTGTACCCCGGAGCGGTGGTCGGAATACTGAAGTGGGGCAGTAAACAGGCATACAGCTTCCAGCCATACGCTGTATATGGCTGAAGGCTGTATGTCTGTGGGGGAACTGTACTGCACCTAATGTGGGGGAACTATACTGCACCTTATGTGGAAGGGGCGTTCCCAGCAGGCAAGACATCATCTGAAGCCATACAGGGGAGAACTTCCTCCCTCACTCTGTTACACACAGCCCAGAGCAGTTCCGTGTGTGAGATGAGCTAGGATTGGCTAAGGCTGCACACACCCCTCAGCACTCCAGACTGCATTTCCTGATTTTCGACTTCTGCCAGGCCATCAGGAGTCCAAAGTCTGTGCAAAAGATGGGGGGAAATGTGCTCTGGACAAGTAGGGATACACCTAGTGACAGCTTTTTTAAAGCACAAATAAAACATTGAAAACGTAATTTTTTTTTAATTACATTAGAAAGATTTTTTATTTACCATTAGGAGTGCAATAATAAAAATTTGTTCTAATGAGAGGGGCCATTTAAGCACTTTAGGAAGAGGTCTGTTTTTAGAGTTACTGGGACATTTTCAAGTCTTTATGTGTATTTATATACACACTTTAATGCACTTTATATGTAATAATTAGAGATGAGCGAACTTTTGACAAATTTGATTCAGCCGATTCGCCGAATTTTCCGAAAAAGTTTGTTTCGATACAAATTTTTTGCGGCGAATCTATATTAAAAAAGGCTATTTCTAGCCTACATACAGCCTCAATAGGGGTATAGAACACTTTGCTGTGTTCTAAAACGGATATGGAGTGTGCTGGGGTAGTGAAATAATACTCTTATTCAGAATAACACGCAGATTACCGGCATCGCTTTTAGAATCACTGCCGCAAAGCAGCACATTGACAACGCCTGGTGGTGGCACCAGTGTCAGGAGACCATATAGTGACTGAATGACACAGCGTGGAGGTGTTGGCAGCATGAGGAGACCATATAGTGGCTGAATGACACAGCTTGGTTGAGGCTGAAGTATGAGGACACCATATAGTGGCTGAATGAAACAGCGTGGAGGTGTTGGCAGCATGAGGAGACCATATAGTGGATGAATGGCACAGCCCGGAGTTGCCAGCAGCATGAGTAGGCACTAGGCCTTCAAAAAGATTTTGGATAGCGGGTGCTACCTATGAGAACATTTGAAATTCCCAGGCCCCATAGCGGCATCAGTAAACCATATATTGCCTGAATGACACAGCCTGGAGTTGGCTGATGCATGAGGAGACCATTGAAATGTCAGATTTTTTTATTTGAAATTTAAATCAAACTTTGAGGGTCCCGGACCCCAGCGTGTGGGTACGAAGGACCAAATCCAACAAGCCCCCACAGGGCTCATGTGGCCGTGAGATGTAGGTGCAACGTCTCCATTGCCCTGACCGGCCATTGTTTCCAAGACTTTTTGCCAAGGCAATGAGTGGGCGCATACTGTTGTCTCTTGGACATGGCTTCGCCGATGGATTGTTGGCAGAATGGCTGACTAAAAGCAGGAGAAGCAGGAGCATCTGGAGCAACAGAAGGAGGTTTTGACACACAGCTCCCTTTGGCTGAGGTGGTAGAGCCTTGGCTGGATGAAGGAGGGAGCAGATGGCCACTGGGTGATGCAGCAGGCTGGACCACTACATCGGAGCCATGGTTCTCCCAGGCCGCTTAATGGTGGCGAAGCATGTGTTGACGCAGGGCCGTGGTGCCGACATTGGGACCCTGGCCACGCTACACCTTCTGCCGAGAGATCTTGCAACCTACGGATGCCTGATGAAAAACTTCCACACTGCCGAGTAGCTGATTTTCCCACCTACAGTCTGCACTAATTGACTGCTACTGGCGCCATCTCCAGGAACCCCTGCCGGAAAGGTAGGCTGCCGCAAAGCAGGTGGTCTCCCCCGGGCACGTTTGGCTCCTGAATTTCCACTACTGCCACCACGCTGACTGCCAACCGTGCTACCGCCTTGCTGCCTCAAGGGCAACCTGCAACTCTCTTCTCCTAATGATGATGAAGCCCCTTCTGCACCCGGCTCCCAATTGCGATCGGCTTCATCATCATCATCAACAGGTGAGTGCATGTCACTGATGTCCTCCTCAGGTTCCCCAACAGTGTCTGCTTCCGGACCCTGAACCCTTGCAACACCGCCTCCCACGTCACTCTTCGCATCACTACTTAGCCGCCTAGCGGAGCAAGCGGCGCATGTCTCCTGCCCTTCTTGGCTGGGCAGTAGCTGCTGGCTGTCCTCTATTAGATCGTCCTCAGTGAATAGTGGAGCTGAACCCACAGCATAAGATACTTCTCTAGGAGAGGGAACAGCATAGGACAAAGGCAATGGGAGGACAGGGACTGCTCCCGGGCCAAGCCAACTGAGGGTTGTGTCGGAGGAACCCACCGACTGTTGACTGGGGGTGTCAGATGTCACTTGTGATGATGTGGATGAGCGTGTTAACCAATCGACGACGGCAGATGGGTTGCTGGTCGAGACATGACCGCTGGCTGATAACAGGAGCTTAGGCCTCTCACTGCGACTCCTGCTGCCACTCGCCCCTATTCTGCTGCCAACTCTGCGTGAAGTATTTAGGCCTCTGCCACTCCTCTGTGCACATCCTGGCACTTCTCTGCCTGACATACTTAGTGCGTATATGAGGGTATTACAATATGCTACACTAATCTTTAAACAGTATTTGTCTAGAACAGCAGCAGGTGATTACTTATGGCTGTCCTTTCACAGTATGTAGGCCCTTGACAGATTAACAGGTACAAAATAGTACAATACTTGGATATACGTATGCGGTATGCACTGATGAGGGCAATAATATGCGCAACAATACGCGGAAGAAAATAAGTATTTTTTAAAAACACCAGCAGGTGATTACTTTTGCCAGGAGTCAGGACTTTCCCTGTATCTAGACTTGTTACAGATACAGAATAGTAGACTGCTTTGATGTAGGCATGTGTTATGCATGTATGAGGGCAGACAAATGCACTACAGTCTGCTGAAAAATAACGTATTTGTGAAAAGCAGCAGGACCCAACAGTGCAGCACCACAAAAAAAAAAAAATATACGGGGATTAAACCCTAAATTGCACTCGGTCACACAATTCTGAGCAGCAGATGATTTGTGGAGCAAAAAAAACACTGAATTGCGCTGAAAAATTAGAAGATAAGATGGTACATAAAGTTCAGGCAGCTTGTTGATCTGTATGAGGCTGTGTTTACACTATGTTTTGTACTTACGGTTCCCGTATACTGCTGGGATAAGGGGGTGGGGCTTAATCACGGCGCTCGCACTCAGCCGTATAGGGGAACCGTATTTAATGCATGTCTATGAGCCGACCGGAGTGAACCGCAGCCTCCGGTCGGCTGCGTTTTCGGCCGTATGCGGTTTCCCAACCGCAGGCAAAAACGTGGTCGACTGCGTTTTTGCCTACGGTCGGGAAACGTGTAAAATTAAGTTTAATGAAGCGATTCGTAACGAATTCGGGTTCGTCAGCTTCGATTCGCTCATCTCTAGTAATAATGTACTTTCACTGTGGGGGAGATTTATCAAAACCTGTCCAGAGGAAAAGTTGCCCAGTTGCCCATAGCAACAAGTCAGCTCGCTTCTTTCATTTTTAACAAGGCCTCTGCAAAATGAAATAAGCGATCTGATTGGTTGCTATAAGCAACTTTTCCTCTGGCCAGGTTTTGGTAAATCTCCCCCTATATGTTTTTTTTATATTATGTACTGTTGTATGCTATATAGTAATTATATAATTATTTATTTTGATAATTTTTAAATGTCTGGCACAAGTGAACGTTATGAATCACGTGACTGGGTATATAATACCTCTTAATAATGTGTCTCTCTCTGCTTAAAAATGATTCTAAGGCTAGGCTTCCACTTTTTTTTCCTGCTCCTATAGTTCCTTTGGGCAGTATACAGTATATACAGCTATCTATAGATAGCTGTATATTGTGTATACAGAAGACGAGGTCCACTTACCTACCTGGCTCTTGTCCCGGTGATGGCATCATTAGGGGCACAGCTACAGACAGGAACATTTAACCAGGGTGTTAAATGTGAGGCTCTGTTCACATTTTGTATAATGTGAACAGACCCTTCTGGCAGTGTCTTCCCAGACAAACTCCCAGCATGCTGGGAGTACCAGGGGTACACAGGGGTATCGGGAAGAGCCAGTACCAACAGGCCTGGAGCATCAAAAATGGCGCTTCTAGGCCTAGGCGGTAACAGGCTGGCGTTTTTTAGGCTGGGGAGGGACAGTAGCAATGATCCTTGCCCACCCTGGTAACGTCAGGCTGTTGCTGCTTGCTTGGTATCTGGCTGAGAATAAAAATACGGGGAACCCATATGCGTTTTAAAAAAATGTATTTATGAAAAGAAAGAAAAGAAAAAAGAAAAGGTTCACTGTATTTCATGCTTACCCAGATACCAACCAAGCAGCAACAGCTTGATGTTACCAGGTGGGCAAGGACCATTTCTTCTGGCCCTTCCCAGTCTAAATAACGCCAGCGTATTACCGCCTATGCCCAGGAGCGACATTTTTGACGCTCCAGGCCTGGTGGGACCGTCTCTTCCCGGTATCCCTTTGGCGGTGGGTACCAGGGTAATATTTGGGGGTTAGCGTTAGCTATTTTTAGGGTTAAGCCGATCCTTAATCATGGATTCCGTCTATAAGACGGTCTCCACTACTAAGCCTGAAAATTCCATTTAACCCCTTAAGGACTCGGCCATTTTTTGCAATTCTGACCACTGTCACTTTAAACATTAATAACTCTGGGATGCTTTTAGTTATCATTCTGATTCCAAGAATGTTTTTTCGTGACATATTCTACTTTAACAAACTGGTAAAATTTTGTGGTAACTTGCATCCTTTCTTTGTGAAAAATCCAAAAATTTGATGAAAAATTTGAAAATTTGGCATTTTTCTAACTTTGAAGCTCTCTGCTTGTAAGGAAAATGGATATTCCAAATAATTTTTTTTTATTCACATATACAATATGTCTACTTTATGTTTGCATCATAAAATTGACGTGTTTTTACTTTTGTAAGACACCAGAGGGCTTCGAAGTTCAGCAGCAATTTTCCAATTTTTCACAAAATTTTGAAACTCGCTTTTTTTCAGGGACCAGTTCAGGAATTGAAGTGGATTTGAAGGTTCTTCATATTAGAAATACTCCATAAATGACCCCATTATAAAAACTTCACCCCCCAAAGTATTCAAAATGACATTCAGTTAGCGTTTTAACCCTTTAGGTGTTTCACAGGAATAGCAGCAAAGTGAAGGAGAAAATTCACAATCTTCATTTTTTACACTTGCATGTTCTTGTAGACCCAATTTTTGAATTTTTGCAAGGGGTAAAAAGGAAAAAATTTTTACTTGTATTTGAAACCCAATTTTTCTCGAGTAAGGACATACCTCATGTCTATGTAAAGTGTTCGGCGGGCGCAGAAGAGGGCTCAGAAGGGAAGGAGCGACAAATGGTTTTTGGGGGGCATGTCACCTTTAGGAAGCCCCTATGGTGCCAGAACAGCAAAAAAAAAAAAAAAAAAACACATGGCATACCATTTTGGAAACTAGACCCCTCGGGGAACATAACAAGGGGTAAAGTGACCTTAATACCCCACAGGTGATTCACAACTTTTGCATATGTAAAAAAAAAGAAATGTTTTTTTTCCTAAAATGCTTGGTTTCCCAAAAGTTTAACATTTTTAAAAAGGGTAATAGCAGAAAATACCCCCCAAAATTTGAAGCCCAATTTCTGCCGATTCAGAAAACACCCCATATGGGGGTGAAAAGTGCTCTGCTGGCGCACTACAGGTCTCAGAAGAGAAGGAGTCACATTTGGCTTTTTGAAAGCAAATTTTGCTCTGGCGGCATGCCGCATTTATGGTGCCAGGACAGAAAAAAAAAAAAAACACATGGCATACTATTTTGGAAACTAGACCCCTTGGGGAACGTAACAAGGGGTTAAGTGAACCTTTATACCCCACAGGTGTTTCACGACTTTGCATATGTAAAAAAAAAAAAAAATGTTTTACCTAAAATGCTTTTTTCCCAAAATTTTACATTTTTAAAAAGGGTAAAAGCAGAAAATACCCCCCAAAATTTGTAACACAATTTCTCTCGAGTACGGCGATACCCCATATGTGGCCCTAAACTGTTGCCTTGAAATACGACAGGGCTCCAAAGTGAGAGAGCGCCATGCGCATTTGAGGCCTAAATTAGGGATTGCATAGGGGTGGACATAGGGGTATTCTACGCCAGTGATTCTCAAACAGGGTGCCTCCAGCTGTTGTAAAACTCCCAGCATGCCTGGACAGTCAGTGTCTGTCTGGTAATACTGGGAGTAGTTGTTTTGCAACAGCTGGAGGCTCCGTTTTGGAAACAGTAGCGTGCCAGACGTTTTTCATTTTTATTGGGGAGGGGAGGGGGGCTGTGTAGGGGTATGCGTATATGTAGTGTTTTTTACTTTTTATTTTATTTTGTGTTAGTGTAGTGTAGTGTTTTTAGGGTACAGTCGCACGGGCGGGGGTTCACAGTAGTTTCTCGCTGGCAGTTTGAGCTGCGGCAGAAAATTTGCCGCAGCTCAAACTTGCGGCCGGATACTTACTGTAAACCTCCGCCCATGTGAGTGTACCCTGTACACTCACATTGGGGGGGGGGACATCCAGCTGTTGCAAAACTACAACTCCCAGCATGCGCTGACAGACTGTACATGCTGAGAGTTTTAGTTTTGAAACAGCTGTAGGCACGCTGGTTGTGTATCACTGAGTTTGTGACCTAACTCAGTGTTTCACAAACAGTGTGCCTCCAGCTGTTGCAAAACTACAACTCCCAGTATGTACGGTGCATGCTGGGAGTTGTAGTTTCCAACAGGTCAGATGAAACCAGAGTAGAGCTTTTGATACAAACTAAACTCATCGTGTTTGGAGGAGAAAGAATGCAGAGTTGCATCCAAAGAACACCATACCTACTGTGAAGTATGTGGGTGGATCATGCTTTAGGGCTGTTTTTCAGCAAAGGGACCAGGACGACTGATTCGTGTAAAGGAAAGAATGAATGGGGCCATGTATCGTGAGATTTTGAGTGAAAACCTCCTTCCATCAGTAAGGGCATTGAAGATTAAACGTAGCTGGGTCTTTCCGCATGACAATGATCCAAAACACACTGCCCGAGCAACGAAGGAGTGGCTTTTTAAAGAAGCATTTCAAGGTCCTGGAGTGGCCTAGCCAGTCTCCAGATCTCAATCCCATAGAAAACCTTTGGAGGGAGTTGAAAGTCTGTGTTGCCCAGCGACATCACTGCTCGAGAGGAGATCTGCATGGCGGAATGGGCCAAAATACCAGCAACAGTGTGTAAAAACATTCTGAAGACATGCAGAAAACGTTTGTTATATGCCCTTTGTTGGCAATGACAGAGGTCAGGAAGTATTGAGATGAATTATGTTATTGTCTACCAAGGGTGACCCTGCTGCTGCCTACCAGGGGTGACTCTGCTGCTGCCTAACAGGGGGGACTCTGCTGCTGCCTTCTGTGGGGGGACACAACCGCCTACTGTGGGGGACACAACCGCCTATTATGGGGGTACTGCCACCTACTATAGGGGGGGTACTGCCACCCACTATGAAGGGGACATCTGCTGCCAACCTAATGTGGGGGACATCAGCTTCCAACCTAATGTGGGGGACATCTGCTGCCAACCTAACGTGGGGGACATCTGCTGCCAACCTAACGTGGGGGACATCTGCTACCAACCTAACGTGGGGGACATCTGATGCCAACCTAATGTTAATAATAATGGGGCATTATAGTTATTGGAAAAGTGTGGGGCCTAAAATGTTTATTTCCCGCCATGCTCTCCAGAGATGAGTCATAGCCGGTGAGAAATTACCATGGCGGTCTAAGCTGGAGAAGAAAAAAGGAAAGTGGACGAGATCAGAGATGACGTCACCTGATATAATTGTATGTAATAACTTATATGGTCTGTAGTGGTAATGATGGGGGTTGTTGTCAGTATAGAACATCCTCCTAAACTTAGGTAATAGACTAACAACATTATTGCCGTTAAGAGGTATTCCCATTCTGCAGGTGCAGGCGTAATTAGGGCGTGAGTGTGGCCAGGGACGTGGCTTGTCCCTCTGCTCCCAGCAAAAGTTGGGAGGCATGTAAAAGATGTCATCCAGAATTAGACAAACAGAGCTGATTTCTGTAAAAAAAAAAAAAGCTGGGACACTGTCTTGAGGTGCCCTTGTGTTGCAGCTTAGTTCCGTTAGGCAATGTTCACACCTCTGAATTTCTGTGTGGAAATTCCATTGGAATTCTGCGCAGAAATTACGCTGAAGCAGAGTCCTGCTGAATTAAATGGGATTCAGGTGTGCGGTGCACATGAAAATTCTGAATTTCGTGTCCAAATAAAAAATTGACCTGTTTATTCTTTCTGCGGACTCCACACGGAATGCATAGCCGCAGTCTCCAGAATATCCTGAGATTTTCTGTATGGACATTCTGACGTGAACATAGCCTTAACCCCTTAACGACCACGAGCGTAACCTCTTGTGGCCGGCTCCCGTTATGCGAAGCAAGCAAAATTGTTGTCGGTTAGCTCAGTGGGCTGTTCGGGACCGCCGCGGTGAAACATTTATAATTGTCTTTAGACAGTTTTTTTGTGTCTACAAAAGGCAAACAAAAGGCGCATGCAGGGTTTATTTGTGCCTTTTTGTTTACACATTTCTGCAGATTTTGAGTTGCAATCCACAGATTTTGGCAATACACATGATATGGAAGGGTTTTATGAACTGCGCCTTTTAAGTGCAAAGCCACTGAAAAGTCTCAAAAACTTCACCAGCCCAGGCTTAGCTTAGCTTTTTGGTGTAAGTGAAGAGAGAAATTTCAGAAAATGTGACCTACACATAATGTATCAAGTGCTCTGCGACCATTTAATAACTTTGATGCTCCTACACATCACCAGCACACAAAAAAAAAAAGGTGTAGAAAAATGCTTCACTTAGGCTAAGTTTCCACTTGGTTTTTTTTCTGGCAGTTTTTGGATATCTGCCACTGCAGTTTTTGAGCCAAAGCCAGAAGTGTATTCAAAAGGAATAGGACGTATAATGGAAGGACTTACACTTCTCCTTCCTTATGGATCCACTTCTGACTCTGGCTCAAAAACTGCAGTGGCAGATATCCAAAAACTGCCAGAAAAAAAAACAAGTGGAAACTTAGCCTTACACCTACAATGATAAATGCCGGCCATGGTGTCATTTTTACCGAAAAGTGTACTGCACAGAATCGGAAGCCCCCAAAAGTTACAAAATGGCGTTTTTTTTTTTTTTCAATTTTGCCCCACAAATATATTTTTTTTTCTGGTTTCACCGTAAATTTTGTGGTGAAATGATTGATGTCATTATAAAGTATAATTGGTGGCGCAAAAAATAAGCCCTCATATGGGTCTGTAGGTGCAAAATTGAAAGTGTTATGATTTTTAGAAGGTGATGGGGAAAAAACGAAAATGCAAAAACTGAAAAACCCTGCCTCCTTAAGGGGTTAAAGTTAAAGGGGTTATCCACATAAGGTGATTTTAGTACATACCTGCCAGAGAGTAATGGACATGCTAAGAAGGACCTGTGCTTGTCCTTGGGCTAAATGGCTATGTTGTAAGATTACCATAAAGCTGTAGCTTTCTTTTTGTGAACCGGTATTTCCGGTTCATTTTTTACATGTTTTAAAGTCAGTCAATGCAAGGTAATTACATTTAGAAGAAGCAACAGAAATAAAATAAAAGAGAAATAAGAAGATTTCCAGAAGCGGACTGTAATGAGCAATGCAAAACAAGACTTGGTACAGCAATGCTCCATGTATTCGCATGGAGCATTAACGTTCATGGGTGTGCGATAGGGTGTAGATCAAAAATACTACAAATCCCATAATTTTACTTTTCTCCCCCCACACATCAGCCACCCCACTTGAATACCCCTTTAATAGAGCTTAAAAAATTCAATGTTCTGGCGGATTTCTGCTTCCCAGACACTGCCTTCTATGGGGACGGCACTGGCCAAGCTGGATGGAAGATTTCCGTCTGGAGCTTCACAAGTGTAAACCCAGTCTAAGGGCATGTTCCCACGTGTCGGATTTTGCTGCGTATTTTCTTTCCCATTGCAATGGGTAGCAAAATCAGCCACTTATTTTGCTACCCATTTACTTCAATGGGAAAGAAAATACGCAGCTGCAAATACGCAGCAAAATACGGCACGTGGGAGCATGCCCTAAAAGTGTGACCCATTATGATGCAACACCCTTTAAAGGGGTACTCCAGCCTTGAGACATCTTATCCCCCTATCCAAAAGATAGGGGAGAAGATGTCTCACCGCGGTGGTCCCGCCGCTGGGGACCCCCGCAATCTTGTATACACCACCCACCAGTTTGAGCTGCGCACCACGGGGCCAGAATATTGTGACATCACAACTCCGCCCCAGTGTGACGTCACCCCTACCAAGCAAGTCTATTGGATAGGTAATAAGATGTCTCAGGGCCGGAGTACCCCTTTAAGTCCTGGTGTCTTGGTTTACACTTCACACCTAACACAACACCAACTAGGACATTATCATCAGGGAAGTACTAGTGTGCATCGGCATTTGTCAAGATGCCTGAACCTTTTGATAAATGTCGGCTAATGTTTGGAGGAGACTGTGCTTATATGAAGCGCACGTCAGTCAACCTAGTGCAGTTGTCTGCATCTGGTCCTGGTTGGAGTGTCCATTGAGCAAAACCGTGCAAATGTAGCAAAAGTTGCATGTCATAAATCATTGTGTAAACTTTGCACCTAGGAAACCATGCAGAGCCACACTCATTGGATTTGGGGCTTCATAAATGCGGCGCATGCTGTACGCCATGAATTTGCAAAGATATAGGCCAATTTGAGCCTTGATAAATGCCCCCCCCATAGATCATACACCATCAGTGCAGCACCTCACCCTTAATAAATGTGTAGTAACTCTAGGGGGCACTTGGTTTTCATCACTAGTGTAGCCACCTGTGACCTTTTCCTGCTCTGGGTTGAGTAGGACTACAAGTAAAAGCAAACCCTGTCCACTCTTAATATAGCTTAGAAGATGAGCAATAATATTATCAGAGCCTATCCAGACTGTTGTTGATACATATATGCAAGAAATAAGATAAATAGGAAATTACGTATTATGAATTGCATGGCATTCTGTATTCTCTGAAATACAAAAAACAATGTTAAAAAATAAATAAATAAATTATAGTGAAATGCAAAATTTGACCTGGAACTTTACCACTATTTATTTTTTATTATGGCACTGCAGTGTACTACTTCGCACACAGCAGCGTACATTCACGGCACGACTTTAAAGTGAGTGCAGGGATGTTGCGCTTGCTTAATAGCAGGTGAGTACCAGCTGCTATCAGCAGCGGGGGATTCAATAGCTAATGGCGGACATCAGCAATCATGCCGATGTCCGCCACTAACCCTTCAGATGCAGTGTTCAATGCTGATGAAAGCATCTATAGGGAACATGGAGGTACTGGTGAGTTCGGAGGGCTCATCAGGCACCCTACAGTGCATCCCCTGCTTACCCAATCACCAGAGACAGGACCGACTCAGTCGGGGATTGGCTACGCAGGCCGTCACTCAAGTGCGTCTCCGAAAGTGGGGGCAGAAGCACTGTGGGACTGGTAGGTAGCTGGGCCCCATACAGGAGACTATGGGGAGTCCCAGCAGTCAGCCCAAGCGATCACACACTTCTCCATTAGCCTGTGAATGATGAATAAGGCAGGGATCACATCACGTTTTTGCCATACTGTTTTCATTCGATCCGTTTTTCTAAAGAAAACCATATGGCAAAAAAACTGATGGAACAGTATGGGAAAAAGTAAACCGTATACCGTATTTTTCGTCCTATAGGACGCATCGGCGTATAAGACGCACCCAATTTTTAGGGGCAAAATCTAAAAAAATAAAGATTTTGAACCCAATAGTGGTCTTCAACCTGCGGACCTCCAGATGTTGCAAAACTACAACTCCCAGCATGCCCGTACAGCCGTTGGCTGTCCGGGCATGCTGGGAGTTGTAGTTTTGCAACATCTGGAGGTCCGCAGATTGAAGACCACTGCAGGAGGAGGTAATACTCACGTGTCCCCGCCGCTCCGGACCCGTCACCGCTGCCCTGGATGTCGCCGTGTCCCCATCGCTCTGGAACGTCTCTGCTGCCGGCCGGGTATCCTCGCTCTCCGTCGCCGCCATCACGTCGTTACGCACGCACGCCGACGCATGTACGCGACGACGTGATGACGAGGAAGGAGAGCGCCGGCATACAGGGGATCCCTGAACGGAGAAGACACCGAGGAGGCAGGTAAGGTCCCTCCCGGTGTCCTGTAAGCACTATCCCGGCTATTCAGTTGGGCTGTTCGGGACCGCCGCAGTGAAATCGCGGTGGTCCCGAACAGCCCGACTGAACAGCCGGGTTAGTGTCACTTTCCCTTCAGACGTGGCGGTCAGCTTTGATCGCCGCATCTGAAGGGTTAATACAGGGCATCACCGCGATCGGTGATGTCCTGTATTAGCCGCGGGTCCCGGCCGTTGATGGCCGCAGGGACCGCCGCGATAGGGGTGTATTCGCCGTATAAGACGCACCGACTTTTCCCCCCCAGTTTTGGGGAAGAAAAAGTGCGTCTAATACGGCGAAAAATACGGTACATTTATAAACTGTATACTGTTTTTAAAAGTGCATACAGTTCCGTCCGTTTTTATAAAAAAAAACAAAAATAAAAACAATTTTTGATAATTTTGTCCATTTTCAATGGGAGGGGTGTTGGGTGGGGACTTTAGGATGCAAATGCGCATGTGCAAAGTAAAAACCGTATACGGTTTCCCGTATGGAACTGTGTACATGTGCATTTCTCGCCCATTTGACGCCCATGTTAAAAAAAAAAAAAACGTATGCGGTTGCAGTATGGTTTTTAAACCGGAGACAAAAATGTGTACAGTTTAAAAACGCATACGGTTTTGAAATAGCTGGAGGCACACTGAAGGAGATTTTGCAAAATTTAAGTAGAGGAAGCGTGGTACAGTTGCTCATAGCAACCAATCAGATTGCATCTTTCATTTTTAACAAGGCTTCTAAGAAAAACAAAAGCTGGAATCTGATTGGTTGCTATAGGCAACTGCACCACTCTTCCCCATACACAGGTTTTGATAAATTTTGGGGGAAAACCGGGATTGTAAACAAAAAAATTCACTAAGGGAACAATAAAGTTATATTTAAAAAAAAAATACATTGTACAGTTGTCATGACGATGATCAGCTGACCTCCGCCTCACGTGACTGTAGCGTGTGCAGCTGGCAGTAAGGATGTGAATCTGACAGAGCGGGGGAGCAGGAAGCGTGTGCGGAGACACAGCCGAGGAGTGCGGGTCAGTGTTATTATAGGGGACAGTGATGTCACTACGGGGGCGGGCGAGGGTCAAAATCATAGCCTTATTATTACCGCAGTAATGCCAATGCGGAGGTGGGCGAGGATCAGTATTGTGAGAAGGACATTACTATAGAAATCGTGTCAGTACGGGAGCAGGAGAGGGTCAATATTATGCATGGTTGTTAGGACAGTAATATCAGTACGGGAGCAGGAGAGGGTCAATATTATGCATGGTTGTTAGGAAAGTAATATCAGTATGGGGGTCAGGAGAGGATCAGTATTGTGCATGGTTGTTAGGACAATAATATCAGTATGGGAGCAGGAGAGGATCAGTATTGTGCATTGTTGTTAGGACAGTAATATCAGTATGGGGGTCAGGAGAGGATCAGTATTATGCATTGTTGTTAGGACAGTAATATCAGTATGGGGGTCAGGAGAGGATCAGTATTGTGCATGGTTGTTAGGACAATAATATCAGTATGGGGGCAGGAGAGGGTCAGTATTATGCATGGTTGTTAGGACAGTAATATCAGTACGGGGTCAGGAGAAGATCAGTATTATGCATTGTTGTTAGGACAATAATATCAGTATGGGGGCAGGAGAGGGTCAGTATTATGCATGGTTGTTAGGACAGTAATATCAGTATGGGGTCAGGAGAGGATCAGTATTATGCATGGTTGTTAGGACAATAATAGCAGTACGGGGTCAGGAGAGGATCAGTATTGTGCATGGTTGTTAGGACAATAATATCAGTATGGGGGCAGGAGAGGATCAGTATTATGCATGGTTGTTAGGACGGTAATATCAGTACGGGGTCAGGAGAGGATAAGTATTGTGCATGGTTGTTAGGACAATAATATCAGTATGGGGGCAGGAGAGGATCAGTATTATACATGGTTGTTAGGACAGTAATATCAGTATGGGAGCAGGAGAGGATCAGTATTATGCATGGTTGTTAGGACAGTAATATCAGTATGGGGTCAGGAGAGGATCAGTATTATACATGGTTGTTAGGACAGTAATATCAGTATGGGAGCAGGAGAGGATCAGTATTATGCATGGTTGTTAGGACAGTAATATCAGTATGGGGTCAGGAGAGGATCAGTATTATACATGGTTGTTAGGACAGTAATATCAGTATGGGGGCAGGAGAGGATCAGTATTATGCATTGTTGTTAGGACAGTAATATCAGTATGGGGGCAGGATAGGATCAGTATTATGCATTGTTGTTAGCACAATAATATCAGTACGGGGGCAGGAGAGGATCAGTATTGTGATATGGACATTACTACCGGTATAGCAGTCATGTTAGTATGGTGGCAGGAGAGGATCGATATTATGCATGGTGGTAAGGACAGTAATATCAGTACGGGGTCAGGAGAGGATCAGTATTATGCATGGTTGTTAGGACAGTAATATCAGTATGGGGTCAGGAGAGGATCAGTATTATGCATGGTTGTTAGGACAGTAATATCAGTACGGGGCAGGAGAGGGTCAGTATTATGCATGGTTGTTAGGACAGTAATATCAGTATTGGGTCAGGAGAGGATCAGTATTATGCATTGTTGTTAGGACAGTAATATCAGTATGGGGGCAGGAGAGGATCAGTATTATGCATGGTTGTTAGGACAGTAATATCAGTATGGGGGCAGGAGAGGATCAGTATTATGCATGGTTGTTAGGACAGTAATATCAGAAGGGGGTCAGGAGAGGATCAGTATTGTGCATGGTTGTTAGGACAGTAATATCAGTATGGGGTCAGGAGAGGATCAGTATTATGCATGGTTGTTAGGACAATAATAGCAGTACGGGGTCAGGAGAGGATCAGTATTGTGCATGATTGTTAGGACAATAATATCAGTATGGGGGCAGGAGAGGATCAGTATTATGCATGGTTGTTAGGACAGTAATATCAGTATGGGGGCAGGAGAGGATCAGTATTATGCATGGTTGTTAGGACAGTAATATCAGTATGGGGGCAGGAGAGGATCAGTATTATACATGGTTGTTAGGACAGTAATATCAGTATTATGCATGGTTGTTAGGACAGTAATATCAGTATGGGGTCAGGAGAGGATCAGTATTATACATGGTTGTTAGGACAGTAATATCAGTATGGGGTCAGGAGAGGATCAGTATTATGCATGGTTGTTAGGACAATAATATCAGTATGGGGGAGGAGAGGATCAGTATTATGCATGGTTGTTAGGACAATAATATCAGTATGGGGGCAGGAGAGGATCAGTATTATGCATGGTTGTTAGGACAGTAATATCAGTACGGGGCAGGAGAGGGTCAGTATTATGCATGGTTGTTAGGACAGTAATATCAGTATGGGGTCAGGAGAGGGTCAGTATTATGCATGGTTGTTAGGACAGTAATATCAGTATGGGGTCAGGAGAGGATCAGTATTATGCATGGTTGTTAGGACAGTAATATCAGTATGAGGGCAGGAGAGGATCAGTATTATGCATGGTTGTTAGGACAGTAATATCAGTATGGGGGCAGGAGAGGATCAGTATTATGCATGGTTATTAGGACAGTAATATCAGTATGGGGTCAGGAGAGGATCAGTATTATGCATTGTTGTTAGGACAGTAATATCAGTATGGGGGCAGGAGAGGATCAGTATTATGCATGGTTGTTAGGACAGTAATATCAGTATGGGGGCAGGAGAGGATCAGTATTATGCATGGTTGTTAGGACAGTAATATCAGAAGGGGGTCAGGAGAGGATCAGTATTGTGCATGGTTGTTAGGACAGTAATATCAGTATGGGGTCAGGAGAGGATCAGTATTATGCATGGTTGTTAGGACAATAATAGCAGTACGGGGTCAGGAGAGGATCAGTATTGTGCATGATTGTTAGGACAATAATATCAGTATGGGGGCAGGAGAGGATCAGTATTATGCATGGTTGTTAGGACAGTAATATCAGTATGGGGGCAGGAGAGGATCAGTATTATGCATGGTTGTTAGGACAGTAATATCAGTATGGGGGCAGGAGAGGATCAGTATTATACATGGTTGTTAGGACAGTAATATCAGTATTATGCATGGTTGTTAGGACAGTAATATCAGTATGGGGTCAGGAGAGGATCAGTATTATGCATGGTTGTTAGGACAGTAATATCAGTATTGGGTCAGGAGAGGATCAGTATTATGCATTGTTGTTAGGACAGTAATATCAGTATGGGGGCAGGAGAGGATCAGTATTATGCATGGTTGTTAGGACAGTAATATCAGTATGGGGGCAGGAGAGGATCAGTATTATGCATGGTTGTTAGGACAGTAATATCAGAAGGGGGTCAGGAGAGGATCAGTATTGTGCATGGTTGTTAGGACAGTAATATCAGTATGGGGTCAGGAGAGGATCAGTATTATGCATGGTTGTTAGGACAATAATAGCAGTACGGGGTCAGGAGAGGATCAGTATTGTGCATGATTGTTAGGACAATAATATCAGTATGGGGGCAGGAGAGGATCAGTATTATACATGGTTGTTAGGACAATAATATCAGTATGGGGGCAGGAGAGGATCAGTATTATGCATGGTTGTTAGGACAGTAATATCAGTATGGGGGCAGGAGAGGATCAGTATTATACATGGTTGTTAGGACAGTAATATCAGTATTATGCATGGTTGTTAGGACAGTAATATCAGTATGGGGTCAGGAGAGGATCAGTATTATACATGGTTGTTAGGACAGTAATATCAGTATGGGGTCAGGAGAGGATCAGTATTATGCATGGTTGTTAGGACAATAATAGCAGTACGGGGTCAGGAGAGGATCAGTATTGTGCATGGTTGTTAGGACAATAATATCAGTATGGGGGCAGGAGAGGATCAGTATTATGCATGGTTGTTAGGACAGTAATATCAGTATGGGGTCAGGAGAGGATCAGTATTGTGCATGGTTGTTAGGACAGTAATATCAGTACGGGGTCAGGAGAGGATCAGTATTGTGCATGGTTGTTAGGACAGTAATATCAGTACGGGGTCAGGAGAGGATCAGTATTATGCATGGTTGTTAGGACAGTAATATCAGTATGGGGTCAGGAGAGGATCAGTATTATGCATGGTTGTTAGGACAGTAATATCAGTATGGGAGCAGGAGAGGATCAGTATTATGCATGGTTGTTAGGACAGTAATATCAGTATGGGGGCAGGAGAGGGTCAGTATTATGCATGGTTGTTAGGACAGTAATATCAGTATGGGGGCAGGAGAGGATCAGTATTATACATGGTTGTTAGGACAGTAATATCAGTACGGGGTCAGGAGAGGATCAGTATTATACATGGTTGTTAGGACAGTAATATCAGTATGGGGGCAGGAGAGGATCAGTATTATGCATTGTTGTTAGGACAGTAATATCAGTATGGGGGCAGGATAGGATCAGTATTATGCATTGTTGTTAGCACAATAATATCAGTACGGGGGCAGGAGAGGATCAGTATTGTGATATGGACATTACTACCGGTATAGCAGTCATGTTAGTATGGTGGCAGGAGAGGATCAGTATTATGCATTGTTGTTAGCACAATAATATCAGTATGGTGGCAGGAGAGGATCAGTATTATGCATTGTTGTTAGCACAATAATATCAGTATGGGGGCAGGAGAGGAACAGTATTATGCATTGTTGTTAGCACAATAATATCAGTACGGGGGCAGGAGTGGGTCAATATTGTGATATGGACATTACTAAAGCGACCATGTTAGTAAGGGCCCAGGAGAGGGTCAGTATTATGGATGTTGTTTGGACATTAATCTCGGTACAGGGATGAAAAGGGTCAGTATTATGGATGTTGTTAGGACAGTAATATGAGTACAGGGGCAGGAGAGGGTCAGTATTATGGATGTTGTTAGGACAGTAATATGAGTACAGGGGCAGGAGAGGGTCAGCATTATGAATGTTGTTAGGACAATAATATCAGTACAGGGGCGAGAAGGGTCAGAATTATGGATGTTGTTAGGACAGTAATATCAGTAAAGGGGCAGGAGAGGTTCAGTATTATGGATGTTGTTAGGACAGTAATATAAGTACAGGGGCAGGAGAGGTTCAGTATTATGGATGTTGTTAGGACAGTAATATAAGTACAGGGACAGGAGAGGGTCAGTATTATAAATGTTAGGGCAATAATATCAGTACAGCATTATCGATGTTGTTAGGACAGTAATATCAGTAAAGGGGCAGGAGAGGGTCAGTATTATAAATGTTGTTAAGACAATAATATGACTACAGGGGCGAGAAGGGTCAGAATTATGGATGTTGTTTGGACAGTAATGTTAGCACAGGGGCAGGAGAGGGTCAATATTATGGGTGTTATTAGGACAGTAATATGACTACAGGGGCAGGAGAGGGTCAGAATTATGGGTGTTATTAGGACAGTAATATGACTACAGGGGCAGGAGAGGGTCAGAATTATGGGTGTTATTAGGACAGTAATATGACTACAGGGGCAGGAGAGGGTCAATACTGTAGTGTTGTTTTCAGAGAGATAATACAATTTCAGAGAATATAATGGCAGGGAAGGATGGTCGCTCAATGTTTGATGTTATAGGAAGGGAACTGTGAATTTTTTGGCCCTGTGCTGATGGTTTTGACAGCCCTGCTACTGTTTGGGCATGTTGGGAGTTGTAGTTGTTAACAGCTGGAGAGGCACAGGAAGGGTATGGCTGCAGGGGGGGGGGGGGGTGTTGGCTGTTTGGCTTTGTTCTCAGCAGAGCGTGCATGTGTATGGCAGGGCTGGAATGGAGAGCTGTTATTCTGCTGCTAGATATCAAAGATGCGTGGAAGACTTTATTAAAAGGTGGAGGTGCCACCCAACCATCAAACCCAACCATCATTCTACTTATCACCAAATATCCATTAGGTACATCCTGTGTTGGGGGGGACCCAGCGATCGGACCCCCATCATTCAGCTAGTTATTCTTTGTCCATTAGATAGGGGAAAACTTTACATCTTGGAATGATCTCTTTTTTATCATTTTTTATCCAAAATCTGAGCTCTGCACCTGTTACATCCTGCACTAACATTGTGTTTTACATGAATTGTTCCTTTAAACTTGAAATGTAAAGTTACTTGTGACTCGTGATGTCTTTTGGGGTCAGTGTGGTATTGCTAAACATTGTCTCCAGGGTTATTTCTACCCTTTGTTCTTCTTTGCGTCACCGTGAGCTCCTGACTCATCACTTTTTCTAGGAGATAACACTGGTTTTCATGTTCCTTATATTGAAAGCAAAAGTCTCAGATTGTGCAATCCCCAGTACAGACGTGAGGTGATCTTTCCATCAGCGATTTATATGGAGGTCGATGTGCTCCCAGCAGTCATTGGAAACACACCACAGATATTGAGGGAGATTTATCAAAACCTGTGCAGAGGAAGAGTGGTGCAGTTGCCCATAGCAACCAATCAGATTGCTTCTTTCATTTTCCACAGGCCTCTTTAGAGGCCTGTGGAAAATGAAAGAAGCGATCTGATTGGTTGCTATGGGCAACTGCACCTCTCTTCCTCTGCACGGGTTTTGATAAATCTCCCCCATTATGAGTAAAATCTGCTTTAAAAAAACAAAACACTAATCTCAATGGGATTCTGCTGCTTGGTTCACGCTAAGGCCATGTTCACACGGCAGAATTTCCGAGCGGAATCCATCGGAAAAATTCCACTCAGAAATTCCATTGCAGCAGAGTCATCTGTCGCGGAAATCCCAATTACGGTCTCCACAGGAAGAATTGACATGTCAATTAATTCTACGGAATCCACTCGGAAATGCATTGCCATCTATGGAGATGGCGCATTTCTGAGCAGCCCTGCCGGCACCCGCTGTTTGCGGATTGTCCACACAGCAATTTATTGGTTGAACATTCCGCAAAAAAATTGCTGGCTGAACATGGCCTAAGAAGGTTCCCGAGTACATTTTCCAGCCTGGATCCATATTCTGCTGGAAAAATTTTAATTTTTGTGGTGAAATCTTACCCCAAAATGCCCATTAGTCAATGGGATTTTGATTTCTGACACTGTAAAGTTCTGCACAAAATAAGCCCCCATTCCGGACTGAGGAAATTCATAGAGGACCATCCTAAATCACTGCTATGTATTATGATAGGGACTGTCCACACCTGCAGAAAATATTTAAAGGAGTACTCCACTGGAAAACACTTTTTTTTTTTTTTTTTTTAATCAACTGATGCCAGAAAGTTAAACATATTTGTAAATTACTTCTATTTAAAAATCGTAATCCTTCCAGTACTTATCAGCTGCTGTATACTACACAGGAAGTTCTTTTCTTTTTGAATTTCCTTTCTGTCTGACCACAGTGCTCTCTGCTGACACCTCTGTCCATGTCAGGAACTGCCCAGAGCAGTAGAGGTTTGCTATGGGGATTTGCTCCTGATCTGTACAATTCCTAAAATGGACAGAGGTGTCAGCAGAGAGCACTGTGGTCAGGCAGAAAGGAAATTCAAAAAGAAAAGAACTTCCTTTGGAGCATATAGCAGCTGATAAGTACTGGAAGGGTTAACATTTTTTAAATAGAAGTAAGTTACAAATCTGTTTAATTTTCTCTGGCACCAGTTGATTTAAAGAAAATGTTTTCCAGGGGAGTACCCCATTAAAATAGTACTACAGCCATAGACAACTTAACCCCTATTCTATCCATCTGATCACGGGGGGTCTGACCGCTCGCTGGGACACCCCACGATCTCCTGTATGGGGCCCTGGAACTGCCGCAGCTCACTAAGAGGTTGACAGACACTCTCCCTCTATTCAGCTCAATGGGAGAGGCATGAATGCTGCATCTCCCATAGAGATGGGAGGGACGTATTGGCCGCAGCGTCATTCTGCGGCTGATGCACCTCCTGCATAAGGCGAGCCGAGGCCCCGTACAGGAGATCGAGGGGGGGGGGGGGGTCCCAGTGTTCGGACCCCCTCGATCAGACACCTTTCCCCCTATCCTACGGATAGGGGATAAGATGTATAAGGCTGCAGTACTCCTTTAAAGGGGTACTCCGGTGAAAACCTTTTTTCTTTTAAATCAACTGGTGCCAGAAAGTTAAACATATTTGTAAATTACTTCTATTAAAAAAATCTTAATCCTTCCAGTACTTATTAGCTGCTGAATGCTACAGAGGAAATTCCTTTCTGTTTGGAACACTGATGACATCACGAGCACAGTGCTCTCTGCTGACATCTCTGTCCATTTTAGCAACCGTGCATAGCAGATGTATGCTAAGGACAGCATGGTGGCTCAGTGGTTAGCACTGCTGCCTTGCAGTGCTGGGGACTTGGGTTCAAATCCCACTGTCCGGGCATGCTGGAAGTTGTAGTTTCGCAACAGCTGGAGGCACTTTGGTAGGGAAACACTGCTGTAGAATATGAGGCCTTATGGATTAGTATTAGAGATGAGCGAACTTACAGTAAATTCGATTCGTCACGAACTTCTCGGCTCGGCAGTTGATGACTTTTCCTGCGTAAATTAGTTCAGCTTTCAGGTGCTCCGGTGGGCTGGAAAAGGTGGATACAGTCGTAGGAGACTCTTTCCTAGGAATGTATCCACCTTTTCCAGCCCACCGGAGCACCTGAAAGCCTGAACTAATTTACGCAGGAGAAGTCATCAACTGCCGAGCCGAGAAGTTCGTGACGAATCGAATTTACTGTAAGTTCGCTCATCTCTAATTAGTATGGTCACCATTCAGTATTGCTTTGTGCTTGAGATCAGAGGAAGCGGTAATACAAGTACTCTAAAGCTTTGATATTGGCAATAATAGCCGTGCCCTGAAAGCCTCATCTCCTCTAATGTAAAAGATGAATTGCTGGGATGGTTTCGGAAGGGGGAATGGGTTGTCGGACGCTGTTTTAAAGGGGTACTCCAGTGGAAAACATTTTTTTTTTTTTTTTTAATTAACTGGTGCCAGAAAGTTTAAACAGATTTGTAAATGACTTCTATTAAAAAAAAATCTTTACACTTCCAGTACTTTTTAGCAGCTGTATGCCACAGAGGAAAAACTTTTCTTTTTGAATTTCTTTTTGTCCTGTCCACAGTGCTCTCTGCTGACACCTGATGTCCGTATCAGGAACTGTCCAGAGCAGGAGAAAAATCCCCATAGCAAACCTCTGCTGCTCTGGACAGTTCCTGACACAGACAGAGGTGTCAGCAGAGAGCACTGTGGACAAGACAAAAAAGAAATTCAAAAAGAAAAGAATTTCCTCTGTAGTATTCAGCTGCTAAAAAGCACTGGAAGGGTTAAGAATTTTTAATAGAAGTCATTTACAAATCTGTTTAACTTTCTGGCATCAGTTCATTTAAAAAGAAAAAAGTTTTCCAAGGGAGTACCCCTTTTTTTAAATCAACTGGTGGCAGAAAGTTAAACATATTTGTAAATTTCTTTTATTAAAATATCTTAATCCTTCCAGTACTTATTAGCTGCTGGATACTACAGAGGAAATTCTTTTATTTTTGGAACACAGAGCTCTCTGCTGACATCATGACCACAGTGCTCTCTGCTGACATCTCTGTCCATTTTAGGGAACTGTTCAGAGCAGCATATGTTTGCTATGGGAATTTTCTCCTACTCTGGACAGTTCTTAAAATGGACAGAGATGTCAGCAGAGAGCACTGTGGTCATGATGTGAACAGAGAGCTCTGTGTTCCAAAAATAAAAGAATTTCCTCTGTAGTATTCAGCATCTAATAAGTACTGGAAGGATTAAGATTTTTTAATAGAAGTAATTCACATATCTGTTTAGCTTTCTGGCACCAGTTGATAAAATAACTAAATAAAAGTTTTCCACTGGAGTACCCCTTTAAGTCTTTGCCCTGAAGTCTGTACCATGAAATCACACCATGGCTGCACTCTTCTAAGCAAAAATACCAAGGCTTCAAAATTGAATTGCAAAATTCGTAATTCATATGAAGGCATGCATGGTGGTGATACAGGAGCTTGTGGGCAGTGAAGCTCATTTAGACCACCAGAGCCATCTTTGGACCTGTCACTTCATATAAAGGGGTTATTCTGCATTTTTCAAAAATATATATCCCCCTAGGACCAGGAAACAATAGAAAAAAAAATAAAAAAACGATACTTACCTAACCCCGGTATCCTGCAGCTCCCATTTGGCTCAGACCAGTCCCTCAAGCTGTCTTTTTTTCTTTTCTGCTTCTGAGAAGCGCTTGGAGCAGGATCTGTCCATTCAGACAATCCCTGGCTGTAATCACTTACCTGCTAACCATGACTGTGGCTAGCAGAACCTGCTTCATGCTTTTGTCTTGTCTTGGAAGCAAAGAGAAGATAGGAGGAACTAATGAAGTGGAATGGAAGCTGTGGGGGACTGGGGTGAGGTAAGTATATAGGATTTTTTTTCTTCAGTCCCAGCAGGATATATGTTTTTGCAAAACTGCGGATAACCCCTTTAGAATGGATATCTGGGGATTAAAAATTATCCCCATTTCACAGGATAGGGTATAGGTGTCTGATCGCGGGGGGGGGGGGGGGGGGGGGGACTGGGGGGCAATTATGTACTGGGCCTATGCAGGGATGTGGTGTTATGGTGCACTTACAGGTGCCTTTTATGCTGCATATTGCCCCTTAATGCATTGTATTTGACTTCTTTTTGCCCAGTTTTTCAGGATTCTGTAGGTTTCACTTCATAAAATGGATACTATATTAGGCATTGTTGCCTTTTAGGACACAGCATATATTACTGCGTTATGGAGGCTACTCGCCTCTGCAAATATCACTATGTTATGGAGGCTGCCCGCTTCTGCAAATATCACTATGTTATGGAGGCTACCCGCTTCTGCAAATGTCACTATGTTATGGAGGCTACCCGCTTCTGCAAATATCACTATGTTATGGAGGCTACCCGCTTCTGCAAATGTCACTATGTTATGGAGGCTACCCGCTTCTGCAAATATCACTATGTTATGGAGGCTACCCGCTTCTGCAAATGTCACTATGTTATGGAGGCTACCCGCTTCTGCCTTCTTTTCCCTGAAAGTTGCAGAACTTGTTTTTTGACAGGATTTCCAGAAATCATTGTTATTGATGCCGTTTTCTTTTTCCTTTTAAGGGTACGTTCACACGTTACAGGATCTGCTGCATATTTTCTGCAGCTGATTTTGCTCCCCCATTTAATAGGTAGCAAAATCAACTGAACAAAAAAAAATGCATCAGATCCTGTACATGTGAACCCTAACGGTCTATTCCCACTTACAGTATCCTGCACATATTTGAAGCACATGATTTTAAGCTGCAGATTTTATGCTGCAGAGTTCAATGTAAACTAAACGAATGAACACAGCTGCGAATCGGCAGCTTGAAATCCTGTGCATAAAATATGTGCAGAATACCGTACGGGTGAATAGACCCTAAGGGTGTATTCACACGTACAGGATCTGCTGCAGATTTTAATCTGTGTTCAAGTTATTTAGTTTTGAATTGAAATCTGCAGCATAAAATATGCGCAGAATAGTGTATGTGTGAATACACCCTTAAGGGGGTTTCCCAGAAAATGATGTTGTTTTCATTAAATGGAATGCAGCAGTCGCACAACTAATGTGGACTAGTGACATATCTTGTGATACAGTCATGTGAATATTATGTATCAATCCCAGAAAATTGATTTAGGTAGATGTGTAACTTTCCTCAGAGCTTGGTGCTAGACTTCAGTACTTGTAAACTTTTTCCACTTTTGATGTTGTAGGAATCATGGCTACCACCAGGCTGAGAAATGACACATACAATGACTACAGCTCCACAGAGGCCAGTCCCAGTGAAGAGAGCTCCCCGGGGGTCATCAACAGCTTCGTCCCCAGACCCAGACAGTACGAGAGGCTTGGAGAACATGGCAGCAGCAGCACCACGTACGTTTATAGCAGGACACTCCTCTATTCATCCTCTCTCTTGCTTGATTGCTTTTAGGGTGCGTTCACACTGAGGAATATACAGTGGTCCCTTAACATACGATGGTAATCCGTTCCAAACGGACCATCGTTTGTTGAAACCATCGCATGTTGAGGGATCCGTGCAATGTAAAGTATAGGACCGTGGTCTACAACCTGCGGACGTCCAGATGTTGCAAAACTACAACACCCAGCATGCCCGGACAGCCGTTGGCTGTCCGGGCATGCTGGGTGTTGTAGTTTTGCAACATCTGGAGGTCTGCAGGTTGAAGACCACTGTTAGAGGAAGTTGTACTCACCTGTCCCCGCCGCTCCGGACCGTCACTGCTGCCCTGGATGTCGCCGTCCATCGGTGTCGCTGCGTCCCCGCGGTGTCCTCGACTCTCCGGCAAGGCCTCTGCTTCCCCGGCATCCTGCTTTCCGTCGACGTCATCACGTCGCTACGCACGCCACTCCTATTGGATGACGGGACGGCGTGCGCAGTGACGTGATGACGTCGATGGAGAGCGCCGACGATGCAGGGGATCCCGAAGAGGACGCGCCGGAGCCCCGAGGACAGGTAAGAGACCTCACCGGAGCTCACGGGGCACCGTAAACGGCTATCCGGCGGCAGCTAAAGCAGTCAGCGCTGCCGGATAGCCGTTTATGCGATGGCCCCGACATACAAAAGCATCGTATGTTGATGCTGCCTTCAACATGCGATGGCCTCTGAGAGGCCATCGTATGTTGAAATTATCGTATGTCGGGGCCATCGTAGGTCGAGGGGTCACTGTACTCGAGTAATTCCTCTTGAATTCTCCACTCCAAATTAATGCACATCTCCTCTGCCCATTGACTTTAAAGGGGTACTCCTTTGGGAAAACATTTTCCTTTAAATCAACTGGTGTCAGAAAGTTAAACAGATTTGTAAATTACTTTTATTTAAAAAAAATCTTAATCCTTCCAGTACTGATCAGCTGCTGAATGCTCCAGAGATTTGAATTTCCTTTCTGTCTGACCACAGTGCTCTCTGCTGACACCTCTGTCCATGTCAGGAACTGTCCGGAGCAGGAGAAGTTTGCTATGGGGATTTTCTCCTACTTTGGACAGTTCCTAAAATAGACAGAGGTGTCAGCAGAGAGCACTGTGGTCAGACAGAAAGGAAATTCAAAAAGAAAAGAACTTCCTCTGTAGTATACAGCAGCTGATAAGTACTGGAAGGGTTAAGATTTTTTTTATAGAAGTCATTTACCAATCTGTTTAACTTTCTGACACCAGTTGATTTAAAAGAAAATGTTTTTTTCGCTGTCCTGTGCACACTGCGGAAATTCTGCTAGCGGAATTCTGGCACTGAATTCCTTTCTGCTTGAAGATGGTCATGTTCATTCTTCAAGCGGAATCCGGGAGCAGAATCCAATAGAAGTCAATGGTAAAAATGTTCTACGCCTGACATAGTTTTCAAGCGGAATTCAGAAAAGTTGAATTAAATAGCCGCCTCCTTCATTCATCATTTACGCGTGGAAATTCCACTTGAGTTCCGCTCGAATTCCGCTTGATGGATAAAATGACAGAAGGCAACAATTTCCTGACCAAAATTAGTCCTTGTGAACTCCTCTTGAATTCCTCAGTGTGAACATAGCCTTACACTTCCCATAGAAGTAAATGGAGAGAGCTGTAAACATGTGCGGCTCCCTAAATGCAGCATCTGAGAGACAGATGGCACAGTTACCTTTTTATTAGGGCATCATATTAAGGTGACTTTTTTGAGCTGCTTTCAGGTGCACTTCTAAAGGGGTTACACAGAGATACCCTCATCTGATATCAGGCGCGTAGATCAAACTGCGTGAGGGACAATGCAACAATCTTATGTCCAGCTGGTATCTTGTACAGGCGCTATTTTAAGTTACGGAACCCTTACTCGATAATTGGGAACATAGGACAGTTGCGTCTTGCCATGCTGCATGGTCATTTTTGGGTGGGACAATATGCCTACACAACCTCCTTTTATTAACTAAATTTATCCAGTGCTCTATCCCTGGGACCTCTTTTTGAAAGCCATAATCTCAAAATTAATAATCTAGCGTAAAAGAGCAGTTTCAAACAAAGTTCTGAATTATTATTTAGTTCGGATTTATCCCCCAAAATGGCCACCTCTAATTTAAATCGTACTTCTGTCCCTGATCTATTTTTAATTTCTTGGTATATCATCTCCCAAAACTCCTGGATCTTTCTACAAGCCCAAATAATATGGGCAAAGTCAGCATCCTGACCTTGACATCTTGAGCATTCTGCGTCATGATTATAACCAAATTTCACCAAGTCTACCGGAGCTAGTTGAATTTTCCACAAAATCTTCCACTGGGTGAATCTGTAGTCCCTATTAATCGAAAGCACATTAACATTTTTAAACATACGACCCCAAAAACTATCATCCTTACTGTGAAATTGTTTTCTCCATCTCCCTTCCACTCTGTGTAGATTCCCTCTACTTACTTACTTTTTTACCATATGACCCATTCCCAAAAAAAATCCATAATATTATGTGAATCAAGCGGAAAAAGTGCTTTATCTACTGTACATTTGTAAGCTTAAAAGTTGGTTTTGAAGGGGAGAGTGGCAAGGAAGTGTCTGTACATGACTCTTCGCATGATGGTAAACCAAAGACTGTCCTCTATAGCCTCCATAATTACTGCATGCAGTTTCCTGTTTCTAGTTAAAGGGGTATTCCGGGCAAAAACATCTTATCCCCTATCGAAAGGATAGGGGATAAGATGTTTGATCGTGGGGGGCCCGCCGCTGGGACCCCCCGCGATCTCCCTGCAGCACCCACATTCTATGCATAGCTGCGTCTGAAGTTTCGGAAACCTCCGGGCTTCCGAGACGGGGACGTGACGACACTCCACGCCCCCTCCATTCATGTCTATGGGAGGGGGCGTTGCGGCCGTTACACCCCCTCCCCTAGAAATGAATGGAGGGGGCGCGGCGTGATGTCACGTCCCCGTCTCGGAAGCCCGGCGGTTTCATAAACTTCAGGCGGTTTCCGAAACTACCAGGTCAATTATTGAACCCCTATAATCCCTTGTCCTCCCTCCACGCCGAAGGAGAGACCGAGAATGAAAGAGAGAAGAAAAAAAAACCATGCACAATAATTTGTAATTAGTTAATCCATTTGGCCCAAATTGTTTTGCCCCTTTTTTCTTTCTTACCAAGACCTTTAATTGCCAATAACTCGTATCTTGTCACTTTATTAACTACATTTATCCAGTGCGCAATCCCTAGCACCTCTTTTGACAGCCACGCTCTCAAAATTAATAATCTAGCGTAAAAGAGCAGTTTCAAACAAAGTTCTGAATTATTATTTAGTTCGGATTTATCCCTCAAAATGGCCCCCCGCGATCAGACATCTTATCCCCCATCCTTTCGATATAGGGGATAAGATGTTTTTGCCTGGAATACCCCTTTAAAGGAGTAGTCCAGTGGTGAACAACTTATCCCCTATCCTAAGGATAGGGGATAAGTTTGAGATCGCGGGGGGTCCGACCGCTGGGGCCCCCTGCGATCTCCTGTACGGAGCTCCAACAGCCCGCGGGAAGGGGGCGCGTCGACCTCCGCACGAAGCGGCAGCCGACACGCCCCCTCAATACAACTCTATGGCAGAGCCGAAGCGCTGCCTTCGCCAATCTCCAGCTCTGCCATAGAGATGTATTGAGGGGGCGTGTCGGCCTCCGCTTCGTGCGGGGGTCGACACCCGCTATCTGGCCGGAGAGCCCGGAGAGCCCGTACAGAGAGATCGCAGGGGGCCCCAGCCGTCGGACCCCCCGCGATCTCAAACTTATCCCCTATCCTTAGGATAGGGGATAAGTTTTTCGCCACTGGACTACCCCTTTAAAGAAGGAAGAACTGCTCTGGAGCACAAACTGCTGCTCTAACAAACGAAACACTGCACTCTATGTCAGTGTTTCCCAACCAATGTGCCTCCAATTGTTGCACAACTACAACTCCCAGCATGCCTGGACAGCCTACGGCCTACGGCTGTCCAGGCATGCTGGGAGTTGTAGTTTTGCAACGGCTGGGGCACACTGGTTGGAAAACACTGCTCTAAGTAAACAGTAATCCATGAGCATATGTTTTATTCCTATGGACTACTGTTTGCTAGCTGTTGCTATTAAACACTATTAAATAGCTCAATGTCACTGTTATAGTTGTAATCCTTTTCTATATTTCTACTGCAGATGGTTCCAGACATTCATTCATTTACTAAAAGGGAACATTGGGACTGGACTACTTGGACTGCCACTTGCTGTGAAAAATGCCGGGATTGTGGTATGAAAAAAAACATGAATTGTTTTGGGTTAAAAATACTGACCAAAGTACTAAATGTGACCATTACCTGAGAGATAGCAGCGGGGTTGGGAGGAGGGTATATAGGACAGATCAGAGAATAGAGAGGTTGGGAAGCCATCCAGGTTAGATCACACAGTCTGTAGAAAGGAAAAAGAGCACAAACACAAGACAATCTGAGATAATATAGGTTGTGTATGAGTATAGAGAAAAAGTCACACACTCCTCAGCATCAGTGTATATCAGAACAGGGGAGAGGAGACCGATCATGGGCTATAGAAGAGGAATCAGTATATAGGAATGCAACTGTGCTGATCCGTACGAGCGCGGGAAGGTAGTAGCATCCTGAAGACCTCACATCCAGCATTTAACCTCTTCAGGACATAGGGCGTATGGATACGCCCTGCATCCCGAGTCCTTAAGGACCGAGGGCGTATCCATACGCCCGTGGGAATTCCGGCCCCCACCGCTAGCCGGTTGGGGACCGGAGCCGGATGCCTGCTGAAATCGTTCAGCAGGCATCCCGGCATATCGCCCAGGGGGGTCATTATGCCCCCCCATGTCGGCGATCGCCGCAGATCGCTGGACAATTCAGTCCAGCGATCTGCGGCGATTCCGGGTCAATCGGGTCTCCGGTGACCCGGAATTACTGGCTGTTCGGGGCCGTCTCTGACGGCCCCGAACAGCCAGAGCCTGCAGGGGTGAGGTGGCACTGGTGCCACCTCACGATCGCCCTGATTCGTCGGCCGGATTACCGGCCGACCAATCAGGGCGCCTGCTGCGGGTGTCACTCCCGCACCCGCTCCGCCCCTCTTCCGGAGGACGTGAGCGGGTGCGGGAAGACGACCCCCGGTGCTGGGGACCCCGATCCCCGGCGCCCCTGTTGGGATCGGGGCCCCAGGAGCAGCTGCGGCGGCGAGGGACAGTCCAGCGATGAAGCAACAGCAGGAGGTGAGTTACAGCCTCCTGCTGTTGCTTAGCAACAGCTCCCAGCATGCAAAAAGGGCATGCTGGGAGCTGTAGTTATGCAACAGCAGGAGGCAGACCACCACAACTCCCAGCATTCCCTTATGGGCATGCTGGGACTTATGGTTTTGCAACAGCTGGAGGCACATTCTTTCTATGGAAAAGTGTACCTTCAGCTGTTGTCTAACTACAACTCCCAGCTTGCACAAACAGCTAAAGTGCATGCTGGGAGTAGTAGTGGTGCATCTGCTGGTTGCATAACTACAACTCCCAGCATGCCCGTTGGCTGTCGGTGACTGCTGAGAGTTGTAGTTTTGCAACAGCTGAAGGCACACTGGTTGTGAAACTCAAGAGTTTTTTTTTACCTAACTCAGTGTTTCACGACCGGTGTGCCTCCAGCTGTTGCAAACTACAACTCTCAGCAGTCACCTTACACCATGCACCGTACATGCTGGGAGTTGTAGTTTTGCAACAGCTGGAGGCACACTGGTTGTGAAACACTGAGTTAGGTCACAAACTCAGTGATACATAACCAGTGTACCTACAGTTGTTGCAAAACTACAACTCTCAGCAGTCACCGACAGCCAACGGGCATGCTGGGAGTTGTAGTTATGCAACAGCTGGATGTCCCCCCCAATGTGAACGTACAGGGTACACTCACATGGGCGGAGGATTACAGTAAGTATCTGGCTGCAAATTTGAGCTGCCGCAAACTTTCTGCTGCAGCTCAAATTGCCAGCGAGAAACTACTGTGAACCCCCCGCCCGTGCGACTGTACCCTAAAAACACTACACTACACTAACACAAAAAATAAAATAAAAAGTAAAAAACACTACATATACACATACCCCTACACAGCCCCCCTCCCCTCCCCAATAAAAATGAAAAACGTCTGGTACGCCACTGTTTCCAGAACGGAGCCTCCAGCTGTTGCAAAACAACTCCCAGTATTGTCGGACAGCCGTTGACTGTCCAGGCATGCTGGGAGTTTTGCAACAGCTGGAGGCACCCTGTTTGGGAATCACTGGCGTAGAATACCCCTATGTCCACCCCTATGCAATCCCTAATTTAGGCCTCAAATGCGCATGGCGCTCTCACTTTGGAGCCCTGTCGTATTTCAAGGCAACAGTTTAGGGTCACATATGGGGTATCGCCGTACTCGGGAGAAATTGTGTTACAAATTTTGGGGGGTATTTTCTGCTTTTACCCTTTTTAAAAATGTAAAATTTTGGGGAAAACAAGCATTTTAGGTAAAAAAAAAAAAAAAATGTTTACATATGCAAAAGTCGTGAAACACCTGTGGGGTATAAAGGTTCACTTAACCCCTTGTTACGTTCCCCGAGGGGTCTAGTTTCCAAAATGGTATGCCATGTGTTTTTTTTTTGCTATCCTGGCACCATAGGGGCTTCCTAAATGCGGCATGCCCCCAGAGCAAAATTCGCTTTCAAAAAGCCAAATGTGACTCCTTCTCTTCTGAGACCTGTAGTGCGCCAGCAGAGCACTTTTCACCCCCATATGGGGTGTTTTCTGAATCGGGAGAAATTGGGCTTCAAATTTTTAGGG
The DNA here is from genome assembly GCF_029499605.1 of Hyla sarda. Lineage (NCBI taxonomy): Eukaryota > Metazoa > Chordata > Amphibia > Anura > Hylidae > Hyla > Hyla sarda. The sequence goes on along the minus strand of NC_079192.1, from coordinate 378,288,783 downwards.
GTATTTTCTGCTATTACCCTTTTTAAAAATAAAAATTTTTTGGGAAAACAAGCATTTTAGGTAAAATTATTATTTTTTTTTTACATTTGCAAAAGTCGTGAAACACCTGTGGGGTATTAAGGTTCACTTTATCCCATGTTACATTCCCCGAGGGGTCTAGTTTCCAAAATGGTATGCCATGTGGTTTTTTTTTGCTGTTCTGGCACCATAAGGGCTTCCTAAAGGTAACATGCCCCCCAAAAACCATTTCAGAAAAACGTACTCTCCAAAATCCCCTTGTCGCTCCTTCCCTTCTGAGCCCTCTACTGTGCCCGCCGAACATTTTACATAGACATATGAGGTATGTGCTTACTCGAGAGAAATTGGGCTACAAATACAAGTAAAAATTTTGTCCTTTTACCCCTTGTAAAAATTCTAAAATTGGGTCTACAAGAACATGTGAGTGTAAAAAATGAAGATTGTGAATTTTCTCCTTCACTTTGCTGCTATTCGTGTGAAACACCTAAAGGGTTAAAACACTTACTGAATGTCATTTTGAATACTTTGGGGGGTGTAGTTTTTATAATGGGGTCATTTATGGGGTATTTCTAATATGAAGACCCTTCAAATCCACTTCAAAACTGAACTGGTCCCTGAAAAATACTGAGTTTGAAAATTTTGTGAAAAATCGGAAAATTGCTGCTGACCGTTGAAGCCCTCTGGTGTCTTCCAAAAGTAAAAACACGTCAATTTTATGATGCAAACATAAAGTAGACATATTGTATATGTGAACCAAAAAAAATATGTATTCGTAATATCCATTTTCCTTACAAGCAGAAAGCTTCAAAGTTAGAAAAATGCTAAATTTTCAAATTTTTCATCAAATTTACGGATTTTTCACCAAGAAAGGATGCAAGTATCGACAAAAATTTACCACTATGTTAAAGTAGAATATGTCACGAAAAAACAATCTCGGAATCAGAATGATAACTAAAAGCATTCCAGAGTTATTAATGATTAAAGTGACAGTGGTCAGATGTGCAAAAAACGCTCCGGTCCTTAAGGCCAAAATGGGCTCCGTCCTGAAGGGGTTAAAGGGGTACTTCAGTGGGAAAAAACATTTTTAAATCAACTGGTGCTTGAAAGTTAAACAGATTTGTAAATTACTTCTATTTAAAAATCTTAATCCTTCCAGTACTTATCAGCTGCTGTATGCTCCACAGGAAGTTCTATTCTTTTTGAATTTCTTTTCTGTCTGACCACAGTGCTCTCTGCTGACACCTCTGTCCATGAGATAAAACTGTCCAGAGCAGGAACAAATCCCCATAGCAAGCCTCTCCTGCTGTGGACTGTTCCTGACATGGACAGAGGTGTCAGCAGAGAACACTGTGGACAGACAGAAAAGAAATTCAAAAAGAAGAGAACTTCATGTGGAGCATGCAGCAGCTGATAAGTAATGGAAGGAATAAGAGTTTTAAATAGAAGTCATATACAAATCTGTTTAACTTTCTTGCACCAGTTAATAATGATAATTAAAAAAAATGTTTTCCATTGGAGTACCCCTTTAATGTATAACTGGGAAGGACACAACCATAAGGAGAGACTGAAACTAGGAGCAGGTTGTAAATTATTTATATTTTTAATTTACAACCAGAAACTTTAGGGATCATTTTAAAGGTCTATTCCAGGCACTAGAAACGTATCCACAGGGTAGGGGTTGAGTGTCCAACCTCTAAGACCCCATTAAATCTTGAAACCGTGGACCCATTTCTCCTGCTGAATAGGTTGGCATGCGTTCCATTCATTCCCTATGGAGCTGACAGTGATAGTAGAAGTTGCCAGAATGATGCCTTTCAAAGGCATTAACACACCATGATGTACATTTACATCATGGTATGTTAAGGGTGTATGGATCGCTGCATTTTTTTGTGATATTGGGGGGGATTTTCTTTTTTGTTTGTTTATAAAAAAAAATGTATATAACCTTTTTATAAATAAAAAATGTAAACAAAAAAGAGAGAAATTTGGTACAGTACAGTGGTCCCTCAAGTTACAATATTAATTGGTTCCAGGATGACCATTGTATGTTGAAACCATTGTATGTTGAGACCAGAACTCTATGGAAAGGCACCAAAATGTCATCCAAAAATAGGAAAAAGGATTAAACAAAAATAAGTAGATAACTAATACAGATAAAGCAAATCCTTACATATAAAAGTAAGAAAGATCTGCTGGGAGCTGTAAATCACTTTCTATGTCAGTGTTTCCCAAGCAGGGAGCCTCCAGCTGTTGCAAAATTACAACTCCCAGCATGCCCGGACAGCCAAAGGCTGTCCGGGCATGCTGGGAGTTGTAGTTTTGCAACAGCTGGGGGAACCCTGCTTGGGAAACACTGGTCTATGTTGAGGACAGGATCTTTTTCGGGCAATGTCCTAAAAAAGTATCATGGAGTCGCCCTCACCTGGTGTCCAAAGGAGCAGGTAACCCTGGTATAGGTAAAGTGTACAGAACATGCAATACCTCCCTGTTCTGTAGGGGGCGCTACCAGATATCAGTCAGTGCATACACTTCAGTAATACAAGGGTTTTACCAGTAAAATGCCCATTCTGATTGGTTGGTTCTTCCAGCCATTGACATTTTTCACAGATCTGGACTGTCTGTACATTGTATGTTGAGTCTGGTTTCAACTTACAATGGTCCAGAAAAGACCATTGTATGTTGAAACTATTGTATGTTGAGGCCATTGTAAGTTGAGGGATCACTGTATAGTGAAATTGTCTGAACTACTATAATATAATGTTGTTGATCCTGCACGGTGAACGACAAATGTGTGTATATGGTTTTTTGCCCCTTTAATTTCATTTTCCTTCTAGTGAAGCATTTCTCTGTATTTTGTCTCTGTTTAGCTTTGTATATATCTTACAAGATGCTGATCACATTACAGCCCATGATATGCATCTTATCTGCTTTCATGTACAGATCGGCTTCATAGATCTGAGTGAGTGGAGAGGCAGAAAGCTTCTCTGTCTTCTTGTTTGTGCATCGGCTTTGATGACAAGCGACTCTATCATCTCTTTTTATTTATTTATAAATGTATTTATTGTTTTATCAAAAAAATAAAAAAATCCTGGTTTCTACTTGTGTTGCCGAGTAACAAGATGCTGGAACAAAGCTGACACAGAGCCAGATGTTAGTTGTCATCCTGGGCCTGACGCTGCTGGGTCATTGTGCGTTCACACAGCCGTTTGCCCCCGTTTTTTTATCCATGTTTCAGCTCCGTTTTTTCAGATTGTAAACGGATTAAAACGGTAAAAAAAAAATCCCATTCTTGTCAATGGGATTTTTTACAATCCGTTTACATCCGTGTGCACCCATTTGCACTCACTTCCGTTTTTTTCATGGAGGAAAAAAACGGCACATGTAGTATTTTTTCTTCTGTGAAAAAAACGGAATAAAACACAGACATCATAATTTTAACATTGAAGTCTATGGCAAACAGATGAACCTTTAATGTCATCCGTTTGCACCCGGGTTTAAAATATCCGTAATTACATCTGAGCATGCTCAGAAGAGGTGACATAAGCAGACTCCTGCAGTGTTGTGGGACTACTATTACTCTCATCATGGAAACAAGTCTGTTCCATGATGGGAGTAGTAATTCCCTGGCTGGGGTGACTACATTAGTGTTTGTACTACTACCCCCATCATGGATCAGACTCTGTTCCATGATGGGGGTAGTAGTACAGGGGCTGAGGAATTGATCGCACCGGGTCTCACTTCTGATACCCGATCCGATCAGAAGTTATTAAGCAGGGGAGCGGGCGGCATGCTCCGCAACCCTGCGATCACCGATGTATGTTACTTTCATTTTTACATTTCCCGCAGGGAGCTCTGAATGGCCCATACTGAGGAGCCAATCAGGGCTCCCTGCGGGATTTTTTAAATGGACAATGTATATTAAAAGAGCTGTGGGGGGCAAGATATATAGCGCTATATATCTAGCCCCCCACCGCATTTATAAAGATATAACCCCCGCCAGCGCAAAAATATATTTCTCTATCGACTTCATTGGGGGACACAGACAGTGGGTGTTTCTTGCTTTCTTTAGGAGGTGTGACACTATGGTGATAAAAAAAAGTCAGCTCCTGCCAGCAGGATACACCCGCCTTCAGGCTCTGAGCTAGTCAGTTTAAGCTTAGTGCTTGAGCCGGGCGCTTTCTGCGCCGGCTTACTTCTTTTCACCGGCAGTCTCTGCCGGCGCTGGCCGCCCGCCCTATTCCCCCGAGCGCACAAACGAGCGACAGGTGTGCTCGGGGCAAGGAGCGGGTGCCATGACAGTTCTCCCGGCCGGTCTGTGGCTCCGTCCACGGGGCTGGGAGAGCTCAGAGGCGCGAAGCAGCCTCCAATCAGCGCCATGGGCGCAAATTTCAGTAGGAAGGGGTCATTTACTTAGTGCCTTGCTTCAGGCACGCCCCTCTCTTCCTATTGGCTGGCCAGTTTCTCTCTCTATTTGCACAGAGCGAGTCTCCTCACTGCAGCTGACAGGGGACACAGACTAGGGTGAGAAAGTTCCTATCTCCCTTCTTTTCTCATTATGTCCGTACCCAGAGCTGTTCCTCCCTCTAAACAGAGACCTGGAACTTCAGTGACTTACTATCTCTGTAAGCACTGCAATACCAAAATGTCTGGCTTGTCCTGCCTGCTCCACTGCTCCCCCAGCCTGGGTTTCTTCCCTGACCCAGTATATGGCTCCCGCTCGGTGGCTGAGGCCTCCCGGGAAGTGTTGTCCGCCTTGAAGGGGTCTTCCCTGCGCAGGACCTCTGGAAGGGCTCGCTCCTCGTCCCCACATTCTTCACGCTCTCTTAAGCTTCCTAGGGGTGCCTCGTCTGACTCTTCCAATGAGTCTTCAAGTAGACGTGAGCGTTCCCCTCGTGGGTCCCGCCCCCTGTCATCTGGGCACAAACGTCGCTCCTCCAGAGGACGTTCTCGGAGTCGCCGCTCTGCCACGCCAGAGCCACGCTCTCTGTCAGTCGCCCCCCCCCCCTCCAGGACTGCCTCTACCCATTCTCATTCCCCTGGCGAATTGGTGGACGAGGCTTCCGAGCCGGCATCTGACTCTGAGGACCGCCCGGACTCAGTTGCAACGGTTAACTCTTTGGTTACAGCCCTGAGAGACACCTTTCACTTAGAGGACCCAGGATCTTCGGATGTCAATCCAGTAGTATCCTTTCATCGTGCTAAGCCAGCACCTCAGAAGTTCAGCTCTCATGCTGACTTTGACGACATTCTGGAGACCGCATGGAAACATCCAGACAAGAGGTTCCCAGGAATCAAGACAATTGAAGATCGTTATCCATTTGACAAGGTCTTTTTCACTAAGGTGGTTTCTCCTCCCTCAGTGGACCCACCAGTTTCCCGGCTATATAAGGCGCCTACACTGCCTCTGGCAGATGCCGCTGCCTTCAAGGATCCCACGGACAAGAAGGTAGAATCCACTGAAGCTGCTGGCTCTTCTCTTCTTCCCATCTTTGCCTCCACATGGGTGTCCAAGGGCCTGTCGGAGTGGTGCCAAAAGCTCCGTCAGGATATCTTAGCGGGATCCCCCCCCGGAGGACCTATCTGCTTTGGCTCTCCAATGCTCTAAAGCCGGGGATTTTCTGTGCGCAGCTTCCATGCAGGCAGCCCGTTGTTCTGCCTATGCTGTGGGTCATCTAGTGTCTCTTCGCCTCTCTATGTGGCTTAAGGCTTGGAATGCGGATGCCGCTTCCAAAAGATCTCTCACGGAGCTTCCCTTTACGGTTGGCCGTCTTTTTGGCAAACGCCTTGATGAGATTATGTCCGAGGCAGTGGGAGGTAAGAGTTCCTTGTTACCTCAAAATAAGGCTCGCCCTACTTCCCAAAGGAAGGCCTTTTCCTTTCGGTCCTTTCAGACCTCCAGCTCCAACAAGGGATCCGGGCAGGCGCCCTCGCGAGACAAGAAGGCTCCCTCGTTCCGGGCTCGCCCGTCTTGGAAGTCGGACTCCAACCGGTCCGGCCGTTTTGCGCCCAAATCAGGCAACCGCAAGCCCACTTCTGCATGAAGTGAGGCACCCACCCGCGGTTTCTTCTCGGGTGGGAGGTCATCTCTTACTTTTTTGAGACATTTGGACCTCTCACATTCAAGACTCTTGGGTCAGGGACGTGGTGTCCAACGGTTACCGGATCAAATTTGCATCCCTTCCGAGGGATCGCTTTTTTCGATCCCGGGCCCCCCGGTCTCCTCCTCTGGCGAAGCAGTTTCGAGCGGCTCTCCAGTCTCTGCTTCTCCAGGGGGTTATGGTTCCTGTTCCTTCAGGAGAACGTTTTCGGGGTTTCTATTCAAATTTTTTTGTGGTCCCCAAGAAGGACTGTTCTGTGCGTCCAATTTTGGACCTCAAGCGTCTCAATCTTCATCTTCTCATCTGCCACTTCCGAATGGAATCCCTCCGGTTGGTAGTGGCGTCCCTGGAACAAGGGGAGTTCCTTTCATCGGTAGACATCAAGGATGCCTACCTCCATGTGCCAATATTTCCAGGCCATCATCGGTACCTCCGCTTTGCGGTTCCGGAGGGGCACTTTTAATTTGTAGCCCTCCCCTTCGGTCTAGCCACGGCTCCTCGGGTCTTTACAAAGGTCCTTGCGCCAGTGATGGGCCTGTTACGGTCGAGGGGAATCTCAGTAATACCCTATCTGGACGACCTTCTCATCAAGGCTCCAACCAGGGCCCAGACTCTGGATAATCTGGACATCACTCTCCACACTCTGACTCGCTTCGGGTGGATGGTCAACCAGGACAAGTCAGTCCTCCGTCCTACCTAGTCTCTAACCTTTCTGGGACTTCTTTTCGACACTGCCTCTGCCCGAATTCTTCTTCCGACAGACAAAGGTCTGGCGCTCCGGTTGGGGGTCCGCTCCCTTCGGACCCAGGTATCGGTCTCCATCCGCACTTGTATGGAAGTCCTGGGTCGGATATTGGCAACTATGGAGGCCGTACCTTTTGCCCAGTTTCATTACCGTCCCCTCCAACTGGCGATTCTCTCTCGGTGGAACAGGTCTCCTCTGTCCCTCGATCGTCAGATTGTTCTCCCTCCCAGGGTCCATCAGTCTCTGCTCTGGTGGCTCCGCTCCCCTCTTCTTCTCCAGAGGAGGTCGTTTCTTCCCCTTCACTGGCAGGTTGTTACAATGGATGCCAGCCTGTCGGGCTGGGGCGGCGTGTTCAGAGATTGGAGGGTTCGGGGACTCTGGTCTCCCCAGGAGACCCTTCTTCCGATAAACATATTGGAATTACGGGCGATTCTTCTTTGTCTTCTTCATTGGGAGTCCCATCTTCAGTTCCGTCCTGTCCGCGTTCAGTCGGACAATGCCACGGCCGTGGCGTACATAGATCGTCAGGGCGGCACTCGCAGCTCGGCAGCCAGGGCCGAGGTGACCAAGATTCTCTCCTGGGCGGAGAGCAAGGTTCCGGCCATTTTGGTGATTCACATCCTGGGGGTGCTCAACTGGGAAGCGGACTTCCTCAGTCTGTCCTCACCCGACCCCGGCGAGTGGTCTGTACATCCAGAGGTCTTCGCGCACCTCTGCGACCTCTGGGGCATTCCGGACGTGGACCTCTTTGCGTCCCGGCACCATCGGAAGAGCCTTCCGTTTGTGTCCAAGTTCCGGGACCCTCAGGCTCTGGCCGTGGATGCCCTAGTGATTCCTTGGGCGGGGTTTACCCTACCCTATCTGTTCCCTCCTCTTCCGCTTCTTCCCAGGGTGCTCAAGGCAGAGGGCATCCCCGCCATTCTGGTAGCTCCAGATTGGCCCACGAAGGTCGTGGTACGCCGACGTAGTCAGGCTCCTGGACGACGCACCACTGCGCCTTCCGCTCCGTCTGGACCTGCTCTCTCAGGGTCCTCTTTGCCACCCCAATTTACAGTCGCTGCATTTGACGGTGTGGCGGTGGAGACCGCAGTTTTGAGGGCCCGCGGGTTCTCTTCCCAAGTCATTCGCACCATGCTCAAGGCTCGTAAGCCCTCTTCTGCAAGGATTTACCACCGTACTTGGAGGTCTTATTTTCGTTGGTGTGAAGTACAAGACTTCTCCCCGGTGACCTTCTCTGTTCCCCGTCTTCTCTCCTTTTTGCAGTCGGGGTTGGAACTGGGGTTGTCTCTCAGTTCTCTTAAGGGTCAGGTTTCGGCCCTTACTGTTCTTTTCCAGCGGTTCCTGGCTTCTAATCCTCATGTCCGGACCTTTCTGCAAGGAGTGGCCCATGCTGTTCCTCCTTATCGGTCACCTTCTCCCCCTTGGGACTTGAATTTGGTTCTGAGTGCCCTCTAGGGTGCACCCATTGAGCCCCTTAGAGAAGTGTCTCTCCGCCTCCTTTCTTGGAAAGTGGCGTTTCTGGTGGCTATCACCTCCATCCGGAGGGTGTCTGAATTGGCAGCCCTTTCCTGCCGTTCTCCGTTTCTGGTGATCGACCAGGACAAGGTCGTTTTCCGGCCAGACCCTTCCTTTTTACCTAAGGTGGTCTCGGCCTTTCATCTCAATGAGGATATTGTCCTCCTGTCATTTTGCCCGGCTCCTTCTCATCCTAGGGAGCGCTTACTGCACAAGCTGGACGTGGTTCGGGCTGTTCGGTCTTAACTCTCCATCACTTCTTCCTTTCGTCAGTGTGATTCCTTTTTCGTCCTGACGGAAGGTCGTTGGAAGGGACAAACTGCTTCCAAGGCCACCATTTCTAGGTGGATTCGGTCTGCCATTTCGGAAGCCTATCGCTGTAAGGGGAAGATTCCTCCTTTCAGGGTTGTGGCTCATTCCACTCGTTCTGTTGGGGCATCCTGGGCCCTCCAGAATAGAGCCTCGGCCTCGCAGATCTGCAAGGCGGCTACCTGGTCGTCTGCACACTTTCTCGAGGTTTTATCGGGTTCATACTTTCGCATCGGCTGATGCTTCCCTGGGGCGTAAGGTGTTGCAGGCGGCAGTGGATCAGCCGTCTGCCTGATTACTTATCTGCCAACCCAAGGGACGGCTTTGGTACGTCCCACTGTCTGTGTCCCCCAATGGAGCCCATAGAGAAAAGGAGATTTTTTAACACTTACCGTAAAATCTCTTTCTCGAAAGATCCATTGGGGGACACAGCTCCCGCCCCTTCTTTTTTTTTTTTTTTTCCTTGGTTCTCTGTCCGAGGGTGTATTCAGTTATGTTTTTTCTTCTGGTTCTCGGACAGTTTGGGGTTTTTCCTTGACCTATTGGTCTCCTCCTATTGCTCTGGAACTTAAACTGACTAGCTCAGAGCCTGAAGGCGGGTGTATCCTGCTGGGAGGTGCTGACTTTTGTTTATCACCATAGTGTCACACCTCCAAGAGACAGCAAGATCCACCCACTGTCTGTGTCCCCCAATGGATCCTTCGAGAAAGAGAGATTTTACGGTAAGTGTTAAAAAATCTCCTTACCTCCGCAGTGTGTATATATATATATATATATATATATATATATATATATATATATATATATATAATGTGTGACCCCCCCGCAGGCGCATTTATAATATAACCCCCGCCCGCACTTTTATAATTATATATACCCCCCGCCAGCGCAATTATCAATCTATACCCCCCGCCAGCACATTTATGTGACCCTCCGCTGGCGCATATGTCATTACTGCAACGCTTTCTGAATAGTATTTTACTTGCAGAGCATCGCACCAGCCGCTGCCGGTGCGATGCTGCCGATAGAATACTATTCATACATCGCGCTGCAGCCTGCAGGGGCATATTATATAGAAGTGCTGTGGGGGCCAGATAATACTATATATCTGGCCCCCACAGCACTTCTATATAATATGCCCCTGCAGGCTACAGCACGATGTATGAATAGTATTCTATCGGCAGCATCGCGCCGGCAGCAGCTGGTGCGATGCTCTGCCAGTAAAATACTATTCACAGATAGCGCTGCAGTAATGACATATGCGCCAGCGGGGGGTCACATAAATGCGCTGGCGGGGGGTATATATTGATAATTGCGCTGCGGGGGGTATATAATTATAAAGGCACAGGCGGGGGTTACATTATAAATGCGCCTGCGGGGGGGTCACACACACACACATATATATATATATATATATATATATATATATATATATATAAAATATACATATACTGCGTGGGTATATATTTTTGCGCTGTCGGGGGTTATATCTTTATAAATGCGCTGGGGGGGCTAGATATATAGCGCTATATATTTTCCCCCCCACAGCGCTTTTAATATACATTGTCCATTTTAAAAATCCTGCAGGGATCCCTGATTGGCTCCTCAGTATCGGCCATTCAGAGCTCCCTGCAGGAAATTTAAAAATGAAAGTAAAATACATCGGTGATCGCAGGGTTACGGAGCATGCCGCCCGCTCCCCTGCTTAATAACTTCTGATCGGATCGGGTATCAGAAGTGAGACCCGGTGCGATCAATCCCTCAGCCCCTGTACTACTACCCCCAACATGGAACAGAGTCTGTTCCATGATGGGGGTAGTAGTACAAGCACTAATGTAGCCTCCCCTGCCGCCAGCAGACTCCTGCAGCCAGGAACTACTACTCCCACCATGGAAACAAGTCTGTTCCATGATGGAAGTAGTACTTGTCCGGGAGTCTGTAGGTGGCTGATTTTTTCTTAAAAAAAAAAAACGAATTAAAAAGGGATACACGTTTGATCAGCCGTTTCTATCCGTTTTTTTAAATCGTTTTTTTTTTTTTTAAACGAAACGGGGTCAAATGGTCGTGTGAACGCACCCTTATTCAGGGGAGATTTAAAGAACGGTTTATTTTGTTGTCCATAGCAACCAAATGCAGAACAGAATATAGAATTTCAGCTCTCCTGTGTTTGGTCGCTACAGACAACAGACCATTTTTGTATTTTGTTCTCCAGTTACAGGTTATAAAAACTTCTGTGATCCACAATTAATAAACCAACATTGAATATAGATAAACCCCTTAGGGTCTATTCACACGTACAGTATCCTACGCAGGATTTGAAGCTGTGTTCAGTCATTTTATTTACATTAAAATCTGCATAAAATCTGCGCAGGATACTGTACGTGTGTATACATCCTTAAAGGGGTATTCCGGCCTTAGACATCTTATCCCCTAGCCAAAGGACAGGAGATAACAACATGTCTGATTGCAAGGGTGGTCCCTGTGCCGGGTGCTGCTCCCGAGACGGAGACATCACGCCACGCCCCCTTGTGACGTCACGCGACATCACGCCACAACCCCTCCATTCATGTCGATAGGAAGGGGCATGATGGCCGCCACGCCCCCTCCCATAGACATTAATGGAGTGGGTGTGATGTGACATTACGAGGAGGCGTGGTGTGATGTCCTGTCTCCGTGCAGCACAGAATGCTGGGTGCTGCACGGAGATCGCCTTGAGGACACAGGAAATTGTCATTTTTGCGTCTTAATTTTTTTCTCCTTGCCTTCTAAGAAACATAGCTTGATATTTTTTCATCGACAGACCCATATGAGGGCTTGTTCTTTGTATTGACACCTTTCATTTTACTGTAAAATGTACGGCACAAGCAAAAAAATATTATTTATGGTGGGAAATTCAAAAGAAAACAGCAATTTTGCTAATTTTGGGGGGGTTTGTATTTACACAGTGCACTTTATGGGAACAATGACATGTTTTCTTTATTCTGTGGGTCTATACGGTTAAAATGATAATCATGTTTAGATACTTTTCTATTATTGAACTGCTTTTAAAAAAACGCAAAACTTTTTAATTTTTCATTTTTTTTATTGCCTTATTCTGACCACCTATAACTTTCTCATTTTTCCGTACACAAGGTTGTATGAGGGCTCATTTTTTGCGTTTTGATCTATAGTTTTTATAAGTATCACTTTTGCATATATGTGACTTTTTTTTTTTTATGTGACTCAAGATCAGCAGTTTTGGACTTTGGAATTTTTTATGTTTACGCTGTTCACCGTACGGGATTATTTACGTAATATTTGAATAGATCAGACGTTTCAGCACACGGCAATACAAAAAATTTTGATATTATATATTTTTTTACATATTTTTACTTTTGTCTCTGATTTTTTATTTTATTTGGGAGGGGCTTATTCACATTTATGAACTATTTTTTAAACACTTTTTTTAGTCTCCACAGGGGACTATTAATAGCAATCTTTAGATTGCAAATTGTGATCAGTGCTATGCATAGGCACAGCACTGATCAGTGTAATTCGCGATCTACTTCTCTGGTCTGCAAGAAAGTAGACCAGAGAAGATCATCGCTGCAGATGGCTGGGAGGTGAGTGAAGCTCCGGCAGCCATCTTGATTCATCAGACCCCTTCTATGACCATGACCATATCCAAGCAATTTTCTCATGCATTTTGCTATACAAATACTGATGGGTGTGAAGACATACACTGATGTGAGCGGTGACACCTCTGTACAGCACTTACTTATTTGTAGTGACATCCTTATGGCCAATGCAAAACACTCATCTAGGGGTTACACCTGTTCTGCCAGTAGGCTCATCTCTAGAAGAAAGAAGACTGTCGCTCTAGTGCCACCTACTGGAGATAGATAGCTCCCATAGGTGACAGAGAGACAGCTGTTTTCCATATTTGTAGCTTAATTACCTGTAAGCATTGCTGGGCCTTATAAAACATTCTGCCCCAACCAGTAGAATCCTAGAAAAGGCCACAGATCACGGCAGCGATCGAGAAGTAATTTCTCACCTTAAAGGGGTAGGTTTTATTTTTCTTAAATGTGCTTACCATTGGGGAAAAACATTAAACCATATACTTACCTTCCTTGCTCCTGCCGATGTTCCCCCAGAGCCTGTCCCAGCCAGACCAGCAGGTACAGCAGTAATGGGAACAGGGAAGATATATCGTTTATTTTTTTATTTTATTATTATTATTATTTATTTTTTCTTACTAAGCAAAAATACAAAAAACAATAACATAGCCCAACCATGAAAAACAAGTCATAAAAAAAAAAAAATTGCTATCTGAAATCCCTAATGTTACTAACAAACCCTTAATCCTCCATGACCCCTTTAGTTGCAGGTTTCTGATTTGTTGTTATGGCGGGCAGAGGCCTCTGTGACTTCCATGATTCTTCTCTTTTTATCTTGTAAAGTACATTTAAAAAGGAATGTATTGCAGCGTAGTCATTTCAATAAACAATTGTATATTCAAGTTCTCTAGAGGGACTAAAACGGTAAATACATAAAAAAAAAAGAAACAAAAACAAAATTTGGTTGTGCCCTTTAAATGTTGAAGGGGCTTACCAGGCTAAATTTCTAAATTTATTGACCTATCCTCAGTTTTGTTTTGTCTGCGTCCACAGCGCCAGTGATGTATTCATGTCTGCACCTTAATGGTCTATTCACACGTACAGTATTCTGCGCAGATTTGATGCGCAGGATTTTCTGCTGCAGATTTCAATGTAACCTGAATGACTGAACACAGCTTGAAATCCTGCGCATCAAATCTGCACAGAATACTGTACGTGTGAATAGACCCTATATCAGTTATTGGATGATATATCCACTGCCTAAATCATCACAAGGCTTCTAAGAGATAAACAAAAATATAAAGTAATAGAAGTCCCATAAAATAAATAATTCTTTAATGAAAATCTTTTAAAATCTACCAGAGAAAAAAGTGGTCCCAAAAGTAAGTATTTACCGTATTTTTCGCCCTATAGGATGCACCGGCGTATAAGATGCACCCAATTTATAGATATAAAATAAAGATTCTGAACCCAACAGTGGTCTTCAACCTGCGGACCTCCAGATGTTGCAAAACTACAATTCCCAGCATGCCCGGACAGCCTTTGGCTGTCCGAACATGCTGGGAGTTGTAGTTTTGCAACATCTGGAGGCCCACAGGTTGAAGACCACTGGTATAGGAGGTAGTACTCACTAGTCCCTGCCGCTCCGGACCAGTCACCGCTGCCCTGGATGTCGCTCCATCGCTGTCGCCGCGTCCCCGGGGTGTCCCCGACGCTCCGGACGTCTTCTTCCCCGGGATCCACGCTCTCTGTCGCCGTCATCACGCTGCTACACACGCCGCTCTTATTGGATGACAGCGTGCGTCGACGACGTGATGATGTCGAAGGAGAGCGCAGGGGATCCCGGAATGGAGAAGACACCGAGGAGGTAGGTATGGTCCCTCCAGGTGTCCTGTAAGCTGTTTGGAACGCCGCGATTTCACCGCGGAAGTCCTGAACAGCCCGACTGAGCAGCCGGGTTAGTGTTATTTTCGCTTCAGACGCGGCGGTCAGCTTTGATCGCCGCGTCTGAAGGGTTAATACAGGGCATCACCGCGATCGGTGATGTCCTGTATTGGCGGCGGGTCCCGGCCATTGATGGCCGCAGGTATTCGCCGTATAAGACGCACCAACTTTTCCCCCCCAGTTTTGGGGAAGAAAAAGTGCGTCTTATACGGCGAAAAATACGGTACCTAAATAATTGATGTAAATAACAGTCAGCATAATTCTCCTGTGATCAACTATTAAGAGTACAATTCAAATTTTATTCAACAAACTTCCTAATAACAGTATTTTTTTTAAAAACATAAACGTACAATGCACTGTTCCAAATTATTACGCACAGTAAGTTTCCAAACAGTTTATAGGTTGTAAAGAACTGAAAATTGTCATTTGTTGTGTTTGCAGAATATTTACTGAAATCAAAAGCTATTTCAATCAAACTTTTAACAACATTTTAACAGGTCATGTTACATTTTAACATAGGATCCCTTATTTGATAGCCGCTTCACAAGTCTTGCATCCATTGAACTTGTGAGTTTTTGGACAGTTTCTGCTTCAATGTGTTAACAAGATGTCAGAATATCCTCCCAGAGCTGCTGTTTGGATGTAAACTGCCTCCCACCCTCATAGATCTTTTGCTTGAGGATTCTCCAAAGATTCTCAATAGGATTGAGGTCAGGGGAGGATGGAGGCCACACCATGGCTTTCTTTCCTTTTAACCCCATAGCAGCCATTGATGCAGAGGTATTGTTTGCAGCATGAGATGGTGCATTGTTATGCATGAAAATGATTTTATTACGGAAACCATAGTTCTTCTTTCTGTACCAGGGAAGAAAATGGTCAGAAACTCCACATACTTTGCAGAGGTCATCTTTACACCTTCAGGGGCCGACCATCTCTCTTCCTATGTTTCCAGCTCAAAACATGACTCCACCACCGCCTTGCTGACGTCGCAGCCTTGTTGGAACAGGGTGGCTGTCTACCAATCATCCATACTCCATCCATCTGGACCATCCAGGGTTGCACGGCACTCATCAGTGAACAGGACTGTTTGAAAATTAGTCTTCATGTATTTTTCTGCCCAGTGCAGCCGTTTCTGCTTGTGAGCATTGGTTAGTGGTGGCCAAATAGAAGTTTTATGCAAGACTCTGGAGGACTCTACACCTTGATACCCTTGGGACTCCAGAGGCACCAGCAGCTTCAAAAATCTGTTTGCTGCAATGTAATGGTATTTTAGCAGCTGCTCTCTTGATCCGATGCATGGATCTGGCAACAATCTTGCTCAATGTGCCTTTATCTGCACAAACCCGTCTGTGCTCTGAATCAGTCACAAATCTCTCAATAGTGCGATGATCACACTTAAGTTTTAGTGAAATATCTAATGTTTTCATACCTCGTCCAAGGCATTGAACTATTTCACTCTTTTCAGCAGCAGAGAGATCCTTTTTCCTCCCCATATTGCTTGAAAATGGTGTCTGCTTAATAATGTGGAACACCCCACCTTTAGTAGTTTTACCTTAAATTGGGCTCACCTGGCAATCTAATTATGACAGGTGTCCGAGATTGTTTTCAGTGATCAAAAGAGCCCTGAGACACAATGCCATCATTGAGTATATAAATAAGAAGATTGCAGCAGCACACTTGGTAAAAAAATGGAGGCTCTTAGCACGCTTTTTGATAAAAACGTTTCCCCCCCCCCCCCCCCATCCACCACACGAGGTGGCCTCATTTCGGATGGGACCGTAACACACATTATGAGCCTAAATATAAGTATATATAGTATGTATGTGTGTATATATATAGTGAAATTTATATTATTATTATTTTTTTTTTTTCTTTTGCAGTTGGGTCCCCTGAGTCTAGTTGTTATGGGAATCATTGCTGTTCATTGCATGGACCTCTTGGTAAAATGTGCAAATCACATCTGTCAGAGGTAAATATACTGGGTGTGTGATGGTTCAGTGTTGTATAACCTTATAGGCACTGTCAATATGAAATCAAGTTATGGAAATGGACTCTGATTGTCAGGCTGAATTATACCAATCTGTCCCCAGCACTATTTGTGTCATAGATATCCTGTTACAGCCCCCCCCCCCCCCCAAAAAAAACACCTTTTTATATGTTTCGATCAGTTGGGGTCTGAGTGTTGATCGACTGCTAGATAGAGAGCACAGCTAAGCGAGTACTCCATCTCTGTACCCCGTAACAGAGTTAATCTTTTAAAGCATGTGTATGGGACGGTTTCGCTCAGCTGCCAATTCTCTCCCTGCTTGTTCTAGTGATTGGTCAAGTTCTAAACACACCAACCCTGAACAACAGAAATTTTTGACATATCTCTCTAGAACTTTGTTTTCCAACCAGGGTACCTCCAGCTGTTGCAAAACTACAACTCCCAGCATGCCGGGGCAACCTTTGGTTGGAGGAACCCTGGTTGGCAAACTGCTCTAGGACATGTCAAAAATCTTTAAAGCAACAGTTTACACTTAAAAAATATAGTAACTTTGAGGACTTTCCATCACTAAGAGTGACAGATATATTTTCCTAGGACAGTGTTTCCCAACTAGTGTGCCTCCAGCTGTTATAAAACTACAACTTTCAGCATGCCTGGACAGCCTTGGGCTTTCCGGGCATGCTGTGAGTTGTAGTTTTGCCATCGCTGCAAGCACACTAGTTGGAAAACGCTGCCCTATGATTTCTCTTGACTAATTGTAGGGGTCAGACTGATGGTCTCCCCACTAATCCTTAGAATAAGGTTCA
Organism: Hyla sarda; assembly: GCF_029499605.1. Taxonomy (NCBI): domain Eukaryota; kingdom Metazoa; phylum Chordata; class Amphibia; order Anura; family Hylidae; genus Hyla; species Hyla sarda. Next base: position 378,271,762 of record NC_079192.1, on the reverse strand, counting down.
GCTTTTTTTTTTTTTTTTTTGTACATGCCTATAGTGACCCAGCCTGTAAGGTATTTGCAGCTATGGGACCTTGGTGCTTTGCCAGCGCTGCAGGTCGGACACTCATGATAAGTAAGGAGGCACGTTTAGAGAATTTGTCTGATGATCTTATTTTCTTTTCACAAGGAACCAGCGACCATTTGTGGATTATGGAGATGCGGTCATGTACAGTATGGAGTCCAGTCCAAGTCAGTGGCTGAGAACATACGCTGTCTGGGGAAGGTACAGAGTAAATTATTCTATTCTGGTGCTTAAAGCGATATTCTGCTCCTAGACATGTTATCTCTTATCCAAAGGGGGAAAACATGTCTGATAGCCGGGGGTCCAGCAGCTTGTACCTCCTGCGATCTCTGGACAGGCAGTGTGGCATTCCAAACACAATGATAGTACACAGCCATCATGCCCTCTCCCATAGACATGAATAGAGGGGGCGTGGTGTGACGTCACAAACTCAGAAGCCCTAGGCTTCCGTGTTCGGAACGCTGCAGTGCCGGCCTGAAGATCGTGGGGGGTCCCAGTGGCCAGACCCTCTGCGATCAGACCTTTTTGTCCTCTATCCTTTTGAATAGGGTATAGCATGTCTAGGGGTGGAGTACCCCTTTAAATGGGCACTGTCATTAAAACAAATTTTTGTTATTGCACTCCTTATGGTAAATAAAAATCTTTCTAGTGTAATTTGTTTTAAAAAAAAATGAAGTTTTTGATGTTTTGTTTGTGTTTAAAAAAGCTGTCACTAGGTAACTCCCTACTTGTCCAAACTGATGGCCTGGCAGAAGTTCAAAATCAGGAAATGCAGTCTGGAGTGCTGAGGGGTGTGTGTGCAGCCTTAGCCAATCATAGCTCATCTCACACACTGAACTGCTCTGGGCTGTATGTAGCAGAGTGAGGGAGGAAGTTCTCCCCTGTATGGCTTCAGATGATGTCAGGCCTGCTGGGGAACGCCCCTTCCCATTCTGTAAATCTGACTGATATTGGGCAGAAAATACAGAGCAATATAAAGGTAGAAAACTAAAATAATTATGAAAATAAAGACTGGGTGGTTTATCATGATGGGGGCAGTGAACTGGGAGGATTATAAAATTTAACAAGATCATAACAGGTAAAATGTATAGATTATAGGGATAATAAGCTCTGCAGGAAACACACTTGTTTAAAAGTATGCTTAGAAATACTGACCCCTATGACTTTCTTATGCCACCGTATATGCAGCTGAATGTGGGTTAAATTATTTGCTGTGATTTGTAGTTTTTATCGCTACCACTTTTGTGTATCACTTTATATTTCATTTTTTCCGGGTATAGTAAAAATCAGCAATTTTGGACTTTGATTTAAAGCTCTTTCATTTTTATTATGCTCCGCGTCTATGCAGCAGCTGTACATGTGTTGTCCACAAGGTGGCGAAATTAGACAAATAATCACATAGTAAACTTTCTTGACACTTTTTGCTTTCTGTCGTCCTTGCATTTGTTTAGCTGGTCTACAAGTCAGTGTCCTGTTATTCCTATACCTTATTATTACCAATAAAATGTGTTTTTACATGCAAAGATAATGTGATCCCAGCACTAAACTGTAAAATGTGAATTTAAAATCCTCTTTTGGGCTAAAATAAATTATTGCTAAAATGATCCATAAGGCTTTCTGTAGACCAGTGCTTCCCAACCAGGGTGCCTCCAGCTGTTGCAAAACTACAACTCCCAGCATGCCCGGACAGCCAATGGCTGTCCGGGCATGCTGGGAGTTGTAGTTTTGCAACAGCTGGAGGCACCCTGGTTAGGAAGCACTGCTTTAGACGAACGTCATGGCTTCCCTTTATAACCTGTCAATATCCAAAGGATCGAATCGGTCATCTACTTACCCTATTGACAATAATGGGGTGATCAGAGTTTTATGATATCCTCTGCATGTAGTCATGTCCCTCTTTACTGACAGCAAGCAGAGATGTACAGAATGGTGAGGAATTCTGACAACTAAACAGACAAATTGCACATGAAAAAGTATATTCAAAAGATTTTTAACCCTTCTTTAATTCTATGCCTGTCATTTCCTTACGGCCGCAGCAGCTTTCCTGTTAACGGAAATGGGGCATCAAAAAATTACATTTTGTTTTAATCTGTATATTTTTAAGAATTTTTGGTGTTTTTTCTAAGTTTTCATTTTACTTTCAGTATTAAACAATAATCCTGAAATTCTTATACATTCCCTTTGTCTTTGTGCCCTAGGCGGACGGTCGGTTTCTTTCTCATCCTCACTCAGCTGGGGTTTTGCTGTGTGTACTTTGTGTTCCTGGCTGATAACGTTAAGCAGGTATCGGTTAAATCATTTACTTGTCTATTCGTTGTATTATTTATGATTTTGTCATGTTTTCAGATCTGCTGAGCTATAAAGCTTTGCATACAAGTTCTAGGTACCACCTAGTGGAGACCAGTGCTGATTACAAGCTTTAAAGGGGTTATCCAGGCAAAAACTTTTTTATATATATCAATTGGCTCCAGAAAGTTAAACAGATTTGTAAATTACTTCTATTAAAAAATCTTAATTCTTTCAGTACTTATGAGCTTCTGAAGTTAAGGTTGTTCTTTTCTGTCTAAGTCCTCTCTGATGACACGTGTCTCGGGAACCGCCCAGTTTAGAAGAGGTTTGCTATGGGGATTTGCTTCTAAACTGGGTGTTTCCCGAGACACGTGTCATCAGAGAGGACTTAGACAGAAAAGAACAACATTAACTTCAGAAGCTCATAAGTACTGAAAGGATTAAGATTTTTTAATAGAAGTAATTTACAAATCTGTTTAACTTTCTGGAGCCAGTTGAGATATATATATATATGTTTTTTCCTGGATAACCCCTTTAAAGGGGTTATCCAGGAAAAAAAGAACTTTTTTAATATATCAACTGGCTCCAGAAAGTTAAGCAGCTTTGTAAATGACTTCAATTAAAAAATTGTAATCCTTCCAGTACTTTTCAGATGCTGAAGTTGAGTTGTTCTTTTCTGTCTAACTGCTTTTTGATGACAGCTGTCTCGGGAGCTGTCCAAAGTAGGAGCGAATCCCCTTAGCAAACCTGTTATGCTCCGTACAGTTCCTGAGGCAGACAGAGGTGTCAGCAGAGAGCACTGCTGTCAGACAGAAAAGAACAACTCAACTTCAGCAGCTCATAACTATTGGAAGGGTTAAGATTTTTCATTAGAAGTCATTTACAAACCTGTTTAACTTTCTGGAGCCAGTTGATTTGATCTAAAAAAAATAAAAGTTTTCCTGGAATACACCTATTTTTTATCTTTTCAGATTAATTTTTTTCTTTAAAGATTATTTATTTAGCCAGTTTGGTAGAATGTATGTCTTTCCATTTGAAGTGAAGTCTAATTTAAAGGAATTGTCCAGTAAAAGACAACTTATCCCTTATCTGATCTTCTAAATGGGACGCCGACTCTCTGAGAGGAGCAAGTACTGCAGATGGCCCAGGCTCCATTAATTTCTTTGGGAGCAACATAGAGAACCGGGTGAATGAATGGAGTGCATGCCGTCTGCAGCACGCTCTCCTTTCAGGAGATCGCAAGGGGTCCCATCGGTCGGACTCCCCCTCGATTAGACACTTATCCAAAGGATAGGGGATAAGTTGTCTTTTACTGGACAGTTATTTTAATGTTTAGTTATAGCTGTGATTTTTATTTGACTAAATGCTGGGGGACAACCACTGAAACGGCAGAGGTTTCATTTTAGGGGGAAATTTTTTTTTTTACCATTTACAGGGAGGGACCTTTTCTTCCTATTTTAGTGTGGGTATGGGGTAAACAGTACATCATTTTCAGCTGGGATCATTTCCCATCCAATATTTCCTGACTGTATTTCCTACCCTAATTTTAAGTATCTGTGAGTGGGCTTAAAGGGCTTAGCTGCTATGTTATGTATATAGTATTGCAGCTGACTCTTATTTAAAGGGTAATTCCCATCTACAACATCCACAAGATGGGATAACAAGCTGAACGCTGGGGGTATGAGAGCTGGCGTCTAAGATAAGATTTTTTTTAGATGAAATAGATCTCTTATGCTATCATGCATTATATTTACAACCACTGTCTTGTCTCCTTAAAGGTAGTAGAAGCCACCAATGGCACAACCAACGACTGCAGCTCCAACATGACTGTGGTGTTGAAAGAGAGCATGGACTCCAGGCTTTACATCCTTTCTTTTCTACCGTTTCTCATTCTACTGGTATTCATCCGCAACCTCCGCTACCTATCTGGCTTCTCTTTACTCGCCAATGTGGCCATGCTGGGTAGTGTAGTTATGATCTACCAGTTTATTGGAAGGGTAAGTATGGATGGTTTCTTCGGCATTGCAGAACTGGGTGCTCTGAAAATGTTTAGTGCGTAGTGTTGCTTTGCCTTTCAGTACATACAGGAGCAGGGACTCTTGTCTTTGATTGGATTCTCTGCTCTTGTACACTGGTGTAGAGTTAAGCAGCGATGCATAGAACAATACACTCACTAATACACTCCAAGAAAGTGTGTGTCCGAAAGTGGCTGTCGATGGAGAACTTGATCAACAGCCGATTCGCAGCAAATCCTCTCAAGTTTGCTCCTTTCTAGTGACACCACCATTGCAGCTGCTATTGTGGCTGTAATCTGTGTGAGGCTAGGTTCACATTTGCGTCAGAGCCTCATTCGGAGTCTTGATCACGGATTTCGTTCAATGTCAAAAATCCTAGCCTGAGAGATCTCATTGTCTTTAATAGGGTCATATGGGTATTAGTCTGGTATTTAGTAAGATCTTACCTGACAAAAAGAACACTGTGGAGCTCTGACGCAAATGTAAAGTATTTCCTAAAAGAGACATATCAAAGAGATGGGTGGATGAGATTTTTATGATTGAAGGAGTACTGTGGTGCTAAACAATTTATCCCCTATCCACAACATAGGGGATAAGTGTCTGATTGCCGGAGGTCCGACTGCTGGGACTCCCTGCGATTTTCTACACGGCGCCCCGCTCTCTGCCTGAACTGAGCTGTGTTGACTCCTACACGAAGCAGTGGCCAACACGCCCCCTCCATGCATCTCTAGGGGAGAACCGGAGATACAGTGTTCATGTATCTCTGGCTCTCCCATAAAGATACATGGAGGAGGCGTGTTTGCCACCGCTTCGTGTAGGGGGTTATCAGATCGCTCTATGCACAAGGAGAGCAGGGCCCCAGGCAGGAGGTAGCAGGGAGTCCCAGCGATCAGACACTTATAAGTGGTTTAGCACCACACTACTCCTTTTTGAAGGGCTTGTCTGGGGCTGCCATATTGACCCTTGGCATAGATGAGTGAGGGAGCTGTGGCGCTCCAACAAGAGCTGCATTACTTCCACTATTTGCCAGTGACAGCTTTGTACTTTTAGTAGTGGTTGTGCCCAAAATTACAGCCCACTTGAACGGGCCTGAGTTTCATTACCTAACAGAACAAGTGTTTTTTTTATTTTTGCAATCATAAATACAAATAAATATTGCAGTTCAATATGATACATAGTGCAAACATTTTCCTTCCCTTATAACCCACCCACAACCTCCCCTCACGGCAGAGAAAAATAAAAGAACCAGTGTTTAGTAAATGAAGGTGGTGGCAACCGCGGACCCTTCTGTGAAGTGATCGGCAGGTATACCATTCATTTTGTAGTCCTGGATAACCTATGTAAAAGAATGTATGTGTTATAAGAGATGCATAATAAAATACATGATCTCACAGAAGGAAAAGAAAACATAATTTTTAATATAGATTTTAGGTTTTATCAGTTTAATCTGTACAACATGTAAAGTAAAGTCAATTAGACATGTTTCCCTGACACATAACAGGGAGAATTTTCAGAAGTGACGTTTCTTGTCATTCTTGGAAGTGAAGAACATTCCTGGACATTATCATAAAAGCCTGGGTTGTTAACACTCCTTTCCTCCATGAATTAAATAAATCCTCATTGGCTTTGTGTAGAATCCATAAGGTTTTCTTCATTTCCAGCATTCAATTACATCCTTTTATGTCTCTAGCCCCTAGGAAAGTGTTTGTTTTATGAGTCTGTTTGGCGCTTTAATGGGATGACTTTGCTTGCTTTCAGGACATTCCAGATCCGACCCACCTTTCCTATACCGCCAGCTGGAGAACATATCCTCTCTTTTTTGGGACAGCCATCTTTGCCTTTGAGGGCATTGGAGTGGTAAGATGGGGTCTTTAATTCTTAATACTGTCACCGTAATGGTTCCTTTTACCTTTGGCTCGTTCCAACAAGAAGGCACCCCAGCCATTATCCTACATATAACCATCCAAAACCAGTGTTTCCCAACCAGGGTGCCTCCAGCTGTTGCAAAACTACAACTCACAGCATGCCCGGACAGCCGGAGGCTGTCCGGGCATTCTGAGAGTTGTAGTTTTGCAACATCTGGAGGCACCCTGGTTGGGAAACACTGATCTAAACATAGATGTTGCATATATTTAAAGGAAAACTGTCACATGTTCACTCCCGCACTAACCACAGGTACTGACGGATAGTGCGGGGGATGCTGATTCATACGATCCCTACCTCGCCCGGATCCGTCCGGTTGTTTGCCCGCAATCTTAGTTTTTCTACATATCCGGGCAAGGTAGGGATCATATGAATCAGCGTCCCCCGCACTATCCGTCAGCACCTGTGGTTAGTGCGGGAGTGAACATGTGACAGTTTTCTTTAAGGCAGTGTTTCCCAACCAGGGTGCCTCCAGGTGTTGCAAAACTACAACTCCCAGGCATGCTTCGAGTTGTAGTTTTGAAACCTCTGGAGGCACCCTGGTTGGGAAACACTGATTTAGGGTCTATTCACACGTACAGTATTCTGCGCAGATTTGAAGCTGTATTGTCAATCTGCAGCATAAAATCCTGCGCATAAAATCTGCGCAGAATACTGTACGTGTGAAAAGACCCTTAAGGGCTTGTTTTGGGTAGAAAACAGCAACTTCCATTCCATATTAATGTATTGAAGACAAGATAGGGGATATAGACCAATGCCAAAAAAATCCAGATATGAGAACTCCTGTTTTTTTCCCCTCCTTTTTGCCAAACGTTTCTGACAGGCCAATATGAAAAACATAACTAATGTGCAGTTTACAGATATGAAAATAGCCCCAACATTGGGTCGGGGTGATGTCACAGATCATAATCTATAACAACAAAAACAATAAAAATCATACTAAATAGGTAGTTAAAGGGGTACTCCCCTGGAAAACTTTTTTTCTTTTCTTTTTTTATCAACTGGTGCCAGAAAGTTAAACAGATTTGAAAATGACTTCTATTTAAAAATCTTAATCCTTCTAATACATATCAGCTTCTATTTGCTCCACAGGAAGTTATTTTATTTTTTAATTTCCTTTTTAGTCTGACCACAGTGCTCTCTGCTGACATCTCTGTTCATTTTAGGAACTGTCTGGAACAGGATAGGTTTGCTATGGGGATTTGCTCCTACTACTACTATGGACAGAGGTGTCAGCAGAGAGCACTGTGGTCAGGCAGAAAGGAAATTCAAAAAGATAAGACATTCCTGTGGAGCGTATAGAAGCTGTTAAGTACTGGAGGGATTAAGATTTTTAAATAGAAGTAATTTACAAATCTGTTTAACTTTCTGGCACCAGTTGATTAAAAAAATAATAATAATAATTAAAAAAAATGTTTTCCAGTTAGGTACCCCTTTAATACAGACAAGGACAAAATTGTTGGTGCCCTTCTGTTAAAGACAGAATAAACCAGAATGCTCTATGTAATAACTGGAAACTTACAGCAATAATTAATAAAAAATTACCGAAAACTGATGATCAGACATTACTTTTGAAATTTGGTTCTACAGAATAATTTTAAAAACAAAACAATGAACCTGACCTGGACAAAACTAATGGTCCCTGAATGTAATATTTTGTTACACAACCTTTTGAGGCAGACCCTGCATTCAATGAGACTTCTGCACTTGTCTCCAGGTATCTGCTCCAGAAGTCCCAGATGTGAAGGTGTCTTCACCATACTGCAGGTTTCATCTCCTCAGAAGCTCATAGAAGCCACTTTAGAATAGTCTCCACTTTTTTCTTTGTTTTTTTTTTTTACATAGTTTGGCCTTTAAGACTCACCTTTTTTGAGGCGACTGCACGTTTCTCTTCTCTCATCCCTGGATTTTTGTCTATTCTTTATTCCCATCTAAATTCACCCCCTAAGGGCAAGAAGTTACCTTTTTATTGATTTTAATTTGTCCTGGGGTCTCCCCAGGTGGTATGTTTGTTGTGAATCCTTGAGTAAGGGTAGTTGGTAGGTATCACTTACTGAAACCTCAGTATCGGGCTTATTATGTCCCCTCTCGCCTCCATCCAATGTTTCCTACTTCCTCTCCGCTTTGTTTTCGAGGTTGTTCCCAGGTGGGTACTATGCATCATGTCTGGTGGTCTTGTCCCATGGTGCAGGCCTTTTGGGACCATGTGGTGGCGCTTTTGAGGGATGTCGCCTCTTTTTCTTGCCCATTTACCCCATTTCTTTCCTTTTGTATTCTCAGTGATAAACCTTCTCATATGGCGTTTAGATTGTTTAAACGTTGTCATTTTATATTGATGGCCGCCCGTATACATATCTCCTCTAGTTGGAATCAATGGGACCTCTCTTTTGATGCAGTAGTGGCTAGGGTTAATGGTAGTCTTTTATCGGAGAAAATTTCTGTCATGAGGAAAGATGGTGTTGATGGTTTTCGGAGGGTGTGGGACCCTTGGTTGTCCTCCTCCTATTACCCTGATTTGAACTATCCTTTCTCATTGTAATGAAAGCAAAAAAGAAGTAGAGAGCGCTTCATCGGGTAATACCTCTAAAGCCCAATAAGTGTAGGTATTAATATAGCAACAGGGTGCTCACCTGGTGGGGTTATGGGAAAGCCACAACACCCTATAGCGTAGATCAATCCCGCTCCGGGGAGAAGCTACGGTGTCGGGATATGCTGCGTGAGAGCCTCAGCTGGCTTGACATACAATACCGGGCAATAGGAAATGCAAATAGATCAAAAAGGAAAAAGAGGTCTCCAGTCCACACGAAAATCCAATGGGGTCCAGTGCCAAAGATTTGTAGCAAATAGAACTTTATTGTCCAAACTAATAATTGATAGGCAAATCTATTAAGTTCTATTTGCCCCACATCTTTGGCACTGGACCCCATTGGATTTTTGTGTGGACTGGAGACCTCTTTTTCCTTTTTGATCTATTTGCTTGTCATTGTATTGACGTATGCTTTCTATTATCTTTTATATGATACTGTGGCTGGAGGTTTGACCTTTTTGTCACATTTGTTTTCTGTTATTTCCCTTTATGTTATTGCTTATATTTTCGTGTCCAGGTTATTCCTGTATTCAATTTGCTGTTTTCAAGATTGTTTTCCTTTTTTAATAACATTTCTTGGTTTGATACTAGAATAGTCCAATCTTTTGCTCTTAGCCAGTATTGGGTGTTTTTAGCAATGTGTTTTGGGTCTTTATCCTGATGGAGGACCCATGACCTGTGACTGAGATGAAGCTTCCTGACACTAAGCAGCACATATATCTGCAGAATGTCTTGATAGTCTTGAGATTTAATTGGACCCTGTACATATTCAGGGATCCCGTGCCACATGCAGCAAAGCAGCCCCAAAACGTAACCGAGCTGTTATGTATCTGTGCAGAGGAAAAGTTACCCAGTTGCCCATAGGAACCAGCTCGCTTCTTTCATATTTAACAAGGCCTCAGCAAAATGAAAGAAGCAATCTGATTGGTTGCTATGGGCAACTGGGAATTTTTGGCCAAAAAGCTCCTGTTTCCTAATCTGTCCAAAGGACATTCTCCCATAAGCTTTGTGGCTTGTCCTTCGGATTGATGAGACAAAATTGGAGTTTTTTTTTAGCAAGTCTCATCAGCAGTCACGTCGTCCATGTCAATTCAGTAAAGAAGATGAATATGGATGAGCAAGGCAGTGCGGGCTGGACTCGGGACGGCATCAGAAGTGCAGATAGTGTTCAAACTGGTGCATTTAAAGGGGTACTCCCGTGGAAAACGTTTTTTTTTTGTTTTTTTTTAAATCAACTGGTGCCAGAAAGTTAAACAGATATGTAATTTACTTCTATTAAAAAATCTTAGTACTTCCAGTACTTATTAGCTACTGAATACTACAGAGGAAATGGTTTTCTTTTTGGAACACAGAGCTCTCTGCTGACATCACGAGCACAGTGCTCTCTACTTTAATCTCTGTCCATTTTAGGAACTGTCCAGAACAGCATAAGTTTGCTATGGGGATTTTCTCCTACTCTGGACAGTTCTTAAAATGGACAGAGGTGTCAGCAGAGAGCACTGTTGTCATGATGTCAGCAGAGAGCTTTTCTATTAAAGGATTAAGATTGTTTAATAGAAAATAGAAGTCATTTACAAATCTGTTTAACTTTCTGGCACCAGTTGATTTAAAAAAAAAAAAAAAAAAAGAAAAGTTTTCCAGGGGAGTACCCCTTTAAGACCTCATTTGCCTAATACAAGTTTTGGCTATATATCTTGAACCACTGAACGGTAAGCAATACATTGTTTTACTTACGATCAACCACACTACCCACCTTTGTATTTAGTTTAGTGGGGTTGATACATCGATCAGTTTCACTTTAAGGCTGGGTTCACACTATGGAATTTCTGGGCAGAAACTCTGCCGGAGATCAAGCCGGCGGCACTAGGACCGCGCGGACTACATTGCCGTCCCCAGAGATGGCAATGCAATTCTGAGCAGATCTCCCAAAATATCCACCCAGAAATGCATTGCAGTCTATGGGGGCAGCAATGCAGTCTGCTCGGTCCTAGCGCTGCCGGCTCGATCTCCGGCAGAAATTCTGCCCAGAAATTCTGCAGTGTGAACCCAGCCTAAGGGTTTTCTCCGCAGGGTTGTTATTTCACTTCTCAGTAAAACATACATGAAAGAGTGTCTGGAATTTGCAGAAAAGCACCTAAAGGACTCTCAGACTGTGAGAAACAAGATTCTCTGGTCTGGTGAAACAAAATTGCCTCAATTCAGCATCATGTCTGGAGTAAAGCAGGCACTCCCCATCACCTGTCCTACACCATCCCTACAGCGAAGCATAGTGAGGGCAGCATCATGCTATGAAATACCTGAAAACTTTCTGAATGCTCTGTATATCTGAACTATACTGTTTCTGTGGCAACACTCTAAATCCCCCAATTTTTTTTCTTCCTACCACACTTTGTAGACTGCGGTGCCACCACAGGCCTGAATGAGGGGGAAGCAGAAGTTGAGATTCGTAACCATGTATTTTAATAGACCTGTGCCTAGTATGATCGCTTTTCAATACCAAATCCCAATCACCAAAAGGTGAAGGGGTATAAAACCACTATAACAAAAAATCCCCCTCTTATATAATTTTTATAAGTGTATTAAAACATCGCTTTTATTATCACTTATTAAAAGGTACAAAAGAAAGTGAGTTAAAGACACCAGCACAGTCCCTATAGTAACAGGTTCAACTCTCCTATATGGAGTAAAAATAGTATATCGGTATCTGCAGTACGTCTTATTTAGGGACTGAAAGCTGTTATTAAAACCACAACTGCTATGTCTCCCCTACATGTTTTCCAACCACGTCCTCAGGGGCTATGAGACATACTAAGGCCCTGAGGACGTGGTTGGTACCACGAAACATGTAGGGGAGACCTAGCAGTTGTGGTTTTAATAACAGCCTTCAGTCCCTAAATAAGACGTACTGCAGATGCCGTTTGATGACTTGTTTTATCGCTTCTCACGTGGACATCGGTAAAGCTATTTAGAGATAGACAGGGAGCACCAGGAACAGCCGAGCGTGCATACAGGCCTGGCTTTGTCATCTCCTACTACTACCCGTGCGCAGCTGAGTGCGGGCTGCTCTTTGTCTATAGCTTTACCCGATGGCTTTTTGTTTTCTGTTTGGCTTACACGCTGTACGGCATCTGGTTCTTTTTCTTTTTGAATTTCTTTTAGACACCTCTGTCCATGTCAGGAACTGTCCAGAGCAGGAGCAAATCCCCATAGCAAACCTATCCTGCTCTGGACAGTTCCTGACATTGACAGAGGTGTCAGCAGAGAACACTGTGGTCAGAGAGAAAAAGATATTAGAAAATAACTTCCTGTGGAGCATACAGCAGCTGATAAGTACTGGAAGGATTAAGATTTTTATATAGAAGTAATTTACAAATCTGTTTAACGTTCTAGCACCAGTTGATTTAAGCAAAATAGTTTTTTCACTGGAGTACCCCTTTAACGGTTGTCACCCAGACTACATTATAAGACTACATATCTGGCCAGTCGTGGCTGTCCATGCCGATCACTGGGTGCTAGGGAAGTGGCACCGGCTTTCATGAACGGAGTCCTATATAGCAGAGCAGAATATTTTAAGACCAATTGCTTTTAATATTTGCATCCATTAAAGGGGTACTACCGTGCTGACAACTTATCCCCTATCTAAAGGATAGGGGATAAGTTGCCTGATCGCACGGGGTCCCGCCGCTGGGGACCCCTGCGATCTCACACACAGCACCCCGCTCTCATCAGGCCCCGGAGCGAACATGTGACGTCACGCTCCGCCCCCTCAATGCTGTCAGCTGTCTCGCCCCCTGCCATAGACTTACACAGCTGTCTCGCCCCGTGTCATAGACTTACATTGAGGGGGCAGAGCGTGACATCACACGGGGGCGGAGCCGTGATGTCACGATACTCCGGCCCCGTGATCGGCAATCATCAGACCTGGAGCGATGTTTGCTCCGGGGCCTGATGAGAGCGGGGTGCTGCGTTCGAGATCGCGGTGGTCCCCAGTGGCGGGACCCCGTGCGATCAGGCAACTTATCCCCTATCCTTTAGATAGGGGTTAAGTTGTCAGCACGGTAGTACCCCTTTAAAGGTGTACTCCCGTGGAAAACGTTTTTATTTATTTATTTTTTTAAATCAACTGGTGCCAGTAAGTTAAACAGCTTTGTAAATTACTTCTATTAAAAAATCTTAATCCTTCCAGTTCTTTTTAGGGGCTGTATACTACCGAGGAAATGCTTTTCTTTTTGGATTTCTCTTCTGTCACGACCACAGTGCTCTCTGCTGACCTCTGCAGTCCATTTTAGGAACTTTCCAGAGCAGCATATGTTTGCTATGGGGATTTTTGCCTGCTCTGGACAGTTCCTAAAATAGACAGCAGAGAGCACTGTGGTCGTGAGAAATCCAAAAAGAAAAGCATTTCCTATGTAGTATACAGCCCCTAAAAAGTACTGGAAGGATTAAGATTATTTTTTTTTTAATAGAAGTAATTTACAAATCTGTTTAACTTTCTGGCACCTGTTTTCCACCGGAGTACCCCTTTAAGGGAGATTTATCAAAATCTGTCCAGAGGAAAAGTTGCTGAGTTGCCCATAGCAACCAATCAGATCGCTGCTTTCATTTTTGAAAAGGCCTCTGAAAAAAATGAAAGAAGCGATCCGATTGGTTGCTATGGGCAACTGGTCAACCTGGACAGGTTTTGATAAATCTCCCCCATTGTGTTTCTACAAGTGTAAGCTTATAGGGTAGGAATTCTTGAAATCTCTGCTCTCCTGACATACGTCTTGTGTGTTTTGCGCCTGTTCTTGTCTGAATACTTTACAGATATAGCCCGTGGGTCAGCTCGGAGTACAGTACTTGGGGATTGGATTACCTATTGGCCCGAGCGCGATGTTACACAGCACATCTAAGTCGTCCTCGCCAGCAGTCGGCTATTACACATTACTCCTCTGTGTTCTTCTATCATTGTCAGCCCGCTGAAGTTTATTGTAGAGCCTCTGGCCGCTGAATTCTTCCTTGTTTCGTCCATGTCTTGCAGGCTCGCTGCCTCTTCACATTAGGCAATAAGGGGCTTAATCCTAATGGATGGTCCTGTTACACCTCATTACAGCTGCAGCTGCGGAGATGATTATGCGGCCCCAGGTGGGGGCCCGGCTGCTATCTCAGTGCTGTCCTTACTGGGTTTCAATGACATTTTAGCCTCATCTGACAGGGGGTTGGCTACATTTCGCTATGAGACACATGTCAGAGCGAACATGAAAAGGTATTTTGGCCAATATTTGCATTAGCCCAGGGGTGTCTCCGTGGGGGGTGAAGTCAATGAGATGATGACGGTATCTGACATAAGATTTGCAACATGTGCATAGGAATAATTAATTTAGTTTATTCTCGAATACCTTATTAGGGAACCCTGAACTCATGTATTGGGTTCCGATGTTCAGGACCCTAATCTATTGGGCAAATCCTCTAGAGCAGTGTTTCCCAACCAGGGAGCCTCCAGCTGTTGCAAAACTACAACTCCCAGCATGAGAGTTTTTCAGCACGATTTTTCATGCTGAAAACACCCCCCCTCGGCTTATACTCGAGTGAACTCTCCGCCCTCAGTGGTCTTCAACCTGCGGACCTCCAGATGTTTCAAAACTACAACTCCCGACATGCCCGGACAGTCGATGGCATGCTGGGAGTTGTAGTTTTGAAACATCTGGAGGTCCGCAGGTTGAAGACCACTGCGGCCTTCATCATCATCCAGACCCCACCCCCTTTAGTTTTGTACTCCCCTTCGCTCGGCGGGAAGGAAGGGTGAGCTGGTCCAGGCCATCAGTGTTGCAGGGACCGTCCGGTGGGGAGGGATAGTCGTTCCGGGCTGTCCATCTTCACCGGGGGGGGGGGGCCTCTTCTTCGGGCCCGGAATAGTGACACTGCCTTGACGACGACGCACAGGGACGTTCCCTGCAGCACAGTTGGCCCGGACCAGCTCACCCTTCCCGCCGAGCGGAGGTGAGTACAAAACTAAAGGGGGTGGGGGGGGGGTCTGGATGATGACAAAGGCCGCAGTGGTCTTCAACCTGCGGACCTCCAGATATTTCAAAACTACAACTCCCAGCATACTGTTCAGACATTGACAGGCGGTGATGATGAAGGGGGGGGGGGGGGGTGTGGGATGATGAAAGGCAGTGATGATGAAGGGGGGGATGATGACAGGCGGTGATGATGAAGGGGGGGATGATGACAGGGTAATGATGAAGGGGGGGGGGATGATGACAGGGTGATGATGATGAGGGTGTTAATGATGGGGTTCTGGATGATGACGGGGGGATGATGTATTTCCCACCCTAGGCTTATAGTCGCGTCAATAACTTTTCCTGGGTTTTTGGGGTGAAATTAGGGGCCTCTGCTTATATTCGGGTCGGCTTATACTCGAGTATATACGGTACTTTGCTTATCTTATCAGAGATAATACCCTTTTAAAATGCAGCCACCACCTGGTTTATTTATATATATATATATATATATATATATGCATATAACAATTACCCAGGTTTACTAAAACGGTCTAATCTAATACTTAGACTAAACAGTCTTCAAGGGGGCTAGACTAACTTTAGAACAACTATTAGCTGGCTTACTTCAAACCTGAATTATGCGCCAAAACTTTTGGCACATTTAGGCCATGCAACTTTTGTTGGACTTCAGAGCAAAGCATCTAAAACTCCTAATAAATGTGACAATTGTCATGTAAGCCAGAATTCTGGTGCAATTGCAAAAATAAATCTAAGCCAATGGCCGTGATTTAGTAAGAGTGTTGTGTAGTTTTCTTTGTGGGTTTTAATTCCCTACAATTTTTTTTCTACGGTATTTACTAAGCTTTCCTTACATTTTGCACTTTTCCCTACACTTTGCTTTTTTTTTTTTTACACATGCTCTGACCTGTAGGGTTCAAATCCACTACATTTTCTTTGGAAATCTTAGTAAATATGTAGTTTTTTTGTGAAAATTAGCCACACCCTTTTTTTGCGTTTTCTCAGTAAATTGAAGAGTTAGTCGGGTTTTTTTCAATTCTGGTGCACATTCTGGCGCACAACCCGACAAAACATGTTGGGTTTACAATAGTAAATCAGGGCCAATGTCTTCAACTATTGTCTTTCCTTGTATGCCCCCTTTAGTGAGTTTGGAATAGAGTTTCTTTCTCTTCAGGGTACTCTTCAGCCAGTTTATATTGAATGATAGTCATGTTACAATGACTATAGGTCCTGCCCCCTGCTTTCCTTAGTCTCTGAATGGCAATAAATATACATCATATGAAGTTACTCTTTTACGGGCTCTTATTTCCTGCTTTCTTATCGAGGTGCTACAATTCTGTTATATTGAGGTTCTATTCATGAAACAGATGGCTCTGCATGAGCAGTACTATTCCTGCATGTGCCTTTCCAAAGGGGTAATGTTAAAGCGTCTGAAACTGTGGAGGACTCAGGAAGGTCAATTTGAATGGCGAGAATCAATGGAGTTGTGTGGTGAAACCTGGATGATCGGTGGTCTCTCATTCTGGGGCCTCATTTAGTTGACAAAGCAAAGAGCAGCTACAAAGAATATTTTGCTCCAGAGTAGACCGCATGTTTGTACATTTCATGGACAGCCCATTGTTTTCAGTGACAGCTGTGTAATACTTCATTTCTCCTGTGGTGGTGCTGCAGAAGAATTGAACACTTTCTGTCCGGTTCCTCTTGTGCTGATCGCTGGGGGTCTCACTAGTGACACTCCCAATGATTGGCTTTAACGTAAAAAGGAATTGTCCAAAGTGAAGATCCCTTTGATAAACTACATTAAAGGGGTAATCTCAATTTTGTGGCTGTAGTATGACGATTCCTGTTAGACAATATAAGCTGTAATCTTCATAGAACAGACCAGCTTGTATTTCTTCTTTTTAAAACGCCTCAACGTTGACTTGTACCTAAACCTTTTATTGTCTGAATATATTTGTTGGCTAAACCCCATATTACAGGTAAAATAATCCCTGTACTGTGTACAGAAGTATATTCTTTGGTTGGCTGCACAACAAAGAAAAGTCTTAATGGAAAGTGATAGCCGAAGTACATGTGTATTATATGTAGAAAAGACAATTGATTAGGTATGGGTTCTGCCAGGCCAGGGGCGTGGGAACTACTGCCCATTACAGGAACTGGATTCTACAACCATGAATGCTTTGAAGTTGTCTGATACAGGTGAAGCGACTTTAAAAAAAAAAAAATAATTTTTATCGGAATAGCCCATTGTATAGAGACGCTGTTGTGTGAGTAAAGAGACATTGTGGTGTAAATAATAGGTGCTTTTTTTTTTTTTTTTGCGTGTGTCCTTTATTCTTGAATTTAAAGTACTGTCCTGTAAATCAGACTAAGGGTGGGTTCACACCACGATTTTCTATACAGTTTTTAGATACATTTTTTTTTTTTAAACCGTATGCAACCATACAGCAAACCGTGGCCATAGACTTTCCATTCAAAAACGGTTGTCTCCGTTTTTCACACCACACGGTTTTTTACTTTTTTTTTTTCTGGACAGAAAACCGTGACCTACCACGGTTTTTGGTCCAGGTGAAAAACCATATTGACCCGTATACGTTTTTTTTTTTTTACATGGTAGTCAATGGGAACCGTACAGAACTGTATGTGTGTACGGTTCCATCCATTTTACCATACAGTTTTTGACTTTGCAGAGTTTTTTTTCTTGGAATTTCAATCAAACAAGTGAAACTTTATTCATAATGGAGTGAAAGGTTGTAAACGTATGCGTTTTTTTTCTTAAAAAACGGATGCAACCGGACATCACTTTTCAAACCGTATACAGATAAAACTTTGTACTTACGTTTTGATACAGTTTAGTCAGGTTTTGAGGAATCCGGTTTTTTATCAAAAACCCGAAAAAAAACTGTATTGCAAAAATGTGGTGTGAACCCACCCTAAGAGGGATCTATAGAGGGAAAAATCCAGTTTTAAAGATGGTAAATTCTGGCTTCAGGACAACAAAATAATACAGTTATCAATATATTTGCTTTAGAGATTTAAAGGAGCCTAGAAATTATGGTGCTAATTTCAGAACATCTTTTACTAGTACATTGCTAATATAGTTCAGCAACCTGTCTAAAGTTTCAGGCCCATTCGATCTTCAGCTCCAGCATGGGGAGACGCAGGCCACACTGGGTTGTACTGTTTTCAAGACAACCTGTACGGCACTGATCAACAGGACTCATGCACGGAACTTCACTGAGCGTGGTACAGGTGCTTTAGCAACGGTACCGCCCAGCATGGCCTGCGTCTCCTCACATTGGAGCTGAAGATTGAGCAGGCCTAAAACTTTGAACTTGCAACAGGTTTTAACAGGTTGCTTTAACTCCTTACAGTTCAAGGTCGCTTCTGACTGCAGCTGTAAGGGTTAAACTGCCGGGGTCAAAGTATATTTGGGTCTCGGCACTGCGGCAGGGTCCCGGCTGTGTGTTACACCTGAGACCCTGCCACGATCTCGTGGGTACACTGTGCTGTACCCATGAGATCCATGGACTTGTATACTCGTCCAGGTGCGGGAATGTTTATCCACCCTGGACATGTATACACAACCATGGTCTTTAAGGGGTTAAAAGAGACGTATATGTGACTGGCAGCTGACCTATTGAATTTAATGGCTGAACATAGAGAAGTGGTGGCTATGTTAGGTCTTTTTGCTGCACCAATAGGCTACTCAAAACCTAATCTTGTGGAAAGTCTGGCTTAACATAGCATTTTCACAGTACGTCCATGGTATATGTCAGCGTATACCAGTGTATGCTCTGAACATACTGGAGGAATGCTTTGTAGACCCATACTGACAGATCTTCTGATTCCATCTGTTGTCCTGCAGAAGTAGAATACTTGACATTTATTTGCAGCCAAGGCCAGATGGATGCTGTACAAGCCTTTGTCAATGATGTAGCGATTTATAGGTAAAGAACAGTGAAAACCAGTGAAAAACTTTTTCTTGTGTACATTTCATGTTTAAAAGTTAGGAAAAGTGTGAAGCAACTAAAGTACAACAAATGGGTTGGATCCTAATTGCATTAAAGAGAAAACGGCCTGTTAAAGGGGTAATCCTCTGCTCAGCATTTGGAACAGCTTGTACCGAACGCTGGAGCCGATGCCGGGAGCTCTTGACATCATAGCCCCGCCCTCTCGATGCAAGTCTATGGGAGGGGGAGTGACGGCTGTCACGCCCCCTCCCATAGACTTGCATTGAGCGGGCCGGGCGTGACATCATGAGGTGGTGGGACTATGACTTCACGAGCTCCCAGCGCCGGTTCCAGCGTTCGCAACAGTGTGTTCCAAACGCTGATCAGCGGAGTACCCCTTTAAAGTGGAACTGTAAATTCTTCTGACCTGTTTATTTCAATAAATACTTAAAATACTGTACTGTTTCTGTTTTTTCTATAGGAAATTTCTGAATTATTAGACAACTGGGTGGTACAATTCTTTTTGACAAGTGGTGTGTCCCTACACAGTCTTGTACTGTTTGCACAAATTGGACTGTGTCAGAGTGCACATGGGCACACCTCCAACTGATAACACCCAGTTGTCAAATTATTTTTTAATTCATTAACTAAGTCTGTTTAGTTAGAAGCAAGTACTTTCCTTAGCTGCCTCAAAGGCACATCTCTAGTCAACCAGTACCCTGCTTTCTACTGATGTGGAGCAAGAACTGCTTTATTTCAAGGGGGTCCTCTTTACAACAGAAATGACTAGTTTACTGTCCTTTAAATGGTTTGGACCTCAGTACCAAGTTCTAGTATTGCCACTAATGCACATTAGTTTCTGGTGCTGCAAATAGACGAGAAACCACATGCAGCCATTTCAAAAACCAATCAACCCCCTCTGCTACATGTGATCTGAGTACACGTCCATATGTGGTGCCTGGGCAAGGCATCATGGGCATTCACAATGGTGGCCTAGAGCAGAGAAGCTGCTTCTGCACATACCGTATTTTTCGTCCTATAGGACGCACCGGCGTATAAGACGCACCCAATTTATAGGTGCAAAATCCAAAAAAATAAAGATTTTGAACCCAATAGTGGTCTTCAACCTGCGGACCTCCAGATGTTGCAAAACTACAACTCCCAGCATGCCCGGACAGCCGTTGGCTGTTTTGCAACATCTGGAGGTCCACAGATTGAAGACCACTGCATAGGAGGTAATACTCACGTGTCCCCGCCGCTCCGGCTCCGTATCCTTGCTCTCCGTCGCCGCCATCACGTCGTTACGCACGCCGACGCACGTACGCGACTGACGACGTGATGACGTGGAAGGAGAGCGCCGGCCGTACAGGGGATCCCTGAACAGAGAAGACACCGAGGAGGCAGGTAAGGTCCCTCCCGGTGTCCTGTAAGCACTAACCCGGCTATTCAGTCGGGCTGTTCGGGACCGCCGCGGTGAAATCGCGGGGGTCCCGAACAGCCCAACTGAACAGCCGGGTTAGTGTCACTTTCCCTTCAGATGCGGCAGTCAGCTTTGATCGCCGCGTCTGAAGGGTTAATACAGGGCATCACCGAGATCAGTGATGTCCTGTATTAGCCGCGGGTCTCGGCCGTTGATGGCCGCAGGGACCGCCGCGATAGGGTTTTGGGGAAGAAAAAGTGCGTCTTATACGGCGAAAAATACGGTAGTTTGTTACTGATCAATATCAAAGGGGTTATCCAGCCAAAGAGCAGCAATCGCATTCTATGCAGGACTGCACCTCCAGTCTCGGAAAGCTCTTTGCTTCTGGGACTGGAGATGTGACACCCCCTTGTGACATCATGCAACGCCCCCCTCCATCATGCCCCCTCCCATAGACATGAATGGAGAGGGCGTAGCATAACATCTCTAGTCCCGGAAGCAAAGAGCTTTCTGAGACTGGAGGTGCTGCCCCATATAGAATGCCGTTACTGCTCTTTGGCTGGATAACCCCTTTAAGTTGTTGTCTAAATGGACAAAAGATGAAAATGTTTCTTTTGTTGCAGGTTGCAAAAAATGGCGAACTGAAAAAATTATTTTCAATATAGGGAATAGATTTTTATAGATATTAATTTGATAAATGATGGAAACCAACTTCTGCTATTGGGTCAAATCTTAAAGCATACCTATATTGTCACATATTTCAAATTCTGCACCGAAACTAGGTGCCCCCCCTTTGCATATTGCTATTCAGAAGAGACTATAGCAGCCATCTCCAGTGTGAGACATAGCATAATGCTATTCCACGACTCTGGGTGTCGCGCTGGATATGGCTGCTATAGAGATAAAGTCGAAAACTCCATCTCAAAATGCAGGCAGGGAGCTGGGAGAGCAGCGCCCCATTCTGGTGTTAGGGCGCCAAATGTAAAATACTGTGCATACACGTGGGTATACTTAAGCAAAATATGTATGTAAAGAGCTAACTTGTAGGGTATACAAAAAAAGAAGATTGCAGCAGCACACATTGGTCAAAAATTGAGGCTCTTAGCGCACATTTTGATCAAAACATGTCCCCCATCCACCACGGGGAGGTGGCCTCATTTAGGATGGGACCCTAGCACAAATTCTGAGCCTAACGCTCATATCCACTCACCTCTGCTGGGCATATAGCCTCTGGCTGGGTGACATGCTGGATCGATTAACAATTTAAAACACCACCTGTGAAAAAGGGGGAGGGGTGCACAGCTAAAGAGCTAACTTGTAGGCTTTAATTCTGGATGTGTAAATCCTACCTAATTGTGACTATTCACTGTGAGAGGCTATCATGGCAACGGCACCTTTTGCCTATTCTTTATTAGGTTAAATGAATGTCTTTAGTTTGGGTATCCTGTAAGCCAGCCAGATAGCTACCATGTAAAACAACTGAAAATGTATTCCCATCTGAATAAATTGCCCCCTATCCACTAGGGGTGTGAATTGGCAAGAATTTGGTGATACAATACGTATCGTGATACACGTATGACGATACGATATATCGCGATATATCCCAATTCTGTTTATGGGACAATATATCGCAATATATCCCGATTCTGTCTCAAATACAATGTCTTTTACACTTTTATTAAAACTTTTTTATTTATTTTTTTATACACTTTATTAGACTTTTAGGAGGAATCATTAGATTCCTCAGACAGATGAATAGAGTTCTATTGAACTCCATTGATCTGTGATCTGTGATCCATTGATAGAGCCTGGTCCAGCCAGGCTCTATCAATGACAGAGCCACGGGACAGCAGGAAGCAGAGGTAAGCCCTCCGGCTACCTCCACAGTGGGAGCATTCACAGATCCCTTTAAATGCCGCTGTCAGGTTTGACAGCGGCGATCTAAAGGGTTAATAGCCAGCCGCGGCGATGGCCGCATGCTGGCTATTAGCGGAGGCCCCCGGCTACTGAAAACAGCCGGGGGCTGCAGAGAATGGAGCGGGCAGGAGTCGGGAGCCCGCTCCATAAACCCAGAGTGACGCCGCGTCAGATCCGGCCCTGCTTGCACGAGCCGGAAATATTCACCTTCCCAGGGCCCGGAAAAGCATGTCCCAGGCGTCAGGAGATACAAATTCCTCATCCCTAAAAGGATCGATTCAAAAATATTTTGAATCGATTCAGTATCGCCAAATGAAAAATCGCGATAATCGCGCAAATTGATTTTTTCTTACATACATATTTTTATTACCTACTATCCACAGGACGGGATATAACAAGCTGATACGTGGGTGTGCCACTTCTTTGACCCCAATTGATCATGAGAACAAATACAAAAAACAACTAATCTATGGAATACACACTGTGCGAGCCCATATGCTAGGCCGCTTAACGTTGTCGAGTTCAGCACTCTGCACGTTGCACACTAGGGATCCAAGCTGTAGGACCCCCACCAGTCAGCTTGTTATCCCTTTTGCTGTAGATAGGGGAAACATACTCTAGATATGATAACCCTTATAGGTTATGATCACACTGAGTATTTTGAACAGAATCTCTGCTAGCAGAATTCTGTTAGCGGAAATTCCATCTGGTGGTCGCTGTCAAAATACTCCCGTGGTAGGATTGCAGGTCCCTGCGCTGTCACCTTTGACAGCAATGCAGGGCTTGCATACTTCTGCACTAAGAATGAACATATTCCTTCTTTGTGTGGGTCAATTTCAGCAGTAGAATTATCCGCCACTGAAATTTTCGCGGAAGACTCATTCACAATGATGTTAATGTTCACTGCACATAATTCCACGAATTACATAGTGTGAACATACCCTTAAAGGGAAACTGTCATCTGTTTAATTGACAACATGAAACAGGTGCAGTGGGGGTGGTCACACTAAAATTTAACTCTGACATCTCAGAGAAACCATAGTTTAAGGACATAGACTGACTAAGTAGTCACTGTACACAGTCTCTGCAGCTGCTCTTCACTCCCATCAGCCTTGAGTGACGTGTCTCTTTCTGCCTATGTGTAGAGTGAAATGTCAAAGAAGGCCAGCGGGAACTGCCCCCATAACCACTACCAATCCTAAAATGTCTGAGTGTTCCAGAGTAAATCCTAGTGTTCCATGAATTGACTCACTGCACTTGTTCCATCCTGTTCGTGGTTTGGGCAGCATGAAACGGGTGACAAGTTCCTTTTAATATTGTTTGAACCCAACTTTTTCAGTGGGACTGGCCAACCATATAATGTTTATTGGGGTGCCCAGGCTTTTTTTCCCAATGATAAATGTAAAGGAATAAAATATCAGGATTTATCATGCCTGATCCTTTTGTTTATAGCTGAGACATCCCCTTTATTGGAGTACGTAGAATTCCTCTTGCCATAAACATGGTCTGTGTAGGTTTAACATTAATGGTTATATAGAATTGGCCTTTAGCACAGTAGAGAATGGATTCATGATCGTTCAATGTAGTGGTAAATATCACAATACATTGTTATTACCCGCACACCACTAGATGAGACTAGATTGCTTTTCCCTGTCTGATTGAGGTGTTTTCTCCCCCGGCCCATTCCTGGAAATTAACCCTCTACCAAATTGCAGAGCATGAGTCTGGGACTGAATTACATTCATAGATATGTACTTACTGTAGGATGACCGGCCTATTGCATATACTGTATGTAGTATTGCGTGTATTGAAGGGAAATTGAAGTTGCTAACAGATCCTTTTAGTGAACCTATTTAAAGAGGAGATGAGCGAATGCTTCGCTGCTAGATGTGAAAGAGACTTTGGTGCCATTGAAAGTAAAGGGGTTCCTGAAAAAATGGGGTGTCAACGTATCCATGCATGTATACGTTGACACCCCATTTTTTCAAATTTTTCCCAACATGTTACCGTAAATGGACAATGTGTTTGTGTGGATTTTTTGGAGGGTTTCTTCTCACTCTCCAAAAACATGCCGGGGAACTTGTCACCATCCCCAAGATAAGGAGATTGCGAGTCCCACTGGGGACAGGCTAACACTCAATTGTCAGAAGCAATAGATGGCTGACACAGTGCAAGAGAGCCAAAACTGTCATCATAATAGCTGAATTGCTGTTAGGTCATTTTTGGTTAGTGCTTTGCACCAGAATTTGTACACACAAATGAGGAGTGGATCCAAAACACAGAAGAGGCACAAATCTTTCCATTATACATTCTCTGTGAAGGTTCTGCCCCTGGTTTTGGCATACAAATACTGATGTTATATAGTGCTGTGCAATGTCAATGTGGCATTGGGCTAAGTTCACATTTGTTAGGTTTGACACCAATTTTGTTACAGATTCCTAGCTTTTTTTAAAGCATTACTGTAATTTGAATTATCTTAAAGTGTACCTGTCAGAGCCAACAAAAAATATTTTTTTAATACAGGGGTCCCTCAACATACGATGGTAATCCGTTCCAAACGGACCATCGTTTGTGGAAACCATCACATGTTGAGGGATCTGTGCAATGTAAGGTATAGGATAGTGGTCTACAACCTGCGGACCTCCAGATGTTGCAAAACTACAACACCCAGCATGCCTGGACAGCTGTTGGCTGTCCGGGCATGCTGGGTGTTGTAGTTTTGCAACATCTGGAGGTCCGCAGGTTGAAGACCACTGTTAGAGGAAGTTGTACTCACCTGTCCCTGCCGCTCCGGACCGTCACTGCTGCCCGGGATGTCGCCGTCAATCGCTGTTGCTGCGTCCCCGACGCTCCGGCAAGGCCTCTGCATCCGCGCGCTCCGTCACCGCCATCACGTTGTTACGCACGCCGCTCCTATTGGATGACGGGACGGCGTGCGCAGCGACGTGATGACGACGATGGAGAGCGCCGACGATGCAGTGGATCCCGAAGAGGAAGTGCCGGAGCGATTGGTCTGTAGCGTGTTTTACTACCGCTGCAGACTCACCATTAAATGTCCTCGGTAAGATCGCGATCCTGTACTGTAGCGCTGTGGAAGCAGAGGCGATGCCCCGCCCTCGCTTCTCGATTGGTCCCTCTGCGCATGTGACTACAGAGGCGGGGAGACGCATCCCTAGCAACGCAGCCGCTCGCTCGCTGCTGATAGCCACAGCATTACTTTAACCCGGCTCCTCCTCGGTTATGGAATTATAAAATGTTGTGTTTTAAACCATGTCATATCACTTTGGTTAAGTCTTTGATCTTCCCCCAATGCTCCCTTAATGGTTTTTATTATATTTATGTATTCCCTTTGCTTTTTACTATTGCATCATGATTACTGACCTATGACACAGTTAACCACGCCCATTATTACTTGGCGCCATTTTTTAAGTGTATATATGTGTTGCTATTTGTGTTCTGACTATGCATACTGATCTGAGGAAGAAACGCGTAATCTACTTGTATGCTGTATGCTACATTTTTTATTTTAATAAATGTAATCCTGCCCAGGATTTCCTTTATAATACACCATCTAGATGTGTTGATCGGCAGCGCCAGGATTCCAGAGGCCCTTTTGTTCTTCTTCTCCTGCACATACCCAGGACTTCGTCTACATACGTGGTCCGGTGACCTGATCCCGGCAGCAGCTATCCACATCAGTGTACCCCTTTAGTGGGGCGATACGCTCTTTTTATTCTTTTCTAAGGTGAGCACAGATCTGAAGGGACGGTACTGGTCCCTGAAGACAGCACATTGCTGTTAGTTCTGCTAGCCTACCAAGGGTAATACACGAGGCGCCGTATGCGGTTGTCTTTTCTCTATCTCTATACAGGTATCTAATTTACAGTGTCCATTTTAGGACATCGTCAGCCGTACCTCCGTCCTTTGTCAGGCAAAACAGCGTCCTGCCTCCTCCCTCAGACCAATCTCCGTCAGGCCTCAGCCGCAAGTCCCTCCTCCCTCCTTTGTCATCACAAAGTCTCTCATCCAAAACTCCGTCATCCCTCAGACGAAAAACCTTCCTGCCGAGAAGCAGAGCCGAGTCAATGTCAGCTCTCTTCTATATGGGTTCTGCTGTACATGCTATTCAATGTCTGCTCTGCTATACAGTGCTGCTATGTGGCAGAAAGTTGCATCTGAGGGAGAATCGTCTGAGGCATGACAGCGTTTTGGATGAGGGAGTTTCGCATGAGGGAGTTGTGGCTGAAGGATGACAGCAATTGGTGTGAGGGAGAAGGCAGGATGCCGTTTCGCCTCCTCCCAGCCCCTGCAGGGCTATCTGTGGTGTGGGGGGATGTCAGGCTCTCCTATGTACCTGAAGTCTGCCCTCCTGCATGTCTCACTGCTACATTGTTATTAAGGGATTTTGTTGTAAATGTATACAGCTCTACTATTGTGGGGGCTTCCTGTCATATGAATTGGAATGTTTGTTGCACTTCCTGTGCTTGTTATCCTTATTTGCTGTTTTAGTTAGATTTGGCAATTGGAAGGGATGCCTCTTTCCTAGCAACTGTTTTTTAAGGGACTAGCCTTAAATGGGCACTATCAGATCCAAAAAATTCTTATATGTTACTACTGATAAAATGTAAGACCTTTTTTAATATGGTTGTATGGTTGTAATTTTTTTTAAATATTTAATAAAGAAAGAGGCTCCTGAAAATCCTACCACTGCCTACGGGGACACTAACCAGTCCTGCAGCATCATCAGGCTTGTCCATGAGTGAAGGACACGAAATGACTCATGGACAAATCTGCATGAGCAGACACACCAATCACCTCTCAGCACCACAAGGAGGGACACGAACACTGTGAGGTTAAAAAAAAAAGGGATTTTTTTAAAATAATAAATAAAGGTGATAGGAGGCATAAAATTTAGATGTGCATGATCAGTATTTTTAAAATTGCAGGCTGCCTATTCTAAAGGTTTACAGCATTTAGGCTAATGTATGCTGTGCTTTAGACTGGTTAGGGGGGGGAGGAACAGATTTGTCAACTTTTCTCTTAAATGTGGTCTTGCTTCTCCCTTAGCGTGGCTTACCCTGCTACACTTGCAACCCTCTGAGGTTCTTCCCATTCTCAAAGAAAATCCACTCATTTGGTGTACCATTCAGAGATAGAGGCTTTCATGTGTACTTTGTAAACTTGATCCTAATGCTTCACTAATATTTCCTTTTTGGGGTAATCCTTTGTTTTTTAATGGTACACCCTTTTTATAG
Organism: Hyla sarda; assembly: GCF_029499605.1. NCBI lineage: Eukaryota > Metazoa > Chordata > Amphibia > Anura > Hylidae > Hyla > Hyla sarda. Next base: position 378,244,341 of record NC_079192.1, on the reverse strand, counting down.
GTCCTTAGAACTCCATAATTGTGTTAGGTCTTTTGATTTACTCCCATATTATGTTTGTTTATTGAATAAATGCACCAATATTTCTGACATTGCCAGTTACTCAAGGATAGCATTCTTTGTGTATGCTAATATTTGTCACTGACTTAATTTGTATAGCTTTTTTGGTGATTAATAAAAAATAAAGTTTAGATAACACTGGGTCTCACTCCTAAAACCTGCTGTGATTGCAAGTTACAGCCGGGTGAAGTGTGGGGCAGTGCAAGCCTGCATTAGTCTAAGAATTTAACCCCTTAAGGACCCATTTTGGCCTTAAGGACTTAATTTTTACGTTTTCATTTTTTCCTCCTCGCCTTCTAAAAATCATAACTCTTTTATATTTTCATCCACAGACTAGTATGAGGACTTGTTTTTTGCGCGACCAGTTGTCCTTTGTAATGACATCACTCATTATATCATAAAATGTATGGCGCAACCAAAAAACACTATTTTTGTGGGGAAATTAAAACGAAAAACGCAATTTTGCTAATTTAGGAAGGTTTCGTTTTCACGCCGTACAATTTATGGTAAAAATGACGTGTTCTTTATTCTGAGGGTCAATACGATTAAAATGATACCCATTATTATATACTTTTATATTATTGTTGCGCTTAAAAAAAATCACAAACTTTTTAACCAAATTAGTACGTTTATAATCCCTTTATTTTGATGACCTATAACTTTTTTATTTTTCCATATAAGCGGCGGTATGGGGGCTCATTTTTTGCGCCATGATCTGTACTTTTTTTTGATACCACATTTGCATATAGAAAACTTTTAATACATTTTTTATAATTTTTTTTTTAATAAAATGTATAAAAAAAGTAGGAATTTTGGACTTTTTTATTTTTTTACGTTCACGCCGTTCACCGTACGGGATCATTAACATTTTATTTTAATAGTTCGGACATTTACGCTCGCGGCGATACCAAATATGTCTATAAAAAAAAAATTTACGCTTTTTGGGGGTAAAATAGGAAAAAACTGACGTTTTACTTTTTTATTGGGGGAGGGGATTTTTCACTTTTTTTTTACTTTTACTTTTACATTTTTTTACATTTTTTTTTACACTTGAATAGTCCCCATAGGGGACTATTCATAGCAATACCATGATTGCTAATACTGATCTGTTCTATGTATAGGACATAGAACAGATCAGTATTATCGGTCATCTCCTGCTCTGGTCTGCTCGATCACAGACCAGAGCAGGAGATGCCTGGAGCCGCACGGAGGAAGGAGAGGGGACCTCCGTGCGGCGTTATGAATGATCGGATCCCCACAGCAGCGCTGCGGGCGATCCGATCGTTCATTTAACTCGCGAACTGCCGCAGATGCCGGGATCTGTATTGATCCCGGCACCTGAGGGGTTAATGGCGGACGCCCGCGAGATCGCGGGCGTCGGCCATTGCCGGCGGGTCCCTGGCTGCGATCAGCAGCCGGGATCAGCCGCGCATGACACGGGCATCGCTCCGATGCCCGCGGTTATGCTTAGGACGTAAATGTACGTCCTGGTGCGTTAAGTACCACCGCACCAGGACGTACATTTACGTCATGTGTCCTTAAGGGGTTAAAAGGACCGGATTTGGCGGCTGTCCGGGGAGTGGAACATGCTGCCTTGCACTCCTTAGTTGGTCTCAGGACCTGGTGCAATTTTAACTTTTGATGTGTCTGGAAAAAATGACAAAAGTTTATTCAAATAACAGTAATTCTTTAAATTCAACAATAATCTCCATCCCTTGCATTTAAGTGGGGCTTCTGGAACCCCATAGCCAGTAGATAATCCTCAGTGAATGCAGTTATCCTCCATTTAGACCCACATCTGCGGCAGAAGGCCTAAGATCCTGTAGCAAAATATGTGGGAATTTAGCTTTAAAGGGGTAAAGAATATATAGCATACAACAGTACATAATATAAAAAATATATACGGGGAGATTTATCAAAACCTGTCCAGAGAAAAAGTTGCTGAGTTGCCCATAGCAACCAATCAGATCGCTTCTTTCATTTTTAAAAGTCCTCTGAAAAATGAAAGGCGCAATCTGATTGGTTGCTATTTGCAACTCAGCAACTTTGCCCCTGGACAGGTTTTGATAAATCTCCCCCCTATCCTGGGGATAAAGAATAACAAACTTATCAGTGGGGCCTGAATGATGGGACCACCAGTGATCCCGACAACTGGGACAAAGTTGTCCCCGGAAAGACAGAGCACAGCTCACATGCAGTCACCAATGTGCATCATTTATTGTGGGGACTATTTTTTCCTGGTACCCCCTATCCTGTAGATAACGGATAACCTCTTGGGTTAGGATTACCCTTTACCCCTATACACATTAAAGATGTATGCCCGACCCAGAGATTCAACCAGACCCTATGATCATCTTATATGTATAAGAACCTTGTGACTGTCATCCCAGAGATGATGTAGGAAGCTACCGCAAACTACTTACCCCTTCTCACCCCTTACTCTCCCGACTGTAGGAGGTGAATTCTGTAGAAAGTCTATGAAACCCAACTTCTGCAGCGAGGAAAATGAAGGGAAAGAAGTGCTTAGCTGAGCGCTTCTCCCTACTTGTTCTTGAGATTGATGGGTTTTCAGCGACCATATCCCATAAGATATCTGTGACACGTCCAAAGATTTTCTTTTTTAATTAAAAGCAGTGACACTTTTTTTTTTTTTACTGCATAATGGCCTATTCTCCACGTGTGGTCGGACACTCACCCCCAGTTTCATCAGTCGTTCAGAGTGCTGTTGACCAAGCTTTACATTGAATGTATCAGGTGAATATCCCCATTTCTTATTGTTTTGCCTTTTATACATTCCATCTAACCTTACACCAGGGAGAATCTCGTCTTATTAGAAATGAAAGACATTTGCTCCTTGTCTATTTAGTTTGACACAGTAATGTTATGACCATTTATCTCTGGACAGGACTAATAATTGTGGGTGAGATAGGTTAATGCCTCAGATCACAAGATGAGAATTCCCAGGTCTGTACTGAATGTATAGGGTGTTAGGGTGCCCCTCCAGGCATTACAGGCCTAAACATATACAGGCATTTAGTGATCTGTACAACAAAGCTAATTGTATGTTAATAACCCCAATCCCAAAATTAGGGGTCAGTGGCCCTGGAGCAGACAACTGACAGCCCAACAAGACTTTTTTTTTTTTTTTTTTTGCTGTACAGTAATATATGACCAATATTGTATAATTTAATGCAAGTTTTGATCATATCAGAACATTCAGTGAATTTATGGGATCATTTATTCTTGCTAAATAATTGATATATCAATCACAATGATTTTCCATCACGTGTAGCTACTTTAGTCATTGATTGACATAAAGAGCTTCTTTTCTTATCGAGTTTCAGCAGTTGCTGAGTTATGGGGTAAGTCACCCCTGTGCTGCAGTAGCATTAAACACTAAGGTTATTTTTATGCGTTTTTCTTTTACTTTTTTAGGTCTTACCCTTGGAGAATAAGATGAAGATCCCTCATCAGTTTCCAGTTGTGTTGTACGTTGGTATGGGATTTGTAACCATTCTCTACATCAGCATGGGGACGCTTGGTTATTTGCGATTTGGCCCAGAAATCATGCCCAGCATAACTCTGAATTTGCCCAATTGTTGGTAAGTGTTTCTACACTGCTGCTTGGTTCAATTTTGAATACAAATATTGAGAAAGTAAAGATCACTAAAGATACCTTGCATAGTAAAAGGTTATTCCAGTCACACAAAGTGATGCCATATATTGCAAGAATGTGCCGTCCTTTAATGGTATGTTCACACTGCGGAATTCCCGCAGAATTCCGTGAGTGGAATTCCGCAAGTGAAATTCCGTACAGTGAACGTAAGCATCTGTGTGAATGGGTCTTCCGCGAGACCTGTTCACACTGCGGAATTTCAGCAGGGGACAATTCCGCCGGTGAAATTGTTCCGCGCAAAGAAAGAAGATGTTTATTCTTTGCACGGAAGTCCGCGAGCACTGCATAGCCGTCAATGGTGACGGCGCAGTGCCGCGCAGTCCTACCTCCGGCTGCCAGGCTGAATCTCCGCTTGCTGAATTCCGCGAGCGGAGATTCAGCTACAAATCCATAGTGTGAACATACCCTAAGGCTCCTCAATACGGGCCGATTATTGGGTATGCCCATGCTAGTTGGTTAAGCCCATGCCCATGGTAGTTTATTGGCTAATCGAATCTTTTCTGCAGCCATTTAAATTATCGTTCTCAGGCACACATTGCCCTGTGTAAACAGGTGATGTGTGTCCGACACTGATGTAATAAGGGTTTGATTGAGCCGTGTGAAGGCTAGTGATCATCAAGATCACCGCTCGCTATTGTTCCTTTATTGGCTGATATTAAAATGTTCATCTCCCAAGACCCCCATGGGCTGGCTCTCTATAGGAAGGCCTCCCTGCATTAATAGGTAGGAGGTCTGTTGACTAGCAGGGTCAGCTACTTAGGCAAACATAAGTGGGCCAGTATCTAGGCTCACTATTTATATTCTTACTGTTTATCTACTACACATTGTTTATGTTCATTTTATTTGTATCCTTAATGAAAGCTATGTTTTATGATATCTGTGGACCTCCCTTTATACTATAAAATTAGTTACACAGATCCCCACATCTACCTATACTCACTTATACCACTGTACATATTAGCTACCTATCTTGGCCAACCGCTGTTTTTCTCAATCCTTACATGCACATGCATGCTCCGCTCAGCTGAGTGTGCTTGTGTTCTTAATTATTTTAATTTATCTGCCTAAGAACTTAAAGAAGATGTCCAGTGCTAAGACATTTATCCTCTATCCGCAGGATAGGGGATAAATGTCTGATCGCAGATAGGGTTGCCACCCAGCCGGTATTTTACCGACAGAGCCGGTATTTTCATCTTCCTGCCGGTAAATTTGTATGTAAAATATCGTCCTGGACACAATCAGATTAGCCCAAGGACTGACTGGTCATGCACTGCCCAAGGGTCCCGGATAGAGACGGTGCCCAATACCAGCATGTTCCTTTTTTTTAACACTTACTAGGCATGGCTGCTACAAGGCAGCAAGACATCAGTTACCTGGCACCAAAGAGGAGCGCGGAGGAAAAATTCTCTGCCTCTTCCCTCTCTGCTGTGATCTCCATTCTCATTCTGAGTCGGCTCATTTGCATAATTTATTCATTGCATTTCCTGCACTCCAGCACACAGACTCTCAGTGTGTGACTCCTCCACTGTGCTGTGATCCCCCTCCCCTCTGTATTACACATATCCCCCTATACCTGGACCCAATATATGCAGAGATCGGCAGCTTCTTGTGTAGAGAATGCAGCAGCTCCTCCCCTACATGTGAGAAGAAGCAGAATGGGCAAGTCCGGTCACACTGTAGCAAGTCTGAGTGTACAAAGATGGGAAAGGGTGGTCATGTGTTCTGCTATAACCCCCAATATCTATCCTGCTGTACTCTCCCATATGTGTCCTGCTGTAAAAATGGATGGGCACCTGCGCACGGACCTGCCTGTCCCTCTTCCTGCTTTAAACCAGATAATTAGAGTAAAACAGAATGTTCAGCGGTACGGTTTAAAATCTTCAATGCCGAAGCTTTATTCATGAGACACCATGGTTCATGAGAGACAAACAGCAAACAGACACGGATACACGAACTTCTAACATGTTGAAACTTTGGAAAAAATAACATTGGATCCATCATACTACTGGGCGACATACGATGTGTTCGCTCTGTACCCTTCCATACCATGGGATTTAGGGGTGCTGGCACTCTAACGACATCCTGAACAGTTTAGCAGATATTCCCCTGGTATGAGGTTGTTTATTGTTGTAGCAACAACATTTTTATTACATCATAATATTTTTATGTTTGATGGCGAATACTACCTTCAGACCAGGCGAGCATCCATGGGTTCAAAATATTTTCCATCTTTTGCTAACCTGTTCATTATCTTTTGGGAGCTACAGTACCTCTTTATGTCCAACCTACCTGTTTTTTCATTCAATCCATTGGGTTGGACAGTATATAGATGATCTTATTATATGGAAGCGTACAGAGCAAAAGTTCATCGCATTCGTTAATTATATAAACAATAATAATAATCTGAATTTGAAATTCACATTTCATTTTGATAAAACATGTGTTAACTTTTTTATCAAAGGGCTGTGATTATTATTGTTTCTCCCTATGGAAAAGAGACAGCTACTAATTCCACTGTTTTGGCCTCCTCTTGTCATTCCCGTCACGTCGTGAACAATATCCCTATGGGGAGCTATGTAGACTTAAAAGAAACTGCTCTGAGGACCAGACGTTTCAGGATCAGTCAAAGCAATTAGCAACATGCCTTAAAGGGGTACTCCGCTGCTCATCGTTCGGAAAAAACTGTTCCGAACGCTGGAGCCGGAGAATAAAGGGGTACTCCGGTGGAAAACTTTTTTTTTTTTTTTAATCAACTGGTGCCAGAAAGTTAAACAGATTTGTAAATTACTTCTATTAAAAAAATCTTTCTCCCTCCAGTACTTATTAGCGACTGTATATTACAGAGAAAGTTATTTCCTTTTGTTTTTGGATTTCTTTTTTTTTTTTTTCTGTCCACAGACAGCTCTCTGCTGACACCTCTGTCTGTATCAGGAATTGTCCATAGGTTTGCTATGGGGATTTGCTCCTGTTCTGGACAGTTTTCAATACAGACAGAGGTGTCACCAGAGAGCACAGTGGACAGCAAAAAAAGAAATCTAAAAAGAGAAGAACTTTCTCTGTAGTATGTAGCAACTAATACTGGAAGGATAAAGATTTTTTAATAGAAGTAATTTACAAATCTGTTTAACTTTCTGGCACCAAATGTTTTCCACTGGAGTTCCCCCTTAAATCAAAGACTTGATTTTATTATGACATATTGAACGCTATTTACATAATGCAATTGTATATAGGATCATTTTCTCTCCCCCCCCCCCCCCCCCCCCCTTGTGTAGCAATGAGTTATATTTGTATTGTTTATTCTGGAGGAGTTACGTAGGATTTATGTTGTTTAACTTATTTATATGGACATAACATTGTAACCTATTCGACACGCCTGTGCTGTGGGGTTAACTGGTTAATGAAACACGTCATAGATATGAGGCGGGGTTTAGTAGTATTTTAAGCGATGTTGTCTTGTATTAAATTACTCTATGATTAAACGCATTGAGCGTGAAATGCGTTAGAGGTTTGCGTATCTATGTCTGTTTGCTGTTGGAACCATTGTGCCTCATGAATAAAGCTGCATCATTGGGACATTCTGTTTTACTTTAATATCCTGCAGAAAGGGAATAATTTTCTTAGCACTCGATATCTTCTTCTTTAAAGTGTACCTGTCACCAAATTAAACTTTTATTTTTTTAAACAATTGTTTATTTTTGTTTTTTAATATTTCAACACACATTACAAACATGTAATTGAGAAAGACAAAAAATGCAGTGTAAATTTCAGAACAAAGACTGTAACACATTTCTACAGGTAAGTTACTTTGCAATATGTATGGTTACATGTCCGTTCAATTACAAATTAAATTTTTAATATATTATTCCTTATGTAATTATAAGACTCTTTGCAATTTACTTGCTGTCAAAATTCTCAACCTTTTATATGTTTTTAATGTGATTGAAAAAAAGGCCACTAGGAGGCTCTGTTCTGTTCCCTGCGCAAGTCAAACGGTTAGTTTGGTCTCCTCCAGGCCTGGCAGGAGACCAAACTCAGGAAGAGCATGCAGGGCATGGCAACACACAGCTCTCACAGGCTTCAGTGACGTCACGCCTGCTGAGGAACACCCACATTCTCCTGCCGGGAGCTCACACAATGTGAGCAAGGGGAAAGGTGTGATACAGAGCTTTTAAAGCTGTAGCGAGGGAACATGATCTGAGTTAGTCTAGAAAATTTGGTTTGATGACAGGAACTCTTTTTAAGGATTAGACAGGTTAATATCCAATAGCATGATCCTTATTTCCTCCAACATCTGCAGTGGCTGGGGGTAAGCATATACGTTAGATGTTTGGCCAGCTTTAAAAATGCTTCAGCAGACTATAGATTGCAGCTCACTGTAATTTTTACTAATACCATAAGGAATTTGAAGTCACTATACCCAATATGTGGCTATATTAATTTACTTATAAAATGTTACTTTTTTTTACAGATTGTTGACCTCTGACTCTATTTCAGTGTATCTACAATCTCAAAGCTCTGTGGTTTTGTATCTACAGCTCTATGTACCTCTATGGTAACAGACTACGAACAAATAAGGATTGGACTGCACAGGTTGAGTTTATAGTCTATTACCATGATGGCACATAGATCTTCACTGAAGCTGTAGACACACAATTTCAGGTGTCCATTGAAGCTTACGTGTCAATGGTTGGTATAATGTCAGTGATACTGTCAAGACCAAGATGTGAACAAAAAAAGCTCTGAATGCTGCGCAGTGATGGTCATCATCTCGGTTGTCTCTTTTGCAGGCTGTATCAGTCGGTGAAGTTGCTGTACTCTTTTGGAATATTCATCTCCTTCGCATTACAGTTCTATGTGGCGGCAGAAATCATAGTCCCCTCAGCCACCTCTCGAGTGGATGAACGTTGGGTGCTATCGGTTGATCTTTCTGTGAGGGCAGCTCTAGTTTGTATCACATGTAAGTTTGGCTTTTGTTTTGGTCTAGCAGTAATATCAATTTGAAGGTGCAGTAACAAGTTAATTGATGTCATATGAAGCAAGGTAGCAGCTCTTGTTTAAGGATGGCCATTCAATGGAATGGTTGTGTGTAACACCACATGAGCAGACAATGGCAGCTTCCCGCACTTTGATCTGCAGTTTGTGTGGGAAGTTTAGGAAGGCATTAGTTGTCCTTAGGGAGATAATCTTGTGGTGGGCAATGCTACCTGGAGATAAGAAAAAAAAAGTATGCAAATTCCTTCTTCAGGAGGAGGTAAACTGTTTCTTGAAATAAGCACAAACAACGATCACATGCACTCACCACGACAATGGTGTCTATACGTCCGGGGCACCGGGAGGACATTGGGCTGGAAGCGAAGCGCTCAGAGGCGTAGCCTCTGAGCGCTTCACTTCCAGCCCGATGTACTTCCTGGTGCCCCGGACCTCTGGATGTATAGACACCATTGTCGTGGTGAGTGCATGCTATCGTTCTTTGTGCTTTTTTCATTGTTACTACAGCTTTTTTGCATGCACCCCGCAGGTGTCAACTATTTCACAGGATTCCTAGCAACTTCCATTTATGCATCCCTCCAGTGTCAGTAGAACATGATGTTGTGCTCTCCTCTTCATTCCCCTACTCTGTTGCAAACTGTTTCTTCCACCTATAGAGAACTACTCCGTAAGTCAAACCTGACTAGGGATATTAGCCAAACCAGAGTTTTCTCCAAAAGAACAAGACAGCTGTTTTAGGGTTCTTGCCCCTCATCCGTACAGAACAGGGTGCTGGTTGCTTACCACTGACTGATTTTCCCACAACAGTGGAAATACTGTATTATGTGCATTCGTTTAAATAAAGGGGTATTCTATTATCAGAAAATTGTATTTAATACTATCACCACAAGACATGATTGTCTCAGAGCTTTATTGTCTCAGAGCTTTAGCTCCACCCCCTGATTAATGTCACCACCTGTGACCAGCCCCTACAGTCTTCATCAACATCTCTCCTAGGGAAGCATGAGGGTTGTTTACAGCATGCTGCCTTGTGCTTAGCATTGCCACAGGCAGAGGAGCAGACAGGGAATGAATACAGCTGGTTCTGCAGAGAAACTGGCAGAAGTACTGAGCAATGCATTTGGAAATTGTAGTGCTGGGCACTGCCTAACCAAGAAGTATTGTTTGTGACATGGTAGGGGAGATGACTACAGGGTAAATGTTTAATGCTTCTGCAGCATGTCTATCTTTTACCTGATGTCAGAATACCCCTTTAAATGGTTTGAATACCTTGACAAACAGAGTTCATTCATTGCATTAAGGAAGTATGGAGCTGCATCAAGCAACAGCCTGAATATCAATAGTAAACAGCAAGTCAAGGATCAGCAAGGTCAGGGAATGACCTCTTTTGTATTATGACCTCACTATATTATACTGTAGAAAAGCTTTACATTTTAATGTGTCTTCTGAAATGCTTTAAAAGCTATAAACAAGCCTTTATTCTACTACTGTATATGTTCCTTTCTCTGTCTTGCAATACTTTGTTCTTTCCCCTCAGAACTAGAGATATAATGCTTCACTGTTCCCATTTGGCTACGACTTTCTTGGCTGCCTCCTGACTTTATTCTTCCTTAGCTTTTCCAGACTTCATAGCATCAGGCTCACCCTAGTTTACCATATAAGCTTTCAGCATGTTAGACTAAACCTATAAGCACCCATCAAAAGCGTTCATGCAGAAGCAGAGAAAGATATTTGACAGGTCAACCCCTTTTCAGTGGAGTGAAGTAATATTTTACATCTTTTGTGCTTTGCGTGAGAGATGACTCCAATTGCCGCTGCCATCTAACTATTTTGTATACTAGGCTTAAAGGGGTACTCCGCTGCTCAGCATTTGGAACAAACTGTTCCGAACGTTGGAGCCGGCACTGGGAGCTCGTGACGTCATAGCCCCGCCACCTCATGGCTTCACATCCCACCCCCTCAATGCAAGTCTACGGGAGGGGGCTTGACGGCCGTCACGCTCCCTCCCATAGACTTGCATTGAGGGGGCGGGGCGTGGCATCATGAGGGGCCGGAGCTATGACGTCATGAGCTCCAGCGTTCGGGACAGTTTGTTCCAAACGCCAAGCAGCGGAGTACCCCTTTAACCCTTATGTTCTATATGAGCCATGACACTAGAGTCCTTTTTATGTGAAGACTACTTGTCTGCTTTCTTGACCATTTAATATTATGGGAGCCGCCAGGACCTGTTATTTTTTAACGGGAGTAGCGGGAGAAAAAGACTGCTCTTGCAGTAATTTTTCTCCCGCTATTTCCCCAGGCTCCTCCGATGGCTGCCACACTGCCATGTGATAACGGTGGTGTGAAAGTAGCCTAAGATAGCAATTCTGGAGCATCTTTCACTCCAGCTATGTTTTGCCGTTCCTCTGTTATACATCCAGGAAATGTATACATTATTAAATAGATAACTGGGCACTAGATTCTCCCAATGCTGTTTCGGTACGTACCCTATCGACAATATGAAACTGGTCTTTTCATTTCTTATAGCACAGCTCGGGTCTACACTTTCCACCACTTATTGGGGATTTACATAATACATCTTTTTAAGAGATGGAGCCATAGGATATCATTGACTGCTTACTGCCAGCGGCATTTTACTGATACCTCTAGTAGGGATCGACCGATTATCAGTATGGTCGATATTATCGGCCGATAATCACGATTTTGGGCATTATCGGTATCAGCAATTGCCTTGCCGATAAGCCGATAATGCCCCGCACAGCGAAAGTCCCCCCCGACCCGCCGCACCGCGTCGCACCCCCCACCGCCCTGGCCCCATTGCCTCCCCCATCCCCGGATTTATAATTACCTGTTCCCGGACCCACGCTACATCTTGCTCCTGCTGCGTCCTGCGTTACGCTGTGCGCAATGACGAGTGACGTGACGTGCGCGACATGACGTCACCGTCAGTGCGCACAGTGACAGTTCAGGAGGACGCCACCGGAGCCAGATGTGGAGTGGACCCCGGGAACAGGTAATTATAAAACCGGGGATGGGGGAGGCAATGGGGCCGGTGCGGCGGGTCGGGGGAGCGGTGGCGGTGATGGTGATAGGTCTCAGGACCCCCGGACAGGCAGGGGGAGAGAAGCGGGTGGTGGCGGCGGCCTATGGCACCGCAAAAGCCAATGCAGTGCATTGATTTAAAGCGCCCGCTTTAAATCAATGATCTGCAGCGGTGTTGCGGGGGGATAAATAGCCGATAACTTATACCGGAATATCGGTATAAGTTATCGGCTATCGGCCCTAAAAAAACGATATCGGTCGATCCCTAACCTCTAGTCAGCAGATGCCCTTTAAGGAGGTTTTCTAATTTGGATATTTTCTGCAGAGTGTTTTCATGCTCAGACCTCCAGCGATCATCTGTGAGGGAACCTAGCAGTAACTGTTCAGTTTCCCTGCAGCGCCACCACAGGAGAAGTTAAGTAGTACGCATTACCTGTTTATATCATTGGCTTGCTAGAGTAATACAGGATAGAACAGGTCCTCCAGAGCGAGGCAGTCTTTGTAGCTTTGTAACACTGGTGGTCTTGAAAAGGGAGACACCTTTTAACTCAGAATTAAGTTCTATTGACTTATATGTTATGTGACAATGAGATATAAACCAATATTAATAGGTTAAACCTAAATGATGACACTACTGTATTCCTATGACCCCGACCCAGCAAGAAAATAAGTGCATGTTAATATGTAGGTAGCAAAAAGAAAGGCATCCAATTAATTATGTATTACAAACAAGAACGAAGAACACACATAAAAATATTTAAAATTCTGGTTGGAAAAAAACAACCTACCCCCTAGACACAAGATCCCACTATGGACAATGAATAGTATATCTAATAGCAGCCAGGTCTGAGCATAATTATTATACTTGAAAAACACATTAATGACACGTGCAAAAGGCATCACAAAATCCCAGAGAAAATATATGTTAAATTTAAAAAGTGCTATAAGTTAAAGGGGTATTCCATGCCAAAACTTTTCTTTATATATCAACTGGCTCCGGAAAGTTAAACAGATTTGTAAATTACTTCTATTAAAAAATCTTAATCCTTCCAATAGTTATTAGCTTCTGAAGTTGAGTTGTTGTTTTCTGTCTAACTGCTCTCTGATGACTCACGTCCCGGGAGCTGTCCAGCTCCTATGGGGATATTCTCCCATCATGCACAGCTCCCAGGACGTGACATCATTATTCAGCAGTTAGACAGAAAACTTCAGAAGCTAATAACTATTGGAAGGATTAAGATTTTTTAATAGAAGTAATTTACAAATCTGTTTAACTTTCCGGAGCCAGTTGATATATAAAAAAAAAGTTTTTGCCTGGAATACCCCGTTAACCCTTGTTGGACATAATTACTGTTTTGCATCATTGTAAATTTACCCATTAATGTTAGTATCCTTCTTCCTGCCAAATTGCCAAGTGTATGGGCTAAGTTCCTTACAGCAGGGACAATATATTGGAATCATTCAGAAAAAAAAACACCCTGTGACAAACCCCACCCACAGTAAGCCACACCCATAATAAAGCCACACCCATATTTCTGGCACACCAAGTGACTTTGATTGTTTTTTTTTTTTGACACAGCACTACCAAAAGGTTGCTTATCCCTGGCTTAGGGAGTGGATCAGAATATTACCGTATTTTTCGTCATATAAGACGCTCCGGCATATAAGACGCACCCAATTTTAAAGAATAAAAATCCAGAAAATAAAGATTCTGAACCAAATACAATGTAAAGTATAGGACAGTGATCTTCAACCTGCGGACCTTCAGATGTTGCAAAACTACAACTCCCAGCATGCCCGGACAGCCAACGGCTGTCCGGGCATGCTGGGAGTTGTAGTTTTGCAACAACTGGAGGTCTGCAGGTTGAAGACCACTGGTATTGGAGGTAGTACTCACGTGTCCCCGCCTCTCCGGACCCATCACCGCTCGTCACTGCTGCCCTGGATGTCGCCCTCCACCGCTGTAGCCAATTCGCCGGGGTGTCCCCGTTGCTCTGGAACGTCTATGCGGCCCGGTATCCTCGCTCTCCGTCGCCGCCATCACGTCGATACGCACGCCGCTCCTATTGGATGACGGGACGGCGTGCGTGACGACGAAGGAGAGTGCCGGCCATGCAGGGGATCCCGGCATGGAGCAGACACCGAGGAGGCAGGTATGGTCCCTCCAGGTGTCCTGTAAGCCGTTCAGAACGCTGCGATTTCACCGCGGGGGTCCCGAACAGCCCGACTGAGCAGCGGGGTTAGTGTCACTTTCGCTTCAGACGCGGTGATCAGCTTTTATCGCCGCGTCTGAAGGGTTAATACAGGGCATCACCACGATCGGTGATGTCCTGTATTAGCCGCAGGTCCCGGCCGTTGATGGCCGCAGGGACCGCCACGATAGGACAGGGTTTTAATGTGTATTTGCCGTATAAGACGCACCAACTCCCCCCCCCCCCCCCCCCGTTTGTGTTATACGGCGAAAAATACAGTATATAAGAAATTTTCAGTATGCAAGCTTTTCATTGTTATGCCTGTAGTAAAACGCAATAAATTGTTCAGAGGATTATTAGCAAAAGTATCCTGGTTATGTGCTCCTATTTCTGTTCTATTCAAGTATAATACTGCACAATATAGATATAAACCAAGAAGAAAGAACAACATATCATCTAGTCCGTCGTATGTTGTTGTTTTATTTTGGATTTCATATCTATATTGTATAACTATTGTAAGACACTTTTTAATTAGTTGCGCTTGACTGTACGCATAGCAATGAAAAGTTTCCATACCAGAGGACCCAAAACGCGTCAGATATTGTCTGCCATGGACGTATAACTGCTTTTAATAACATTTTGTAAAGAATAAGTGATTTTACTGATATCCGTGCCAGAGTTTATCCTGTTTTGCTTGCCTTCTATAGCATGAGAATAAACCTTGATACACCACAGTGGGTTAACATGACCTAAAATACACAGCTTTTCCCTGTAGCTCTTCAGGTATTGTATATTCATAGAGTGACAAGTGCTGTGTTTAGATAATGGAGAAGACACATATGAAACGCTTTCTGACTGATGCACTAGAGCTGGAGATTCCCATGGGAGTTTCTGTCGAATTAATGGAAATCTGCTTCACTGTAGAGGAGGCATGGTACCACTTAGCTCTTTCCTCTTTCCTTTCCTGGAGGGGCACAGGTCGTGGCTGTATCCTCCGGTCCATTGTTCTTATTCATTACCTGGTCCATAAGATAAAAACGTCTCTTTTTTTTGAAGCTGTACCAAATTAGCAATTCAGTGCGGAGATGAGATTTCTCTAAATATCTTTTCATTTATGGAAACTTTTTTATTTCTCCTCTGGCATACATTATAATTTGGGGTATTCTAACCGTATACTTAGGATCCATAGTCACCACTGGGGTCAGCACTAGAGATGAGCGAACTTACAGTAAATTCGATTCGTCACAAACTTCTCGGCTCAGCAGTTGATACCTTATCCTGCGTAAATTAGTTCAGCCTTCAGGTGCTCCGGTGGGCTGGAAAAGGTGGATACATTCCTAGGAAAGAGTCTCCTAGGACTGTATCCACCTTTTCCAGCCCACCGGAGCACCGGAAAGCTGAACTAATTTATGCAGGAAAAGTTATCAACTCCCGAGCCGAGAAGTTCATGACGAATCAAATTTACTGTAAGTTCGCTCCTCTCTAGTCAGCACCTATCAAGCATGCTTAGTGGGGTCTTATGTACCCCAGATTGCATTAAAAGAAACGGGGGACAGTCATGGGGTGTCTGTTTTTTCCATAAAAAATAAAAATAAATGATACTAATAAATGATCTATCCTGTTCCACAAAAGCTCCTATTCCAGCAACTTCTGGTCCTTCTGCTTGATTCCTCTGTTTGCTACTTCTACGATGAGCCTTCTCAGTAGGACCTGCCCGCTCAGCCAATCACTGGCTCTAGTGGTGTCCTGCCTTATTCAGTGATTGGCTGAGTGGGAAGGTCCTACTGAGAAGACTTTTATGTAGGAAGCAGTAAGCAGGGGACCAAATCTTGCTGGACTAGGAGCCTCAGGAGACCAGTATAGGCAAGTGTTAATTCTTATTTATTTTTTACCACAGTGAAATATGAATACACAGTAGATGTACAATACATTTGCAAAGTGTTCACTAAAAATGAAATTAAAGTTTCCCCATTAATTTGCACTCAATCCTCCATAATGACAAAGTGAGAATAGAATGTCAGAATGTCAAATTTATTGAAAAGGAAAAACTAAAATCTTTCGTTGACATAAGTATTCTGACCCTTTACTACTTTGTTGAAGCACCTTTGCCAAAGATTACAGCCTCCAGTCTTCTTGGGGATGAGGCTATAAGGTGTACACAACTGGATTTTGGGATTTTCTGCCATTCCTCTATGCAGATCCTCTCAAGTTCTGTCAGGTTGGATGTGGGCTGCAAGTGGAAGCCGTTTTCAGGTCTCCAGACATGTAAGGACATTTACGGATTTGTCCCACTTTTGTGTTGTTTTGGCCATGTTCTTAGGACAGGGTTGTGGCTAGGGCAGCAGGGAGAAGGTGGGGCCCAGGTTTCTTGCTTTACAGTGTGCTCAGCCTATTACCGGCCGAGGTGAGACATCACTGCGACCGGCGATACGCTGAGCGCAGTATAATTCACTGTCCCCAGGAAGCAGGAAGAAGACCATCACTGGAGGACCGGGACACCAATATCAGCGCAACATGGGGAACGTCGGAAGGTGAGTTAAAGTTTTTTTTTTTTTTTTGCAGCCCGGGTACAGAGGAAATGGAATAATTTTCAGTACAGTTCTCCTTTTAAGTTTGCTGTGGAAAATGAATCATGGTAAAAACCCCTTCAAGTGCCTAAAGTCTGTTTACATAGTTCATAAGGTTGAAAAAAGACCACCAAGTTCAACCTGTATCCCTAATGAGCCCCTACTGAGTTGATCCAGAGGAAGGCAAAAACCCCTCATACTAGAGGTATAAATTCCTTCCCGACTCCAAATATGGCATCAGAATAAATCCCTGGATCAATGTTCTGTCCCTATAAATCTAGTATACATAACCAGCGATATTCTAATTCTCCAAAAATGCATCCAGACCCCTTTTGAATTCTTTTACAGAGTTCACCATGACCACCTCCTCTGGCAGAGAGTTCTATAGTCTCACTGCTATTACAGTAAAGAACCCCCGTCTGTGCTGGTGTAGAAACCTTCTTTCCTCTAAACGTAGAGGATGCCCCCTTGTTATAGACACAGTCCTGGGTATGAATAGATCATGGGAGAGTTCTCTATACTGTCCCCTGATATATTTATACATAGTTATTAGGTCGCCCCTTAAGCCTTCTTTTTTCTAAACTAAATAACCCCAATTCTGATAATCTTTCTGGGTACTGTAGTCCTCCCATTCCTCGTATTACCCTGGTTGCCCATCTTTGAACCCTCTCCAGCTCCACTATCTTTCTTGTACACTGGTGCCCAGTACTGTACACAGTATTCTATGTGTGGTCTGACTAGTGATTTGTACAGTGGTAGAATTATTTCCTTGTCGTGGGCATCTATGCCCCTATTGATGCACCCTATGGTTTTACTTGCCTTGGCAGCAGCTGCCCGACACTGGTCACTACAGCTAAATTTACTGTTTACTAAGACCCTTAAGTCCTTTTCCACGTCAGTCATCCCAAGTGTTCTCCTTTTTAATAATAATCCCAGCCTGGATTACCAACTATGTCATAATTCTCCTCAGACATGATCAACTCCAGTTCTTCTGTTTTATTGGACAGACTTCTGCCATTAGTCAACAAGCAATTCAATGGTGTATGTTTTTTTTTTCCTATGAAGCCTATGCCTATTAACTATTCTAACCCCTCCCTCTGCTCCACCCCCAGGTACATTAATAAGTCCCCCCTCTCTATCTACACTATCTTCCCCCTCTATGTTGTAGGTTCCCTCCCCCCCAGTCCCTAGTTTAAACACTCCTCCACCCTTCTAGCCATCTTCTCCCCAATCACAGCTGCACCCTCCCCATTGAGGTGCAGCCCATCCCTACGGTAGAGCCGGTATCCGACAGTGAAGTCCGCCCAGTTCTCCATGAACTCAAACCCTTCCTTCCTACAACAGCTTCTGAGCCATTTGTTTACCTCCCTAATTTCCCGCTACCTCTCTGGTGTGGTTCATGGTACAGGTAATATTTCAGAAAATATTACCTTTGAGCAGATTATGAATCAGAATACTGACAGCTCCTGCTGCACCACTCTACTTTACTACATCTGTATCCAGAGGATGCTGCAGAATCGTAACCCAGCTTTCACAGACCCCTGAAAAGCCTGTCTATACATGCCAAGATACAGGGATTGGGTTTAACCTATTGTTCCCTAAAGTGGATAGATTTTAGGGTAAAGTATTCTCTGGCTTTACCAGAGTTTGGATGATCCCATTCCAACCTTGCCTGTGAAACGAATTCTGCATTATTTTTCATTAGTAGCCTGTCAGCAATGTTCCCGGTTACGGGGAGAACTCTGTGCACTTTGCTAAATATTTGTCGATATTTTCTAGATGTTACGCAAACCTCTGAAGGGCATTGCGTAGGTGAAATTTCCATTCCATGCACTATGAATTATTGTATTGGCTATAGAGAGCAAATCCCCGAATGCGGCAGACTCCTGAACCTCCACATGTAACCTCCTTTGTGGTGTCAGAATTTCACTTAATCCCATTATGAGGCTGTCAGAGTTGATGTGTAAATTAGATGCGAGCACCACAAGTTGGTCCTTGCTGCTCGCCTTGTCACTTCCCATACAGCGAGTCTTCCATTACTGTATTGATTAATACCACTCTCTCCATTTCCCTCTCCACCTTGCTTTTGGACAGTTCTTGATTTCAGCTCTGGCTTCACATTAATCTTGATATTGCAGTTTAGTATAGACGCTATCCTAGTGGAAATCTAAATCTTCACCTATAGAAGGTGAAACACTGTTTCTCCATTCTGCGGCCTTTTCAGACTTGAAGTGAACAGACTAAAAGTCAGCGTCCATATTTAACACCAAGTTTTATTAAGATGCTTTAAAAAAAAAAAAAAATGTTTGGTTTGCTTTGCCGACAAAATGAACCCACGCAGGGGGAGTTAGAATAAAAAAATGGAGTACAGAACCTATGGTCATCACAAATTATACAATGGTTGACCTAACCCATTTTCTTACACTACATGAGGCTGAATCGAGTCAACAAGGGGCCCTATAACAGGAAGACCCACACACCTGTGCCTATTAGATTAAAGGGGTACTCCACTGGAAAACATTTTCTTTTAAATCAACTGCTGCCAGAAAGTTAAACAGATTTGTAAATTACTTCTATAAAAAATTCCCAATCCTTCCAGTACTTATCAGCTGTTGTATAATACACAGGAAATTCTTTTCTTTTTGAATTTCCTTTCTGGCTGACCACAGTGCTCTCTGCTGACACCTCTGTCCATGTCAGGAACTGTCCAGAGCCGGAGAAAATCCCCATAACAAACCTTTTTTGCTCTGAACAATTCCTGACGTGGACAGAGTTGTCAGCAGAGAGCACTGTGGTCAGGAAGAAAGGAAATTCAAAAAGAAAAGAATTTCCTGTGTATTATACAACAGCTGATAAGTACTGGAAGGATTGGGATTTTTTTAGTAGAAGTAATTTACAAATCTGTTTAACTTTCTGGCACCAGTTGATTTAAAAGACATTTTTTTCCAGGGGAGTTCCCCTTTAAGCCAGTCAGAGAACTTGCGCAAATGAATGGGACTAGATGCTAGGATCCCTGGTATGTATGCCTGCATCAGGTCAGCGTAGTCACAGGACTTCTCCAGTGGAATAATTTCTCATTGGTAGTTCCATGACTTAACTACCGACATTTGAAATGTGCATCAGAATCCCATTGAAATCAATAGGAGGCTGCTGCTAGTGGAATCCATCGGAATTTCCGTACTGTGTACAGGACCTTAGGGTGTCTGCAGACAACCAGAATAGGTTTTAGAGGATTTTAGAGCTCATTAAATGGCTTTTTGAACTTTAAAATGTGTACTAGGATTTAAATGTGTGTGTTTTTCATTTATTAACCTCTTAAGGTCCTGGTACTTAAAGACCAAGGGCGTACCTGTACATATTGGTCCCGTTACCGCAGTTTGAAGCATGCTCACAAACTGAGTAGGCTTCATACCCTGTGGGTGCCGGTTGCTATCAGCAGCCAGGACTCACAGTTAAAGGGGTATTCCAGGAAAAAACTTTTTTTTATATTTCAACTGGCTCCAGAAGGTTAAACAGATTTGTAAATTACGTCTATTAAAAAATCTTAATCCTTTCAGTACTTATGAGCTTCTGAAGTTAAGGTTGTTCTTTTCTAAGTGCTTTCTGATGACACATGTCTCGGGAACCGCCCGGATTAGAAGAGCTTCTAAACTGGGCGGTTCCCAAGACACGTGTCATCAGAGAGCACTTAGACAGAAAAGAACAACCTTAACTTCAGAAGCTCATAAGTACCGAAAGGATTAAGATTTTATAATAGACGTAATTTACAAATCTGTTTAACTTTCTGGAGCCAGTTGAAATATAAAAAAAAGTTTTTTCCTGGATAACCCCTTTAATGCTGGACATTGCCGATTTGGGCAATGCCTGGCATCAACCCTTTAGATGCCACAATCAAAGTTGATTGCGGCATCAACCCTTTAGATGCCACAATCAAAGTTGATTGCGGCATCTAAATGCAGAATCTAACTTTGCTGGTAGCTCAAGGTTCAGCTTAGTGGACGTTGGGAGGGCCCCTACCTGCCTCCTCACTGTCCGATCGGTGCTCTGATGTCCCTACCAGACATGACAGGCTAGAGCAGCAGAGCACCGATAACACTGATCAGTGCTGAGCCAAAGCTCAGCATTTGAACAGTGTATGCAATCATAAGATTGCAAGTTATAGCCCCCTAAAAAAAAAAAAGGGAAAAATTGTATTTAAAAAAAAAAGTTAATAGAAGTGAATTAATAAGTTTGAATCACCGGTCTTTTTCCATTTTTAAAAATAAAATAATTTAATAAAAAATAAGTGTCTCAACTGTTAAAATAAAATGTTTATTAAATTGCATGATTGATAGCGTACACGTAAAAAAAAAAAAACAAAGTCCAAAATTGTGCATATTTGGGTCACTTCATATAATATATTTACAATTTTTTTTTTAATAAAAAGCAATCAAAAAGTCCCATCAAAAAATAGTACTAATATAAACTACAGACCACAGCGCAAAAAATGAGCCAACATATAGCTCTGTATGTGAAAATGTAAAAAGGTTTTATAGGGGTCAGAAGAAGACAATTTTAAGCATACTAATTTTGGTGCATGTAGTTTAAATTTTTTAAATTGGTAAAAAGCAAACAAAAAAATAACAACTATAAAACCTATACAAATTGGGTATTCTTGTAATCGTATGGACCTACAGAATAAAGGTAATGTGTAATTTTTACTGAGAAGTGAACTATGTAGAAAAGGAAGCCCCAAAATTTACAAAATGGTGTTTTTTTTTTTATTTCACCCCACAAATAATTTTTTATGGTTTTGTGGCAGATTTTGTTATAAAATAAGTGATGTCATTACAAAGTACAATTGGTGATGCAAAAAGCCAGCCCTTATATGGGTCTGTAGGTGAAAATTTGAAAGTGCTTTTTAGAAGGGCAGGAGAAAAAACGAAAGTGCAAATATGAAAATTGGCCAAGTCCTTAAGGGTTTAATGATCTTGTACAGGGATTTTATAGTAGAGTATCACTCTTTGCAGATGATACTAATCTCTGTAAAGCCATTAACCCCTTAAGGACATAGGGCGTATCCATACGCCCCCGTTTCCAAGTCCTTAAGGACCGAGGGCGTATGGATACGCCCTGAGCATTTCCGGCCCCCACCGCTAGCCGGAGGGGAGCCGGATGCCTGCTGAAATCGTTCAGCAGGCATCCCGGCATATCGCCCAGGGGGGTCATTATGTCCCCCCATGTCGGCGATTGCCGCAGATCGCTGGACAATTCAGTCCAGCGATCTGCGGCGGATTCCGGGTCAATCGGGTCTCCAGTGACCCGATGACCCGGAATTACTGGCTGATCGGGGCCGTCAGAGAGGGCCCCGAACAGCCAGAGTCTGCATGAGTGAGGTGGCACTGGTGCCACCTCACGATCGCCCTGATTCGTCGGCCGGATTACCGGCCGACCAATCAGGGCGCCTGCTGCGGGTGTCACTCCCGCAACCCGCTCTGCCCCTCTTCCGGAGGACGTGAGCGGGTGCGGGAAGACGACCCCCGGTGCTGGGGACCCCGATCCCCGGCGTCCCTGTTGGGATCGGGGCCCCAGGAGCGACGGCGGCGGCGAGGGACAGTCCTGCAGTGTGGATCGTTGGAGGTGAGTGACAGCCTCCTGCTGTTGCTTAGCAACAGCTCCCAGCATGCAACAAGGGCATGCTGGGAGCTGTAGTTATGCAACAGCAGGAGGCAGACCACCACAACTCCCAGCATGCCCTTATGGGCATGCTGGGACTTGTAGTTTTGCAACAGCTGGAGGCACATTCTTTCTATGGAAAAGTGTACCTTCAGCTGTTGTGTAACTACAACTCCCAGCTTGCACAATCAGCTAAAGTGCATGCTGGGAGTTGTAGTGGTGCATCTGGTGGTTGCATAACTACAACTCCCAGCATGCCCGTTGACTGCTGAGAGTTGTAGTTTTGCAACAGCTGAAGGCACACTGAGTTAAGTAGTAAACCAGTGTGTCTCCAGCTGTTGCATAACTACAATCCCCAGCATCCCCAGCCAATGTAGTATGCCTCCGGCTGTTGCATAACTACAAGACCCAGCATGCTCTTCCGCTGTCCGTACATGCTGGGGGTTGTAGCTTTTGCAACAGCTGAAGGCACACTGGTTGCAAAACACTGAGTTTGTTACCAAACTCGGTGTTTCACAACCTGTGTGTCTCCAGCTGTTGCAAAACTACAACTCCCAGCATGCACTGATAGACCGTACATGCTGGGAGTTGTAGTTTTGCAACAGCTGGATGTTTTCCCCCCCCCCCAATGTGAACGTACAGGGTACACTCACATGGGCGGAGGATTACAGTAAGTATCCGGCTGCAAGTTTGAGCTGCGGCAAATTTTCTGTCGCAGCTCAAACTGCCAGCGAGAAACTACTGTGAACCCCCCGCCCATGCGACTGTACCCTAAAAACACTACACTACACTACACTAACACACAATAAAATAAAAAGTAAAAAACACTACATATACACATACCCCTACACAGCCTACATATACACATACCCCTACACAACGTCTGGTACGCCACTGTTTCCAGAACGGAGCCTCCAGCTGTTGCAAAACAACTACTCCCAGTATTGCCAGATAGCCACTGACTGTCCAGGCATGCTGGGAGTTTTACAACAGCTGGAGGCCCCGTGTTTGGGAATCACTGGCGTAGAATACCCCTATGTCTACCCCTAATTTAGGCCTCAAATGCGCATGGCACTCTCACTTTGGAGCCCTGTCGTATTTCAAGGCAACAGTTTAGGGCCACATATGGGGTATCGCTGTACTCGGGAGAAATTGGGCTTCAAATTTTGTGGGGTATTTTCTGCTATTACCCTTTTTAAAAATGTAAAATTTTTGGGAAAACAAGCATTTTAGGTAAAAAAAATAATTTTTTTTTTTACATATACAAAAGTCATGAAACACCTGTGGGTTATAAAGGTTCACTTAACCCCTTGTTACGTTCCCCGAGGGGTCTAGTTTCCAAAATGGTATGCCATGTGTTTTTTTTTTTTTTTTGCTGTCCTTGCACCATAGGGGCTTCCTAAATGCGGCATGCCCCCAGAGCAAAATTTGCTTTCAAAAAGCCAAATGTGACTCCTTCTGTTCTGAGACCTGTAGTGCGCCAGCAGAGCACTTTTCACCCCCATATGGGGTGTTTTCTGAATCGGGAGAAATTGGGCTTCAAATTTTGGGGGGTATTTTCTGCTATTACCCTTTTTAAAAATGTAAAAATTTTGGGAAACCAAGCATATTAGGTAAAAAAATATAAAAAATGTTCACATATGCAAAAGTCGTGAAACACCTGTAGGGTATTAAGGTTCACATTACCCCTTGTTACGTTCCCCGAGGGGTCTAGTTTCCAAAATGGTATGCCATGTGGTTTTTTTTTTTGCTGTTCTGGCACCATAGGGGCTTCCTAAATGCTGCATGCCCCCAGAGCAAAATTTGCTTTCAAAAAGCCAAATGTGACTCCTTCTCTTCTGAGACCTGTAGTGCGCCAGC
Source organism: Hyla sarda (assembly GCF_029499605.1). Classification (NCBI taxonomy): domain Eukaryota; kingdom Metazoa; phylum Chordata; class Amphibia; order Anura; family Hylidae; genus Hyla; species Hyla sarda. Next base: position 378,220,303 of record NC_079192.1, on the reverse strand, counting down.
AGAGCAATTTTCACCCCCATATGGGGTGTTTTCTGAATCGGGAGAAATTGGGTTTCAAATTTTGGGGGGTATTTTCTGCTATTAGACTTTTTAAAAATGTAAAATTTTTGGGAAACCAAGCATTTTAGGTAAAAAAAAAAATATTTTTTTTACATATGCAAAAGTCGTGGAACACCTGTGGGGTATTAAGGTTCACTTTACCCCTTGTTACGTTCCCTGAGGGGTCTAATTTCCAAAATGGTATGCCATGTGTGTTTTTTTGCTGTTCTGGCACCATAGGTGACATGCCCCCCAAAAACCATTTGACGCTCCTTCCCTTCTGAGCCCTCTACTGCGCCCGCTGAACAATTAACATAGACATATGAGGTATGTGCTTACTCGAGAGAAATTGGGTTTCAAATACAAGTAAAAATTTTCTCCTTTTTACCCCTTGCAAAAATTCAAAAATTGGGTCTACAAGAACATGCGAGTGTAAAAAATGAAGATTTTGAATTTTCTCCTTCACTTTGCTGCTATTCCTGTGAAACACCTAAAGGGTTAATACACTTACTGAATGTCATTTTGAATACTTTTGGGGGGGTGTAGTTTTTATAATGGGGTCTTTTATGGGGCATTTCTAATATGAAGGCCCTTCAAATCCACTTCAAACCTGAACTGGTCCATGAAAAATAGCAAGTTTGAAAATTTTGTGAAAAATTTCAAAATTGCTGCTGAACTTTGAAGCCCTCTGGTGTCTTCCAAAAGTAAAAACTCATAAATTTTATGATGCAAACATAAAGTAGACATATTGTATATGTGAACCCAAAAAAAAAATATTTTGAATATCCATTTTCCTTACAAGCAGATAGCTTCAAAGTTAGAAAAATGCAAAATTTAAATTTTTTTTCAAATTTGGTGATTTTTCACCAAGAAAGGATGCAAGTTACCATAAAATTTTACCACTAAGTTAAAGTAGAATATGTCACGAAAAAACAATCTCTGAATCAGAATGATAACTAAAAGCATTCCAGAGTTATTAATGTTTAAAGTGACAGTGGTCAGAATTGCAAAAAACGCTCCGGTCCTTAAGGTGAAAAAGGGCTCGGTCCTTAAGGGGTTAAAGGGTTACTCGAGTGGAAACCTTTTTTTTTTTTTTTTAAACAACTGGTGCCCAAAAATTTGTAAATCACTTCTATTAAAAAATCTGAATCATTCCAGTACTTTTTAGGGGCTGTATACTAAAGAGAAATCCAAAAAAAGAAATGCATTTCCTCTGATGTCATGACCACAGTGCTCTCTGCTGACCTCTGCTTTCCATTTTAGGAACTGTCCAGAGCAGGAGAAAATCCCCATAGCAAACATATGCTGCTCTGGACAGTTCCTAAAATGGACAGCAGAGGTCACAAGAGAGCAGTGTGGTCATGACATCAGAGGAAATGCATTTCTTTTTTGGATTTCTCTTTAGTGTACAGACCCTAAAATGTACTGGAAGGATTAAGATTTTTTTTTTAATAGAAGTGATCCACGGGAGTACCCCTTTAACACAATAGAAAATACAAAAGAGAACAGGGTGTGCGCGCCCCTGGATGGAACCTGATGGATGAGATAGTGGAGAGCCCAATCAAAACGCACTCACCTGTGCGAATGGAGGCACAACACTCAATGCGCTTGATCAGGAATCCTGTGATAGTGGCTCCCAGCATCCAGGCGCAAAAATAGGTAAAAGGAGATCCAAGAAAGGCAGATGAATCGCGCTGCCACAAGAAGTTTGCAGAAGGTAAATTTATTAAACACAAAGGATCCATGCAACGCGTTTCAAAGCCGCGCAGGGTTTTTCGTCAGGCGGTACGGCGCGGCTTTGAAACGCTTTGTGTGCAATAAATTTACATTCTACATACTTCTTGTGGCAGCGCGATTCATCTCCCTTTCTTGCATCTCCTTTTACCATTAACAAAATAGAGGACAGTGCACTACTGTGTTACTCCAGAGAAAGGCAAAAAACCCATATGAGGCTGATGCCGTTTTTCCCATACTAGAGGAAAAATTCCTTCTCGACTACAATATGGCATCAGAATAAATCCCTGGATCAACTATGGGTTACTTGGGAAGCCCGAGGTCTTACCTGATCCTCAGCATCTTCCCTGGCTCTGAGATTGCTTAGGGCTCACTTAGGCAGCCCTTAGTAATCGAGCACAGATTTCATAGATCAATGTAATGCCATCTGATGAGGGCTTATGATAGGCACCTAGGGGGGCCGAAAAATGTGAATAAAAAAAAAGTAAAAAAATGTTTTTAAAAATATGAAAAAAATCCCTCCCCTAATAAAAATTCTAATCACCCCCCTTTTCCCATTTATTTAATAAAACACTGTACAAACTAAAAAATACAAATATTTGGTATCACCGTGTGCGTAATTGTCCGAACTATTAAATTATGTTTCTGATTCCAAACGCCAAACTTGCAGATTTTTGGTTACATTACATCCCGTAAAAAATGTAATAAAAAGTGATCAAAAAAACAGAACTACACAAAAGTGGTACTGTTAAAAACTATAGCTCATGACGCAAAAAGCTGACTCTAAAACAGCTCTGTAGGTGCAAAAATAAAATAAGTTATAGAGGTGAGAACATGGTAATAAACAAAGTTTTTATTTATTTATTTAATTTTTATTTTTTTTTATATTTTTTTAACAATAAAACGAAAGAAAAAGTATTCAAGTTTTGGTATCATTTGAATCATACAGACCCATAGAATAAATATGGAATGTCAGATTGACCATACTTTGAACTTCGAAAAAATTATTGCCCTACAAAATTGTGCAATTCCATATTTTTTTTCAATTTTGCCCTGCATATAATCTTTTTTCTGGCTTTGTAATACATTGTATGAGAAAAAAAAAGTGAATCATTAGAAAATCCAACTCGTCACGCAGAAAATAAGCCCTAATACAACTTTGTCAGTCAAAAAACAAAAATGTTATGGGACTTAGAATGTAAGGAGGAAAAAAACATGAGCCAGAAATAAAAATTTGATGAAGGGGTTAAAGGAGTAGTCCAGTATTGAAAAACGTATCCCCTATCCTAAGGATAGATCGCGGGGGGTTAGACCACTGGGACCCCCACCCCCCCTTGATCTCCCTTACGGGGCCCTGGCTGTCCGGACAGATAGCGTGTCGACCACCGCACAGCTGCGTCCGACACGCCCCCTCTATACAACTCTTTGGCAAAACCGGAGATTTCCGAAAGCAGCGCTCCGGCTCTGCCGTAGAGTTGTATTGAGGGGGCGTGTTAGCCGCCACTTCATGTGGTGGTCGACACGCCCCCTTCCCTGCTGGGGCCCCTTAGGATGGGGGATAAGTTTCCAGTCCTGGTATACTCTGTAAAGAATCTCCATCTGTGATGATAGTGAACCTTTTTTTCCTCTAGACGTAGAGGATGCCCCCTTGTCATGGTTACCCACCTAAGTATAAAATGATCACTAGAAAGATCTCTGTACTGTCCATTCATTTATTTTTACATTGTGATCGCCCCTAAGACGTCTTTTCTCCAAACTAAATAACCCCAAGTTTGATAACCTGTCTTGGTATTTAATACATCCTTAACATTAATTTCCTTTGTCCTGTCCTTTGCACACTCTCCAGTTTAGTCACGTCCTTTCTATGTCAAGTGCAAAAAATTGGATGCAATACTCCATGTATGGTCTGATTCATGATTTATACAGAGGCAAAACTATGTTCCTGTCATGATCCATTCTACCTCTTTTGATAAATTCTATGACTTTTGTTAGCCTTGGCAGCAGCTGGTCACTGGTTTTCTAATGTCTTATTATTCAGCACATAATTGTAATTTTTTTTTACGACCTAAGTGCATAACCTTACATTTATGCACATTAAACTTAATTTTCCATGTCTGTGTCCAAGCTTCCAGCTTCCAGATCCCTCTGTAATATTATATTATCCTCCTCTGCGGTGATCACCTTACCCAGTTTAAAGCGGTACTTCGGTGGAAAACTATTTTTTTTTATTTTTATCAACTGACGCCAGAAAGTCAAACAGATATTTGTAAATGACTTCTATCTAAAAATTTTAACAGCTGCTGTATGCTCCAGAGGAAGTTCTTTTCTTTTTGAATTTCTTTTCTGTCAGACCACAGTGCTCTCTGACACCTCTGTCCATGTCAGGAACTGTCCAGAGCAGGAAAAGTTTGATATGGTATTTGCTCCTACTCTAGACAGTTCCTCACATGGACAGAGGTGTCAACAAAGAACAATGTGTTCAGACAGAAAATAAATTCAAAAAGAAAAGAGCTTCCTGTGGAGAATACAGCAGCTGTTAAGTACTGGAAGAATTAAGATTATTAAATAGAAGTAATTTACAGATCTGTTTTAACTTTCTCGTTCCAGTTGAAATATTTTTTTTCCACAGGAGTACCCCTTTTAATGTCATCTGCAAATATAGAGATTCTACTCAGTAATCCCTTTACAAGGTCATTAACCCCTTAAGGGCTCAGCCCATTTGGGCCTTTAAGGACTCAGACAATTTAATTCTTAAGTTTTTGTTTTTTACTCCTCGCCTTTTATATTTTCATCCACAGACTAGTATGAGGGCTTGTTTTTTGCGCAACCAGTTGTCCGTTGTAATGCCATCACTCACTTTACCATAAAATGTATGGTGCAACCCAAAAAATTACTATTTGTGTGGAATTCTATTTGTGTGGGGAAATTGAAAATAAATTTTGTAAGGTTTCGTTTTCACGCCGTACAATTTACGGTAAAGATGACGTGTTCTTTACTCTTTGGGTCAATACGATTAAAAGGATACCCATGATAACATACTTTTCTATTACTGTTGCGCTTAAAAAAAAAACGAAAACTTTTTAACCAAATGAGTACGTTTAAAATCCCCCTATTTTGAAGACCTATAACTTTTCCATTTTTCTCTATAAGCGGCAGTATGAGGGCTAATTTTTTGCGCCATGATCTGTACTTTTTACTGATACCATATTTGCTTATATAAAACGTTCACACCATTCACTGTACGGTATCATTAACATTTTATTTTAATAGTTCGGATATTTATGCACGTGGTGATACCATATATGTATATTAATTATTTTTTTTTACACTTTTTGGGGGTGAAATAGGGAAAATGGGGCAATTTACGTTTTTATTGGGGGAGGGGGTTTTTCAAAATTTTTTTTACTTTTATTTTTACACTTTAATAGTCCCCATAGTGGACTATTTATAGCAATCATTTGATTGCTAACACTGTTCAGTGCTATGCATAGGGCATAGCACTGATCAGTGTTATCGGTCATCTTCTACTCTGGTCTGCTCGATCGCAGACCAGATCAGAAGACTAGTGGAAGGCAGCGGAGGCAGGTGAGGGGACCTCCGTCTGCCGTTCTGGGTGATTGGATCGCTGCAGCAGCATCCATTTTAGTGACCCAATGCTGCAGATGCCGTGATCTGTATTGATCACGGCATCTGAGGGGTTAATGGCGGACATCCGTGCGATCACGAATGTCGACCATTACTGGCGGGTCCCTGGCTGCTATCAGCACCCGGGACCTACCGTGCATGACCCGAGCATCGCTCCGATGCACGCGATTATGTATAGGATATAAATGTACATCCTGGTGCATTAAGCCCCACCTCACCAGGACATACATTTACGTCCTGCGTCGTTAAGGGGTAGTTCATAATATAGTGTCTGTACCTGTGTGTGACGGTTTTCTGACAATTCTTATGTGATTTTCACCCCAATATTTATTTTTAACAGCATGCAAAATGACTGTTGTCTCAGATTTTCCCCAGGTTGCAATGCAGTTGAGACCTGACCTCACTAGTCAGCTGATGACAGGGAGCCTGTCTGCTTCAATGGGTGGAGGGATCGCTTGGTGGGAGAGAGATCAATCTGCAACTAATGCAACACCTGTAGGCACCCTGATTGAAAACCACAGGTCTTTTGAATGGATGCAGCTAATTTATTTTTCAATGGGTGGGGTGGCTGATGAATGGGAGGGAGGAAAAATGGAATTATGGGATTTGTAGGCAAAAAAGAAAACCCAAACAGGAAATGCCAGTTCACAAAAAGCTAGCCAACGTGTTATGGTAATCTCACAATATAGCCATTTAGCCCCAAGACAAGCGCAGATGCTTCCTAAGCCATGTCCATTACTGTCTGCCAGGTACGTACGAAAATCACATTATTGTGGATAACCCCTTTAATAAACAAATTGAAATAAGTGGACCGGACCCTCCCTTAGTCTCAGCATCCTCATTTTATGTACTACCCATTTTGTGTGGCACAATATTAAATGCCTCAGATTGGTCCTCATAGAAGCTGATCAGATTAGTCTGACAAGATCAATCCCGCATGAACCCATGTTGGGGCTGTTAGAAGGTTACTTTTATTAAGATACATCAGAATAGCATCTCTCAGAAAACCCTCAAAAATCTTACTCCCAAAAGAGGCTAAACATAATGTCTATACTTTCAGGATCCCTTTTTGAATATAAACACCACATTTCCTAAGCACCAGCCCTTTGGCACAATCCCTGTCATTATAGAATCTTTAGATATAAAGAATAAGGGTCTGTCTAGCATGGTTCTTAATTCCTGCAAAACCTTAGGATGGATGCCTTCTGGGCCCAGTTATTTATGTGTTTTATTGTCAGTAAGGTGGCTCTGCACTTCTTGTTCGGATAAACAGATGAGATTTCCATCATCTACTTACTCATGTCATCAGACTTTCTGGATTTTCCTGTGTAAAAGCAGTAGAGAAGAAGGAATTTAGTAGATTGGCCTTTTCTTTATCCTCTTTTATCATTACACCGAGATTATTTCTAAGGGGCTGGGGAAACATTTTCATTTTACAGTTTTCTATTATTTATGTAGGTGAAAAATCTTTTTGGGTTCTTTTTTACTTTCTGTGGCAATCCTTCTCTCTAGAGATGAGCGAACTTACAGTAAATTCGTCACGAACTTCTCGGCTCGGCAGTTGATGACTTTTCCTGCATAAATTAGTTCAGCTTTCAGGTGCTCCCGTGGGCTGGAAAAGGTGGATACAGTCCTAGGCGACTCTTTCCTAGGAATGTATCCACCTTTTCCAGCCCACCGGAAAGCTGAACTAATTTATGCAGGAAAAGTCAGCAACCGCCGAGCCGAGAAGTTCGTGACGAATCGAATTTACTGTAAGTTCGCTCATCTCTACTTCTCTCTGTTGGAATTTTTGCCAATTTTATTAGTTGTTTTTTTTGCAGAATGTATTATTTTCTTTATAATTTTTAGTGCCACCCCACTATCTTCCGTTTCAGTAGTTGAATACTTTTTTTTTTATCATTTATCGCATCTCCGACTGTTTTGGTTAACCACAGTGTTGTTCTCCTATTTCTATTAATATTTGAAATTAATAGAAATAGGAGAATAGAGGATTAACATTCTGTAAAACTTAAAAGATTGATATTGATGGTTTAAAGGAGAACTCCAGGATGTAACAACTTATCCCCTATCCTAAGGATAGGGGATAAGTGTCAGATCCGATCGCTGGGACCCCCGCGATCTCCCGCACTGCACCCCGGTTCTTTGCTTAAATCAGGCGTGTTGACCACCACACAAAGTGGCGGCCGACACGCCCCCTCCATGCAGCTCTGTGGCAGAGCCGGAACACTGTACTTGGCTATCTCCAGCTCTCCCCTAGAGCTTCATGGAGGGGGCATGTCGGCTGCAGCTTCGTGCTGTGGTTGAAATGGCTCCTTTCATGCAGAGAGCCAATTCACTGTGCGGGAGATCGTGGGGGGTCCCCTATACTAAGTTGTTACATCCTGGGCTTTAAGTCCCAGGGGTTGTTGATCTGAGGAAGAGTTCAGCAGCTGATATCATTGTATCCAGTTGTATTCATTGGCAGATTTGATGCAGATTTTAATGTAAACTAAATGACTGAGCACAGCTTCAAATCCTGCGCAGGATACTGTACGTGTGAATAGACCCTTAGGGGTTTATCTATATGCAATGTTGGTTTATTATTTGTGGATCACAGAAGTTTTTATAACCTGTAACTGCAGAACAAAATACAAAGAAGGTCTGTTGTCTGTAGCGACCAAACATAGGAGAGCTGTAATTCTATATTCTAGTTTTCTTGTTCCCCCGTAGTCAGATACCCCAAACTGCAGAGAGTGTTTTAAAGGGGTACTGCAGCCAAAATTAACTTATTCCCTATCCATATAAGTAGCTGATCCCAGCGGTCGGACCCGCCGCGATCACCGGAACGGGCCCCCGTCTTACTCAGTGAGGAACGCGCATCGTCTATCGCTAAACGGCATACACTCCATTCAATTCCATGGGAGCTCCGATGATGCTCGAGTGCTGGACTCCGGTCTCTTCGAAGCTCCCTATAGAAACCAATGGAGCGTGTGCCGTCTACCGCAGGCACTCCTCACTCAGAGCCAAGTCCCATTCCGGAGATTGCAGGGGGTCCCAGCGGTCAGACTTCCGGGGATCAGCAACTTTTCCCCTATGCTATGGATGGGATGGATATAAGTTAATTTTGGCTGCAGTACCCCTTTAAGATTTTAAAATTATAAATCACTTAAAAATTTAAATCACACAACGTGATACAAAACCCTAATCAAGATTAGCAACCAGCAAGATTAACATACCTCCAGCTTCTAGAGTTGCCTATAACCTATAATATTTCTATGTCCTTTGGCAGCAGTATAATCACTTCAGCCTTCACTCATGTGTACAATGCAATATGAAGCCATCACATCAATAAGTAGATAAGACCCATAATTCTGAAAGTCCATATTCTGCACTGGGGGTGGTCTGCGTCTCCTTCCTTCTACATTAACTGATTGCAGTATGCTGAGCTTGATTATGGAAAGTCTTCTTCTCATACTGATCTGTCTCCAGTGTCTCGCCCGGGCAGTGACCGCAGTGGCCTTTATCCATTAGGTACTGACAGGATTTTCCCATCCACGTACTATACTTCACTTGATTACTTGCCGACTCCCTATGGAACTTTAGATTATGAAAGGTGGGAGACCATGTGTCAATTTTTTTCCGTTTTGTATTGTGCATTTACTGTTTTGTTTTTTATTTAGTTTTTCTTTCTTTTTTCTTTGTTTTGTATTATTTTACTCTAACCAGTTTTTGTTTTGTTTTTAGTTCCTGTTAATAAATCATATACATACATATATATATATATATATATATATATATATATAAAATCTATATTGTGCCCTCACAGATTTTTGTTTCGTTTTTTCTTTTTAATATTGTTGTTTTTGCTTTGTTACATACACTGGATTATTATTTAATTTTTTTTTTTTTGGGGGGGGGGGGGGGGAGATGGGGTAGCAAAATGTACACTTCATCCTACAAATCACATTAAGTAATATTGTAGTATATGAATATTTACTTTGCACAGATAAACAGTACAAGTGAATATGAGAATCTGTGTAATATATATCTTATCAGACAAAAAGAGCTTCTTTCTCCTGTTATCAAACTTTTTGATAGACGGCACAGACAGCTTTGTAAATGAGAGATCTCACCCCAGGGCCCTCTACATAGTGTAGACATAGAAGTGCAGGATCTTCTCTGTGTGTGTTTGCAGTGTATAGAGTCATTAGGCTCCGCCCACCAGCACTAGAAGAACTGAAAATTATTGATTAAGCCTGAATAACAAAAATCTGCTAAAAATACCATATACGAGTTATAATATAGACAAATATAGTGCTGCTCCTCATGTACACGCAGGGCAGCTTATCCTGAAATGTCAATTTAAATAACAGGTATGCTTTAAATTCAGAATGCTCCCAACTTTTTACTTGCAGAGCTCTGTAAGTGTGCTCCACCTCAGATTATGATACATGTTCATTGCATTCACGTTAAATTATATGGGTACTACGTCCTCATGAGCTCAGATCTTCAAATATGTGGAGAAAAATGCCATGGTGCATGTGATCGCAGTGAATCCCTTTTATTTCTAGCTTAGTAAGGGTCTTATAGAAACGTTTGACACACGAACATTTGTTTTATATCAAAAGAAATTGTGTTACCATTTTTAATCTTTCATTTATTGTGCAGCTTTTACTCTGTACAGTGTTGAAAAAAATTCTCAAATGGGCTAGATCAGCACTCGGCAAATTTGATTTAAAGGGTACTCCGGCCCTAAGACATCTTTTTCCCTATCCAAAGTATAGGGGATAAGATGTCTGATTGCTGGGGTCCCGCTGCTGAGGACCCCCGCAATCTCTCATGCTGCACCCACCTGTCTCAGCTGCACGAAGAGATGATCGCTCTGTGTCTGAAGCCTCACCACCACGGGGCTGGAGTATTGTGACATCACAACTCCACCCCCTTGTGAAGTCACACCTCGCCCCATCCAAGCAAGCCATAGGCTTGCATTGAGGGGGTGGGACGGGACATTACAAGGGGGCGGAGTCGTGACATCACAATACTCCGACCCCGTGGTCTAGGCTTGCATTGAGGGAGCGGGGCGTGACATTACAAGGGGGTGGAGTCATGACATCACAATACTCCGGCCCGTGGTCGTGAGGCTTCAGACACGGAGCGTTTATCTCTTCGTGCAGCTGAGACAGGTGGGTGAGAGATTGCGGGGGTCCCCAGCGGCGGAACCCCCGCATTCAGACATCTTATCCTCTATCCTTTGGATAGGGGATAAGATGTCTTAGGGCCGGAGTACCCCTTTAAATCTAGAAGCCAGCATAAAAAGTTAGGAGTCAGGATTATTATTATTTTTTTTTTACATACTATTTATGTACATTAATTTAGCACACTTAACCCCTGCATGCACCTTCAGCAGTTATGAAGACTCTTTGTACTGGAAGCTATATTTTATTGGAAAGTGTACAGAATTTTTTTTTTCACGTCATACGTCACAATTAATATGTGAAGTTCAAACAGTAAATTAGAGGCAAAGTCAATTGTAAACGTGCATTCACACCATGTTTGGTGCGTCTGGAGCACAGATCCGGTGCACTGAAAACCGCAGCAGACCATAATCTTTAATCCACAGCAAAAATCTTTTCTGCTGCTAAGACGATATACTGGTGCCGCTCATTCTCCGCTACCCAAACCCCCCGCTGTGGTGAATCGCAAGTATTATGAGGCAATTGTTGAGACAATATGAAAAGGCCAATCAAAGACCGATGTGCCAGCAAGATATTCTCAGTCGCCATGGGGACCTGGCACTTGGGATTTGTCAAACCCTGGGCTAGATACATTCTCTTTGTAGCCTGATCTGACTCACATTGAGTATCTTATAGAAATGCATAGGGAAAATATCTGTGCACCATCCGGACAAACTGAGATCTAATTTGGGGAAAAAAAAGCTGGCACTAAGAAAATTATTGGTGCAGCTTTTTAATTAATGGGCATATAAATGTCCTTATAACCTTTGGTTAGTAGGACATTATGTATCAGGCTTTATCATACTGTCCGCAGCTCCTTGAAGGTTGTAGCCAAGCACCATAATAGTAACACAAGTAATGTCACTAGTAAGTTATTAGTCCAGACTTGGTTGAAAATGTTTGAATTCTTTCTTTTTGTCACCAGGTATCTTGGCAATCCTCATTCCTCGCCTGGATTTGGTCATCTCCCTGGTGGGATCGGTCAGCAGCAGTGCCCTGGCTCTCATCATTCCGCCTCTCCTGGAAATAACCACTTACTACTCAGAAGGTCTTAGCCGCTGGGTCATAGCCAAGGATGTTCTCATCAGTCTTGTGGGCTTCTTGGGGTTTGTTCTGGGGACATACGTGACCCTATGGGAACTCATTGTGTCCGATTCCAGTTCGGGACACGTCAACGCCACACTGTATGCAGTGCAATGAGCTCCACATCTTGGTACCTAGAGGAGAAGAATCCTCTATTAGAATGTTTCTATATTTATGCTGTCACAACATCTCTATGTTTACGAATGTATTTATTTTACCTAATAGCTGCCAAATATGCTACTTTTGTGGTAAAAGTTGCCATGTTAACATAGCATGAGTATTGTTTTATTGCTTATTGGTAGGTGTACTTTGCTCACTGTTGCATTCTGCCCTATATTTGTAGGGCAGAATTGCACTGTTGCAAACCGCTATATTTATTTCAAGAAAGAGGGATAATCTCAATGTAATGTATTAGTACATTATTTAATGTGCTCAGGATAAACAAATATTTCTGTTATTCTTAGCAGACGTTATGACATTGCCATTATAAAATATCTATTACTACTTCTTGGGTTAAGGCATTCTTTAGCTTGACTGCTCGACTATAAAGAACCTTTCACGTAACCATAATATATTTTGCAAGGAATTTTTTTCACTTGGGTCAACATTAATCTTAAAAGGATTTTGACCCAACAACTCATAGATCGACATGAGCTGCGGGCAGCCATATATTCACCCTGCAGATGCTAAGTAGTATTACATGGCACCTGTACATGGTTGCGCTGCTAAATACGAGAGGGGTTCCAATGGAAAACTCCTTCTTCTTTAATGCACGTATCACCTGTTTTGTGGATAGATGATAAATATAATTTTTAAGGAAATGCCCTTTAAAGCGGTCTCCTGGGACCTTCATATTAATAATGTATTCTTCGGATAGGCCATCACTATCAGACCAGCGGGAGTTTTCAGCCTGGCACCCCTGCCAATAAGCTGACTAAAGGGTCTTAAAGCACTTTGGCAAACACCACATTCCCATTGATTAACAGATATGGCACCATACATTAGTAGTGGCTATACCGCTCCGTAAACAGTGACAGGACTGCAGCACCCGCCAGAATGCCATGTCTTAGATGTATTAAAATACATCATTTTTGTGGCCCCTGAGTAATGGTTTATGGGTATTCTCAATCACCATGGCTGCTTAAATGTACCACTTTATAACAGCTGTGTTTTATAACCACATACAATTGGTATTGTTTGCACTTTGTGGAAAACTCATTTTTGGAAATATGTGAAACCAGGGGCAACAGGCCATTCATGGAGTAAAAGACTTGGGAAGTATGGTAGTATTAGAGAGACTAGCTGGAATATCAGTAGTTTCCTAGCGCTGCTTAATAGGTGGGCACTTTTTTTTTTTTTTTATTGTATTTTTATTTATAAACCTGGTTTCATGTTGCCAAATGCAGATCTTTTAATGTTCCCGCTAATGTCCATTATCAGGCTTGGGCAACTCAGTCACTAATGGTGTCCATATGTTAGGAAAAAAAATACCCAGATAGAACCCCTAAATGAGGTGTTTTTTTTATTATTAAGAAAGTTACCATGTTTTTTTTTTTTTGATCCCAAACTGCTTTAAGACTTTGTTCACTGATAATCTTTTAGTATTAAGAACATCAATGAAAAATGTTTTTGCCAAAATTTACAGTAAATTGAATTTGTTTTTGTTTTTTTAGTGTTAATTTTTTTTATACTCATTGTGTAAAAGATAGGGAAAAAAATTGCATTATATTCCAAAAACACCACTATTATCCATGGTCTCTGTCTGACTTAGCCTACAGAAAAGATATATATATATATATATATATATATATATATATATATATATATATATATATTTATATATACACAGTGGGGCAATTGTGCAAGTTCTTCCACTTAAAAAGATGAGAGAGGCCTGTAATTTTCATCATAGGTATACCTCAACTATGAGAGACATAATGAGAAAAAGGAATCCATAAAATCACATTGTCTGATTTTTAAAGAATTTATTTGCAATTGATAGGGGAAAATAGGTATTTGGTCACCTACAAACAAGCAAGATTTCTGGCTCTTACAGACCTGTAACTTCTTCTTTAAGAGTCTCCTCTCTCCTCCACTCGTTACCTGTATTAATTGCACCTGTTTGAACTTATCAGTATAAAAGACACCTTTCCACAACCTCAAACAATCACACTCCAAACTCCACTATGGCAAAGACCAAAGAGCTGTTGAAGGACACCAGAAACAAAATTGTAGACTTGCACCATGCTGGGAAGACTGAATCTGCAAATGGCAAGCAGCTTGGTGTGAATAAATCAACTGTGGGAGCAATTATGAAAAAAGGGAAGACATACAAGACCACTTATAATCTCCCTCGATCTGGGGCTCCACGCAAGATCTCACCCCGTAGTGTCAGAACGATCAAAAGAATGGTGAGCAAAAATCCTGGAACCACATGGGGGGGCCTAGTGAATGACCTGCAGAGAGCTGGGACCAAAGTAACAAAGGCTGCCATCAGTAACACACTACACCACCAGGGACTCAAATTATGCAGTGCCAGATGTCTCCCCTTGCTTAAAGGGGTATTCCAGGATTTTTTTTTCACTATGCTACAGGGGCTGTAAAGTTAGTGTAGTTCATAATATAGTGTCTGTACCTGTGTCTGACGATTTTCTCACAATTCTTCTGTGATTTTCACCCCAAGATTTATTTTTATCAGCACACAAAATGACTGTTGTCTCAGATTTTTCCCAGGTTGCAATGCAGCTTAGACCTGACTCACTAGTCAGCTGATGACATGGACCTGTCTGCTTCAATGGGTGGAGGGATTGCTTGGAGGGAGAGAGATCAATCTGCAACTAATGCAACAGCTGTAGGCACCCTGATTGAAAACCAAAGGTCTTTGAATGGATGCAGCTCATTTATGTTTCAATGGGTGGGGTGGCTGATGTGTGGGAGGGAGGAAAACTGAATTTTAGGATTTGTAGTAAAAAAAAGTCAAACAGGAAATAGTTCACAAAAAGCTAGCCACAGTATTATGGTAATATCACAACATAGCCATTTAGCCCCAAGACAAGTGCAGATCCTTCCTAAGCATGTCCATTACTGTCTGCCAGGTACATATTAAAATCACCTTATGGTGGATAACCCCTTTAAGCCAGTAAATGTCTGGATCTGAAGTTTGCTAGAGAGCATTTGGATGATCCAGAATAGGATTGGTCAGATGAAACCAAAGTAGAACTTTTTGGTAAAAACTCAACTCGTCATGTTTGGAGGAGAAAGAATGCTGCGTTGCATCCAAAGAACACCATACCTACTGTGAAGCAAGGGTGTGGAAGGGGTAGAAACATCATGCTTTGGGACCAGGACAACTGATCCGTGTAAAGGAAAGAATGAATGGGGTCATGTATAGTGAGATTTTGAGTGAAAACCTCCTTCCATTAGCAAGGGCATTGAAGATGAAACGTGGCTGGGTCTTTCAGCATGACAATGATCACAAACACACCACCCGGGCAACGAAGGAGTGGCTTCGTAAGAAGCATTTCAAGGTCCTGGATATTAAAACTAGCCAGTCTCCAGATCTCAACCCCATAGAAAACCATTGGAGGGAGTTGAAAGTCTGTGTTGCCCAGGAACAGCCCCAAAATATCACTGCTCTAGAGGAGATCTGCATGGAGGAATGGGCCAAAATACCAGCAATAGTGTGTGAAACCCTTGTGAAGACTTAGAGCAAACGTTTTACCTCTGTCATTGCCAACAAAGGGTATGTAACAAAGTATTGAGATTAACTTTTGTTATTGACCTAATACTTATTTTCCACCATAATTTGCAACTAAATTCTTAAAAAAATTTTTTTTTTCTTTTCATTATGTCTATTAGTTGAGGTATACCTATGATGAAAATTACAGGCCCCTCATGTTTTTAATGTGAGAACTTTCATAAGTGGTGGCTGACTAAATCCTTTTTTGCCCTACTGTGTGTGTGTGTGTATATATATATATATATATATATATATATATCTTTGTGGGAATATGGGTGGCAATGAATATAATAGAATCCTTGTGTTTCCATTGCCATCCATAATGCTGATATGCAAAATACTACAACTATTGCGCCACTCAAAGTGGGAGTATATAAATGCATTAACAGACACAGAAGAAAGTGTTAGGTGCTTAAATACACCTAATAAATAAACTAAACATTTCCCACACCAGACAAGAATCAATATAGTAATATATTAAACACCATACAAGACCAGAGCATACCCTCCCCGACACGTGTTTTGCGACAGTGCTTTTTCTGGTGGTGCTTCTTTGCTAGTAAAAAAAATTAAAAAAAATTACGTGAATGTAACTTTTCCTACTTCCCCTTTATCGCAAACGCTGACTGAAATTACAGCGATATGATTGTGTCCTAAGGCAATACTGTAATGTAATTGTAACGCATGAGCACAGCTTTGACCATACTGAATAGCAGTTCTTTGTAAGCATTAATGTGTTTGTCCAAAGACGACAAACTTTGTCCACTTGCTCTGTTAAAGCATATGGACTTCAAAGAGGGGGGTCTTCATAAGACAACTCATTTAAAGGAGATGCAGTGGAAAAAGCTTATCCTCTATAAGCAGGACCCGATTCGGCCACGACTCTGCCCCTGTAATGACGTGCTGCATCCATCGAGGAAGCTGGTCAAAACACGCCCCCCTCCATTCAACACTATGGAAGAGGCGGAGACACATGAACACTGTGGGAGACATTTATCATTGAGTTTACCCTTTTTTATTGTGTATATTTTGTGCACAAATTTGCGCAGTGACTTTCATTGCATCTTTTTTGTGCGTCTTTTTTGAATATTTGCCGATGCTCTCTACGTGCTCGTGTACCGTAGAAAGAAAAATGCTTTACACACTAATTTACTATTGCGCATTTTTTGTTTAGATATTAAAACTTTGCGCAAAGGCAACAGATTTTGCGCAAATATAGAACACCGAGGAGTGCACGTACCAATGTGTCAGACGGTAGAAACATGAAGGAATGTCTATGTTTGAGCAAAACTTATCAGCAAGCTTGCGCACAGTTGATAAGTTTTGCACAGACATGCAAAGCATAGAAAGCACTGACATGGTTTAAATGATTTCTACCTCTCACCAACATTGATAAAGATCCCCCTGTGTCTCCACCTCTCCCATAGAGATGAATGTAGGGGGCATGTTTCAACCAGCTTAGGTATTCGGTACGACATGCACATTAGTCCTTTTCAATTGACTTTAATGGACTTTCTGTTGTCCTGTTCACACTGAGGAATTTCTGCTAGCAGAATTCTGATGCTGAATTCTGTTCCTCCTGAAGATAGAACATGTTCATTCTTCAGGCGGAATCCTCGAGTAAAAGCCCATTGAAGTCAATAGGATTTTTTGTTTTTCCTGACTAAATCCATTCCATGTGGAATTCACATGGAATTTGTGCGGAATTCAGAAAAGTAGAATTGGATAGCCTCCTCCTTCATTCCTCTTCATTTCCGCATGGAAATTTTGCATTAATTCCGCTCAAATTCCTCACGAATTCTGCACGATGGATAAAATGACAGAAGTCAACAATTTCCTGACCGAAATGATTGTGAATTCCTTTTGAATTCCTCAGTGTGAACGCACCCTTAAGCTGCATGCCTACAGCAACATAGTGTGCATAGGGCCTGTGTGTTCGCAAAGAATGGTGCTGCAATGTACAATTCAAATTTTGGTGGGTTGTCAAATGTTGTATATACTTGATGTAATAATAGCGATAGAGGTATATATCAGCTCACCCCAAAGCCCACTAGACCAAGCACATAGTAGGGCGCGGACTACTTGAAAGCAGAAAGACGAGAAACTCCAACTTGGTACAGATCAATATGCCGTCTTTATTCATATGAGGCTACATGGATCACAGGTACAACAGGATGTGACGCGTTTCGGCCAGGTGCTATGAGTAAGGTCAGCATATAAAGACGGCATATTGATCTGTACCGAGCTGGAGTTTCTCGTCTTTCTGCTTTCAAATACTTGATGTACTATATAGGAAATAGTTTTTTGCAAAGGCACTTTAGCTGTAACTTTATCTGTCATAAAGCACTGCATATAGTGGAAACCCAACAATTGTTCAGCAGTGAGTGACACATTGTGACACGGGTCTTCTTCACTTATCCCATTTGAAAGCTATGTTCACCTTTCCAGACCTTTTTATTGTGCCAAGCTCCTACCTCTTGTCTCGGAACAAGAAAAAAACAAGAGGCAGCAGCAACAGGACATGCTGCGGGGGATCCAGGGTTAGTAAGTATCTTTTTTTTTTTTTTTTTATTCACCAACTCCAGCAGTGTATCAACCATTTTAGAACACAGAAATAACCCTTTAAGGCACTTAATGATAGGTTAGCTGTAAGTAATGGACACATAGAAGAGAGTATGACATTGGGATCAGACTACACAGTTTGTTTGTTGCCTGTTCACACAGAGATACAGGGGGGAGATTTATCAAAAACTGTGCAGAGGAAGAGTGGTGCAGTTGCCCATGGCAACCAATCAGATTGCTTCTTTCATTTTTCACAAGTCTTTTTTAAAATGAAAGAAGCAATCTGATTGGTTGCCATGGTAAACTGCACCACTCTTCGGCTAGGTTCACACTACGGAATCTCTGGACAGAATTTCTGCTGGAGATTTAGCCGGCGGCACCAAGACCGCACGGACTGCATTGCCATCCCCATAGATGGCAATGCATTTCTGGGTGGCTCTTTTGGGAGATCTGCTCAGAAATGCATTGACATCTATGGGGACGGCAATACAGTCCGCGCGGTCCTAGTGCTGCCTGCTTGACCCCTGCAGAAATTCTGCCCAGAAATTCCACAGTGTGAAATAGGGATCGACAGATATCGTTTTTTAGGGCCGATACCGATATTTTGTGGAGGTAAGGGGCGATAGCCGATAACTTATACCGATATTCCGGTATAAGTTAACGGCTATTTATCCCCCTCGGTGACACCACCCGGCGCACCATATCTCCCCCACAATGTCTACGTAAGAACTAGGAGAAAAAAAAACTTCAGGAAAAAATTTATTATAACCTGTTGCAATTTTCCATTTTTAATTTATATACATTGAGTGAATTAAAACGAAAAAAAAAAAGTCTGGGAAGAGTCATTCTCGAATGTAATCTACATTTTGATTGTTTTGTAAAGCTGCTGTGGAATCCATTATACAGTGGAGAGTTCAGAGTTATACCTGCAAGAATTATTCTAGTGAAACAGAAAATTTGTAGCTATACATGCTTTTTTATGATGTCCTCTTAGAGCAGTGGTCTCAAACTGTGGCCCTCCAGATGTTGCTCTAGTTTGATATTTGAAGCCCATTGAGTAGAAAGGCTGGTGGGTTCAGCATACCATAAGAACGTCATGTCTTGGTTACCAGAAAGGTGGCATCTGGGCCCAAGCCAATAGTATAAAACAATATGGAGGGAACGTGCCATGTGATTGGTTATGAACCCAATTCTGGAGCACGTTAAATAAATATATATATTTATCCGCTTGACGAGTATTTACAGCAGTGTTTCCCAACCAGGGTGCCTCCAGATGTTGCAAAACTACAACTCCCAGAATGCCTGGACAGCCTTTGGCTGTCCAGGCATTCTGGGAGTTGTAGTTTTGCAACACCTGAAGCCACCCTGGTTGGGGAACACTGATTTATAGATAGAAACCTGGTGCAAAAGTGACCAGTTATGGTGGAGTGGGACTAAGGCTCTGCGCACATTGCTTTTGAAGCAATCCATCAGAGTTCGATTTTCCATAATATACCCTTGCGGGAAGGCTCTAATGGCGGCGTAGACAACCTCTCCAATCTCCCATGCAGCTTTGGCAGAATTATTGCTGTAAGAGCATCATGGGAGATGTAGTCCATAACATCTGCAGTGCCAAAAGTTGCCTACCCCTGCTCTAATAAACACTGTTGTATAGACATACAATGATATGCATTGTCCATTAACGCTTATTGTTAAAGGGGTATTCCAGGAAAACCTTATATATATATATATATATATATATATATATATATATATATATCAACTGACTCCAGAAAGTTAAACAGATTTGTAAATTACTTCTATTAAAAAATCTTAATCCTTTCAGTACTTATGAGCTTCTGAAGTTAAAGGGGTACTCCGGTGCTTAGACATCTTATCCCCTATCCAAAGGATAGGGGATAAGATGCCTGATCGCGGGAGTCCCGCCGCTGGGGACCCCCGGGATCATGCACGCGGCACCCCGTTTGTAATCAGTCCCCAGAGCGTGTTCGCTCCAGGACTGATTACCGGCGACTGCAGGGTGGGTGGCGTGTGACGTCATGCTCTGCCCCTCAATGCAAACCTACAGGAGGGGTGTGATAGTTGTCACGCCCCCTCCCGTAGGCTTGCATTGAGGGGCGGAGCATGACATCACGCGGGGCCGTGACGTCACACGCCGCCCACCCTGCAGTCGCCGGTAATCAGTCCCGGAGCGAACACGCTCCGGGGACTGATTACAAACGGGGTGCCGCGTGCATGATCCCGGGGGTCCCCAGCGGCGGGACTCCTGCGATCAGGCATCTTATCCCCTATTCTTTGGATAGGGGATAAGATGTCTAAGCACCGGAGTACCCCTTTAAGGTTGTTCTTTTCTGTCTAAGTGCTCTCTGATGACACGTGTCTCGGGAACCGCCCAGTTTAGAAGATGTTTGCTATGGGGATTTGCTTCTAAACTGGGCGGTTCCCGAGACGTGTCATCAGAGAGCACTTAGACAGAAAAGAACAACCTTAACTTCAGAAGCTCATAAGTACCGAAAGGATTAATATTTTTTAATAGAAGTAATTTACAAATCTGTTTAACTTTCTGGAGTCAGTTGATATATAAAAAAAAGTTTTTTCCTGGATAACACCTTTAAGAAAAAAAAAAAAAAAAAAACCTACAGAGGCCAAAAGGACAACCTATTGGGCTTCGTAGTGGAACCTGCAGCCGACAAGTATATATGCTTTGTACCTACCAAATCTTTACAGGGATACCTGGGTGTTTACTACGAACATGTTACCATAACAACATATAAGAATGCTAGTAGGAAATCTGTAAAGGCTTGTAAATTATTCACGCATACCTATATTACATCCTGAGGTATTCATACACCCATGTGCTATACCCCATCTCAGACCTATTTCATTGTTCTGTATTTAGTGCCAAAGGCCGCATATTGTCCTGTATGCTCAGGAAAGCTTGCTTTAAGAGACACTTTACTGACCCCATAGGATGGTATGGTTTCCTGTTATTGGTGCTTAAAGGGGTACTCCGGTGGAAAACATTATTTTTTTTAATTTTATTTATTATTTATTTATTTTTTTTAATCAACTGGTGCTAGAAAGTTAAACAGATTTGTAAATTACTTCTATAAAAAATTCTTAATCCTTCCAGTACTTATTAGCGTCTGTATACTACAGATGAAATTCTTTTCTTTTGGGATTTCTTTTCTGTCACAACCACAGTGCTCTCTGCCGACACCTCTGTCTATTTTAGGAACTGTCCAGAGCAGCTTATGTTTGCTATGGGGATTTTCTCCTGCTCTGGACAGTTCCTGACATGGACAAGAGGTGCCAGCGGAGAGCACTGTGGTCGTGACAGAAAAGAAATCCAAAAAGAAAAGAATTTCCTGCATAGCATACAGCAGCTGATAAGTAGGATTAAGATTTTTTTTAATAGAAGTAATTTACAAATCTGTTTAACTTTCTGGCACCAGTTGATTTAAGAAAAAAAGTTTTCCACCCACCGGAGTACCCCTTAATATACTGCACAGAGACTTCATACGGTTATGTGTAGTGAGACTGTAGAAAATCCCATTATAGTCTATGGAATTTTTCTAATAGCCGTTTTAACCCGTTATCACCCGTTATTAATAACGGCTGTTATTTTGTGACGAGCCATAATAACGGGAGAAATAGTGCATGCACTATTTCTTCCGTTCATTCGCCCCCGTCACAAAATATTGACGGGCGATTTTCAAGATTATTATGACGGACGTTTATAACGGAAGTATTTTTATAGTGTGGAAGCAGCCTTAGATTAATATACCCCATCGGACACCGTATGCCAAGATATTGTTTATATCAATCAGCCTGTGTGTGTGTTGGTGACACCTAGCGGAATGTATAGCTGAGATATGACCCATAGTACTGGCCCCACGTGTGTCTAAGCCTCCATATGATTCCACATCTGTATACACAGGCAGAAGTAATGAGATATTAAAGGGATTATACATGTAGTTCAGCTATTAACATATTAACTCCAATACCCCAAAGGGAAGGGGAGGGGGGGGTGTGCTTTGAATATTGTAAAGGTATATAGATAACATAGACAAAATGAATGGCACCCTTCCATGGGAATTTTATTTTTAAAAATGAACTAAAAAAACTGGTTGATATAGAGGTTAATAGACACAGGGGGAGATTTATCAAAATCTGTCCAGAGGAAAAGTTGCCCATAGCAACCAATCAGATTGCTTCTTTCATTTTTAACAAGGTCTCTGCAAAATGAAAGAAGCAATCTGGTTGCTATGGGCAACTGGGCAACTTTTCATCTGGACAGGTTTTGATAAATCTCCCCCACAGTGTCCTAAATTTATTGGGCTTATGTTCTATTAAATGCACATACTAAATAACAATTCTGTAGCTATTGTGTTAGAACGCTGCTCAGTTATTCCTCCTGGAATTGTATGAACAAACTGACAACTGGGGGTGTCCTCACACACTTGTCTGTTTAGGCTGCGTTCACACAGCCGTCTAGACCCGTCCCGTTCTTCTCCTGTCAAAACAACAACAAAAAACGGACAATAACGGATGCAAACAAATGTTGTCTGTTTGTATCCATTTGGGTCCGTTATTTTTCAGTTAATAAACCCACCCCCCCATTTTTTTTTGTTCTGAGCATTCTCTAAATTAAAAGCCGATCAAAAAACAGATTTAAAAAAAAAATGATGCAAATGGATGTCATTAGAGGCTCATCTGTTTTCTGTAGACTTCAATGTTAAACTTACTGTATCCGTTTTTTCTTCCGTTTTTTTGACGGAAGAAAAAACACTGCATGTGCCTTTTTTTCAGTTGAAAAAAACCAGAAATGAGTGCCGACGGGTACAAACGGATGTAAACTGATTGTAAAAAGATCCCATTGACATGAAAGGGATTTTGTTAAAACCGTCTTTAATCTGTTTACAGCCTGCAAGAATGGAACCGAAATGGGGGATAAAAAAAATGGGGACAGACGGCTGTGTGAACGCACCCTTAGTGCTGACTGTGTCTGAAGCAAATGGCAACACCCAGTTGGCATCTCAGAGACTCCATTCAGAGTACTAAAAAAAATGCTCCAGAGCTGATATTTATTTGTTAAGGGTAGGGTCACACAAAGCGCATCCACAGCGCATTTTATGTTGCGGATGCGCCAATGGCAGTCACAAAAGTGAGCTCCCTGCTGCTGCTGAGTAGCTCTCTGTGCCTGCTGGTAGCTTCAGATTTCCCTCTGCTACGAGCAGGCTTTGTGTCTACAGCGGGAAATCCACCGATACGAGCAGACACACAGAGCTGCTCAGCCTCAGCAGAGAGCTCGCTCTTGTGACTGCCATCAGCGCATCCACAGTGTGAAATACGTGCTCAGCGTGACCCTAAAACAGACATGTCAGGAGAATTGACAAAACCTCTTTGCATTGTCGGCTCCTCAGAGGTGTGCTCATTGTTTTACAGACTGGTTGTTTGACATGTATATATGTTTTGTATGATACTTTTAGATGTGCATAGTGTCAGATCTACGCCATGTACCGATATAGTCTTTGTAATTCTCTGTATCGACGTTTTACTAAATAAAAGATCTGATGATCACTCTGCTGCCTCTTGCTTTTTCTATCACCTTGCCAAGTATTTTAGCAACGGAAAATATTGATCAAAGACCTTTAGCAATGTCACCTTGTCAATTGGATTTCAAGATTAAGTCTATATTGCATTATATCAGGATCACCACCGATCCACACCAAATGAAGGCCAAGTATAAGTAAATTAAAAGTAGAAGCTAATATGTGTATAGGATGGCTAGCCGCAAGTCTGGGTGGACAATGGTATTGATTACTTTTTACTTTTATTGCTTTATATGGTGTGTTCAGATTACAGATTGTTTCTGCTGTCACATGACATTGGGGACTTAAAGCTGTCTTTTTTGCACAATCTTTTTGTTAGAAGGCTCCCATATAGGTTGATCAGCCGCTCCCGTTATTTTCTTTGAGGAAACTGTAAAGCAAGTGTTCAATTTAGCTGCAGAGCCAATACAGGGGAAATGAAGCGTTTGTCCAGACATGTCAAAGGTTTACATCGCATTGGGTCTTACTCCTGAAACCCAATGTTATCGCAAGTTACAACGTGAAGTATGTGGCAGCATGCGCTTTACTCCCTGGCTGTCGATCAAATCCGACTCTCTTGCTATAAGTCTATAAATCAGTGTTCCCCAACCAGGGTGCCTCCAGGTGTAGCAAAACTACAACTCCCAGCATGGCCGAACAGCCGAAGGCTGTCCGGGCATGCTGGGTGTTGTAGTTTTGCTACATCTGGAGGCACCCTAGTTGGGAAACACTGGTCTATGGAGTGAAAAGGTTGCATGAGGTGCAGCATGTGCCCTTTTTCATTGCAACATTTTTTTAGAGTGTAGACTTGTTTTTCTAGCATATCCCAAAGGATATTAAGACAAAGCAGCTGCTGTGTCAGATGCCCATGATTTGTGTCTCCTGGCATCACCAGCGTTCCTGACTTTTCTCTTTTTTGGATTGTAATTTTGGAGTTTAATGTGACCCCCAGCTTAATGTCTTTGTCTCCTGATTTTGTACTATGCTGCCCTCTTGGTTTGGCTTGTTTGTAGCTTTTCCAAATAATCTCACCATACCATGACCACATATACTGTATCTACTGCAAAGACCAATATAACCAATATTACCCCCTACTGTGCCCAAATAGTGATAGGTATCAATGTTATCCAGGAGCTCTGCAGACCATAAAAGTGATTACAGTTACTTCCATTGACTACAGGCGATGTCTTCTCTAATGGAAGTTGTTCTATCTTCTTTGTCATCTGCTTCATACCCCATAAAGACTTCTCTTAACTGCGACTTGTCTCTTATTGCCCCTCTTATTGTATAGTAATAATGTTGCTAATTAGAGATGAGCGAAGTTACAGTAATTCGATTCGTCAAGAACTTCTTGGCTCGGCAGTTGCTGACTTTATCCTGCATAAATTAGTTCAGCTTTCAGGAGCCCCTGAAAGCTGAACTAATTTATGCAGGATAAGTCATCAACTGCCGAGCCGAGAAGTTTGTGATAAATCGAATCACTGTAACTTCACTCATCTCTATTGTTAATAATACCCCATGTAATCATTCTTTTTGTGAACCCAAACAGTAAGAATGCCTCCTATGCCCCCAAACAATAATAATTTATTGTGTGGTCCCATAAAATAATAATGCTTCCAGAACTGACGAGGCATATATCAAGCAGTAACCACCTTCCTAGTCTAAGCAATGTAAGCAGCCATGTTATTCTACCTCATGCTTTATACTCCTATGTGTATTGAATAGTCCTGGACCGTCTGCTACTCCATAGATTCAATAAGTGGTGCTCACCTTAAATCGTTCCCCGTCTCAGACTGTACTGTAATTAATGTTTACATCTTAAATGGGTAATTGCGGTGGTTATTGACACTGTCCGACATCCATTGATTTAATATCCCTAGGTGATCTGTTACATGCCTCAGACTGAATGATGTCGTTAAAGGACATCTGCAGCGTGATTAACACTTATCCCCAATCCACAGGATAGGGGATAAGTGTTTGATCGCGGGGGGGGGGGGGGGGGGGGTCCGACTGCTGGGACCCCCTGTGATCTCCTGTACGGGGCCGCAGCTGTCCCGTGCAGGGGGCGTTCCAGCCGCAGCATGACGTTGCGGCCGGCACGCTTCTTCCATACATCTCTATGGGAGAGGCGGGGAGGCAGCGTTCGTGCCTCCCCCAATAGAACTGCATTGGGATGGGGAGGAGACGGGGCGTCGACGCTACGCGGCGGCGCCCCATGAGGGAGATCGCGTGCGGGGGGGGGGGGGTCCCAGCGGTTGGACCCCCGTGAACAAACACTTATCCCCTATCTTGTAGATAGGGGATAAGTGTATATTGCGCTTCAGTTGTCCTTTAATGGGGGACATTTTGGAAGGAGTAATGTTTTGGCTTGGGAGCATATTATTCTATTCTAGAACATTTAGAATAAATAATAAAAAAATATATGATATATCATTTTTGTATTATAATTTTTTTTTGCATACAATGCATTTGGAAAGTCTTCAGAGCCTATCACTTTTTTCATCCTTTGTTATTTGGAGGCTTTGTGCTAACATCAAAATATTTAAAGTTTTCCCCTATCAATTTTGACAGAAGTATTTAAAACCTTCTCTATGACACTTACCTCCCATTTCTCTTGATCATCTGATACGTTTCTACACCATGATAGCAGTCACCTGTGTTAAATTCGGTAGATTGGACATAATACGAAGCCCTGTCGATGTAAGGCTTCACAGCTAAAAATTTATATCGGAGCAAACACCAGGCCAAGAGGTGGAAAGAACTGTATGTAGAAATCAGAGACAGAATTGTGTGGAGCCACGGTTCTGGAGAAGGGTGCAAATAATTTCTACTACTCTGAAAGTTCCCAAGAGCACCTCCGTAATATTAAATGGAAAAAGTTTGAAACAATCAGGACTGATAATAGTTGCCCCTAAAACTGAGTGATCAGGGAAGAAGGATCTTGGTAAGAGAGGAAACCAAGAACCTAATGGTCACTCTGACTGCTCCAAAGATCCTGTGAGCAGATGGTATAAACTTCAAGAAGGTCAACCAGGCACTGCTTATCACCTGCCAAATACCATCCCTACAATGAAGCGTGGTGGGACAGCATCATCATGTGGGGATTTTTTTTTAGCAGAGTAGGCAGAGAGACTGGTAAGGTTTGAGGGAAAGCTGAATGGAGCAAAGTGCAGGGATATTCTTTTTGAAAATCTGATCCAGAGTGCCCTGGACCTCAGACTGGGTTGAAGGTTCACCTTCCAACAAAAGAATTACCATAAGACATCACAGACTTGGCTAAGGGACAGCTCTGTGAGTGTTTTTGGGTGGCCCAGCTGGAGCCATGACTTGAATCTAATGGAACATCTTTTAAGAGATATTAAAATAATGGCTTCCACTGTTGGTGTCCATCCAAACTGACAGAGCAGATCTGCTGAGAAGAATGGCAGAAGATCCCCAAATCCAGGAGTGCAAACCTGGTGTCACCTCATCCATGAAGATTGGAGGCAGTATTCGCTGCCAACAGTGCTTAACGCAAAGGGTCTGAATACTTATGTCAATGCAATATTTTGGTTTTTCCTTTTTAATAAATTAGCAAAGATTTCCAATATTCTGTTTTCATATTGTCATTAGGGTATTGATCGCAGAATGATGGGGAAAAACAGATTTTTTATTTAACCAGAAGGCCGCAACATAAATGTTCATTATACAGCTATAAATGTATTTCTGCCCCAGACACATACCCTGTAATTTGGTAGAAGATTAATTTCTAGGAATTGGTTGTGGGGAGGCAATTACTAGGAAAACACCGCGATCAGACAGGGAAAAGCAATCTGCAGTCTCATCTAGTGGGTAATAATAATGTATTGTGATATTTACCACTACAACCCCTCGGTCCACACTGTGCTACAGGCCACTTCTATATACCCACTAATATTAATGTTCCACCTACACAGATCTTGTCTATGGCATGAAATAGCCTTCCTGTAGAAGTGGTCGCTGCAAATACAGTGAAGGAGTTTAAGCATGCATGGGATAAGCATAAGGCTATCCTTCATATGAGATAGGGCCAGGGACTATTCATAGTATTCAGAATATTAGGCAGAATACATGGGCCAAATGGTTCTTATCTGCCGACACATTCTATGTTTTCTAAGGTGACACATTTCTTGTGTAGCTACTTCTGCAGGGAAAATGTAGCATTACATCCGGACTACATTATAAGATGAACCAGATTTCTTTCAAAATTTCTTTCCCCAAACATCTATCATTAGGCAAAAGTCTGGATACTCCCATACACATTACATGGTTGACTAGTCCTGCTGGACTGTGCGTAATGACCTACCTCTCCTATCTCAACTCTGCTCCTTCTCCCCCCACCATTCAAGTTAACCTTATAATAAAACACACCACAACTGATAACTTTTAGAGGACATGGGGGTCAGCCACAGCTTTATTTTGGTATAGAAATCTTAAAGTGGTAAACCAACTTCTTCAACCTCCCATGAGGTTTCCCAACCAGGGGAAGCCCACAGTCGGCCTACGCTGACTGGCATAACAGCCTTCCGCTTCTCCATGGATTTCTCTCCTTTACCGCCAGTTGTGACTAAATCAAAAGAAAAACAAACCATCCACAGGAATATAGAAAGAACAGTGGGGGGGGGGGGGGGGGGAGACTCCCTTAACCCTTTACGATCTCATATCCCCCCATACCCACAATCAGTGGCCCCTAATCCTATTTAACCCGGCGCCACCCAAAACAGTCATTAAAGGGAACCTGCCACCTGTTTCATGCTGCACAAGGCACAGGCATTATGAAACAGGTGCAGTAAGCACCCCGCGGGTGCAGAACATGTATATCTTTAAACCCTCCAGTGTTTCTTTAAAATCGTAGTTAAAAAAAGCCATTGGGACCTGTAGTCATGCTCTCCCCTCTTAGAGATTAGTCTAAGCAGTTTTGGAAACAGTGTGGTTTTACATTGGGTGGGGGGGAATAAAAACAGTGTGTCAAGTAGGTTGTGCTGAGCTGCATCATGCACGCCTTCATCCTTCCCCACTCCTCCCTACCTTGACTCTGACATGCATGGCTCAAAGCCAGAAGATAAGCTGTATGTCAATCAATCAATCAAGAAAGAAGGGATGGGGGAGGGAGAAGGCATGCATGCTGTGGCTCAGCGCGGACTCCTTTACATGTAAGCTCTGAACATAATCTAGAGTTGACAGAATTCCCTTTAACCCTATACTACCCTAGACCACTAAGAATTTTAAAAATAACCCTCTCTGCCCTGCATTAACCCCTTGAGTCACCATAGAGCCCCCAAACGGTACCCTACCCCCTAACACTCCTATCCAACCCCTGAGTGCTAGACAAGAAAAGGGAACAAATCTCACTAAATATATCCTATCTGCCTCTTTTGGATGAGAGAAAGGAACTTTTAATGGCCTATTACAACACACTGAGTGTAAATGTCACCCCCGTCACAAATATATGGGATGGTTAAGGTCTTAATAACTCCCTGTGCAATCGATGCTTATTATCAGCTTTACATATGCTTAGTTAGTGGATTTACAAGAGTGGCAGAAAAAGGGTATATCAATAAACAAACTCAGAGAACAACACAGCCGCACATGCACAATTTGTATTTTGATCTACTTGCTTCTCAGCATAAATTCAAACACTAACAGGTTGTTAGTATACATTTTCATCAAAAAGTACAAGCCCACTTGCCACGTCAAGGCCACCTATTTAGAGTAAGTCCCTAACCCAACATTGGCGTAGTGCCGCACAGTGGCCACACCATGCCCCCAGGTGGAGCGACCCAGTGGCCAGGCAGCCCCACTGCTGCCCGACCAAGCCCCTGGCTCCGGGCCACACCACCCCACAGACAAAGCATCACAGCAACAATGACCGCCGCAGTGCAACCACACCACTGTGAATACCTACCAAGTGCTCCCTGCCAGAGGAGGAAACTGCATAAGGGTTTCATCCTTACATTCTTCCAGCCCTCTGCAGGGAGCACATGGTAGGTTTCACATTTTTGTGGTTCTCTGTGGCTGCCATTGTTTCTGTGATGCTTTGTCTGTGGGGAGGTGCGGTGCGGCCCAGAGCCAGGGGCTTCATCGGGCAGCAGTGGGGCTGCTTGGCCACTGGGTTATTCCCCCGGTGGGCTTGGTGTCTCGGAGGCAGTGGTCGCAGCCCGGCGAGACGCCAGTGTCAGGTTAGGGACCCACTCTGACTAGGTGGCCTTGACGTGGCGAGTGGGCTTGTACTTTTTGATCAAAATGTATACTAACAACCTGCTAGTTTTTGAAATTATGCTGAGAAGCAAGTAGATCAAAATACAAATGGTGTGTGGCTATGTTTCTCTATTTTTGTCGTACAATAAACAAACTCGCATACGAGACAGAGAGGGATTGCTTCATGGGTAATACAGTACAACTCTCTATGATTAGAGAGGAGCCTCAGAGATAAATATGCTATATAGCTTTACATAACATGTGTACAGCAGGTATTAGAAAGGTCAGTCTCAACAAAAATCTTTCCCTGAGTTATAACATAATTGGGCCAATCTGTGAGACCAGTAAGTAGTTGGGCCGTGTTATAATGCCCTAAGTTACTTTACTGTATTTTGCTTCATCTGATTGTATCTATATCTTTATGTTCAACTACTTTTGAACTCCAATAAAAAATTAACAAAAAAGCAGTAGAAGACAGCTCTTGAATTAATCCATTGCACCCATAGTTGTCCAGATAGCCAATCCGGATAACAAACATGCGACAAAGTCCAAGACCACAGCACCAGGAAAGGAAAACTGAAATGGAAAATGTGCACAAGAGCTGTAGTTAATTGGTTCCCGAAATGCAATGTTTCGGCTAAGTGTTAGCCCTTATCAAGCATATATACAAGCATATGCTTGATAAAGACTTAGCCCAAAGAGGGCATTTGAGGACCCAATAAACTACAGCTCTTTTGCACATATCCGGAGTTTTCCATTCCTGATGCTGTGGGCTTGGACTTTGTCACAATAATAAATTAAGTTTCTCATCCCTAGAGAATCCTTTGGTGTATGAATGGGCATCGGTGTTCCCTAAATACCATGTTTATTTGGGTAAAGTTTTTTTCCAGAATTTTTAAAACTTGAAAAAGCGCCACACCTGTTCATTAGTTGTATCTCGAATTGCAGCTTAGGACCACTGAAGGTAGTAGGCCTGAGCTGCAATACCACATGCAGCCTCTGGGCGGGTGTGGCACTGTTCTTACAAGAAAGCAGTTGGCTTGTGGACACCACATTGAATTAGATCTTAATTATAACCAATCATTTAAATTTATTTATTTATGTTTTGCAGTAAAATAGGAAATTGCATAAAATAATAAATATTCAGCTTTAAGCCAACTGGAAAATGTTTAGCAGGATACTTCTGTATTCCCTTCGGAAATTCTTATTCAGAGCTCCATAAACTACAGCATTGAGGCAACTATTGAAATAAGCCATGAAATAGCTGGCGACAAAAAGCCAGTGTGGGATAGACTCTCCTAGTTGTGGGTTCAAGCCCACCAAGAGTCCGATGATATTCAGGGGTCCCCAGCATACAGCAAAGAGCACAAAAACTATGAACATGGTAATAAAACTGTGCATATTGTTTGGCCATGTCTGGACGTGGACCTGTCTTGCCGGTCTCACTCGATGTCGGCTGTTGAGAACCAATATCCAGATCTGAAGGTAGCAGAAACTCACCACGCCAATTGGTAAAAAGAAATGTAGAATCACAATTACAATAGTATACAATGGGCTGACTGACTGAGAAAAAGTACAGGAGAAGACTCTTGGGTCATACTGCAAGGATCCCACAAATAGGTTTGGTAAAATGGCTGCGAATGCCAAGGTCCACACTAGTCCCACATACAACATGGTGCTGAAGTTGGAGAACAGGTGGGAGTAGCAGCTGTGGTGACAAATGTAGAAGTATCGATTGACAGCAATGCCTGTAATATTGAAGACTGAGCTTATAACACTAAGTCCCATCAAGAAGCCACTCAGCAGGCAATGAGTGTGTCCCATTCTCCAGCCACGGTTAAAAATTGCAAGAAGAACCAATGGGTAAGGGTAGCATGCCACCAGTAGATCCGCCACTGCCAGGCTGACCACAAAAGCGTTTCCTGCAGGAGATAGGAGCAATATTAGTATATGTTCACTTAGTAATATTGGGGGAAATTTATCAAAACCTGTCTAGAGGAAAAGTTGTGGAGTTGCCCATAGCAACCAATCAGATCACTTCTTTCATTTTCCAGAGGCCTTTTCAAAAATGAAAGACATAATCTGATTGGTTGCTATGGGCAACTCAGCAACTTTTCCTCTGGACGGGTTTTGATAAATCTCCCCCAGTGTCCACAGGTTGTGTATAGTACTGCAGCACAGCCCCATTTACTTCAATGAAGCTGAGCTGACAGACCAGACACAACCTGTGGACAGCAGTGGTGCTGTTTTTGCTAAATTCTACTACTGGACAACCCCTTTAATTGTAGGGATGGTACTGACCAAGTGATTAGCAGTACCTGGTTTCCTTCATACATGATGCTTATAATTTAGGCTAAAAAGTTACATTTCATCAGACCTAAGAATCTTGTTTCTCACAGTCTGAATGTTTTTTTTTTACTGCAAAGAGTCTTCTTTCTGCCATAAAGCACAGATTGGGGAAGTGCTGCAGTGATGATTGACCTTCCCATCTGTACACAGGATCTTTGGAGCTCAGCCATTGTGACCATTGGGTACTTGGTCACCTCTATTACTCTAGGAGCAGACATTTTTTGTACCATTCTTTAGATCTGTGCCTCCACACAATCCTGACTCTGAGCACTACAGGCATTGTTTTCACCCCTTGGCCTGGTCTCACATTGTCAGCTATATCACCCTATATAGACAGGGCTGGGAGTTTCCAAATCCTGTCCAATAATTTAAATTTATCACAAGTGACTCCATTTAAGGTGAAGTAACATCTCAGAGATGTGTGGTGAGCCACGGTGAATGTCGGGAACACGGGGTGTAGCGATGCAGGTGGATGGGGCAGATGGTATTAACCCAAGGGGTAAGGTGTTATTAACCCCTAATGTTCGTGACGCCAGAGTGTTTTTTTGGTATCGGGAAGAACCCAACCGATATCTCCGCTATCCCAATGGCTAGGCAGTCCACGACCAGGTTATGGTTTAACGGAGGCATTACTGAGGTCAGACAGTTGTTATAGTCTCTACAGCTCGGCCAGAATCCCAGAGAGGGGGCCAGGAACACAGAAGAACCTTGCAGATTGCTGGCACTAGTAATAGACTTTATATCAGCCACGTAGACTAGGATAGACTTGACTATGGAATGGACTTTAGGCTTGGCTGGACTGTAGGTAGTGACAGCAGACATGGACTTGACTTACTGGAAGGGCTATAGATTTGAGGCCTTCCAGGTAGCTGGACACGAGCACTGAGACATCTGGTCTCTCTGTTCCTCAGCAGCAAAAGAGACAGATTGCAGCACCTCCCTTGCTTATAAAGGGGGGGGGCTGTACTAGAAGCCCATAGGTCAAGCTGCGGGTCATGTGTTAAGATGGTGCTCTCTAGGTAACATGTGATAACATCGTGTGAACATATCATGTGACCTCCAAAGGTCCTTAACACCTTATATACAAAATACATAACTTTATACTGACTATACATATAGTACATAACCTTGTACTGGCTAGACATAGTAATACCATCTTCATTATGGGGGAGACATTGCAGGAAAGCCTCCAGGACACTGTGGGACTCAACCTGACAGGGCCTAAGGTTATTGTACAGGATTACATCCTGTACTGGGACATTACAAACCCCCTAACTTAACATAAGTCGCCCTCAAGGCAGGTTCTGTCAGGATTGAGGGTCAAAGCGGCCTTGGGGCCGGATGCAGTCCTGGGGAATTTTGCAAATAAACGTCCATTTCCAGGCTGGTAATTTGCTTTGGAAAAACTGAGAACATAAGAGTCTCTGTATAATTGTCCAAAATGTTCATAAAGGCTCTGTTTTTTGTTGCTTAACTGAGAACAGGATTAATTAGGACTATGACTAGTACTGATAACTTTACTTAAGGATCTATAACTATGCATTTGGTGATACTTGACTATGTATAAAGATTGACTATACATAACACAACATTTTGACTATGCATGTAATATTCTATACATGACTGGACTTAATACTTCATATGAGACATTGACGGATTTGGTTGCCTGAGGCTTTCTACCCAATGCCTTGGCTACTGGGCCTTGGCATTTAACCTGTTAAGTACCCATGACGTACCGGTACTTCATGAGTCCGCTCCCGTTCTATAACACGAGGCCATGTCATAGCGGGTCGGGCCTGGCCTCTAACAACGGCCGGGACCCGTGGCTAATAGTGCATGGTGCTGATCGCGGTGCCGCGCGCTATTAACCCTTTAGGTGCGCCATTCAAAGTTGATCGCCGCGTCTAAACTGAAACTAAAACGTTGCCGGCTAGCTCGCGGCATCCCGAACAGCTGAGACACAGCAGGAGGGTCCCTTACCTTGCCTCCTGGTGTCCGATGGCCGAATGACTGCCCAGTGCCTGAGATCCAGGCATGAGCAGTCAAGCGGCAGAATCATCGATCAATGGTTTCCTATGAAAAACCATTGAACTATGTAAAAGATCGGTGTGTGCAGTGTTATAGCTCCCTATGGGGGCTATAACATTGCAAAAAAAAAAGCGGAAAAAAAAGTAAATAAAGATCATTTAACACTTTCCCTAATAAAAATTTGAATCAGCCCCCCTTTTCCCATAAAAAAAAAAAAAGTGTAATTGAAAATAAACATATGTGGTATTGCCGCATGTGGAAATGTCCGAATTATAAAAATATATCACTAAACTGCACGGTCAATGGCGTACGCGCAAAAAAATTCCAAAGTCCAAAATAGTGTATTTTTGGTCACTTTTTATATTATGAAAAAATGAATACAAAGCGATCAAAAAGTCTGATCAATACAAAAATATTACCTTCAGACCACGGCACAAAAAATGGGCCCTTATACCGCCCCATACGCCAAAAAATAAAAAAGTTATAGGGGTCAGAAGATGACAATTTTAAACGTATAAATTTTCCTGCATGTAGTTATGATTTTTTCCAGAAGTACGACAAAATCAAACCTACATAAGTAGGGTATCATTTTAATCATATCGACATACAGAATAAACATAAGGTGTAATTTTTACCGGAAAATGTACTGTGTAGAAACGGAAGCCCCCGACAGTTACAAAATGGTGGGGTTTTTTTTCAATTTTGTCTCACAATGATTTTTTTTTCAGTTTCGCCATAGATGTTTGGGTAAAATGACTGACGTCATTACAAAGCAGAATTGGTGGTGCAAAAAATAAGCCATCATATGGATTTTGTGTGGTTAGGCCTAGGTCTCCCTTAGGTCACCAGACACTCTCAGGTCTTGACTGTACTGCTCCTATACTCAGCACGGAACTAGCTCCTCCCTTGGTATATAAGGGAGCAATTTGGAGGACTCCCATAGGTCACCCACAAGTCACCTGGTCACTGATAATTCCCTGGTTACATGACTTACAGTGGGGATCAAGAGTTTTGGCACCCCAGGTAAAAATTTGTATTAATGTGCATAAAGAAGCCAAGGAAAGATGGAAAAATCTCCAAAAGGTATCAAATTACAGATCAGACATTCTTATAATATGTCAACAAAAGTTAGATTTTATTTCCATCATTTACACTTTCAAAATAACAGAAAACAAAAAAATGGCGTCTGCAAAAGTTTGGGCACCCTGCAGAGTTAATATCTTGTACTGCCCCCTTTGGCAAGTATCACAGCTTGTAAACGCTTTTTGTAGCCAGCCAAGAGTATTTCAATTCTTGTTTGAGGTATCTTTGCCCATTCTTCCTCACAAAAGTCTTCCAGTTCTTTGAGATTTCTAGGCTGTCTTTCACGCACTGCTCCTTTAAGGTCTATCCATAGATTTTCAATTATGTTGAGGTCAGAAGATTGTGAAGGCCATGGCAATACCTTTAGTTTACGCCTCTTGATGTAGTCCCCCATGGATTTTGAGGTGTGTTTAGGATCATTATCCATTTGTAGAAGCCATCCTCTCTTTAACTTCAGCTTTTTCACAGATGGCATCAAGTTAGCATCCCAAATTTGCTGAAATTTTATTGAATCCATTTTTCCTTCTACTTGTGAGATGTTCCCTGTGCCGCTGGCTGCAATACAACCCCAAAGCATGATTGATCCACCCCCATGCTTAACAGTTGGACAGAGGTTCTTTTCATTAAATTCTGTTCCCCTTCTTCTCCAAACATACCTTTGCTCATTCCGGCCAAAAAGTTCAATTTTAACCTCATCGGTCCACAGGACTTGTTTCCAAAGTGCACCAGGCTTGTCTATATGTTCATTTGCAAAGTTCAAATGCTGATTTTTGTTGTGAGGACGTAGAAGAGGTTTTCTTCTGATGACTCTTCCATGAAGACCATATTTGTACAAGTATCTCTTTATAGTGGAATAGTGTACCACAACTCCAGTGTCTGCCAGATCTTTCTGGAGGGATTGTGCAATCAAACGTGGGTTTTGAATTGTTTTTCTCACAGTCCTGCAAGCTGTTCTGTCTGATATTTTTCTTGGTCTTCCAGATCTTGCTTTAACTTCCACTGTTCCTGATGACTGCCATTTCTTAATTACATTCCAACAGAGAATATTGACATCTGAAAACGTTTTGCTATCTTCTTATAGACTTCTCCAGCTTTGTGAGCGTCAACTATTTTCAGTTTCAGATTTCTAGACAACTGCTTAGAAGATCCCGTGGTGCTGATTGTTGGGGCAAAGTCAGATGAATCTGGGCATTTAAAACCTTTGAGATTGACATCACCTGCCCTTCCCTGATGATAATTGAGAACAATCCATGACACTGGCAGGTCTCAGCTTTGCAAAGGGGCAGTGCATGCTATAAATTCTGCAGGGTGCCCAAACTTTTGCAGATGCCATTTTTTTGTTTTCTGTTATTTTGAAAATGTAAATGATGGAAATAAAATCTAACTTTTGTTGACATATTATAATTTTGTCTAATCTGTAATTTGATACCTTTTGGAGATTTTCCACCTTTCCTTGGCTTCTTTATGCACATTAATACAAATTTTTACCTGGGATGCCCAAACTTTTGATCCCCACTGTAACAACAGGACTTAAAGACATATGCACTTTAATACAACACATTAACCCTTTATATAACCATAGTGTGACGAGAGTCCTGTGGAGTGTGGGGCCAGGGGACTGGGACAGAGTTCACCTGAAAGGACCAAACAGTGTACAGAAGGGCCACTTCAGTACTGGGCCACCACAGATAGATAGATAGATAGATAGATAGATATGAGATAGATAGATGGATAGATAGATATGAGATAGATAGATATGAGATAGATGGATAGATAGATAGGAGATAGACTGATAAGTTAGAAGACCATGTTGTAGAGTAGATTTATAGGACCCCAGTAATAACACAAAACCTCTGATCTCTACTTTCCAAGACAGCAGAAGTCAGACATTGCGCATGAACAAATCCTATTCTTTGAAGCTGGACTGTGAGACTAGTGAGATTTGACGGGCTGAGTTCTCAGCTTCCTCAATATGAGGGCTGTATAATCGATGACATGGATTACTGCTGTAATCCATGGTGTCTGGGTGTCAGTCTAATTTAGGAAGTCACGTGTCATGTGTCTGGCATATACCTTATTGGTGCTAACTTGATGTGATACAAGATTGCAGGTTTATAGAACATTGTTACATTTGTAGCCTAATCTTTTTGCCATCTATGCATTAAATTACTCTATGTGTATGTAGGTAAATACAAATATCAGTATAACAGAACAAGTCATTAGCATAGATCCCTTCATAATAACACATTACACACCATACATATGATGAAGCAAGGAAGGGGATACACTTGGATGTCCTGATGTGAAGTCTTTGTGATAGTTGAATAAATGAGAATTGCCCTATTATTGCTTTATTGCTGAGGCTATTAAAAGTACAAAACCTTATTAACTCTCTAGGACAGTGTTTCGGCTCGGGGGAACCCCATGAAATTTTTTTTTTTCGTGGGGAACCCCTACCGCACTTTTCAAGCATCAGCCTCCAGATTCCCCTTTAACAAGTGAGGAGGAATACAGGGGCATATAGGTGTAAAGGGGTAACAGAGGGGTGCAGAAAGATGTACATGGGTGACAGGGGGGTAGAGGAGTGGGTAGAGTAGTGTGTGACAGAGAGGTGTAGAAGAGTGTACATGGGTGACAGGGAGGCATAGGGGGTGACAGAGGGGTGTACATGGGTTACAGATGGGTGTACATGGGTGACAGATGGGTGTACATGGGTGACAGAGGAGTGTATATGGGTGACAGATGGGTGTACATGGGTGACAGAGGGGTGTAGATGGGTGACAGAGGGGTGTTGGGGGTGTAGAGATGTGTACATGGGTGACAGATGGGTGTACATGGGTGATAGAAAGCTATAGAGGGGTGTACATGGGTGACAGATGGGTGTACATGGGTGACAGAGAGCTATAGAGGGGTGTACATGGGTGACAGATGGGTGTAGAAAAGTGTACACAGATGACAGGGGGGCATAGGGGGTGAAAGAGGGGTGGACAGGAGTGACAAGGTGGTAAAAGGAAGGGGGGGCGGCGGCGGGAAGATAATCAGGGGGCCGCCACACCATCCCTTGCATTTCTTCCCTTCCAGTGCGCACGTACAAGGAATACGCACGCAGGCTTCCCTTCCCCCCCCCCCCCCCTGCGTTGCCATGATTCACAGGCGCGCAGGCCGGGGCGGGAGATAAAAAAAAAAGTTATAAAAACATAACCTGCTGGAGCCCCTGGCAGTTCTCAATGGAAACCCGATTGGGAATCACTGCTCTGGGACTTAAAGAGGTACTCTGCCACTAGACATTTTATCCCCTATCCAAAGCATAGGCTAGGCCATTAAAGGGGTACTCCGGCGCTAAACATCTTATCCTCTATCAAAAGCATAGGGGATAAGATGTTAGATTGCGAGGATCCTGCCGCTGGGGACCCCCGCGATCTCTCCTGTAGCACCCCCGTTTTTCAGCTGCACAGAGCGAGGTTCGCTTTGTAGCTGATGACGAGCGGTGCAGGGGAAGTGACGTCACGCCCCGCCTCCTCAATGCAAGTCTATGGGACACTGTGCAGCTGAAAAACGGGGGTGCTGCAGGAGAGATTGCGGGGTCCCCATCGGCGGGATCCCCGCGATCTAACATTTTATCCCCTATACTTTTGATGGGGGATAAGATGCTTAGCGCCGGAGTAACCCTTTAATCTTTAAAGGGGTACTCCAGGGAACTGAACTTATCAGACACTTATCAGACACTTATCCTCTGTGGATAGGGGATAAGTGTTTAATAAGTTCAGTACCCCAAAGTATCCCTTTAATCAGTGGAGGTCTGACCTCTGGGGCTCCCATGATTGGCATAATGTCTACCTAGCTTTCTTGAATAGTATTAGTATTGATAGTAATAGTATTGTGCTGTTTTACCAGAAACATTTGCCTGTGTATGGGTGGTTTCACACCATGTTTTGTACTTACGGTTCCCGTATACCGCTGGGAGGAGGGGTCGACCGCGTTTTTGCACTCCGGTCGGGACATAGACATGCATTAAATACGGTTCCCCTGTACGGCTGAGTGCGGGCGCCGTGATTAAGCCCCGCCCCCCTCCTCCCAGCCGTATACGGGAACCGTAAGTACAAAACGTGGTGTGAAACCACCCTGAGTCACAACACCTTGCATACAATAACTAGTGTAAGCCATAGGAGCATGGCAGCCCTATCATTATGCTGATAAATGGGAGTCCCAGATGAGAGATTACTGAACAAGCAACAAATCCTAAGGACAGGCCACCAAGTCCCAGAGAAGCCCTTTTAAACTTAGAAGATATGTACAGTCATGGCCGTAAATGTTGGCACCGCAGAAATTTTTCAAGAAAATGAAGTATTTCTCACAGAAAAGTATTGCAGTAACAGATGTTTTGCTATACACATGTTTATTCCCTTTGTGTGTATTGGAACTAAGCCAAAAAAGGGAGGAAAAAAAGCAAATATGACATAATGTCACACCAAACTCCAAAAATGGGCTGGACAAAATTATTGGCACCCTTAACTTAATATTTGGTTGCACACCCCTTAGAAAAAAATAACTCAAATCAGTCGCTTCCTGTAACCATCAATAAGCTTCTTACACCTCTCAGCCGGAATGTTGGACCACTCTTCCTTTGCAAACTGCTCCTGATCTCTCTTATTGGAAGGGCACCTTTTCCTAACAGCAATTTAAGATCTCTCCACAGGTGTTCAATGGGATTTAGATCTGGACTCATTGTTGGCCACTTCAGAACTCTCCAGCGCTTTGTTGCCATCCATTTCTGGGTACTTTTTGACGTATGTTTGGGGTCATTGTCCTGTTGGAAGACCCAAGATCTCGGACGCAAACCCAGCTTTCTGACACTGGGCTGTACAGTGTGACCCAAAATCCTTGGTAATCCTCAGATTTCATGATGCCTTGTACACATTCAAGGCACTAAGTGCCAGAGGCAGCAAAACAACCCCAAAACATCATTGAACCTCCACCATATTTCACTATAGGTACTGTGTTCTTTTCTTTGTAGGTCTCATTCCATTTTCGGTAAACAGTAGAATGATGTGCTTTACCAAAAAGCTCTATCGTGGTCTCATCTGTCCACAAGACATTTTCCCAGAAGGATTTTGGCTTCCTCAAGTTCATTTTTGCAAAATGTAGTCTTTTTTATGTCTCTGTGTCAGTTGTGGGGTCCTCCTGGGTCTCCTGCCATAGTGTTTAATTTCATTTCAGTGTCGATGGATAGTTCGCACTGACACTGATGCTCCCTGAGCCTGCAGGACAGCTTGGATATCTTTGGAACTTGTTTGGAGATGCTTATCCACCATCTAAACTATCCTGCGTTGACACCTTTCATCAATTTTTCTCTTCTGTCTAAGCCCAGGGAGATTAGCTACAGTGCCATGGGTTGCAAACTTCTTGATAATGTTGCGCACTGTGGACAAAGGCAAATCTAGATCTCTGGAGATGGACTTGTAACCTTGAAATTGTTGAAAATTTTCTACAAATTCGGTTCTCAAGTTCTCAGTTTTCTTCTCCTCTTTCTGTTGTCCATGCTTAGTGTGGTACACACAGACACACAATGCAAAGACTAAGTGAACTTCTCTCCTTTTTATCTGCTTTCAGGTGTGATTTTTATACTGCCCACACCTGTTACTTGCCCCAGGTGAGTTAAAGGAGCATCACATGCTTGAAACAATCTTATTTTTCCACAATTTTGAAAGGGTGCCAATAATTTTGTCCAGACCATTTTTGGCATTTGGTGTGACATTATGTCCAATTTGCTTTTTTTCCTCCTTTTTTGGTTAAGTTCCAATACACACAAAGGGAATAAACATGTGTATAGCAAAACATGTGTTACTGCAATCCTTTTCTGTGAGAAATACTTCATTTTCTAAAAAAAATTTCAGGGGTGCCAACATTTACGGCCATGACTGTATACTCAAACAATTGCATAAACAATTTTTGTGGCCCAGTACTGGAGTTGCACCCCTGTACCCTTGCTGTCTTGTCAGGCAGCCTCCATACAGTGTCCCCTGGGCCCCCTGCACCTCTTCCCCTTGCTCCTGTGCTTCCATTCCTATGTTATGCTGTGTATTGTGTATAAAAAGTGTTATGCCTTTGCAGTTGACATGTGATTAACCTGTTGTCATGTGATTGTAACCCAGTGAAATATCAGTGACCATGTGACCTAATGGTGACCTATGGGACCCCTCCTAGTCTCCCCATATAAGCCCTGGGTGGAGCTAGTTCTCTCTCTCTCTTAGTTCCTGCTTAGCAGAGTGCAGCAAGGTCAAGTCCTAGGTGTGTGTCTGGAGTCCTAAAGAGGCTTAAGGTCTACCACGCAGCCACGGATCCTAAAGTCCAGTACCCCACAGGTCATGTCAAAGCCTGGTAAGCTACAGAAGGGGTGAAGTCAGTCATAGTCTGCCATAGTCAAGACAGTCCAAGTCAATCTGTCTTCAGTCAGCGTGGCTCTGCAGCAAATTGTCCCAGTCCACCATAAGTCCCAACAAGCCCTAAGGTCTCTGAAGTCACTGGTCACCTCCTTGGGCCCAGCCAAGCTGTATAGAATGTTACACCTGTCTGACTCAGTAAAGCTGCCGTTGTTCCATAACTTGGTGTCGGAGTCATTATTTGCCCCCGTGCCTAGCCCAGGATCCAGCGGTATTTCTTCAGGTTGGGTAGAGGATAAACCACGCTCTGGCATCACGAACACAAGGGGTTAATGCCATCTGCCCCTAGGGTAATTCTATCTGCCCTGCATCACACCCTTACCTCACAATGTTTTTTTTTATATGCACAAAAAAAGTTTTTTGCAGGTCCCCTAAGAGCCCTTCCATCATAGGTCTTCTTAAGGACCATTCAGCAGGTAGAGACAGCACTCAAATCTATCGGGGGGAAATAAGAAAAAATGGTGTCTTTGTTTTTTCACCTAGAAATAGCGCCCCTATTGTTTATGTGCTGTATTTGGTATTGCATCTAGGGTTGCCACCTGGCCGGTGTTTTACCAGTAATACCGGCAATGCAATGGCAATTTATTCAACCAATCCTCCAACTCCTGGAATGTTGCACCATATGCTATACTAGTGTTTCCCAACCAGAGCGCCTCCAGCTGTTGCAAAACTACAACTCCCAGCATGCCCGGACAGCCAACGGCTGTACGAGCATGCTGGGATTTGTAGCTTTGCAACAGCTGGAGGCCCCCCTGGTTGGGAAACACTGACCTATACTATATACTACTACTGTATATAGTCCAACATGCTGGGAGTTGTAGTTTTACAACAGCTGGAGGCACCCCTGGTTGAGAAACATTGACCTATACTATATACTACTACTGTATATAGTCCAACATGCTGGGAGTTGTAGTTTTGCAACAGCTGGAGGCACCCCTAGTTGGGAAACACTGACCTATACTATATACTACTACTGTATATACTCCAACATGCTGGGAGTTGTAGTTTTCATTTGAGGCAGCTGCTGAGCCACAGGCTGTATCAAGGCATGCTGGGAATTGTAGTTGGCAACTATCTGCAACGCACAAATTTAATTTGAAAAAAGCGATGAATAAGTCCCATCAAAACAAAAATGTCACTGTTCAAAACTACAGATCGGGGCGCAAACAAATGAGCCCTCACACAGGCCCGTGTAAGGAGAAATAAAAGAGTCATAGGGGTCAGAATAGGACAAAAATGTCCCCTGCATATGTGTATCCTGTGATGTTACGTATATCTAATTATTTATGCAAATTAGCATGGCCGATATTTTTTTTTTTTGCAAGAAAGGTGGAAACCCTAATTGCAGCTCATCCCCATTCAAGTAAGTGAATCTGAGCTGTAATACGAGACGCAGCCTAAAGACTACCTCTATAAAGTTAGTTGAATTTCAGCCGTAATAGCAGTAGACTGTTGGACCCTACAATTCTCAGAAAATGAATTTCAATTTTTTTTTAATCCAAATTTCTAAATAATTTTCAATGAAAACTTTTCACCTGCTTTTCGGAGATTCTTGTTCCTGACGACAGATGTAATGACCAGTAGGTTCCCGAAGATGTCACCGGTGATGGTCACGATGAGGATTGTAGTGAGTGTGCTGACCACCCAGGTGGGATATTCTCCATCCTCCTCTTCTAAGTCCCCAGGTGAGTGCTGGCACTGAGTAGGGGCCACCTGTTCCATTCCTCTTCCAGCAGTGCATGCTCTGTCTCCCACCTAAGTTGTGCATCCAGTCAAGACATCTCGTAGCTGGTACCTCCTTCACTTCAATCTGTCAGCACCAGAAATTCACGTGAAACTCATCTGTCTCCGCTTCCCTGCATCACACTATGGGTGGGATTATGATTTTTTTTCCCATTCAGCTCTTCATGGCCCATAGGAACAACTCTCGCTCCAGTGTGAGAGCTCTGATAATAGGAAAGCATCTATAGAATTATCAGCTGCCGTACTCCACAGCCTACCATTATCACTCCTACTCTGTCAACCGTAACACAGTAAACCCCTTCAAGACATCTTAGCATCTACAACCATGCATTACAGATATAGGAGGATCTTTGCATTGCAGTCTTGTAAATCGTATCTGTTTGCGAGCAGTCTTGGATATCTAGAATGATTTATTCTGCACAGGGATCTGCCCTTCAATCATCACCTTTTGTTTGTCTTCTCCTGATAACCGAGCACATAGGTCAATGCGTTTCCGCACAGGGAGATGGGAAATAAATGTGTATGTGCTGTGTGCATAAAACCGTATATGGGAAATGGGAACAAACTTGGCGATGGAAAGCCAAGATGTAAAATTGTCAATGCATGAGGTTTGAAATCGTATCAACACATTCGAGGGTCGTGAGCAATCAAGAATGTGCAAATAGTTACACTGGGGCCATCTGGAACCGGTCACCAGGTTTAGTATCACAGCGGCAGCGAGTGGGTTGTCTGGAACCGGGGCACTTTTCTATCACAGCAGTGAAAAGAAGGGGGGCACTGGTGAAATAAGTCCCTGCCATCTGGGCCACACACTGTCTGGTGGATGGTAAACGGGGTGCCTCTGGTGATTGTCATGCAATGATGCAGTCAAACACAGGTTTTGTAAAAACAGTAGATTAGTTCTTTAATAAACTTGGCAAAAAAAACAGGCTTTGGTAAAAACAGTCTCATGATAACAGTTAAACAATGGTGCATGTGAAGAGATAATCTTTACTAGGGGTAGTGCAGGCAGATATGTGCATTGGGGATATTAAGTATTCCATTCCTCTAGACTTTAGTAGGGAAACAGTCTAGAAATACTTTACTAGGGGGACCTTCATGGTTGAGGAAATACATAGCAAAATAGTACTCATGAAAGTTGAGCTGCAGTTTCCTATTACAGTATGCAGGGGTGTATGAAGATGTTAAGTGGTAGTCATGAGCAGGACCGCAATCAGGGGACACAGCCAGTACCCCAGTAAGGGGCCTTGACCCCCATGGAGGCTCGGCTGGGCCCAACACTTGAGCAGCTTCCATCACTTTAAACCTACTATGGGA
Source organism: Hyla sarda (assembly GCF_029499605.1). Taxonomy (NCBI): domain Eukaryota; kingdom Metazoa; phylum Chordata; class Amphibia; order Anura; family Hylidae; genus Hyla; species Hyla sarda. Next base: position 378,175,515 of record NC_079192.1, on the reverse strand, counting down.
GGTAGCACAATGAAGGTGCTGTGTACAGGCACATCTGCTATTAACATCACGCCTTCGATGTGACTTGATGTGCGACACAGGTCCCGGGAAAGCAGTGCCGGTGAGAGTTTGCCTGCACCCTGTTGTCACCCTGGTCCGACTTTGGCACAGAGGAGCAATGGAGCACAGAAGCACATGTGGCAGCTGAGGGCAATATGTCTGGTGCAGTGGCCTACAACTATATGGGCACAACTGTTAGCACAGAGCCCCTTTGTGCTAATAATTGCCCCATATAAAATTGTGGGTGGTCCCTACGGATGAAGTCAGTGGTGGGTTCTGGGGCAGACTCGGAGGCAGACCACAGAATGGGCCCAGGCTTTGAGCTGTTTAAGGTGCCCCAAAATCTCTGAGGGCAGCCCTGGCCACGAGTTCTGTTCCCTTGTGGTTTTCTCTGGCCCATTTGGTTATCAGGAGAAGCAAACAGGCTCTTGTGATGCTTATCCTTTCTGAATAGACATGCACTTCCTACCTGGAGGTAGCAGAAAATCATTCCTCGCAGGTAGGCAGGTAACATGCATTCCCTTAGTAAGAACTGGAAGATTTATCAGGAGTATTTACTGCCAATAAGCCACATGCACTTCTAATGGTTTCCTGTTTGGAAAATTTCCATCAGGGACAGTACGGACGTCAAGTTACCATCCCTTTCCACCCCCCTCTCCATTGTGTGTTTTGTCTCTCAAAAAAGCTTTGGGCCTGTGTTCTCCCATCCCTACCTTCTTCTTTCCCAACCCCCATGCCCTATCATGCTTTATTTTTTTATTTTGTTTCATACTGTGTCCAAGAATATTAGTGTAGCATGTGGTATGATGTATAGTGTAGTATGCTGTATGTTGTACTGTCATGCTATGTATGGTAATTGTATACATTTTTTGTGTGCTGCTTCCTAGCCTGCACTGCGCCACAGTACATCGTATGTATGTGTAATGACGTTTGATTGCTGATAAAGTTATTTTCAATAAAAAATTGGGTTGTCGGTATAATGCAGGACAGAACAGGTCCTCCAGAGGGAGAGACATTGTTTGTGGATGCTTTTTTTACTCTGGACAAAAGATGAGGATCCACAACAGTCAACTCTTTAACCACCCATGACATGTATTTTCTTAAAGAAGCAGGTAAAGGGAATCTGTCAGCGCTTTTTGCTGCCAAGAGTTATAGACAGAGTTGGATAGCTGTTAGGGTATTAACCCCTTAAGGACTCAGCCCATTTTGGCCTTAAGGACTCAGACAATTAAATTTTTATGTTTTCATTTTTTCCTCCTCGCCTTCTAAAAATTATAACTCTTTTATATTTTCATCCACAGACTAGTATGAGGGCTTGTTTTTTGCGCGAACAGTTGTCCTTTGTAATGACATAATTCATTATATCATAAAATTTATGGCGCAACCAAAAAACACTATTTTTGTGGGGAAATTAAAAAGAAAAACGCAATTTTGCTAATTTTGGAAGGTTTCGTTTTCACGGCGTACAATTTATGGTAAAAATGACGTGTGTTCTTTATTCTGAGGGTCAATACGATTAAAATGATACCCATTATTACGTACTTTTCTATTATTGTTGTGCTTAAAAAAAATCACAAACTTTTTAACCAAATTAGTACGTTTATAATCCCTTTATTTTGATGACCTCTAACTTTTTTATTTTTCCGTATAAGCGGCGGTATGAGGGCTCATTTTTTGCGCCATGATCTGTAATTTTTTTGATACCACATTTGCATATAAAAAACTTTTAATACATTTTTTATAATTTTTTTAAATAAAATGTATTAAAAAAGTAGCAGTTTTGGACATTTTTTTTTTTACGTTCACGCCGTTCACCGTACAGGATCATTAACATTTTATTTTAATAGTTCGGACATTTACGCACGCGGCGATGCCAAATATGTCTATAAAATTTATTTTTTACGCTTTTTGGGGGTAAAATAGGAAAAAACGGACGTTTTACTTTTTTATTGGGGGAGGGGATTTTTCACATTTTTTTTACTTTTACATTTTTTTAAATTTTTTTTTTACACTTGAATAGTCCCCATAGGGGACTATTCATAGCAATACCATGATTGCTAATACTGATCTGTTCTATGTATAGGACATAGAACAGATCAGTGTTATCGGCGATCTCCTGCTCTGGCCTGCTCGATCTCAGACCAGAGCAGGAGATGCCGGGAGCTGGACAGAGGAAGGTGAAGGGACCTCCGTGCGGCGTTCTGAATGACCGGATCCCCGCAGCAGCGCTGCGGGCGATCCGATCGTTCATTTAAATCGCGCACTGTATTGATCCTGGCACCTGAGGGGTTAATGGCGGACGCCCGTGAGATCGCGGGCGTCGGCCATTGCCGGCGTGTCCCTGGCTGCCATCAGCAGCCGGGATCAGCAGCGCATGACACGGGCATCGCTCCGATGCCCACGGTTATGCACAGGACGTAAATGTACGTCCTGGTGCGTTAAGTACCACCTCACCAGGACGTACATTTACGTGCTGCGTCCTTAAGGGGTTAAAGGGGTTATCCAGGAAAAAACTTTTTTTTTTATATATCAACTGGCTCCAGAAAGTTAAACAGATTTGTAAATTACTTCTATTAAAAAATCTTAATCCTTTCAGTACTTATGAGCGTCTGAAGTTAAGGTTGTTCTTTTCTGTCTAAGTCCTCTCTGATGACACCTGTCTCGGGAAACGCCCAGTTTAAAAGCAAATCCCCATAGCAAACCTCTTCTAAACTGGGCGGTTCCCAAGACACGTGTCATCAGAGAGCACTTAGACAGAAAAGAACAACCTTAACTTCAGAAGCTCATAAGTACTGAAAGGATTAAGATTTTTTAATAGAAGTAATTTACAAATCTGTTTAACTTTCTGGAGCCAGTTGATTATATATATATATATATATATATATATATATATATATATATAAAGTTTTTTCCTGGAATACCCCTTTAAAGAAACTTGTACCTTTCCTGCATCTGATTGTGGTTGCCAAAATTGCCTTTTTTATTTCTCCGCTAAGTGTCAAGGAGGAAAAGCTAAGATGCTCAAGTGCCACCACCTGCCATGCCTTCTTGCTTGCCTTCACTTCCCAGTGTTCCCACCCTTTCCTTGATTGATGTAAAGTGCCCTGTATGTCAATCTCAGAAGGTCTAAGAGGTGATGGTGAATAGGGAGAAGTGCCAGGATGTGGCACTTAGGCAGCTTAGTCTGCCTCCTTAACACCTGTCAAAAATGAAAAGGCAATTTTATAAACTTGACGACCACCACACCTGCAGAAAAGGTAGAGTTTGCTATTATACCTTAAAAGATATCGAACAGCACCTACAGCTAATTCAGATCACAGATAGTGTTGAGCACGAATATTCGTAATGCAAATTTTTATCGCGAATATCGGCACTACGCGATTTTGCGAATATTTAGAATATAGTGCTATATATTTGTAATGGCGACTATTCTTTTTTTTGTATTTTTTTCACATGCAAATTTTTATGCGAATTCTCGCATGGAAAAAAAAAGTGAACGAACAAAGTGAATATGCGAATGTTGCGAACATAGGACACTTAATCGTCAATATATCCGCGAAATATCGCAAATTCGAATATAGCCCTTGCAGCTCATCACTGCTGACAGAGTGTCTGTAAAGGGGTACTCTGGTGGGAAACAATTTTTTTTTTTATATCAACTGGCTCCAGAAATTTAAACAGGCAGGAGCAGTCAAGCAGCAGAAACACTGATAAATGCTATGCTATGGCATAGCATTGATCAGTATGATAGATCAATGTAATGCATGTTATAGCCCCCTAAGGGGGCAATTACATTGCTAAAAAGTGTAAAAAAATAAAAAGTTAATAAATGTGATTTAACCCCTTCCCTAATCAAAGTTTGAATCACCCCCCTTTTCCCATAAAAAAACAACTATGTAAATAAAAACAGACATGTGTGGCATCACTGCGTGCTTAAATGCCCGAACTATAAAAAGATATCGTTAAATAACCCCTTAAGGACCAGGGTTTTTTCAGTTTTTGCACTTTTATTTTTTCCTCCTTACTTTTATAAAATCATAACCCTTTCAATTTTGCACCTAAAAATCCATATGATGGCTTATTTTTTGCACCACCAATTCTGCTTTGTTATAACATCAGTAATTTTACCCAAAAATCTACGACGAAATGGAAAAGAAAATCATTGTGCGACAAAATTGAAGAAAAACACCATTTTGTAATTTTGGGGGCTTCCGTTTCTACGCAGTAAATTTTTTGGTCAAAATTACATCTTTTATTTATTCCGTAGGTCCATATGATTAAAATGATACCCTACTTATATAGGTTTGATTTTGTTGTACTTCTGGAAAAAATCATAACTACATGCAGGAAAATGTATATGTTTAAAATTGTCATCTTCTGACCCCTATAACTTTTTCATTTTTCTGCGTATGGGGTGTTATGAGGGCTAATTTTTTGCACCGTGATCTGAAGTTTTTAGCGGTGCCATTTTTGTATTTATAGGCTTTATGATCATTTTTTAGGTTATAAAAAGTGACTAAAAATACACTATTTTGGACTTTGGAATTTTTTTGCGAGCACACCATTGATTGTGCGGTTTAATTAACAATATATTTTTATAATACGGAGATTTCCGCACGCGACGATACCATATATGTTTATTTTTATTTGCACAGTTTTTTTTTTTTATGGGAAAAGGGGGGGGGGGGGATTTAAACTTTTATTAAGGAAGGGGTTAAATTATCTTTAGTCACTTTTTTCCCCCACTTTTTTTTTTGCAATGTTATAGCTCCCATATGGGGCCATAACACTGCACACACTGATCTTTTACATTGATCAATGGTTTCTCATAGGAAACCATTGATCGATGATTCTGCCGCTTGACTGCTCATGCCTGGATCTCAGGCACTGAGCAGTCATTCGGACATCGGACAACAGGAGGCAAGGTAGGAGACCCTCCCGGTGTCGTACAGCTGTTCGGGATGCCAGGATTTCACTGCGGCGATCCCAAACAGCCCACTGAGCTAGCTGGGGGTAGTTTAGTTTCACTTTAGACGCCACGTTTAAAGGGTTAATAGCACGCGGCACCGCGGTCAGTGCTGCACGCTATTAGTCACAGGTCCCGGCCATTGTTAGCTGTGGCCCCGCATTATAGAACGGGAGCTGACTCAGGACATACCGGAACGTCCTTGGTCCTTAATAGGTTAAACCACACTGTCAATGGCGTACACGTAAAAAAAAGTCCAAAGTCCAAAATAGCGTATTTTTGGTCACTCTTTAAACCATAAAAAAATTAATAACAAGTGATCAAAAGTCCAATCAAAGCAAAAATGGTACCAATAAAAACTTCAGATCACAGCTCAAAAAATGAGCCCTTATACCGCCCCTTATATGGAAAAATAAAAAAGTTATAGGGGTCAGAAGAGGACGATTTTCAACTTATTAATTTTGGTGCATGTAGTTTTTTTTTTTTTTGTAGTAAAATAAAATCAAACCTATATAAATTGGGTATCCTTGCGACCATATGCCAATTTTTATCAAAAACTGCACTGCATAGAAACGGAAGCCGTTCTGGTTTAGCCATAGATTTTGTGGTGAAGTTATTAATGGAATTACAAAGTAAAATTGTTGGTGAAAAGAACAAGCCCTCATATGGATTTTTAGGTGGAAAATTGAAAGTGTTAGGAATTTTAGAAGGTGAGGAGGAAAAAACAAAAGTGCAATAATTAAAAATCACCAAAGAGGGAAGGGGCTAAGAGTATATGAAGTAGGCTTAGGACCTGAACCTGCTCAATATTTACCTGCTTTCAGCAGTTCAGAGCACAAAGTGATCTCTGGGTATTTTAACTGTTTAGATGCTGCTGTCAAAACTGACAGTGGTATTTAAACAGTTATATGCCACATCAATGGTGGTTCAGTGGTCTGATCGGCTCCCTACTTCCCTGCCAGTCTCTGTATATCAGGCTTCAGAGATGATGTGGGGAGTTGACACTACTACCCTTTAGTGTGTAATAATGCTGACTGGTCACTAGACTTAGGATTTACCTGTAGCTGGCCAGTGACCAGCTTTTTAGGCACCTTGGCCTTTGTGGATCTCCTCCACCTACCTGCATTATTCTGCTATTATGGTCTCCCGAAGATATGTAATTGTTACCGCTAAGTATTTTTTTATGCTTTCAGTATATTCTCAATGGAGGGCATCAGGAAGGGTCAGGTTCAGGAGTGGGTGTTTTAGGCAGAGAGTTAAAAAGGTAACATGGAGAGTTACCACTACCCCACTCATCTTCCCTATTATATGACTATCTCCCCTGAGCGTGAGCCATTATATGCTTGTTGTCCACTCCGGTTCTGTATCAAACTATGTTAAGCAAGATTAGCAAGCACTTTCTGGACCACTGGCTGCTAGTGTACGCATGTGTATTGTGATATCAATAAAAAAATATCTTTTCAGCTTTTTTCTATGATTTTTCACATTTAGCAGGCTCCTTTTCTGAATCCTATCCATATCTTTCCAATACTCAGGTACCCCAGGACTTACAGTAGATCCAAATAGACTGACTAGCTGGCAGTCACTAGGAGACTAAGGCTCCTTGTACAGAGGCCGACACGTGGGCACAGTGGGCAGTACTATGGCTAGCACTGTCATAGTTACACAGTGGTATTTTTTCTTATAGTGGCACTGTAGTAGGCATAGTTCGGGTGGCATTGTGATTGGCACTATTATGAAGATACACAAGCTCACCTACCTCGCTCCCTCATGGGTCTCCCTGTAAAGTCTTCCGAACCTCAGTTGAAGGGGTAGGACTATGGTATCAGTCGTCTCCTATAACCATCAATAAGCTTCTTACACCTCTCAGCCAGAATGTTGGACCACTCTTCCTTTGCAAACTGCTCCAGGTCTCTCTTAGTGGAAGGGCGCCTTTTCCCAACAGCAATTTTAAGATCTCTCCACAGGTGTTCAATGGGATTTAGATCTGTAGTAGGAATAGTTATGGTGGCATTGTGATTAGCACTATTATGAAGATACACATACTCACCTACCTCGCTCCCTCATGGGTCTCCCTGTAAAGTCTTCTGAACCTCAGTTGAAGGGGTAGGGCTATGGTAGAGCATAAATTGAATAATGTCTAGTGAAAACAGGGAAGCATTTAGTTATCTCATAGAACATAATGAGATCCTATCCTTTTCACCCAATATGTACTGCAATGGCTCCAACCTTAACCTGGCCATACACATAAAATTTATGTAAGATAAAAATGAGTGGTCGGACTACCGCTCATTCTGCTGGCAGTGATCTCTCTCACTTCACACATACCATTTGGCATATGTTTTCAACAGAAAAAGAGAGGGAAAAAAACCTTGCTGACTCCTCTGGTGGCACCTTATCTACCTGAGAACAAAAAGGTTGGGCAGTTAAAATCCAACATAACGATTCTTTTTTCCCTTAAAGGGGTTCTCCACTGCTAGACATCTTATCCCCTATCCAAATGATAGAGGATAAGATGTCCGATCTCCCGCAGCACTCGGCGTTCTAAACAAATGCCGGGTTCTTGAGACAGTGGTTGCGAATAACGGCCACGCCCCTTGTGATGTCACGGCACGCCCCCTCCATTCATGTATTCGCGTCGGCCGACATGCCCCCTCCTCTGGCTCTGAGCGTTCTGAACAAAATGTTTACCATAGCAATTTATTAGCCACATATACAGTCATGGTCGTAAATGTTGGCACCCCTGAAGTTTTTCAAGAAAATGAAGTATTTCTCACAGAAAAGGATTGCAGTAACACATTTTTTGCTATATATATGTTTATTCCCTTTGTGTGTATTGGAACTAAACCAAAAAAGGGAGGAAAAAAGCAAATTGGACATAATGTCACACCAAACGCCAAAAATGGACTGGACAAAATTATTGGCACCCTTAACTTAATATTTGGTACCACACTCTTTGGAAAAAATAACTGAAATCCGTCGCTTCCTATAGCCATCAATAAGCTTCTTACACCTCTCAGTCGGAATGTTGGACCACTCTTCCTTTACAAACTGCTCCAGGTCTCTCTTATTGGAAGGCGCCTTTTCCCAACAGCAATTTTAAGATCTCTCCACAGGTGTTCAATGGGATTTACATCTGGACTCATTGTTTGCCACTTCAGAACTATCCAGTGCTTTGTTGCCATCCATTTCTGGGTGATTTTTGACGTGTGTTTGGGGTCATTGTCCTGCTTGAAGAATAAAAGATCTTGGATGCAAACCAAGCTTTTTGACACTGGGCTGTACAGTGTGACCCAAAATCCGTTGGTAATTCTCAGATTTCATGATGCCTTGCACACATTCAAGGCACCCTGTGCCAGAGGCAGCAAAACAACCCCAAAACATCATTGAACTTCCACCGTTTTTCACTGTAGGTATTGTCTTTAAAGGCCTCATTCTGTTTTCGGTAAACATTAGCATGATGTGCTTTACCCTAAAGCTCTATCTTGGTCTAATCTGTCCACATGTTTTCCCAGAAGGATTTTGGCTTACTCAAGTTCATTTTGGCAAAATGTAGTCTTGCTTTTTTTGTCTCTGTGTCAGCAGTGAGGTCCTCCTGGGTCTCCTGCAAAAGCGTTTAATTTAATTTAAATGTCGACGTATAGTTCGTGCTGACACTGATGCTCCCTGAGCCTGCAGGACAGCTTGAATATCTTTGGAACTTGTTTGGGGTTGCTTATCCACCATTCAGACTATCCTGCGTTGACACTTTTCATCAATTTTTCTCTTCCGTCCACGCCGAGGGAGATTAGCTACAGTGCCATGGGTTGCAAACTTTTTGATAATGTTGCACACTGTGGACAAAGGCAAATCTAGATCTCTGGAGACGGACATGTAACCTTGAGATTGTTGATATTTTTCAACAATTTTGGTTCTCAAGTCCTCAGACAGTTCTCTTCTCCTCTTTCTGTTGTCCATGCTTAGTGTGGCACACACAGACACACAATGCAAAGACTAAGTGAACTTTTCTCCTTTTTATCTGCTTTCAGGTGTGATTTTTATGTTGCCCACACCTGTTACTTGCCCCAGGTGAGTTTAAAGGTGCATCGCATGCTTGAAACAATCTTATTTTTCCACAATTTTGAAAGGGTGCCAATAATTTTGTCCTGCCCATTTTTGCATTTTTGGAGTTTGGTGTGATATTATGTCAAATTTGTTTTTTTTCCTCCCTTTTTTTGGTTTAGTTCCAATACACACAAAGGGAATAAACATGTGTATAGCAAAACATATGTTACTGCAATCCTTTTCTGTGCGAAATACTTAATTTTCTCGAAAAATTTCAGGGGTGCCAACATTTACGGCCATGACTGTAGCTTGATCCCATAATGTATTTCAGTTACTTCAAAATTCATGACACTGGCTATATTAGATATGTATTTTGGTTCCTTTTTATTTTTAGTCTACTGGAGTCTTAAAGGACATGTACATATATGCAAAAATGATTATTACTCCAGTGCATGTAAGGTAAAGAAAATTAACCCAGCTATGCACATATTTAAAAATCTCCCGCTCTTTTGTGCTTACAACTCATATGCATAACTTATGTGTCTCCATGGTAACAGACTACAGACCACCCTGTGTAGTCTGATCCAGTAGTTATAACCCCTTTCTATCTATGCTTTCTGCTGACCTACTGCATTTCTGTTACTAGAAAGCAGGGTCGTAACTATAGGGTGTTCAGATGTAGCAGTGACATCCTTATATGAGGGAGCCCAAGGCTTCTCTGCCCCCTAAATGAGTATTCTAGGATAGAAAAATGTATCCCCTTTATTAAGGATAAGGAATAAGGTTCTTACTTTTCTGTTTCCCGGTAGATCATGAGAGTCTTTTTGTGCAGAATGGCTGAAAAATTGCTTTTTCTCATGCTTCTGTGTCTGGGTGTCTGCAGTACAATACTTATCAGCTTACATTCTTCATGGTCTGTGGAGTGAGAAACCCGAGTGCAGAAAGAATGATAAATCACGGAACACTGCTGCCATAACATTGTGTAACCTGTCGGCAGAGGTGTACCTTGTGCCCCTTGTGCCCCTGGCGAGGTGCTGTATCAGTGCCCCCCAAAACACATGGATAAATACTCTGCCCCACTGTATGGATTAGATACTGTGATCCCCTATATGGATTAGATACTGTGCCCCCCTGCATGGATTAGACATTGTATGGGTTTGATACTGTGCCCCCCTAAATGGATTAGATACTGTCATGGTATGACACTGCTCCCCCTCCCCTCATATGGATTAAATACTTTGCCCCCCTGTATGGATTAGATACTGTGCCTCTCTAAATGGATTAAATACTGTGCACCCTACCCTATATAGTCTGGAGGGCCCAGTATCTAATCCATATAGGGGGAGCATAGTATCTAATACATATGGGTTGTAGTATCTAATTCTAATACATATGGGGGTGTAGTATCTAATTCTAATACTGATGGGTTGTAGTATCTAATTCTAATACATATGGGGGGCATAGTATTAAATTCATATAGAAAGTGCACATTATCTAATCAATATGAGGAAGTAACAGAGTATCTAATCCAAACAGGAGGGGCACAGTATCTAATCCATACAGGAATCCATATGGATTAGATGCTTCATCCCCATACAGATTAGATACTGAAAGCCCCCCCCCCCCCTGTATGGATGTAACTCCCATAATGCCTGGAGAGCCTCAGGCATTAGGGAAGTTGTAGTTTTAGCTCTGATGGGACGGTCAGGAGAATACACAATAATATCAGTGACTACAGCTCTGATGGGACAGTCAGGAGAATACACAACAATATCAGTGACTACAGCTCTGAGGGATACAGTCAGGAGTGGTGAGAAGCGCTCAGCGCTACTCTTTCATTCCATAGGAATTATTAACTTCTTTTAAAGGACGGACAGAAGGAGCCTTCATAGAAGCCACAGTGAGAATACATGGTAATTGCCTGTGATTGCAAAAAGCGCTGGGCGCTAATACTTTCACCCCACAGGAATATATTATCTTCATTCCTCAGAAGGAGACTCATAGAAGACCCAGTGACTACCAACTATTTCTGATTTCAAATTGCAGGAAGCACTTGACATGTTTATCTTTATTTCACGGGAATCGATTTTATTCCACAGGAATTAATTACACATAAAATATGGATAAAAAGACTAAGAATTAAAACTGAGAATTATCCATACTATATACTGACTGTGTTTTTGCACTCTTAGTGGAATAATAATATAATAATAATATGTTTACAGTGGATTACAACAGAGACTTATACCTTTCTTATTTTTTAAAACAGCAATCTATGCAAATTAATACTGTGTTACTTAAAGTTAACCAATAATTATTATTTATATATCATAGATGCAGTTTTAATGCTGTACATATTTTGTAAACGGCTGCCAGGGACTTGCAGCTAAACATACAAAAACATGTTTTTATACAATTTTATAACAAATAGCAATTTTAATAAATAATTTCCCTTTTAAAGGGGTACTCCGCCCCTAGACATCTTATTCCCTATCCAAAGGATAGGGGATAAGATGTCAGATCACCGCGGTCCCACTGCTGGGGAGCCCCGGGATCCCTGCTGTGGCACCCCGCTATCATTACAGCACAGAGCGAGTTCGCTCTGTGCGTAATGACGGGCGATACAGGGGACGGAGCAGCGTGATGTCATTGCTCCGCCCCTCGTGACATCACGGCCCGTCCTCTTAATGCAAGTCTATGGGAGGGGGCGTGACGACCGCCACGCCCCCTTCCATAGACTTGTATTGAAAGGGGCGGGCCGTGATGTCACGAGGGGCGGAGCTGTGACGTAACGATGCTCCGGCCCCTGTATTGCCCGTCATTACGTGCAGAGCGAACTCGCTCTGTGCAGTAATGATAGCGCAGTGCCGCAGCGGGGATCCCAGGGGTCCCCAGCAGCGGGACCGCGGCGATCGGACATCTTATCCCCTATGCTTTGGATAGGGGATAAGATGTCTAGGGGCGGAGTACCCCTTTAACTTCACTAAATGTGACTGGTTACATCTATCTTTTTCTACATTTCTTTCCCACCTTATATTTTCATATATTCTTTCACATCTTTGATATTTATCCCCATTCTGATTGTCCTTTTTATCACATCTTTATTACACCATACACCCGTAGAATAGACCTCACTAGAGGACAGTAATAATTTGTCTCTTGAATATTTTGTCTAAGCCATGTAGGATACATCCCTGTTTTTTTTTTTTTTACCAGTCCTCTTCAGGTCTTTAACCCCTATATATTGTTGAGCTTCCTATTTTTCTATAACTATACATCCATAATACACACATCTATTACACATACTCCTATCACATCTATCATACAGCTGCACATCTATCACACACACATCTATCATACAGACACACATCTTTCATACAAACATATATCATACATACTCACATCTATCATACACACTTCTATCATACACACATCTATGATACATTCACACATCACACATACATCTATTACATCTATCATACAAACACACATCTATCATACAGACACACATCTTTCATGCAAACATATATCATACATACACACATCTATCATACACACACAATATACATATGCACACACATCATACATACAAACACACACATCATACATACATTCGCACATTCCCCCCCTCATTCCCCCCATCCTCGGCCTCCTTACCCCCCTTTCCCCCATTCTCATCTCCTCACCCCCCCTTTTCCCCATCCTCCGTCTCCTCAACCCCCCTTTCCCCCATCCTCAGTCTCCTCACAAATCCCACACAATCTGTCCCCCCCCGAATACCTTGGTATCTTCATTCTGCCCGACAATCACTGCCATATCCTATGCCAACCCCTGCACACTGCAATTTAGGGTCTTTCCATTGCCCCAATCCTCACCGACCCCAGCGTGGTGCTGGTCACTGTGAGGCTGAGGTTGCTTTTCCTGTGTGCACTGCCAGGGATGTCAGGGCTTGAAGCTGACGTGCATGCCTATCCGAGGTACGTTGGCTCCCAGCAGCCCATGGCCTCCCCAGCCCTGCACAGAATTTTAAAGGGCCAGCGCACAGGGTGAGAGCTATTGTGCTGGCGGCGACAGGTGTGGTCAGCGCGGCTCCCCCTCAGCTCCTTTCTGCAAGATTTCTGCACTGCGGCGGAGGATCCCGCTGCCATGACACTGCGCATCACCCTAACTGCCACCGCAGAAGAAGCCACAGTGACAATTATTACTTATTTAGTAGAGGGGCGGCCTGACATGTGTGGTGGCCTGTGCCCCTCCCGGGAATGGGCCCCCGGAGAGGACCGGGTTTGCCAAATGGTAGATACACCACTGCCTGTCGGCTATATCTGGAATGAAAGTCCTGTGTATATGTGCCTCTTTTTACATACAATGGGTAAACCATGCCACCATCAAGACACAGTTATAAAGATAAGAAGCTTTTCCAAAATAATTGTCCACCATTTTGTCATTGGTCCAAACCTTTTTACCGATTAATTTCTTAATAACTCTTTATAGGAGTTGGAATGTATTGGTAAAACTGTTAGATTAGGGGTTATCCAGCACCTTATAAGTGCCCCACATAGAATATAGCCCCCCCCCCTCCATTTTCCCCCAACATCCCAAGAATGGACTGCTTCAGGCAAAAATGATAGACATGAAACACAAACTACTGAATCGAAGGTACTCTTTGAGTTCCTAAACTAACATTACCAACAGATCACAGGAAATGACATTAAATTTACTTAAATGGGCACTGTCAGATTCGAAAACTTTTTACATGTTGTACATCTTGGCAATACATTAACCTTTCTAATATGTTTCATAAGATATTGTTTTACCTTTTGATAGAAATCATGGGGTCCTCATATCATCCAGAACATAATCCTGTTCATCTGCAACAGCATCTTTGTATAAGCTGAAGCACAGAAATGGACAAAGTCCAGTAAGTGAGGGTGAGGCTAGAACTCCTCTGTGCTCACTCATAGTTACATAGTTACATAATAAGTATGGTTGAAAAAAGACATACGTCCATCAAGTCCAACCAGGGTATTGAAGGGAAGGATGTAAGGGGATAAGGGGAAGGGTTGTAGTTTTATAATTCTGCATAAGCATTAATGTTATTTTGTTCCAGGAATGTATCTAACCCTGTTTTAAAGCTGTTAATTTTTCCTGCTGTGACCAGTTCCTGAGGTAGACCGTTCCATAAGTTCACAGTCCTCGTGGTAAAGAAGGCGTGTCGCCCCTTTAGACTAAACCTTTTCTTCTCCAGACGGAGGGAGTGCCCCATCGTCCTTTGGGGGGGGTTTAACCTGGAACAGTTTTTCTCCATATTTTTTGTATGGGCCATTTATATACTTATATATGTTTATCATATCCCCCCTTAAACGTCTCTTTTAAAGACTAAACAATTGAAACTCCTTTAATCGCTCCTCTTAGCTAAGATGTTCCATGCCCCATATTAGTTTAGTCACGCGTCTCTGCACCCTCTCCAGCTCCACAGTGTCCCTTTTATGAACAGGCGACCAAAACTGAACAGCATATTCCAGGTGAGGCCGTACCAATGCTTTATAAAGGGGGAGTATTATGTCCCTGTCCCTCGAGTCCATGCCTCTTTTTATACATGACAATATCCTGCCGGCCTTGGAAGGAGCAGCCTGACATTGCATGCTATTCTGTAGTCTGTGATCTACAAGTACACCCAGATCCTTCTCTACCAGTGACTCTGCCAGTTTAATCCCCCCTAAGACATACGATGCATGCATGTTATTAGTACCCAGATGCATAGCTTTACATTTATCAACATTGAACCTCATTTGCCAAGTGGATGCCCAGACACTTAGTCTATCCAAGTCATCTTGTAACTTATGCACATCCTCTATAGACTGTACTGTGCTACAAAGCTTGGTGTCATCTGCAAAGATAGAAACAGAGCTGTTAATACCATCCTCTATATCATTGATAAATAAATTAAACAACAGCAGGCCCAGTACTGAACCTTGGGGTACACCACTAATAACCGAGGACCAATCAGAGTACGAATCATTGACCACAACTCTCTGGGTACGATCCATGAGCCAGTGTTCAATCCAGTTACAAACTAAAATTTCCAAGCCCAAAGACCTTAACTTACCTATCCTGTCCTATCAGACTTCAGCATGGAAACAGAGAGGAGGGGGTTACAGAGCAGCCTAAAGTGATCAAGAGACCCAGCACATCACAGTAGACTCAGGGAGGAAGATTAGGAGAGGAAAATCAAGTGATCAAGACATATAGGGTATTTGTCATAGAAATATAGGTGCTAGGCACGTAAAATTATATGTACATAATTAAAATTAGGTACTGAGTAACATGTAACTTTTTTGTGGGATATGACAGATATGCTTTAAAATCATACCCCAGTGTCTCAGTACACTTATTTTTGTGTTTCGATGGCGAGAAAACAGGCTGTCAGAACTGAATGTGAATAGTTGTGCAATCTGATGTATGGTTAAAGGTGTACTGCAGTGAAAAGTAACGTATCCCCTACCCACAGGATATGGGATAAATGCCAGAACATGAGTGGTCTGACCATTGGAACCCAGCGCAATCTCCTCAACGGGCCCTGATTCTCTATGATGCTCTTAATACTTATGGATTGCCCAGGAATGACTCAAACTTTCTACATACACACTTGCCCAAACTAGCTAGCCAATTAGTTTTCAACACACCCCGGCTAAACAGTGGGGTTCTCCTGCAAAATTCTATGAAAACCTTCTGAGTTAATTAAGTCAAAACATGAGTATGGAAAATTTAAGACCAAGTAAGGGAGGGTGGTATAGCCACCAGAAGACCATAAGAGTTAGAGTTGGAGGACATGTAGGACCAAACTGGTTCTAGGGACTAAAGAGACACTTTGAGCATCAGTTTTGCCCTGGCCTGAGGGACGATTGTTCTGCAGCCTTTGAGAAAAAGTTGCTTATCCTAGCTGGGAAGGGTAACAGGAATGACAGCCATTCCTGTCCTCAGCTACGGCTGAGGTTGTATGGTGGCCATTTTAATGGCCGAATAGACGTTAACTTTTAAAAGGTAAATACATATGCTACATTCTTTTTGTCTTCTTATTTTTGGATTCACTATATTGTCATATTGCACCCCCGGGACTTATTATAGCTCCAAGTAGGAACCTTCCTTATGCACGCTAGGTGTAGTACTTTGTGTTTGCAGTGGTGACACTGCATATTCTTTGTGCCTAGTAGTTTTTTTTTTTTTTTTACACTACAAGTTTTGCTGGCTTGTCC
The DNA here is from genome assembly GCF_029499605.1 of Hyla sarda. Lineage (NCBI taxonomy): Eukaryota > Metazoa > Chordata > Amphibia > Anura > Hylidae > Hyla > Hyla sarda. The sequence goes on along the minus strand of NC_079192.1, from coordinate 378,159,213 downwards.
CAGGGTGGTCATCAGGGGTCACTAAACTGAAGTAATACACAAACTTTAGTAAAGAAGCTTCAGTCTTTCAGCTGGTAACATTATCCAATCATGACCCTTGATGCTATTTTTGGCCCATTGACTAGTCATCAAACGACAGGTAGACTTCTATGATGCTTCAAGGGTCTTGTTAAATAAAGTTCATAGAGTCACACACGTGAAGTTCTAGGAATTTGTTTCAACTGTTCTGTATTAACCATCTCTTCTATTGTACTTTAAGGGGATTGCTGAAACTTGCCCTGTCATTAAGTCATTGTGTCACTGTCCCGATTTATGCCTATTTACATGATGTCATCAAACAAGCAGCCATTGATCATTCTAATTCCTGGTAGTCTACGTCTCAATAATATAAGGCTGTAACTAATTCAAACAGGATTCCACCACATGAAACTAGTGAAGATGACCCGAAATTATAGGTGGCTCCTCGTAAAATATCAGTGCAGTGCACCTGCTGACCTTTTTGTGGTATTCCTCACATCATACAGCTTGTCAGGCAATGTGTGACATAATTCATGGGCAGAAACGACAGCAGGTGACTGGGACCTTACATCACAGAAACATCTTTCTTACAGGAAAAAACATTTATACCGTGTTAGGCTGTCAATAGTAAAGAGGAGACAACTGAGAGTAATCTAAGAACATTTTAGAGCCACTAGAATACCAAGTCATATGCTCCTACAATACAGAAAAAAGCAAAAAAACAAATGGGTATCTATGGCTGTCGTCTACAAGCCTCATCTGGATAAGCTGAAGTGAATTGTGTGAAAACTATATTTGACTCAAAAATTTACTTCCTAAAGTCGATATATCCAGCCCTCTCCTCAGTTTTTCATAATCTGAGAATAATATATCTTTGTATATTGTTGGCCAGGAGTTAGCAGGCTATCAAGCAGGGGGGTAGCTATAGGGGCTGCAGAGGTAGCAGTCACACCGAGGCCCTGGTGCCAAAGCACATCTGCCCCAAAGGAAACAAGTATTATAAATGGCACATGGGACCCTGTTATAAATTTTGGGGCCCAGAAGCTACAAGTGTTAGACTCACCACAGTTGACTGGCACTCAGGAGGATGTAGATGCGCTGGACCACAGTAGTCTGGAGCACGAGAGGTCATAGATCCGCTGGACCTGTGTGGAAGATGACGCAGGCCATGCCAGGGAATGGAGGCTAAGGTGCCGCAGTTTTCACCAGAGCGGGATGGTCTTGCTGCGGCAGACGGCACCCAGGTCGCTACCCCTGGCACGACTCGACCACACAGGCGGCTGAGGTGATGCGAGGTATAGAAGGGAAGAGACAGGACGTAGTCTGGATAGCAGGAGGTCAGGGCAGGCGGCACAGGAATGTAAACAGGGACGTAGCAGAAGGTCAGTAGGCAGGCGGCAAGGTATACTATCAGGTCACGGAATACTAGGTCTGGTACACGGCAAGGAAACACAGAATAATGCTTTCACTAAGGCACTGGGGCAAACAAAGATCCAGCAGAGGAATGTGGGAGGTGCAGAAACGTATAAGTGTGTGTCAGGTGCAAACCATAATTATGGGCACACTGGCCCTATAAATCTAAGAGCTCCGGCGCACGCACGCTCTACGAGACAGGGGCACGCACGCCGGAGCTGAGAGGAAGAAGCAGAGGACTGAGGTGAGTGACGCGTCACCAGTGATGCAAATCCCAGCCCCGCCAGCTGGGGAAGAGAGAGGAACAATGCACTCACGGCCAGGGGGTACAGCAGGGGGACTAGTTGTCACAACAAGGTACGATTCTGCTATTTAGACTACCTGTCTGAAAAAGGAAACTAGTGTTATGGAAACTAAACAGTTAATATCCTTAACCCCTTAAGGACTCAGCCCATTTGGGCCTTAACCCCTTAAGGAGTAAGCCCTTTTTCACCTTAACCTCCTGAGCGGTAATCCCGAGCGTGACTCGTGGTTAATTTTCTCTGCCAGGATCGGTAACCCCGAGTAACGCTAGGGGTAGAATTGCAGAGTTGCCGGCCGGGCTGCACGATATATCGCACAACATGTGATTATCTGCTCGGGTCGGCTCCCGTTGCGGGGGCCGGCCAGAGCAGGTAAAGAAAAATACTAAAAGTCAGTGTTTCCCTACCAGGGGGCCTCCAGCTGTTGCAAAACTACAACTCTCTGGGAGTAGTAGTTTCACAACAGCTGGAGGCACCCTGTTAGAAAAACGCTGAGCTAAGTGTAAAAGGAAAAAGGAGTAAAATAAAAAAAAACTTTTGCCTACCTAATCCCGGTCCCTGCATATGCCGTTCCCCTCCGTGCGCTCTGGTCCCTGCTCTCTTCACTATTCATCTTCTAGGACCTTTCCCTTTTCAGCCAATCACAGGCCGCAGTGGTGTAAAGCCAGTGATTGGCTGAAGGGGAAAGGACTTGTTCTGCAGCAAATACACTAGGTTTGAAATCTGCCCGGAAAACCTAGTGTATGCTGCTGCAGAACAAAGTGAGGGTGGGGGGGATGAATGTGACAGGGGAGAATGTGACAAAGGGGGGAATGTGACAGAGGGGGGGGGGGGGGTATGTGACAGAGGGGGGAATGTGACAAAGGGGGGAATGTGACAGAGGGGGGAATGTGGCAGAGGGGGGAATGTGACAGAGGGGGAGGGGAATGTGACATGAAGGGGGGGATGTGACAAGGGGGGAAGAATGTGACAAGGGGGGGGGGAATGTAACATGAAGGGGGGGAGAATGTAACAAGGGGGGGAATGTGACAAGGGGGGGGATGTGACAAGGAGGGGGGAGAATGTGACAAGGGGGGAATGTGACAAGGAGGGGGGAGAATGTGACAAGGGGGGCAATGTGACAAGGGGGGGGAATGTGACAAGGAGGGGGTAGAATGTGACAAGGGGGGGAATGTGACAAGGGGGAGAATGTGACAAGGGGGGAATGTGACAAGGAGGGGGGAGAATGTGACAAGGGGGAGGAGAATGTGATAAGGGGATAAGGGGGGAAATGTGACAAGGGAGAGGGAATGTGATGGGGGAGATGTGAAATGGGCGGGGGGGGGGGGGGGGAGATGTGAAATTCAATGCAAAAAATTGTACCGCTTTTGGTACAGGATCATACCGCCAGGGAGGTTAAGGACTGACCACTGTCACTCTGGGATGCTTTTACTGATTATTCTGATTCCAAGATAGTTTTTTTTGTGACATATTCTACTTTATGTTAGTGGTAAATTTTCTTCAATACTTGCATTATTTCTTTTGAAAAATTCCAAAATTTGACGAAAAAACTTTGAAACTCTCTGCTTGTAAGGAAAATGGATATTCCAAATACATTTTATATTGATTCACATCATAAAGTTGACATGTTTTTACTTTTTGAAGACATTTCAGGGCTTAAAATTATAGCAGAATTTTCAAAATTTTCACAAAAATTTCAAAATCTGAATTTTTCAGGGACCAGTTAAGTTTGGAGTGGATTTGAGGGGCCTTTCTGTGGGAAGTACCCCATAAATGACCCCATTATAGAAACTACACCCCTCAAAGTATTCAAAATGACTTTCAGAAAGTTTGTTAACCCTTTAGGTGTTTCACAAGAATAGCAGCAAAGTGGAGGAGAAAAATCTAAATCTGCATTTTTTACATTAACATGTTCTTGAAGCCCCATTTTTTTTTCATTTTTCTAAGGAGTATTAGGTGAAAAATCCCCCCAAAATTTGTAGCCCAATTTCTCTGGAGTATGGAAATACCTTATATGTTGACATAAAGTGCTCTCTGGGCTCACAACATGACTCAAGAGGGAAGAACAAGTGTGGGATTTTTTAAATTTTTTTTAGCTGTCATGGTTTTTGGGGGCCATTTAGGAAGCCCCCATGGTGCCAGAACAGCAAAAAAAAAAAAACACATGGCATACTATTTTGCAAACTACACCCCTCAAGGAACGTAACAAGGGATATAGTGAGCCTTAACACCTCACAGGTGTTTGACGACTTTGCGTTGAAGTTGGATGTGAAAATGGAAAATTTGATTTTTAACACTAAGCCAAATTCCTCCCATTTAAGAAAATGCCCCATATGTGGACGTTAAGTGCTCTGTTGACACACTACAATGCTCAGATGAGAAGGAGCAAAATTTGGCTTTTTGAAAGAGAATTTTACTGAAATGGTTTTTGGGGGGGTATGTTGCATTTAGAAAGTCCCCAGGGTGCCAGAACAGCAAAAAAAAAAAAACTGAAAAAAAAAAAAACACATGGCATACTATTTTGAAAACTACACTCCTCAAGGAACGTAACAAGGGGTATAGTGAGCCTTAACACCTCACAGTTGTTTGACGACTTTGCGTTGAAGTTGGATGTGAAAATGGAAAATTAGATTTTTAACACTAAAATGATGGTGTTACCCCAAATTTTTCAATTTCACAAGGGGTAATAGGAGAAAATGGACCCCAAAATTTGAAGCCCAATTTCTCCCATTTAAGAAAATGCCCCATATGTGGTCGCTAAGTGCTCTGCTGGCACATTACAGGTCTCAGAACAGAAGGAGCGCCGTTGGTCTTTTGAAGAGAGAATTTTGCAGAAATTGAAGTCGGGGGTCATGTGCATTTTCAAACCTCCCATGGAGCCAGAACAGCAGAAACCCCCCACATGTGACACCGTTTTGGAAACTAGACCCCTCCAGGAACATAACAAGGGTTACAGTGAGTACTTACACCTCACAGGTTTTTTGAACAGTGGGTCATAAAAGTGAAAAATTTTATTTTTAATACTAAATTGCTGGTATTAACCAACATTTATTTTAGTTTCACAAGTAGTAATAGAAAAAAAGTGACACAAAATTTGCAATTTTAATACTGATATGCCAATTCCCAGAATGATGACCCAGAGTATAGCCGAAAGTAAAAATTATGCCCGCCGCCCCAAACCCTATGCTCTGAATCATCATTCTGGCAATGTGATGTGTGTAGCCGTCCCTATTCTGTTACCTCAAATGCGCACCCCGCTCAGGTGGGAAGAGAGCGCTTCGCATTTGAGGCAACTGCAAACCCCCAATGACATTTTTTGATGAAAAAAAGATATCAGGGGTATTGGGAAAGAGGTTTTGGGATTCTTTTTTTTTTTTGGGGGGGGGGGGGGTGTTGGTTTTAAAATTTGGAAGACTATGTACTCTGGACTGGTACATTGGAGTCGAATGAATTCTGGGGAATTAAAATTAGCGAGAAGGATTAAAAATTTAGTGCTCCATGGAAGTGTGACACTCCCTGAAGCAGTTTTTAGTGCAGAGGCCTGGATGATCGTGGTAAGTGTCACACTAAGTCGTGGTGTCCTTACGAATCCCTCTCCTGTGACACATATTTTCTGGGATCGTCCCTTCTTTCCAGTGTGGGGGACCTCACCTGGAAAGTGTTGGGCCGGGACGATCCGGGGGCCCAGAATTCCAGAAGAGCTCTGACCCGCTCCTTGGTGGCCACCAAAGATGAGGGCCTGTAGAACTACCTCTTGAAACTGCAGGAATGTCCCTGTGTTGCCAGCGTACTGGGACAGTACAAAACAGTTGTACATGGCAACCTGTACCATGTAGACAGCAACTTTTTTGTACCATGTCCATGTGTTCCGCATGGCATCATATGGCTTGAGGACTTGATCAGAAAGATCAAATCCCCCCAAATACTGATTGTAGTCCAGAATACAATCAGGCTTGAGGACTGGTCCCGCGGTACCTCGCACAGGAACAGGGGTGCCGCAGTTCCCATGAATTGTCATCAGCATATGGACATCCCTCTCATCCTTATACCTGACCAGCAAAAGGTTTTCATGGGAAAAGGCACTGGACTCACCTGGGAGATAGGAGCGTGTAGGGGATGGGGCGGAAGGCTTCTTTGATTCTTCCGGACTGTCCCACAAGCGACCGTGGATCTGGCGGCGAGGGATGGGAAGAGAGGGATACTAGTATAAAAGTTATCCACGTAAAGGTGGTAACCTTTATCTAGCAATGGGTGCAAAAGGCCCCAAACAATTTTCCTGCTAACACCCAGAGTGGGGGGACATTCTGGGGGTTCAATACGGGAATCTCATCCCTCATACACCATAAACTTGCAAGTGTACCCTGAGGTACTCTCACAAAGTTTATACATGTTCACGTCATACCGCGCTCGCTTGGTTGGGCTGTGTTGCCGGAAGCTGAGTCTCCCCTTAAAGCTGACGAGAGACTCATCAATAGCGACCTCCCTTCCAGGGACATAGGCCTCCCAAAATTTGGCCCCGAAGAGATTGATGACTGGCCTGATTTTATACTGACCAGCGGTGGGTGGGCTTTAGTTAACGGTGGCAGACCACTCTTTTATAGCTAAGAGGACCCGCCACACATTTAGCGAAACAAAAAAGGTCTGCGCTCCCAAAAAAATGCTGGGGGTAGATCGCAGCGACCCTGTAGGGCCTGGGTCACGCAGCTAAAGGTGCTGTGGACCTGCGGACACCTATAGATAGTACACAGAGAAAAAAAAGGTCTGCGCCCCATAAAAATAAACTGGGGGCAGACCGCAGCGACCCTGTAGGGCCGAGGTCACGCAGCTAAAGGTGTTACGGACCCACGGACACGTACAGACGGTATGCCATAAAAAAAACAACTTTTTTTTAACCCCTAACTGTCCCTACCCAACCTAATGTTTTCCCTGACTGCTTTCTGTGCCAACGGGCCACAGAAAGGGGGCAATTTTAACACTTTTAGTGTATGAGGGGGGAGATGGTAGCACGGTACTGCACACCAGGTCTCTGAAGAATGGTGGACAGAATGGAGCAGCGTGCTCCTGCACCCACCTCCCCCTCCCCATACTGCAGTGATTGGTGCGGTCACTACGGCCGGCCAATCACTGCTGTACTGGGGGGAGGCAACAGTGCCGCCCCCCCAGTACTGTACGGATGATGATTGGTGGTGTATATTACACCACTGATCATTATCATCATTATCCAGGTCATTGGGTCACACATGACCCAGATTACCCGGAACCGCCAGTTAGTATTTACCGGCAATCTGCGGTGATCACTGGTATTGGGGACACAGAAAGGGCACTGCCAGTATGCCCAGAGAGCGGCGGGGACCAGAATTCCCACAGTCGAATCCAGACGCCCTCAATCCTTAAGCACTTTTAAATGGGGGCATATGGATACGCCCGCCGTCCTTCAGGGGTTAAGGACAGAGACAATTTTATTTTAACATTTTCGTTTTTTCCTCCTTGCCTTCTAAAAATCTTGCTTTCTAAAAACCTCCTCCCCTACTCGCCTTCTAAAAACTCTTTTATATTTTCATCCACAGACTAGAATGAGGGCTTGTTTTTTGCGCGACCAGTTGTCCTTTGTAATGACATCACTTATTTTACCATAAAATGTATGGCGCAACCAAAAAAATACTATTTGTGTGGGGAAAATCGCAATTTTGCTTATTTTGGAAGGTTTCGTTTTCATGCTGTACACTTTACAGTACAATAGACCTGTTTTCTTTATTCTGTTGGTCAATACGATTAAAATTATAACATACTACTAAAATTATAAATACGTACATTTACGTCTTGCGTCGTTAAGGGGTTAAAGTACAGAATTTGTTAGAAAATAAGTTGAATTTGAGAAAAGCCAAGAAGTTGTTTTAGTTGGTACCAGTATATGAGTTTTCAGGAAGGAATGGCTGAGCTGATAACAGTAAGCTGAGGAGTTTCTGGGAGATTGGCCAAGGGCTGAGATAGCAAGCAGGTGTCCTCTGGTTAATTACTATGTATAATTGTATAACCTGTGATGTACACTCAGTATATACCCAGTGAATATAAAGTATGTAGCTCTGCTTAATAAACAGATTAGCACATTATTGACTTCGTACCAGCTTGTCTGTGTATTCATTAATGTAGCTTCTCATTTGGCCAAATTGTACCTCTTATCCTAATTTGGACCCACACAGGTGACCTGTAAGTGGATGTTTATCCACATCACTAGCTTACTGTTATCCAATGTATCAACTAAGGTGATTTTAGTGCTCTCACTGCTGTTATTGAGGCTGGTGCACATTTCTTATTCCCTAAAATTCAGAAGGTGACTTGAGCTGAGATGTTTGCAAGTAGTACATAGACACGTACTTGCTTAAAGTACTCCCTTAGTGGCTTGGCCAATCCTCTGGAGCTGACAGGTTCACAACTTGCAGGCACACAGTCTTTTTCTCTCTTTATCTCTCCTGCACATAGCAGTAGTTAAAGGTATACTCCGCTGAAAACATCTTATGCCCTATCCAAAGGATAGGGGATAAGATGTCTAATCGTGGGGGTCCCGCCACTGGGGACCCCCATTATCTCCGAAGCGGCACCCCTCTCATTTGGTGCATGGAGCGAACTCTGCTCCATGCCTGATGTCTGGCGAACACGACTGCTACGCCCCCTCCATTCATGATTATGGGAGGAGGCATGGCAGCTATGTACTAACCGTCACGCCCCCTACCAGAGACATGAATGGAGGGGGTGTGACATGACATCACAAACACGAAAGCTCCAAGCTTCCGTGTTCCGGATGGCGCCGCTGCCCTCCCAGAGATCCCGGGGGTCCCAAGCAGCAGGATTAGACATCTTATCCCCTATCTTTTGAATAGAGGATAAGATGTTTTCAGCAGAGTACCCCTTTAAGCACTGCTCCCACTTGTATCTTGCTGTGTCTTTTACTAGAGACAGAATTCCACTAACAACAGGCAGCGGACAGCAAGGCTTTAGAGCTTTTTTTCCTAATTTTTGGTAAAGGAGGTGATTTTCAGAATTGTTAGGACATAGGCCATCAAATGGGAGCTGTTTAAAATGACAGTCTATTTAAAGGTTATTTATTTGAAAAACATCTGCCAAAAATTTTGATCAGTAGAGGTCCAGTTGCTGAGAAGTCACCAAACTGAGGGTGCAGAAACTGTCAGATAAATGCTGTGCCCATTTGTTTTTGCCCAAATCTTGTTTTTGCACTAAGTGCCGTAAGAATTTATATAAAGCCTATGAGTTTGATGTGCAATGCACTCCAGGCTATCCATAGATCTACATTAGTAGGTCAGCTATTGTGGGTTGACTATTATTTAGTTTGGATGCTATAAAAACCCCAAGGGCCCTGCGGAGCATTTTTAAATTTTGACATTTTATACCATACTATTTTATTTTATTTGCATTGTTTTTCTGTGTTTTATTCTTATTTGTGCAATATGATGTCAAATATTTGACAAGATTAAACCTCCTTTTTTACCCTCATTTTGGGTAGGACACTGAGGACTGTGGTGTTTTACTTATCCAAGATACCCACTGATCAAAATGACATATCACTAGGACATATCAGTCTTTTGTTAAAATGATATTTAGACCTCATGGGGGCATCACCACCAATGAACCAAATTTAATTCACAGAACAATAAGGCTTTCATGCTCCTTTCCTAAAATATGAACCACTCCAACTAATTACTGCTTTAGATATTTATTCCCCTTCTAAAACGGATGCTGTTACTTTACATTACTTGTCTTATTAACTACCTTTTTTATGTGTTGATTACAACACATTTTGAATTGTGAATTTTAAGATATTGGCCCTAATTCATCAAACTGTGAGAGAAAACTGGAGACATTTACCCATAAATAAATCAGGGCCACAGTGTTAAACCCTGCCTCAAAACGGCTTGAAAGCTTGTAATTCAGTCTCAACAACTAAGGCCATGTTCACACGATGGAATTTCCTCTGTGTGATCATAGCCTTAGGACATTCCACAACATCAGGTAGATTTCAAAGGGTTTCTGCGGCACTGTTCACAGATGTTTCTGGTGTGGAAATTAGATTCTGGGGTCATGTCTATTCTTTCTGCGGAGTCCGCACAGAAATGCATTGCCGTCTACTTAAAGGCACATTTCAGAGCGGTCCTAGCGCCGGCATGTTCTGCCGGCGCTCCCCTGTCAATTCAATATCTGCACAGAAATTTTCTGTGCGGACATTACACAATGTGAATGCTCAATTTTTATGTTTCTCACCATCTTTTAAAGGGAAACTGACAGGCTGTGTACCTGCACTAAGCCCAGTAAAGTGCAGGTGAACAGCATTAAAACGAGGGGTCATTTACTTTAATAGGTCCAGTATTGCCAGAGCTATGTCAGTTTAACCTCCTATTGCTATTGCGCTGCTGTGCGCAATGAAGGCAGGAAGCTGGCTTACCATACTCCCTTGCCTCGTCAATATTCCCTATATTCCCTTGCTATGCCTGCCCCTGTACTGAATATGGAAATGCCTTTACTCTCACTTCACTATGACATGAGAGCCTGCGTGCGACGCAGCCCTGAAGTCTGGTGAAGCAAGGCAATGGTGCCTGTGCTCTGCTCAGAAAGCAGAGTGCTTATGCTCCAGCAAGCACTCACATACTAGTGACGTGAGAGTAAAGATTTATGACAGGGGCGGGCATAGAGGTGAATACTGAGGAGGCAGGGGAGATCGGTGAGCAATTGGTGGTTGTATGGAAATAACTCTGGACCTATTAGGGTATATTTCAGGGGCAGACATGTCCGCTGCACAGGGGCTCAGTGTGTGAGTTGGGGGAGGGTATGCTACCTAATGTGGGGAAACTGCTACCTAATGTGGGGAAACTACTACCTAATGTGGAGAAACTGCTACCTAATGTGGGGAAACTGATACCTAATGTGGGAAATCTATGCTACCTAATGTGGGGAAACTATGCTACCTAATGTGGGGAATCTGTGCTACCTAATGTGGGGAAAATGCTACCTAATGTGGGGGGAGTCTATGTTACCTAATATGGGGAAACTGCTACCTTATGTAGGGAATCTATGCTACCTAATGTGGGGAATCAATGCTACCTAATGTGGGGAAACTGATACCTAATGTGGGGAACTATGCTACCTAATGTGAAGAAACTATGCTTACTAATGTGGGGAATCTATGCTACCTAATGTGGGGGGCCTGAATGAGATGCGGCATATGGGGGGCCTTAATAAATAATTAACAACTGATATTAGGGGGCTCCTCCTGAGCAACTGGTATGGGTGGGGGGCCCCCTGAGCAAGTGACATATGAAGGGGGGAGGTGACATATGAAGGGGGGAGGTTCCTGAACAATTGACATATGGGGGGGGGGGGGCCCAGGCACATTCTTTGCACAAGGCCCTCTGCTGTCTGTGTCCACCTCTGATATTCCCGTAGGCTTGCACTGAGGGGCGGAGCGTGACATCACACGGGGGCGGAGGTGTGACGTCACACGCCGCCGGCCCTGTAGTCGTCCGTAATCAGACCTGGAGCGAACACGCTCCGGGGACTGATTATAAACGGGGTGCCGCGTTCATGATCACAGGCGTTCCCAGCTGCGGGACTCCCACGATCAGGCATCTTATCCCCTATCCTTTGGATAGGGGATAAGATGTGTAAGCACCGGAGAACCCCTTTAATGCCCAGTACATTGGGTTTAGTGCAGGTGTACAGCCTATCAGTTTCCCTTTAACAAAGATGTTTCTGTGCTGTGAGGTACCTTTCAGCCGCTTTCATCTCTGACGTCTACTGAATTTTGACTGAAAGGTATTATATTTATGCAATACAATGATCTGCAATACTCCTGTAATTGAAGAATGAATTAGAGATTATCCAAAGCTACTTCTTCCACCCTACCGCCCAACTAACTAGCAGAAACTGACTATATAAACCATAGTAACAATACTGATGGTGATGTCAGATGTGAATTTGGGTGTTAGTAATTTTCGGTAATATCTTCGTTTTTTCAATTGGAGCCACTTCCTGTTTGCTTGTTTATGAAGTGTTACGCAGCAACAATGTGGTTAGCACTGTTGCCTCGCAGCGCTGGAGTCCTGGCTTCAAATCCAACCAAGGGCAATATCTACATGGATTTTGTCTGTTCTCCTCGTGGTTGATCCAACTTTGATGTAATGTCCTTAAAACAATAAAAAATGTCAGTAGTGTGTGTGTGTGACCTCCACGTGCCCGTATTACCTCCCTACAACACCTGGGTATGCTCCTGATGAGGTGGATGGTCTCCTGAGGGATGTCCTGCCAGACCTGGACTAAAGCATCCACCAACTCCTGGACAGTCTATGGTGCAACATAGTGTTGGTGGATGGAGCGAGACATTATGGCCCAGATGTGCTCAATCGGATTCAGGTCTGGGGAAAAGGCGGGCCAGTCCATAGCATCAATGCCTTCCTCTTGCATGAACTGCTGACACACTCCAGCCACATGAGGTCTAGTATTGTCTTACATTAGGAGGAACCCAGGGCCAACCGCACAAACATATGGTCTCATAAGGGGTCTGAGGATCTCATCTCAGTACCTAATGGCTGTCAGGCTACCTCTGGCAAGCACATGGAGGGCTGTTTTGGCCCCCCCAAAGAAATGCCACCCCACACCATTACTGACCCACCGCCAAACCGGTCATGCTAGAGGATGTTGCAGGCAGCAGAACGTTCTTCACGTCGTCTCCAGACCCTGTCACGTCTGTCACATGTGCTCAGTGTGAACCTGCTTTCATCTGTGAAGAGCACAGGGCGCTAGGGGTAAATTTGCCAAACTTGGTGTTCTCTGGCAAATGCCAAACGTTCTGCACGGTGTTGGGCTGTAAGCACAACCCCCACCTGTCGACATAGGGCCCTCATACCACCCTCATGGAGTCTGTTTCTGGCTGTTTGAGTGGACACGTGCACATTAGTGGCCTGCTGGAGGTTTTTGCAGGGCTCTGGCAGTGCTCCTCCTGCTCCTCCTGCTCCTCCTTGCACAAAGGCCGAGGTAACGGTCCTGCTGCTGGGTTGTTGCCCTCCTATGGCCTCCTCCACATCTCCTGATGTACTGGCCTGTCTCCTGGTAGCGCCTCCATGCTGTGGACACTACGCTGGACACAGCAAACCTTCTTGTCAAAGCTCGCATTGATGTGCCATCCTGGATGAGCTGCACTACCTGAGCCACTTGTGTGGGTTGTAGACTCCATCTCATGCTACCACTAGAGTGAAAGCAACGACAGCATTCAAAAGTGACCAAAACATCAGCCAGGAAACATAGGAACTGAGAACTGAGTGGTCTGTGGTCATCACCTGCAAAACCACTCCTTTATTGGGGGTGTCTTGCTAATTGCCTATAATTTCCACCTGTTGTCTGTTCCATGTGCACAACAGCATGTGAAATTGATTGTCAATCAGTGTTGCTTCCTGAGTGGACAGTGTGATTTCACAGAAGTGTGATTGACCTGGAGTTACATTGTGTTATTTAAGTGTTCCCTTTATTTTTTTGAGCAGTGTATCATATTTTTCGCCCTATAGGGCGCACCGGCGTATAAGACGCACCCAATTTATAGGTGCAAAATCTAAAAAAATAAAGATTTTGAACCCAATAGTGGTCTTCAACCTGCGGACCTCCAGATGTTGCAAAACTACAACTCCCAGCATGCCCGGACAGCCGTTGGCTGTCCGGGCATGCTGGGAGTTATAGTTTTGCAACATCTGGAGGTCCGCAGATTGAAGACCACTGCATAGGAGGTAATACTCATGTGTCCTCGCCGCTCCGGACCCGTCACCGCTGCCCTGGATGTCGCTCCATCGCTGTCACCGTGTCCCCGTCGCTCCGGAACGTCTCTGCTGCCGGCCGGGTATTCTCGCTCTCCGTCGCCGCCATCACGTCGTTACGCACGCTGACGCACATACGCGACGACGTGATGACGAGGAAGGAGAGCGCTGGCCATACAGGGGATCCCTGAACGGAGAAGACACCGAGGAGGCAGGTAAGGTCCCTCCTGGTGTCCTGTAAGCACTAACCCGGCTATTCAGTCTGGCTGTTTGGGACCGCCGCGGTGAAATCGCGGCGGTCCCGAAAAGCCCGACTGAACAGCCGGGTTAGTGTCACTTTCCCTTCAGACGTGGCGGTCAGCTTTGATCGCCGCGTCTGAAGGGTTAATACAGGGCATCACCGCGATCGGTGATGTCCTGTATTAGCCGCGGGTCCCGGCCATTGATGGCCGCAGTGACCGCCGCGATAGGGGTGTATTCGCCGTATAAGACGCACCCACTTTTTCCCCCCAGTTTTGGGGAAGAAAAAGTGGGTCTTATACGGCGAAAAATACAGTACTTATAGGTCAGTTTGGAATCTAGATTGGGAACCCCATTGAGGATAGGGGCTAATATAAGTGAGGACAATCTCTGTACAGTGCTGCGAAATAAGTTGTTAATATATAAGTAAAGGAATTATTATTATTATTATTTATTAGTATTATTATTAATAGTAATAATGTCCCAGGGCAGGAATTTCTGTTTTGCCATTCCTGTTTAGTGACAACACTATCTGTATTGTGATAACTGTGCCTACAATAACTGTACTGCGACATCACTGTAACAAATATTTCTATGCTGCAACTTGACTTCAGTCATTACCGCTTTGCTATGACTTCAGGGTATTTCTTATCCTGTTATGTGGTGCAATGTATTAAGGAGGTATCTAGGTATTATTGTGTTCGGTAAAATATGACCACTTACATATGGAGCTACAGTATATATTTGCATATATATATATATATATATATGCATTTATTTTTTTCGATCCCATATTATACCTCCTTACAAAGTGGAATTTATACTGGGCCTTAATACAGCCATGTGCACGTGGCCTAATGCTGTGATAAATGGCACGAAATGCAATCCTACTGCACAGTATAAATACATACCACTAGATTTCTATTTACAATAAAGTGCATTGTATCACATTTACATTGCTTCTGGTCCTGGATAATAATTTAAATGTAAATACATCAACGGAATTATTTATAAAAAAATTATATTTTATTGTTTTTAAAAATACAGCTATATACACAAAAAAGAAACAACGATACAACAACATCATACATTTATGGAGGGAATAGATGAACATAGATGAACCCAGTGCCCTCAGGCCCACAGTGGCAATAGAGACAATGGGGGAGATTTATCAAAACCTGTCCAGAAGAAAAGTTGACCAGTTGTCCATAGCAACCAATCAGATCCCTTCTTTTATTTTTCACAGGTCTCTTTAAAAATGAAAGAAGCAATCTGATTGGTTGCTATGTGCAACTGGTCAACTTTTCCTCTGCACAGGTTTTGATAAATCTCCCCCAATATTCTATATTACTGTGTATCAGCACATTGATATGCCCCAGTGATGGCAGTTTATATGTCTCAATGTCGACATATATCATAGAAATATTTCGGTCGAATACTAACCCTCCCGACCCTCCATCTGCTCAGCTTAAAGGGGTACTCCTCTGGAAAACTTTTTTTTTTTTAAATCAACTGGTGCTGGAAAGTTAAACAGATTCGTAAATTACTTCTATTTAAAATTTTTTATCCTTCCAGTACTTATCAGCTGCTATATACTCCACAGGAAGTTCTTTCCTTTTTGAATTTCTTTTCTGTCTGACCACAGTGCTCTCTGCTGACACCTCTGTCTATTTTAGGAACTGTCTGGAACAGGATCGGTTTGCTATGGGAATTTGCTCCTGCTTTGGACAGTTCCTAAAATGGACAGAGGTGTCAGCCGAGAGCACTGTGGTCAGACAGAAAGAAAATTCAAAAAGAAAATAACTTCCTGTGGAGCATACAGCAGCTGATAAGTATGGGAAGGATTAAGATATTTAAATAGAAGTAATTTACAAATCTGTTTAACTTTCTGGCACCAATAAAAAAAATTTTTTCCAGTGGAGTACCCATTAAGAGCGTCAAGTGCAGCACCAGAGGCTCATGATGTCATAGCCACGCCCTGCTTGTGATGTTATGGCCACACCTCCTCAATGCAAGTCCATGGGAGGGGGCGTGATGGTCATCACACCCCCTGCCATAGACTTGCATTGAGGGGGCATAGCCGTAATGTCACGAGCAGGGCGTGACCAAGACGTCACAAGCCTCCGCCCCACATCGCCAGTCATCCGGCACGGAGCAAAGTTTGCTCGGTGCACCAGATGTCTGGGGTGCCGCAGCCGAGATTGCGGGGGTCCACACAGGGGTCAAGTCCTGGGGAAAAAGTGCAGGAACTCACACAAGATTTCCACTCAAGGGCTGGTCCTGATAATGGGAATGGTGGTTCTGCTGTGGAAAAAGTGCAGGTACTCAGTTCCCACGCGTTCCTGAAGGACTTGAGCCCTGGGTCACCAGCGGCAGGACCCCTGCGATCAGACTTCTTATCCCCTATCCTTTCTATAGGGGATAAGATGTCTGGGGGGGAGTACCCTTTTAATTTGTAGTAGAAGAAGCCACTGGCAGACACCTCTGGTGGTGACATATGTCCAAAAAGAATTGGGCATACTGAAACTTAACCAGCGGGTTTGACTAACCTTCCAATGTGTATGGCCACCTCTAGTCATGATAGAGAACTGCCAGTTTGATGTCTTTTCGGTCTATGACTTTTCTATTGCTGCAGTATTTTTGACATAACATTGCAATGAAACTATTCTTTATCATACAAACAACCTACAGCAAACAAGAATGAGAATGTGGTCCTATATAGTTTAATAAGAAATTGGTTATATTGCTTTGTGAGTGTGTGCTCCAAAAAAAGACTTTAGGGTAAGGTCATCTACAAAAGGCTCACAACCAAATTCCCTGCCAGAGGTAATAATACTGTGTGCCATGCAGCTTTTTTAAGGTCACCTGGACTTAAATGTGTCATGCTCAGCATGTTATAGGAAAATATGAACTCTATATCTTTCTATAAGATATTAAGCTTTGTCAATAATTCATACATCCCACAATCTGTAGGAATGAAAAGTCTCTACAGATTTACTTGTCAGGATACTAAAACACAAGTTCTCTTGGTGGCATAGGTGTGAACCCCATGGCAGTTCCCAATGAATTGTTGCAGTGAACCCATATCATCTGGTCTTTCTGCCGCAACCTTATGTTTAGCCCCTTCTCTTTCTCTTGGTCTTCTGGTGACCTTCTCCATCTCATTGTAACAACAGGACTGGCCAACTTTAAAACATAACTTCTTCACAGCTGCCATAGTCACTTTCTGCCAGATCCTGTGCCTGGTAATTTGCATTGGTCATTGGCGGGGCACCACAGTCTGCATAGGAGGGCTGTGCCACACTCAGTCGTACATTAAGATGCCGGAGTCCGTCCTCAGCTGGGTAAGAAAGGCCTTTGGGAGGCACCAGTTTTGAGGGATAGTAGCTGATTGCCGTGTATTGGTCCTGGCAGGTGGATTGTTGTGGGAGGAAATCATCCAGGTTCCGGTTGTTATAACAAGGTGGGATTGGGGCTCTCTTGTTGGGTTCTAAAGGAAATGGGAACCCACCAAATAAGGGCTCTTGTTCCGGTTCTTTTGGAAGAGGCGGAATGGGTGGTGCGGTTGCAGATTTCGATTGTGGATATCTCTGCATTTCCACTGGATTATAGCTGGGTTGCCAAAATGATGAATCTCCTGCATACACTGGAAGACAAGGATATAATCTGTATTAGAATCAGAATAATTGCTATGAGGTATACCAATAGCTCTTAAAGGGCATTTCCACCTTAAATTAAAACAAAAAGTTGGTAAAAATTATATCTAGTCATTTCTTAGTTATAACCATTTGAGGAAAAGCAATGATGCATGCAATATTGTCACAATTTTGCATTCATCCGAGGATGTCACCCAACTTTCTGAATATACAGCTATATATGCTATTTCCGCTGCAAGAACATCTAGGGTGGTGTGCCTGAATAAGCTAAATTACAATGAAAAAGACAAAAACACTATTTTTCCCTACCCGAGGAGAAAACAAACAATTTTGTCACTAAAAGAAAGACAACTTGTCACTAAAGGTAGAAGTGGGACGTGTGATAATGTCAGCGCCTTCCACTCCCTGAGTTAACTTACAAAGGTAAGAAAATCACCCCGGCATTCCTGGAGCTTACAGGGAGTATGGGCTGTCAATCAAAAACATGTAGATACAACACAGGGAATTCCAGGCCTCGGATTAAACCGAGTGACAACAAGTCATAAGTAGGAACTTCGCTCCCGTCACTTCCATCAGCCACCAGGTGTCAGTAGTGTCTCATGTGTACTCATTGCTCTACTGTTTTATAGTATTAGTAAACTAAAGTCCCTTTAAAGAGACTCAGCAGATAAAAGCTTATACAAGTTTAATTTATATTTTTGAAAGAGTGTCTGGAGGGTCCCTTATAGTAGTCTATGTTTGGGGCAGTCAAGCAACAGGGGTCCAGGTAGCATGTAGACTCCAAAGTTACAAAAAAGACTCCACAAAATCTCCAGCTGTGACCCTGACCTTACTAGTTATACAGTGGGCCGGGTATATTCTTATATGATGACTCAATGTAGATTCCGAGCTGGAGGCATCTTTTAGAACTGATAAATTAATCATCAACAATTGCTTCATTATTTGCTGTCAGTCACATTATATTTCCTCAGGTCAGATCATCTGATAACCTGAACTTAAGGTATTTTACAAGTCTGGAAAAACATGGCTATTTTTTATTTTTTAATCAGAAACAGCACCACGTGTGTGCATAGGTTGTGTCTGGTATTGCAGCTCAGATGTATTGAAATAAATAGGGCTGAGCTGCAACAATACACCCTGAGGACAGGTGAGGAATTTTTATGGGACGAGAGAAGCTATGTTTTTTTCAATCCTGTAAACCGCTTTAAAGGGGTACTTCCCTGGAAAACATTTTTTTAAATCAACTGATGCCATAAAGTTAAACAGATTTGTAAATTAATTCTATTTAAAAATAGTAATCCTTCCAGTACTTATCAGCTGCTGTATACTACAGAGGAAGTTCTTTTCTTCTTGAATTTAATTTCTGTCTGACCACAGTGCTCTCTGCTGACACCTCTGTCTGTTTTAGGAACTGTCCAGAGCAGGAGAGGTTTGCTATGGGGATTTGCTCCTACTCTGGACAGTTCCTAAAATGGACAGAGGTGTCAGCAGAGAGCACTGTGGTCAGACAGAAAGGACATTCAAAAAGAAAAGAACTTCCTCTGGAACATACATCAGCTGATAAGTACTGGAAGCATTACTATTTTTAAATAGAATTAATTTACAAATCTGTTTAACTTTATGGCATCAGTTGATTTAAAAAAAATGTTTTCCAGGGGAGTACCCCTTTAAAGTGGTTTACAGGATTAAAAAAAACATAGCTTCTCTCTTCCCATAAAAAGATAAGATTTTCAAATATAAGTAATTTACAAATCTATTTAACTTTCTGGCTCCAGTTGATTTCCAGTGGAGTACCCCTTTAAAGGGGTTATCAAGGAATAGAACAACATAGTTAATATCCTTAGGTTGTGTGTGGTATTACAACTCTGCTCCATTCACTTTAATGAAACTGAGCTGCAATACCACAGAAAACCTGAGAACAAGCGTGGTGCTGTGTTTAGAAGAAATCAGCTCTGTTTTTCTAATCCTGTAAACCCCTTTAGAATCTAAGGTTGTTTATTTTAGTTTATACAATTCTGGCAACATACGATCATATTTCCTTCTCCTCTAATGGTTGCCCGACCCACTCTGGCCTGTTTGCGGATGCTAGACGTGGTTAGAAAGCCAAAAACAGCCAAAGCTGCAAGTTATTATGTTAATTGAGTTGTGCAAATGGCATAGCCCTGCGATATACATTGTTTACATAACTACAGGAGTAACTCTCCTGCTTTCGGCTGTTTTGGGCTTTCTGCGCAAACAAGCCGGAGGGGGGTTAGGAAGCCATTGAGGAGATGGGAATACCCTTTTAACTTTAACCTTTTTATTTCTCCTTTTAAGGGCCTGTATGAGGACTCATGTTTTGCGCCCCAATGTAGCTTTGAACGGTACCATTTTTGTTTTGATGTGACTTTTTGATCGCTTTTTTTAATTAAATTCGGGAGTTGCAGTTAGTTACTAACTACAGCTCTCAGCATGCCCTAATACAGCCTGTGGCTCAGCGGCTGCCCCAAACAAAAACTACAACTCCCAGCATGTTGGACTATATAGTATTATATAGTAGAGATGAGCGAATTTTTGAAAAATTTGATTCGGACGACTCACTGAATTTTTGGAAAAAAGATTAGATTAGATATGAATAAATTTGCGGCAAATTTTTATTTTATTATGTATTTTAATAATGTTTCTAATAAAGTGTGTGTGTTTCACTTTTATTTTCTCTATTTTTTAGGTAATACTACTACTCCCAGCATGGAACAGCCTGTTCCATGATGGGAGTAGTAGTACCTGTTCTAATAGACAGCCCCCGTGTCAGTCCTGACACCCGCTGCGATCATCCTGTATAATGTATAGATGTGGGCAGCTTTCTCGCATCTCTGCAATAGATAGGAGTCACCCGCTGTGATCTGTCCTCAACTGCAGGTACTACTGTTCCCAACATGGAGCACACTCTGCTCCATGCTGGGAACTGTAGTAACGGCAATAATAGACAGATCTCAGCGGGTGTCACTTCTGACACCTGTTGCGATATGACTATTAATACAGGTACTACAGCTCCCAGCATGGAGCAGAGTGTGCTCCATGTTGGGAGCAGTAGTACCTGCAGTTGAGGACAGATCACAGCGGGTGACTCCTATCTCCTGACTCCTGACACCTGCTGCAATCGTCCTGTATAATGTATAAATGCGGGCGGGTGGCCACTCTTCTCTGGTCCCACTGTAGTATGAGTATATGCTGTATATATATACCTATTATTTATATTTCCCGCAGAGAGCTGTGATTGGCTGGAACCATCTGACCAATCACAGCTCTCTGTGGGAAATATGAATAAGTGATGTGAATTCTTATTCTTATTATTATCATTTTTAGGTCCCTAGCCACCCACATAAATTGATCCCTGTTTGAAAATTAACATTTTTACATTTTTTTTTTTTATCTTTCAATTTTCGGGAGCGGGCAGGGACCAGAAAATTCAGCGCTCAATATTGAAAATGAATGAGGAGTGCATTTCATAATTTTTTTTCTAGTTTTAGTACTAAATCAGAATTTGTTTTATTTTCTCTTTACTTTTTTAGCCCCATTTATTTGATTTTTTCAGGCATTTAGACGTGCTGCCATGAATAATTTCAGGGTCAGAGATGAGCTGAGGACAGGGACATCAGTACAATGTATAATACAGTAGGCGAAAAAAGGCTGAATTTCCCTAATTTACCAAAAATCCATAAATTTACAGAGTTCTTCTATCAGAAATTAAAGAGAATTCAAATTGTAATTTGCGGAGGCAGATGGCAAGAACAATAATGTATGCATGTATTTGATGTAATTTTGAAGGACGATGTCATTGTAATTATACAATATGAGTTGGTTTTAAATGACAAATTACTGCAAGACTCTTCTTGTAATTCCAATGTCTCTGCATATGCAGGAAGACATGGATGGAACCTATAATTTCAGTAGGATGGAAAGGACTTTTTCATTGCTGTAAACTGTAGAAGGGAATATGTAACCATGGATGTGGGATTACCTTTTTATATATGTGAAAAATCGTTACAATTTTATGTAGGGGATGATGGGAGTTGTAATTCTTGTTCCAATTGTCCCCGCTTGCAATCACAGTCGTTGTAGCTGGGACCGGCAGGGAGTCACTGGGGCCGTATGAATGGAAGAAAGAAAGTTTTGAAATATACAGTAGCTGCTCTAATTGGAGCAAATTAAGGTTAATTGAATAATTAGACCACAGCCAATTACAGTCAAATAGGTAATAGAACATCAAAGGAATGTAGGTCAATGGGTTTGAACTTAATTGGCTGTGGTTTCATTATTCAATTAAGGTTTTTCCCTCCTATTTCCTGTTCTTCATTCATCTGTCTGCTGTGTGAGTGAAATAAAATAAAATAAAATAATATATATATACAGATATTTATATATATACAGATATATATACATATATAGATTTAGAGAGAGTATGTGTGTGTATGTATGTTCATGCATCACGTCCAAACGGCTAAAGATATTAACATGAAACTTGGCGCACATGTTACTTATATGTCAACAACAAACATAGGATAGGTAATTTAACCCTTACTCACCCCCATTTGCCAGGGTCAGGGTTTTTATTTAAAGTCCCATACAAGTCTATGGGAAATATATGTTACTGCATAACTTCCAAACGGCTGGAGATATTTTGATAATACTCGGTCACATGTTACTTATAAGTCCACTAAAAATATAGGATAGTTAATTTAACCCTTAACTACCCCCCATTTGTGAGGGTCAGGGTTTTTGTTTAAATTCCCATGCAAATCAATGGGAAATGTATGTTCCCACATAACTTCCGTATGGCCAGAGATATTTCAATAATACCTGGTACACATATTACTTATATGTCAAATAAACAGATATGATAGTTAAATTAACCCTTACCTACACTCTTATATAAAAGGTTTTTGTTTCAAGTCCCATGCAAGTATATGGGACTACTGCTCTGCATCCCCTGGTGAATGTGTCTGTCCGGCTTGCAAGCTACACCCCATCTCATAAAGACGGGACATGGGGTCGGGATATGGGTCAGTCTATGAGGATGGGATATGAGGACAGGATATGAGGTCAGGATATGAGGTAAGGATATGAGGACGGGATATGAGGTCCAGATAGGAGGATGGGATAGGAGGTCGGAATATGAGGATGGCATATGAGGACAGGATATGAGGTTGAGACAGGAGGTCGGGATAGGAGGTCGGGATATGAGGTTGAGACATGAGGATGGGATATGAGGTCGGGATATGAAGACAGGATATGAGGTTGAGATAGGAGGAGAGGATAGGAGGTTGGGATATGAGGTTGGGATATGAGGTTGAGATTGGAGGTCGGGATAGGAGGACAGGATATGAGGTCAAGATATGAAGACGGGATAGGTGGTCAGGATATGATGACGGGATATGAGGTCGGGATATGAGGTCAGGATATGACAACAATATATGAGGATGGGATATGAAGTCAAAAGCTTCCTCCTTTATTGATTTTCCTCCCCAACAAGGATTAGGAAGGAAAAACCGGGCAACGCCGGGTACTCAGCTAGTATATATATATAAAACTCAATGTATGTATGTATGTGTATGTTCCAGCATCACATGCAAATGGCTAAAGATATTAACATGAAATTGGCACACATGTTATTTATATGTTAACAACAAACATAGGATAGGTGATTTAAACCTTACTCACTCCCATTAGTCAGGGTCGGGTTTTTTATTTAAAGTCCCATACAAGTCTATGGGAAATATATGTTACTGCATAACTTCCAAACGGCTGGAGATATTTCGATAATATTTGGTCACGTTACTTGTATGTTCACTTAAAATATAGGATAGTTAATTTAACCCTTAACTACCCCCATTTGTGAAGGTCGTTTTTTTTTTTTGTTTAAAGTCCCATGCAAATCAATGGGAAATGTATGTTTCCACATAACTTCCGTACGGCTGGAGGACGGGACATGGGGTTGGGATATGACAACAATATATGAGGACAGGATATGAAGTCAAAAGCTTCCTCCTTTGTTGATTTTCCTCCCAAAAAGGATTTTATATATAACGAGCTTGATAACGGTGACGTGAGGTCACAGAAACGTTGCTCGCATTTTGTTCACTGGATTAATGGAATAAACTTCCACCTTTTTTGACACGAATACCTTTGTGTGCTGCTGTCTTCTGGATTTTTATGTAAGCGGATCCTCTGACCCGGGTTCCCACATAGCTTGCACCTTATCTCTACTTTGTCTTGCGTTTTGGTTGTGCTGCTCTCCTGGAATTCTATATATATATATATATATATATATATATATATATATATATGATCTAATGTGAAAGCTTACATCTACATTTACATGAGCGAAAAAATATTTTATATATATATATATATATATATATATATATACACACACACACACACACACACACACACACACACACTGATATATGATTTATATATTTATGTATATAATTTTTCGCTCACACAGCAGAAAGATGAATGAAGAACAGGAAATAGGAGAGAAATACCTTAATTAAATAATGAAGCCACAGCCAATTAAGGTCAAACTAATTGACCTACATTCCTTTGATGTTCTATTACCTATTTGACTCTTTAATTTGCTCCCAGCTGCAACCACTGGAATTCTAGAATTACAATTCCCATCATCCACTTCTTAAAAAAATAAAAGATTTTTCAAGTATATAAAAAGCTAATCCCACATCCATGGTTACATATTCCCTTCTACAGCTTACTGCAACGAAAAAGTCCTTTCCATCCTACTGAAATTATAGCTCCTATCCATGTCTTCCTGCATATGCAGAGACATTGGAATTACAAGAGTTTTACAGTAATTTGTCATTTAAAACAAGCTCATACTGTATAATTACAATTGCATCGTCCTTCACAACATTAAATACATGCATACATTATTGTCCCGGCCATCTGCCTCTGCAAATTACAATTTGAAGTATCTTTGATTTCTCATAGAAGACCTCTGTAAATTTATGGATTTTTGGTAAATTAGGGAAACAGCCTTTTTTTTGCCTACTGTATTATACATATTACTGATGTCCCTGTCCTCGGCTCATCTATGACCACTGCAATTATTCATGGCAGCACAATGCCCGAAAAAATAAAATAAAATAAATGGGGCTAAAAAAAGTAAAGCGAAAATCAAAAAATTTATGATTTAGGACAAAAACTAGACACCCGATGCGATTGTCCTTTCTGTTGCAGAGATGGAGCGACTTTCTCCTGTGCTCGCATCTCTGCACTATACTCTTGGCGGCCAGTGATGAATAGAATTCACATCACTTATTCATATTTCCCACAGAGAGCTGTGATTGGCCAGATGGTTCCAGCCAATCACAGCTCTCTGCGGGAAATACGAATAATAGGTATATATGGCATATACTCATACCACAGTGGGACCAGAGAAGAGCAGCTGCCCACCCGCATTTATACATTATAAAGGATGATCTTTCCTTATCTGCAGGTACTACTGCTTCCAACATGGAGCTCACTCTGCTCCATTCTGGGAGCTGTAGTACCTGCATTAATAGACAATTCGCAACAGGTGTCAGAAGTGACACCGGCTGCGATCTGTCTATTAATGCAGGTGCTACAGCTCCCAGCATGGAGCAGAGTGTGCTCCATGTTGGGAGCAGTAGTACCTGCAGTTGAGGACAGATCTCAGCGGGTGTCACTCCTGACATCCACTGCGATCGTCCTATCTATTGCCGAGATGCAAGCACAGGAGAAAGCCACTCGCATCTATACATTATACAGGACGATCGCAGCGGGTGTCGTTAATGAAGAAATACGTTATTTAAAATGGAGTCTAAGTTCGGATTCGGTCCAAATCAAATTATTCATGAAATTTGGAACGAATTTGACTTCGTCCGATTTGATTAGCTCATCTCTAGTATATACAGTAGTATAGATCAGTGTTTACCAACCAGGGGTGCCTCCAGCTGTTGCAAAACTGCAACTCCCAGCATGCCCAGACAGCAGTTTGCTGTCCAGGCATGCTGGGAGTTGTAGTTTTGCAACAGTTGGAGACGCTCTGGTTGGGAAACACTGGTATTGGTTACGGTGCAACATTCTGGGAGTTGGAGGATTGGTTGGATAAATACTGGCCATTGCATTGCTGGTATTTTTAATATATAAAATACTTTCAGGGTGGCCAAAATACCGGTTGTGTCGGTAAAATACCGGCCAGGTGGGAACCTCATGTTACAGTGATATTTTTCCTTAGAAGCAATGAACTTCTTTTGAGCCCCCCTATACAGGAGCACAGAGCCCTAGGAAATCTGTGTGCTGAATCCCATGTTCATAATTCTACATGAGGCCCAAGCCATATAACCCTGTGCCATCTGCATTATTCCTGGGAGAAAATAAAATCTCTAGGAAATTAATTTATATTGCCATTTAAAAGTATTTGTCTCCTTAGAGCTTCTATAAGAGCCTGTAATGATGAATTAGTGGGTGCACCAAATAAAAGCCCTCTCCCCTTTCATCTGATCAGGGGTCCATAAAGTGTGTAATATGCAGGTTAAGGGGCCTGATGCACCAAGTGGTGTCAGGTGTTGTCTCCTTGCGGCTGTCCATATTAGATCCTATGGATGTAATATACCAGTGTCAACCATTTGGGACCCTTTTTGACAAGGTTACGGTACACAGGTTTTGGGCTTTGTCTATGCAATACATAGATGGCCCATTTATATTCCCTCGTGATCTGAAGGTCATCAGGTATTTCTTTAGCATCAAGTCGAGCTTGGTACTAGAGAAAATGTAAGAAACACTTACTGCTGTCTTCACAGTCCCAGTGGTTCTTGGCAATTGACTCGTTGTCAGAACTGGATGGAGGTGCTGGAGGTAGGTTGGGTGCCACGCTGCAGACAGCAGGACCCCGTGTCCCATGTGGTTTACAGAAGGTAAGTAGCTCTGGAATATTGTTTCTCCTTGACTGACCTTCAGCATCCAACTGATTCCGAGCTACAGAGCTGAGAAGGTTAAGTTCCATGGGTGCCCCTTGGGTGCCCACCCCTATGTCTCTGGATATATACTGCTTTAGGTCTGGATCTTCTTGTGGGGTAGGTTTGTGGGCACCAGCTCGTCTGCAAATACGTTTTCTGAAGATGACAAAAAGTCCCACTAAGAACAGGACTGCAAGGACACCTCCTAGAATCTCCACAATCTCCTGAGCTCCGGTAATAAGGAATCTTCTATCTTTTTCAGGCTCCTCCACCTCTGCACATAACTGACCACCACTGACATTACTGCAATTGCAGGTGCTGCTGGGTGTGCAGAGGTCAGGCGGCCCACAGGAACCATCTTCACAACTTCTCACCGCAATATGACACCTGCGAGAAAAAAAAAAGGTATTGCTATCCTAGTAAAAACAGCAAGCCCTGTATGACATGTAGCACTAGTATGTGACAATGACCGCAGGAAAAAGCACCTTCCAGGAAATGGAATATTAAATCTGTACTTATGCTTCACAGACATTTATATAGTGCTTGGAAAAGTAAAATTCAAGTTCTCAGGCGCTGATCAGATGTAGTAGATAAGTCAGGACTCGAAGTCATTGTCCAAGAGAATAATTTATTAGCACAAACGTAACGCGTTTACGGTCGGGAATGGACCCTTCATCAGACAGGTGCATCTGTCTGACGAAGGGTCCATTCTAGACCGGAAACGCGTTACGTTTGTGCTAATAAATTATTCTCTTGGACAATAACTTCGAGTACTGACTTATCTACTACATCTGATCAGCGCCTGAGAACTTGAATATTACTTTTCCAAGCATTTTCGCCCGGACCAGTGCCCCTGATTCCAGACAAGCTGTGGCTGCAGATCAGAGCTTCATAAAATCAGACGTCTACTTAGGTGTTGTGCTCTCAGCACAACCCTATATGGTGAGTGTAAAATCGCTTATCATAGCATTGTTTTTTAACCTTGACATATTACACTAGGGGCGCGTATCCCCTTTTTCACTTTTTTTTTCTGCGCAGATATTTATATAGAGGAAAGATAGATACCACTACAACATTAACCACCTGAGCCCACACTACTTTAAGTTTTTTTTTGCTTTCCTTCACCTTTCCAAAAACCTTGGTTGATTCACCATAACTAATGTATAGCCTGAGGAAAGGCAGATGAGTATATTGTAACCTTGACTTGGTCCCCATTCTTCGGGACCCAATACCAGTTGTATGGACTATCTTACTACTTAAGTATGACATTGTTCTGGATACTCACCTTTCACCCTCAAATCCTGGGGGGCAGGTACAGGTGAAACCGTTGGACATAGAAGTGCATATTCTACCTTGCATACAGGAAGATGTGGCACAAGGATCGGTTTCCAGATTACACTTAGGACCCAAGAATGGTGAATGGCAGAGACACGAATAACCTGGAGGAATAAGGATAGTGTAAGTATATATATTTGGAAACCAAGCACAGATTAGATAATGCTTTCTAACCTTACTAGACCAGGTTCACATATGTCTGGGGACACAGCATAGTTACCATCCAGTGTAGTTGCATACAGCACTTTTCGATCTGTTGCAACCGCACTCGAGAACAATGTTGGATCATTCATAGGTCTGGCACCGCACCCCAGGTGTAACGAATCAGACTTGTTTTATCCAGCATTCAGATCCAAGGTAGCTCCAGATTACCAGCCATATGTGAACCCAACCTTACCATTTAGTCAATTACTGACCTCCATTGGCCATCTCTACACACATTCTGCCACTTGGACATGGCTCATGGCTGCAGGCTTGCATATGTTTGCAGCATGGTGTTATCTCTTTTTGATGAAGAGCTGCTCCCAGGATTTCCACTGTTTGCCCATTTATGCTGATGTCATCCATACAACCCTGAAATCCTTGAAAGACAAGATCATTCTCTAGTATGAGTCCACCGATGATCAGGTGTGATCTTTGTCCGGTGCATGGTGGTAGAGGTTGCTCCATGTCTACATTGTCTACATGCAGTTTGACAGTGGAGCTTGTTACCTCCAGTATAATGGTGTGCAAAGCTCCATCATTTACTGGTGTCTCCAAATGCAGATTCTGGGTGGTAGCTCCTTGGCAGAGATGCTTATAATGTAGCAAACCATTATCAAGCTGTAAAATGGAAAAACAAATACATCAAATCTTAATCAAAGTCTTCTGGAAACTTCCCCCAGTTTTGTCATATTATATTATAGAATTTGGCTCATTTTCTATCATGTAACTGTATTTTAAAAAATGTAGGATGAAGTAGGACTCTATTAAAAAAAAAAAAAACACATCAATCTGAAGAAGTTATCTCCAATCCACAGGATAGAGGATAGCAAGTTGACCAGTGGGAGTCCAACTGCTGGGACTCCCACCAATCCCAAGAAAATGGACAAAATTGTCCGTAGAATGAATGGTGCACATAGCGTGTTCACAGCCAGAGCTTCATTCATTCACATTATTTTCTATAGGGTTGGACCACCACAGATAAGCTTGTTATATCCCGTATTCTGTAGATACTTTTTCAGATAAGAATACCCCCTTTAAAGCTGAAGGTCTACTCACTGAAGATGTCGCTAACCATTAATGAACAGTACTAAGAGTAACCACTAGGGGCAGTCATAATCCTTTTGAGCTTTTTCCAGCACTGAGATTGGCATGTTAACTAAATGGATTGTGCAACTGAATAATGACTTCTTCAAGGGCACAAACATAATCAGGAATACTGAGAACTGACTTAATCACTTGTCGTACAAGATGCCAAATCTCCAAGCCCTGAGCAAGCAGAAACAGAACCAGCGCATACAGCACACACATTATATATGGACAAATTTTGAAACAAATTTTTTATGAGCTACAAAATGTTAAAAAACACCTTTAACTTGTTTTCTCTTGTAGCTACCAGAGCCAATGCCAGCCGTAACCAGTAATTCATGAAGTTGTAGTCTACTACTCATTGGTTTGGCAGCAGATCAGGGACTGGCTTTAGATGGAAAAATTATTAATGTGTTCTAAATGTCCTCCACCTTACTATACTGCATACTATATGAAATTCTGTATTTGGTAACACTCATTTCCTGTTAGATTATAAAATCTTTACCTTCCATGTTCCTAATGTTCAAGAATTCTAGTCAAATAAAGATATAGGGACAAGCTAAGACGTGACAGGATGCCTTAGGGAAAAGCTGCCTGCTCATCCATACATCCTTCCTGGACACATTATGACTTATACCATAGCTATAATCTCTTCCACAATGCTGTTTATTTAAGAGAACTTGGGGCCAAGCCCTAAAATTTTAGACATTACTGTCATAGCTTAAGGTGCCCTGATCAAACACCTTTTTACAGTTTCTTGATATGCCCTTCTGTTCCTGAAATATGTGGGTTTATAGTATGTCTGACAATTCAGAGAATCCTGGGTGTGAACTTAATTTTAATAATGGGAGTGGCTATCGGGCAATAGGTGGGATTATACAGTTTGTATAATCATGCCTATTTAATGATAATGTAGTATAATTGTTTTTTAGGTTGGCCACAGGTACTCTTTAAAAAATGTGGCTCATGAACACAATTTTTATCCATGTGGCATATGAGAACATGTAGATATAATAGAGTAGGGTCACCCACTTAAGAGTCATAACTGGGAGCCACTCCTGCTCTGGAGGACTGACTTGTCCATGCATTATGAGCATGACCATTCATTAGCATGGCTGCCATGTAATACTGTACTTGTAAGACTAGATACAGCTTACCACACAAGGCGTAAGTCATATATTAGTTCATTATAAAATGCAGAGCAAATAAAAGTGTTGGATCACTTTGACCCTATACTGCAGAGTATAAGAGAACTATTATCTATGTAATTTGATTATGAAAAAATTTCCCTTGAGTTAGAGAGATCAAAAAGTAACCTGTTAGTTTAGATCTTAGATGTTATTTCTCTAGTGCAAGTTAAAAAATGAAAGAAGGATTAGGCTGGATGTTGTAGATAACTCCACACCTTAGAAGTAAATTCCAGTGCTGTGCAAGAAGATGTTGCTCCTTGGGGTTGGAATTTAGGAAGCCACCACCAGATCCTATGGTAGGTCCAGAGCCAAAGATGCAGCACAAATCAACTACATTTGATGCTGATTCAAAACCAGTCACATGTTATTGAATAATCTTATCGGGTAATGGGAATAACTATACTTGCCTTCAATTAAATTTCAAAAATTGTAAAATGTAAGCCCCACTCCTAGGATTGCACAGGAATACTACCAAATTCTCATGGAAAAAGAGGCCGTTTTGAGGCTTTCCTGAGTATTTGGGGCATTCCAGTGTATGCAGAAAATAGTCAAATGGTGTGCACAATGCTCACATTTCCATGACTTCTAAAATTATAACAAAATTATGGTCTTTGCTGGAGTGTGTGATATACAAAGCTACGATGTCAATTAATGTCACTTTAAAAAAAACTTTTGACATGAAGAGACATGTCTAAAGGTTTGATTGGCCGGGTCTAAGTGCCTGGACCCCAAGTGATCCTGATTGAGATCAACAGACCCCATATAAGTCAGTAGGCTCCATTAAGTGCCATTGGTGTGCATCATGTGACAGATCCATCCCAGCTTGAGCATCTTTTCTTCTGGAATTCAGAACACAGATGTATCCAGAGATTTGTTTTTTTACTGTACATTGCTGATGCTTTTACATTCTCACGTTCTACACATTATCTTACCACTAGTAGTGATGAGACAGAACCATTAACATTCACCAGAACCGATTGGGGTTGACGGGTCTTAAGACGTAGCTTGACTTTCCATCCTCTGGAGATGTCCTTGTGATAATGCAAAAAACTGTGGCCATCAAACCGCAAGGCAGTACCTAATGATAACGTAACAGGAGTACAACTTTAGATGTTATTAAACATCAGTTTTTATGCATACAAAATAAAAGAAGACTAGTCCTTTTTGAATAAAAACCCAAATTAACTTCCCAGGAATGAGAAAAGCACCCTCCCCACCCCCCGCCCCTAATGATAAACATACTATTATAGACTTACTGTTGCATGAGCAGACTTGTTGTAGACTGTACAGTGGTGTAATAACGCTCAGCCGGGCAGTGCTGTAAGAAGATAATACTGACTGGTCTAACTTTATCACTTCATGGCATGTGCGGCTTTTGCACTGGGCTCCATGACAGGGCAGGTAAAATATGCTGTCAATGTGTAGCCCCACAGTCTGGTCAAGATCCCGTCTGGCTGCACTGATTTTCTCTGACATTATTTGAGGATTCCCATATGAGTTAGAACCAGTTCCAGTCACCAAAACTAGGTCCAAAGAAGAAGACTCCTCATCCTTCTGTAGACTGGCCATCTGAATCTGTTGGCGGTCAACTGCTAGAAGGTTCCCAAGGAACCTTTGAAAACTTCGCCAGTGGTCACCTATGAAGTCCTCTGGAGATAGGTTCTTGAATCGCAGAACTAGTGCTTGCTGGAGAGATTCATCACTAAAACACCATACAAAAATATGTACAGGAGCTGTGGATGAAAAAGTCCCGTCACTGACCGTGACATTAAAGAAGTAATGTCCTTGGTGGAGACTTTCAAGTGCTATAACTTTGCCATCTGTTATCCCTACAGAAAAGAGGCCTTTCTTAATTTCATCTTCAGCCAGCCTGTACATTATTGTGTCATGAGGATCCTGGTCTGTGGCATGAAGCTTGCCCAGTACACTGCCATGGAATGATGTCTCACTGCTGGTAATGTAGATTTCTAGTGGCAAGACTGTAGGAGAATGTCGGCTTTGGTCAATGACTTGAATACTGATAAAGGTGGATGAAGAGAGGTGGGGGGTGCCACTGTCCGTAACCTACAAAATAATTAAAATGAAAGAAGTAGGGTTAAAACTATCTACAGCTGTAGATACATTTTTCATGTCTGGAATTGGCTGGTCACATGGTCTAATTTTAGGTTTACTGGCCACTGAAGTTCTTCAAATTTTACAACCACAGACATTCAGGCTTGTCTATAAAGTGACTGTTCTTTATTCACTATGCTTGGAGTCAATGGAGCTTCTTCAATATCAATCATATTTTATAACATTATGAACCCTTCCTTACCTGGATCTTTAACAAATACTTCTCCTTCACACTTCTGGTGAGAGAAGATGTTGTAGATAAGAGACCGTCTTGGCTGACATAAAAAAAATTGTTCTCATTTCCTTGAAGGATTCGGAAACTAAAGGGAGGTCCGTGTTTAGGAGAGTCCTTATCTGTTGCAATAAGCGTCATAACACTAGTTCCAGCTGGAGAACCGTCCTGAGAAAAATGTGATATTGCATTAAAAATGGGTGAAGACATTGACTAAATAACTGGTAAAGGGTTAAACAGTGATCCATACCTGAAGCACAAGACTATAGTTAGACTGTAGAAACATGGGAGGGTTGTCATTCACATCCAGTAAATGTACATGGACAGTTCCTTCAGTGGAGAGTGATGGAACACCATTGTCTGTGGCTCGTACCACAAGGACATATTTGGATTTCTGGTAAAGATGAAAAATGTGGAAATATATGTCATAAAGAGGAACAGATTTACACACTAGATGCCTACAACAGTTGCTGTACAAAGTGCCTACATTCTGATGGAGTGCAAGCATGTTACATATCCATGTCATGTCCAGTGAACCTCTTGTACCTGTGTCCAGAACTGGGGTCCCCAACCCCGATCCCTTATGGTGAGGCCTCCAATGCCCACCATATGAAGGCAGTGGTTAAACTGAAGATAGAAATGGCCAATTATCTGCTCCTACAATGGAGAATGGGAGTGCTTTGGAGTTTCTCCAGTTCACAATTTACAGAAACACCAGCGCTTGCTGTGTGACACTTTTTCTGTAACTCACTTACACATCTATTGAAATTTTAGTAATACCATCCATCTAGTGGGATGGAGGTCAGGCATTGGCATAGTGTGGGTTGCCAGTGCTTGGGGCAGGAACATGTACTGCACCCCTTCAATCAATGCTCAGTACTGTACAGAAGCCGGGGATCTGACCATAGAAAGAAGTCCCTTCTCCTGTACGTACATTCCATGGCAATACATAAACTACATGGTACGTGGCAATACATAAACTACATTCACTGCCGCTCACTTTACATTCTCAGGTAGGGTAAGGGGTCTCAATACTCGTCAGACATCTGTGTCTCCCACCCACACACACTACACCACTGGAGTCCCCCATTTTGGACAAAATGTCTAAAATAGGAATAATCATTTGAAGCTGAATTGGAAGGGAGAAGCATAATATTTCCTAATTTCCTAAGGAAGTATTTCGCATTTCCATTTGTGCCAATATCCCATTTACCTTTTGAGATTTACAGAGAATAAATCTCCTGAAAGTGATGTGCAGTGGACAGATTCATACACCTAACAAAATGCTTCAATGTGATAGAACATTCCTTATACAGGCTGTATAGCATGTTAAGAGTAAATTAAGCAGAACAGAACATACTTCAAAGCTAAACACTTACATAACATTTCTAATCATACTCTAAAAATAACCTGCAGAACGGAACCTGACAGGCCCTGCATGTTTCTGTGCTTTTTACTTAACATGTTAGGCTTTTGAAGTCAATAAAACAAGTTCAACCACTTCAAGGCGAAGCTCTCACCTTCTCTCTGTCCAGTCGACTTAAAACTCTCAGGTCTCCTCGCTCTGGGTGTATTGAAAAGTGGCCATGAGGGTCCCCTCTAACAATTTGGAAAGTGACCTTATTGTTGTTCGGTCCATCCAGATCTGCGGCAGATACCTACAGGATGTTTACACATGTAAAGGATGTAATAAATCGTACACACATACACTACACTATTCATGACATGCCATGTCACTGCCTCCTACAATATCAGCACACTCACCCAAGCTATGAACATTTCTGTTAGAGACAAAACTTAAAGGCGACCTCCGGTACAAAAGTTCTTATCCCCTATCCACAGACATAAATGTCTGATCGCGGGTGGTCCAACCTCTGGGACCCCCTGCGGTCTCCTGCCCAACACCCCGGAGAAGGACCTCCTCTCTGTGCACAGATTACCATTGACCACTGCATGAAGCTGTGGCCAACACACACTCCATGTTACTCTTTTAGAAAGCTGAAGATACACAAGGGCTGTATCTCTGGCTCTCCCATAGAGTTAATTGAGGGGTGTGTTGGCCTCTGCTTTATGTGGTGGTCAACAGTAATTTGTGCATGGAGCTGGACCCCTGTAGCTAGACTGCTGATTCTAATAATCCCTCTCTATTTTATAGATAAAAGAAATTAAACAATTTGGTGTTTAGGACCAACTAAAATGTCATTACAGAAATATAGGTCCTTATAAGTAGCAGAGTTGAGATCCCAAGGTCAATAACACCAGGCATACGCCAGGTCCTAGTAAGTAAAATAGCTGAGATCCCAAGGAGAATTTCAGCATGCCTGCACACCAGTTATCTTAATGTATACTCATATTGTAGAATCCCCTTCCTCACCATCACAATCAGGTCGCCCACAACTGCATCCTCTCGTATTTCAGCCTCATACTCCTCCAAGCTGAAGATGGGCTTGTTGTCATTTACATCGGTGATGTTGACCACGAGAAGAGTGACATCACTTAGAGGTGGAGAACTCGCCCTTGTGCCTTCAACTGACAAGTAGTACTGATGCTGAGATTCATAATCCAACTTCTTGTTCAAGAATAACTTGCCTGTGACAGAAATCAAAAGTTCTTAAAACATAACAAGGATTTACCAACATCGAGATGAAATGGAACAAGTAAATGATGTCATCATGGATCATGGGTGGGAACTAATCCAATGCATTGTGATCAAAGAAGTGTTTTTTAATATGACCAGCATCAAGTAAGAGAATGTAAAGCTTTTTTTTTTATGACATATTACCCTTAGGGTCTTGACAAATCAGTAAAGGCAGAAACATAAACCATGTAGTTTTTCTAGTTTACTTAAGGACATAATGCCTAGGGATAGAACATTTCCAGTGAGGTTCCTGAAATGGTAAATTAACTTGTCCCACCACTAATTTGAACAAATTTTTCTATTCATTCTGAATCTATATTTCTCAATATACAGACCACCCTACCTGTATCATGCAGAAGGAATATCCCATTTTCATTTCCACTTAATATTTCATACGTGATCTTTACTTTGTCCTCCAAGTCTTGAGTCAGCTCGGACAAGTTCAAGATCTCCGACCCTACAGCCTGGTCTTCTGGCAACATTATGATCTTTTCAGGATTTCCAAAAACTGATCGGTAATAGCTCAGAGATACTACAGATACTGAAATGGGTAGACATGTTGAAAGTGGACGGGGCAAACCATGGTCTGTGGCACAGATGGTCAACTCAATGACATTATCTTCCATGTTTTCTAGAGGTTTTTCCAGGTACACCACTCCTGTGTTTTCGTCTACTGTGAAAAGTCCATTGTCAGAGTTTTTAAGAAAATATTGGACTTCAGAGTTTAAACCTAAAACACAAAGGAAACCGAACAATTTTACTCTTTGCAGTTCACCAACAAGAATGCCGAAAGAATGTGTGTCCTACATGTCTCATTTGAACTATTATCACCATTTGACTGCCAAGTACAGTATCATATTTATTTTGCATTACCTTCATCAGAGTCTCTGGCTGAAACCACTGCAACAGGAGTCTTCAAAGTAGTGTTATCGAAGACCGTGACAGAGTAGTGATCCATGGAGAATACAGGGCTATTATCATTAACATCATCCAGATATAAGATGACATCTGCTTGACATGACATTCCTCCCCCATCTGTGGCCTTGGCAATCATGTGGTAAGAGGCTTTCTTCTCTCTGTCCAATGGGGCCAATGTTGTAAGCTCACCTGGTGGACACGACAAAATATAAATTGCTTAAAGTAATTAAATGATGTAACACTTATAAAGGAAACCTAAAAAATGTTCTAAACTAAAAATGTCATGTTATATAGTAGAATGAGCTAAGAAGATTATATATTGTTGTAGGATTAGAAAGTGATGGCATATCCTTGCAATATGCCATGACTTGGTATTACTGGATAAAGGAGTAATAGTTATAGTTTTTTTTTTTGGGACTGAAATCCTCTTAAATGTAAATAGGATGACATATGATGAACCAATGGTTGGGTAATAGACATTGGACTATAATAACCCATGCACCTGAGATAGCTTTTGACCAAGTGTGCATGTGTTTCTTTTTTCATTGGAGAGAGGGGAATGAGTCCTTGCTAGACATTGCTCTCATAAATATGTGATTGTTAGCTGAGCCCAATGAAACCATCTAGGCTGGTCCACTTTTATCTCGAGTATATGACCAGCTTAGGCTCTGGTCACACTGCTGTCATGTAAAAAAAACGTATCCCCTATAAGAAGCATAGGGGATAGGTTTTAGATCACGGGGAGGGGGGGGGGGGAGTCAGGTCCGAGCACTGGGGCCCTGCAATCTTGTGTAGTAGAGCCCTGACTCTCCTACACAGCAGCGCGTCGTGACACCCGCCCGAAGCAGGGGGCCACCACAAACCCTCCATATAGTTCGGCGATCTTCGGCTCTCCAATAGAACTATATAGAGGGGGGGGGGGTGGCGACCCCCACTTCGGGTGGGGTCGTGACGCGCTGCTGTGTAGGAGATCCGGAGCACTAAACAGGAGATCACAGGGGGCCTAGCGCTGGGACCCCCAACGATCTACAACGTATCCCCCATCCTTCGGATAGGGGATACATTTTTTTTACATGATACTTGTCCTTTAAACAGAAATCACAATGGCAGTCCGTATGCATCAAATAATGGACACCAAGAACTTTCAATGACTTATAAAAGAGTCTGTAGGGTTCCATTGTGGTGGGAAGAATAGTGCTGCATGCTGTGCCATATATTCTGTCAAATCTCCACTATCGAGGATAGATGATCTCTCATGGTAGTTTTAACACAGCTATAGATATAGAAGTCCATAAACTGGCATAGCAATCATTTTTGTTAGTACTTACCAGTGTATGGATCCAATCGAAATTGATCATCTCCAAGCCCATAAAGTCCATAGGTGATCATGGCATTATTACCTATGTCAGAATCTCTGGCTGATATCTTGAGGATGAAGACACCGGGAGGAGCATCTTCGGCTACCCTTGCTGTGTAAAGCATCTGATAAGAAGAGAAATATCTTTTATTTTAATTCTCCATGGAAGCAAGTCAACCATTTCAGGAATGTGAAATCCTAAACAGAACAGAATAAGAGTGACTGTTCTGTAATGATGGTGTTATTTATAGCTGAGTGGGGACTAGGTGTCTCCTCCTAACTGAGGGAATCAGCCGGTTCCTCAGTGCACTTAAACAAGGCATGTATCGAGACGCTGGTGCTTACTATCAGGGAGATCAGAGAAGCTGACATTGACAAAGCCTTTTATGTGCAGTTTTTAGAAGCAGCCAAAACAAAAAGGCACCAGAGAACTACTTCTTATCATCCCTCAATATCAGGGGGGAGAGTTATGAAAAATAAAGCATGATAGAAGCATGGTCAATGGTTGTTTTTTAGATGCCTCGCTCTTTTGCAAAATGTATACCTTATTCTTGGTATATTTTTTGGCCCAAGACTGCACCATAGAGTCTTAGTGTGTTATGAACTGATGTTCTGCCCTTATTAAACTTATGAAACATTTTCACTGATCGCTTTATAAAGGAATAGACTTATGGGAAGTGTGCTTTAGGTGTTTTGGTGATCATGCAAAAAGCGCCACATTTAGCAAAAGACCATGTTCACACTTTGTGAGTTTTATACACTTCCTACTTCAAGGTCTAATTCACACTATACTAACAACCTATTGATTTATTAAATTTAAAGGAGAACTATCGTGCAGGACAACTTTAACTCTAAAGGAAAAGGGATAAGTGGCTTATCGCAGGGGGGTTCCAACTGCTGGAATCTTCTGCACGAGACCCCGTCTCTCCCCTGGAATGGGGCGTATAGACCACCATACAAAGCCATGACTAACTTGCCCCCTTCATGTATCTCTATGGGGAGAGTGCCCCCTCCATGTCTCTCTGGCTCTTCCATAGAGATACTTTAATTACTTATTCACTATTTCAACCACTTACCTGCTGACAATCAGGACTATTATCATTGATGTCCAACACAGTGATTTCCACATGAGTAGTTGACTGGAATTTCCCATCAGAGGCCGTCACACTCAAAAAATATCTCTCCGTCTCTTCCCTGTCCAAAGGTTTCTTTGATGAAATCACCCATTGGTTCCCAACTTCACTGATGCTGAAGAGGCCAAATTGGTCTCCATCTGTCAACAGAACATTATAATTTTTATTAAATGTCTACTATTCATAGTGACATCTCGTATAGAAAGTACATATGACATACTGGCTCAGATTTATGGTTGCAATTTGTGCTACAAACTGGTGCAAGTGACTTTACACCACATTTACATACTTTTTTGACAATATCCCACCAGGGGGATGGCCCCAGCAAAAGGAAACATGGCATCAGGAAAAGGAGAATGGTCTATAAGCGCCAAGAATCGGCCAGATTTTTGTGCACAATTCAGGCTTAAAGTATACTAGCTAAAAGTTGGTGTAAAATTAAATCCTACAATCTAAAGATTTGCCAGATTCATCACTCTTTGATAAATCTAGCATATTTGAAGTCTGTCTAAATTAAAATTTAAGTGTTCACTGTGAAAAGAGTGACATAGTTAAAGTAAATCTGAGGCACTGTGGGTATATTATTATTTAAACCAGCTCCAGCTCACCTGTTATATAACATGTGACTTTCCTGTTGCTTTCAGTCATGTCATTGTCCCATGTCTTGATGGTTGTTATGACTTGTCCCGGTTGGCTGTTTTCAGCTACAGCTCCTCTGTAGACCTGAGAGGTGAACCTTGGAGGGTTGTCATTATCATCAGTAATTACGACCTCCACAAGTGCTTCTGAAGAAAGTCTTATTTTTTTGCCTTGATCTGATGCTACCACATAAAAACG
This sequence comes from Hyla sarda, assembly GCF_029499605.1. Taxonomy (NCBI): domain Eukaryota; kingdom Metazoa; phylum Chordata; class Amphibia; order Anura; family Hylidae; genus Hyla; species Hyla sarda. The sequence continues at coordinate 378,119,751 of NC_079192.1, read as the reverse complement.
GTAGACCTCTTGACTCTCACAGTCAAGCTCCTTAAGTGTTGTGATCCAACCATTGTCGGTATCGATGGTAAATAATGTATGGATCTCATTTTTATCTCCTTTTAGACTGTAAACTACTATCCCATCTAAGCCCGTGTCCTGGTCATTAGCAGTCACCTGTATGACGGTTGTTCCTGCCGGCATATTTTCCATTAGTGATGCTCTGTAAAGATCTGCTTCAAAAACAGGTCGATTGTCATTGATGTCCTTCACTTGGATGCTCATGGACACTAAGCTTACCAACTCTTTCCCCAAGTGAGGACTATTGGCCTGAACATCTATATGGTACCATTTGGTTGTCTCATGGTCAATGCCCTTCTTCATGATCACTGCTCCTGTGTGCTTATCTAAACTAAACACTCCATCTTTGTTACTTTCTGGGGTCGTTCCTTCCACCAGGCTGTAGATGATCGGTTCTGTAGCCGTTGCTTTTACTAAACCCACTTCAGAACCTGTGGGCATGTCTTCAGGTGCTGAAAAACTGTATAGCGGTTCTGTAAATTTTGGCAAAACAACCTCTGTTGGCACAATATAAAGATGAACAGGTACCAGTGAGCTCCAATTTGGTGGTGCCCCATCCTTTGCTACAACTGTAAAACTGATATCTTTGTTTTCTAATCCAAAAAGACTCTTTTTTGCAATGATGGTCCCATTGTAGGGATTAATCTGAACCAGATCTTCATCATATTTATCTATAGAATATGTGACGTCAGCATTTTGCCCTTCATCAGCATCGTACGCAACCACCTGTATAATAGGGGTCCCTTTACTGAGGTTAGATTGGACAGATAACATGTACTCATTTGCAGCAAACACCGGAGCATTGTCATTCTCATCTGTCAGAATAATTTTGACTATGCAGAATGAGGCTCGTCCTCCTCCATCTGTGGCCATGATTTTAATAGCAATAAACCTTTCCGTTGCATTCTCCCGATCTAATTTTCTCAAAGTTGCTATGCGTCCATTATTATCTATGGAAAACATTTCTAAAGCCAGTTTATTTATAATTGTATAATTCACAGTCCCATAAAGTCCATCATCGGGATCATTTGCTTGTACTTCAACCACCGTTGTCCCTATTTCTGCATTTTCAGCAAGTTCTACTTCATACACATCCTGTTGAAAAAATGGGGTATGCTTGTTTGCATGGGTGATATTGATATACACTGGGACAATATCCCTATAGACACCATCTGAGGCGGAAACTTGTAAATGGTAAGACAAATTTAAGCTACTCCTGCACAGGTTGGAAAGGAATATAACGCCAGATGCCTTGTTTATGGTGAAATGTCGATGGTGATTGCCAGAAAGGATCAGATACACCAGCTTTCCAGCATCGATATTATCCATGTCGAGAGCTTGGACTTTTACAACAATATGTCCACAGTTGGCCTGTTCGCTTACATTGGCCTCATACTGTTTTTGTCTGAATTTTGGAGGGTTGTCATTCACATCAGTAACATTTACGATAACCAGGACATCTGAATACAGAGTGGGCACACCATGGTCTGTAGCCCTCACTTTTAGTTGAAATTGACGGGTGGTTTCATAATCCAGCTCTTGGGTAGTGGTGATTTCACCAGTTTTGGGGTTGATATGGAAGAATTCATGAGTTCCTTCTGTGTCATTACCTATTATGTGATATGAGACCTCTTGGTTTTTCCCTGAGTCTTGATCTAAAGCTAAAAGTTGAATCACAGGCTTGTAAGGTGGTAGTTTTTCCATGACATGGCTCGTGTAGATAGACTGTGAGAAGATGGGTGGGTGGTCATTAACATCCTCCACATTAACTAAGACCTTTGCTTCTGAAAAGTAACCCAATGCTGAGTCAGTGGCTCTTACAGTGAGAAGATGACTTGGTTTGGTCTCATAGTCCAATTGCCCTGCAACACTTAGGGATCCTGTCTTAAAATCAATGCTAAATAGACTAAGGGCCTCATTCTCAACAATATTGTAAATCACACGGAAACCTTCTGGGCTCCGAGCCTGGATGTGCAGTATGGGAGTATAAGCTGGTACATTTTCTGGCACGGTCACTTTGTAGTACAGACTTTGAAAAATTGGGTTAGATTTGTTTCTGACAATGATGATCACTTGTTCTTCAGCTTCTAATGCAATTTTACCGTGATCTCTGACGATGACCTTTAGAACATATTGATTTAATGCTTCATAGTCAAAGGGTTGTTTCAGAATAATATCTCCAAGTGAAGGATCAATCCGAAAATACTTGTGATCTTCTTTTAACTGGTACTTCAGATCACTGTTTCTCCCAAAGTCTTTATCTATGGCAGACACTTGAAAAATAACATCTCCGGGTTCTAGGTCATCCTCTACTGCTACATAATATGGGGTGTTGATAAAAACTGGAGAATTGTCATTGACATCATTTACATAAACCTCAACTTTAGTTTGAGACACTCGAGGTGGATTTCTACTATCTTTTACTTCCACCACAACATCATATTTGTCTTGATACTCTCTATCAAACCCCAAGCCATTAGTTTGGAAAAGTCCAGAAGATGCACCTATCTGAAAATGTTCTAAATTAGTGAGAATGGAGAAATAAACCGGCTCATTTAGTTGGCATCCCACCACATCTAGCACCTTCAAATCCAAGATACGAGGATCATTTTCAGTAACATTGACTGTATATAATGGCTGATCAAATTTGAGGTTGCTTTTTTGCATCCCAGTCACATTAAGTTTTAGTATTGTGGTATCTTGGAATATCCCATCCCAAGCTTTAACTGAGAGCTCACGGTAAGAACTCAAGAGGGAAAAATCATTGACAACAAGGAGGCCAGTGTTGGGATAAATCGAAAATACACCATCTGTGTTGCCTTCTGAGATGCTGTACTGCACTTTGGAATCTTTATCTTCAGCTAATAAGGTAAGGAGCTGCATATGGTTATATACTGGTAAGAATACATTCAGTTCATACATGTCTTGTAAGAACTGAGGTGGGTAATCGTTGACATCAATAATCTGGATGGTAACCTTGGCTGACTGAATGGCATACAAACTTGGGTTTCCTGAATCGCATACATGCACATAGAAAGTAAACATGGTGGTCTGCTCATAATCAAGTTCTGCTGTAGTAAATATTGTCCCCATATGTGGATTGATCTTAAAGTACTTCTGTATTTCAGGGTCTAAGATTTGGTAACTCAACAAAGCATTTAACTCTGTATCATTATCAGTAGCCTGAATGATGAGAGGAGTGAGGTCCAAACTGGTGACCATGCTACCAACTGGGGCATCTTCACTGACTTGACCCAAGTAGGAAGTTTGTGAGAAGACAGGGTTGTTATCATTCTCATCAATGACATAGATAAATACTGTTGTGTCGCTAAAAAATCCAAGGGAGCTATAACTTCGTATCTTAAGCTGATAGGATGAGGTTGTTTCAAAATCCAATTTTTTTTGAGTGGTTATAATTCCTGAATAGCAATTGATGTAGAAAACTCCTTCCTTGTTCCCTTCCTTGATGTCATAGTTGATGGAGGAGCAGCTGGTTGCAGATACCATAGTAACAAAAGATCCAATAGGCACAGATTCACTTATCTCTACCACATGTTCAGTAGAGATAAATTTGGGTGGTGATGCATCAGATGTTTTGACTTGCAGGTTGACTGTGGCTACATCCTGAAGTTGTGGTGTGCCTTGATCTACTGCAAGAATTGTCAAGGAAAACTGTCTCTTTGTTGTTTGCTCTTGTACTTTTGCAAGGGTGATCATACCCGAAACTGCATCAATATTAAAATATCCTTCATTGTTACCTGTCAAAAAGAAAAAAAAGAAGTAATGAATATTTGAATTATATGAGAAATAAAATTAGCTTTATTTGTCTTACAGAAATAGCGCCACTCATGTTGTCTCTGAGTGGCGTTTCTATTAAGTGGATTATCCCCGCGTCAAAAGGAATTTCCTATCTACAGGCTTGGGAAAACTAGCTGATGAGTGGGGGACTTGATTATGGGCAGGGCCGGTTTTAGACAGTGTGGTTCTGGGTAAAAAAATAAATAAAATAGGGCCCATGGGTCACATGACCAAAGATCACCATGTTGAATTGTGCTGCATCTCAGCTGAAGGCCTTAACACAAATGCAATATAGGGTCCAAATCTAAGATATATAGGGGGATATTTATGAAAACCTCTGCAAAGGATCAGTGGTGGAGTAGCAACCAGAGGCCTCATTTAAAAATGAGTAATTTTTACAGTATAGAAGACACGAAGTGCCAATACAAAGACATGGCTGCAGTATACCAGTGATCAGTTCATAGGCTGCAGTATACCAGTGATCAGCTCGTAGGCCGCAGTATACCAGTGATCAGCTCGTAGGCCACAGTATGCCAGTGATCAGCTCGTAGGCCGCAATATACCAGTGATCAGCTCGTAGGCCGCAGTATACCAGTGATCAGCTCGTAGGCCGCAGTATACCAGTGATCAGCTTGTAGGCTGCAGTATACCAGTGATCAGCTTGTAGGCTGCAGTATACCAGTGATCAGCTCATAGGCCGCAGTATACCAGTGATCAGCTCGTAGGCCGCAGTATATCAGTGATCAGCTCATAGGCCGCAGTATACCAGTGATCAGCTCGTAGGCCGCAGTATACCAGTGATCAGCTTGTAGGCTGCAGTTTGCTAGTGATCAGCTCGTAGGCTGCAGTATACCAGGGATCAGCTCGTAGGCTGCAGTATACCAGTGATCAGCTCGTAGGCTGCAGTATATCAGTGAAAAGCTTATAGGCTGCAGTATACCAGTGATCAGCTCGTAGGCTGCAGTATACCAGTGATCAGCTCGTAGGCTGCAGTATACCAGTGATCAGCTTGTAGGCCTCTGTATGCCAGTGATCAGCTCGTAGACTGCAGTATACCAGTGATCAGCTCGTAGGCTGCAGTATACCAGTGATCAGCTCGTAGGCTGCAGTATACCAGTGCTGATGGTTATTGACTTATTTTTAAGCGACAGTTGTGCTTTAACAATTAAAATAAATCAGACCCTAAAACACTCCTGTATTCTGGCCATGTTAGAGCAGCTCTCCCCTGATCAGAAGCTCTTTCCTGATCACAGAATACAGGACTATTACATCCGGTGACCACAGGGGGCATCTTCTCTGATTTTATATGTCTCTTCTCCATCCAGCTCAGGCAAATATGATGATGTCTCCTGATGACTGAAGAATATACCATATATGTGGCCCCTTACTTCTGGAGCCTACTCTCAACTCCATAGTACCACAAACTTCATCCTTTACACTGCCATCCTGCTCCACTAATGCTGTGCTTGCTGCTGCCCCATTACCATGTCTACAGCATACTTAGGGGACAGTGTAAAAATCTAATCGGTAGAATCCAACCACTGGAACCCCTGGGTGATTGGAACAGCAGCCCATGATCCTATGTCACTCCATTATTTCTCTATTGGTTCTCCATACATGTGAGTGCAGCGATCAGCAATGGTTATAAGCCCCTTAGAGAATAAATGGAGCTGCAGGTGATCATTTGCTGCGGCTCCATTCATTTGGGGGACAAGGGAATTATATTATCATGATTGATGGTGGTCCCAGGGATAAGATCTCACCAATCAAATATTCTATGTATAGGTGATGACCTTTGGTGTTCTGTGTGACCCCCTATCTCACATATACTGCTCTGTATGACCCCCTATCTCACATAAACTGCTCTGTATGACCCCCTATCTCACATATACTGCTCTGTATGACCCCCTATCTCACATATACTGCTCTGTATGACCCCCTATCTCACATATACTGCTCCGTATGACCCCCTATCTCACATATACTGCTCTGTATGACCCCCTATCTCACATATACTGCTCCGTATGACCCCCTATCTCACATGTACTGCTCCGTATGACCCCCTATTCATATATACTGCTCCGTATGACCCCCTATCTCACATATTCTGCTCCGTATGACCCCCTATCTCACATATTCTGCTCAGTATGACCCCCCTATCTCACATATACTGCTCCCTATGACCCTGTGTTCATATATACTGCTCCATATGACCCCCTATATCACCTATACTGTTTCGTATGACCCCATATCTCACATATACGGCTCCCTATGACCCCCTATCACATATATACAGTTCAGTATGACCCTCTATCTCACATATATACTGCTCCCTATGATCCCCCTATCTCACATATACTGCTCCCTATGGCCCCCTTCTACACATATGCTTTTCTCTATCTCACATTATACACTGCTTCCAATACCCCCAAATATTGCTAACTTTATCCCCTATATACAGTTTATAGCCCCTCATCACATGTACTGGTATCCCCACCCTACTCACAGCCCCCTCCCCCCATGCTTTTACCTTTTACCTCCTTTATGGTAAAGGATCTGCGATGACATAATCAGGAAGGTCCTTTACCATACAGTGTGAGTATCTTTGCTGCTTTGTGGGCTCTCTGAAGCCCGGGCTCCTACAGGGCCACTCTCACATTACTATTGTTTGACGCAATTTGCACAAAATCGGGTTGTTTTTGTAGCGATTTTATCGCGATTTTGTGCAAATCGTGGCAAAATGCAGTAATGTGCCTCTTTTTATATATGTGTTCAGGGGGCCCTTTTGGGCATCGGGGGCCCTGGGCAATTTCCCAGATTGCGCCCCTAAAGCCAGACCTAACCATAGGAACCCTGAGCATTGCTGAGCTCTTCTGCTCCATTCATTTAAGGAACATTTGACCTCCATTCTCGGGATTCCCAGTGGTTAGACCCCCATCGATCAGTCAATTTTAATCTTGGAATAACCTCTTTAAGACTAGTGCGCTTGGCTTTGGTGAAGCATACAAAATCACTATTTTTCTGTATCACAAACATCTATAGTTACTTTTTATGCCACCATACGGTGCTTCTGTGAGACATTGCATTCTCCCTTACAAGCCACTGGTGTAATATAGTATATGTTGGCGACTTGTCGTGTGCTACAACTTTTCTCATGTTATCGAAGTAAACAATAAGAAAAAGCCCTATGTAAAATCAGAAGTACAGTGTTGGCCCATTGCAGATTGTGGGTGCAGTACTAAGAATGCAAGCTAATGCGCAGCACCATACATATAAATGTAACAGTAACTGGTACTGCAGTACATGTGACTAGGAGTACAGGCTGTTAAAACAGGGGAGTATCATGGTCTCTTTATTCTGATGATCCTAGTTTGGAACTTACCCAACCAACAAACTAAAATCACAGTAATGCTATTTCTTGCTATTTTTGCTTTCAAGGTTATAAGGCCCAAGCCTGTTATTCAATGAATAAACTTTTCAACATCCTTTTAATAAATTAATATATCTTGCACAATAACCTCTGCCTATGTGTCATGTGTATATAATAGAATAGCAGCAGGATGGAACTCAGCTGAATACAAGACAGGAATGTCAAGTCAGCAGTCTGCACACCTATAACCATACAGCTCTCAGCACATTACTGCCATAATAAAATATTCTGTCCCAATCGTAGAAGGTTGTTGTTTATCCAGTTTGACTAACTATTGTATTAAATCACTCTGCGTAGTTGTGGGAAGATTTGCCTTATATCTTACTGGCAGTTATACCACAGTATTATAGAGGCCCATCCTGCAGTTTATAAACTAAAGAGTGAAAATGGGTCCTGTGGCTGGTGGAGACTCAATTTGCTACAATGCCCCCCCCCCCCACAAAAAAAATGCTGATTTCATGCCTTTACCCCACTACAGGGACTCCCAGAAATCAGGTTTAATCTGTAGAGAAAACTAATCAGATAAACCATTTCAATGTATTGAAAATGTACAGTAAATATTTTTTATGGAATACTTACCTGACTGTATGGAGTACTGGATGTTTGCATTGAGTCCTTGGTCCTTATCGGTGGCACGTACTTGGAGCACCTCAGCTCCTGCAGTAGAAGAGTCAGAGACACTTCCTTCATACACAGATCTAATGAAGTGAGGTGAATGGTCATTAACATCTTCTACTTGAATTGTGACTCGCACAAAATTTCGCTTAGTTTGAGCCCCCTGGTCTCGCACCTAGAGGAGTATGAAAATAGCAAAAGGGTCAGATAAATCCATTGGTCAATCCAGAGAAAAAAAATATCATGTTAAACGGTTCTTCAGGGCAGTAACTATGGGGAGCAACCAGGGCACTGTCCCAGAAACTGGGTGTCAACATGGGTGACAAGTCATTATGCCTTGGCCGGGTTTTTACATACAGGGCTAGGGCAGCAAAATTAACTTTTTCCATTTGTCATTGTCTATGTGGTTAAACACGTTAGGGATCTCTGCCTCATAGAATGCGGCACAATTCTACCATGACTATCATGACCAATTGACTTCAACTTATAAACAAACAAACTCTTAACTCTATTAAACTCTGTTAACCTAACTCTATTAAATTGTTGTCCATTTTTCTGAATCCTCTATACTCTCAAGCTCTCTCTTATTTCATCACTTAGAGCTTCTTTTATAGTGGAAGTGAGCTTGCTCAAGTGCTATGCCCCATAGCAGCTTCTACCCGGACAGTTATGCCCATGGCCTATTTTCTAATGTATGAAAATTTTTTCCCTTCAGAAAAAATACCTGCTGACCATCTAACGCCAGGTAAGACACAATGAAGAATAGTTCTGTGTAATGTCCTAAGCTGGCAAGTGTTATATGCCAAATAAATCTTCTATGTCCTAATAAAAGAGTTAGGTGGAAATATTTACAAATGTCAAACTTTTGTCACTCCATGCACTTCTAATAACATCTGTTCCATGTTGCCTGAAGGAAAACACACAATGTCCAATAATGGACTCAAATGTCCATAGGAATACAAACCCATGTGGAGCTGACTGTGAAGCCAACCATTTTCTCCTCGTGTCTAATTCTTGTGGGTTGACTTATTGATCATAGGCTATGTATGTACAATAATATTAACAAAAAAAAAATATGAGGAAATTAAAAGTGAAAGTGCACATGTTCTGTATTAAAAGTGTATGGGCCCTCTGAATTATCCATCCTGGCAGGCCCAAGGAACCCCAGCCCAACTCATAATAGGAGTCCCTTCATGTAGTACAGTGTATTCCAAGCACAGTCCTCGAGCAGGTCATCATTTAAGGATACTCCATAAACTTGTGATGCCTGATGCTTTGACCATAATTATTTCTCCTGTGAAAGACTAAAAGAATCCTGAAAAAACTTTTGGGGGTACTTGAGGACTGGGTTTGGGAAACAAGTAATCTAGTTGGACATGTAGAACTGTAGTACATACCATAACAGTAAGGATGTGAATTGGCATTGACTCATAGTCCATTGTCTCTGTAGTGTACAAGGCACCGGTTTTGGAATCCATCCGGAACATTTTGGAACTCCTCGGGTCTGCACTGCCTTGTATAGTATAGACCAGGCTGATCCTATTGTCTTTATCTGTTGCGTTAACTCTCAACACTTCGGTCCCCAAGTGCACGTCTTCAGGAATCTGAACTGTGTAGTGATCCTGTACAAACTCTGGGCGGTGGTGATTGACCGGTAGAACATTGATGTGAACCTATTGAATATACAGAACAAACCATATTACAATGAGGGTCTTCTTTCAGGTAGAAGATCAATAATCACCACATTAACCTCTATGCCGCTGGAGATCACTGCCTACTTGTTATATAAATAAGCATGTAAGCATTTGTTGTTTAGCTAACATTGACTGCGATGATAATTATATTAATTACAAGGATGATGACAGACTTAATTTATAATTCACTTCTTTTGAATACATTGGCATGTAATCCTGTAGGGCTTGGCAAGGGCCTTGCACCAGTGAAAGTAGTATCACGAATTTAAAGAAAATATTGGAGAATTGTTAATGATGACTACTGACTATGAATATGGAATATCAATGGAATTTGGACTGGCCCATCAGATTTCCAACCAGAACTCTTATCAGATATATACATGCTAAACGTTCCTGTCTGTGTTTCTTCTGACATATGATAAGATAAGCCAATTGCTTTGATGCAAGAAAGTAAGGATCTGGCCATCCATATTATAATATGGCTGCTGGTTTTAAGAACTAAACTAGTACCAATGGTCACCAAATTAGTTCTGGAATATCATCTTCAGTTGCAAAGATGTGGTTGGAAGGTGACCATTGACATCAGTATTTGGTCACGTATGGCCAGTATGAGATTGATAACTGCATTACAAGAAATACTTGAAAGACTGTATTCAACTATATAACATTATGTGACATTCTGTGACATACTGAAATATTACCTGGGTGCTTACTGAGCGGGAACCATCTGTGACCTGTACAGTGAGGTTGTAGAATGATTTCCTGCTTGACTGCAAGGGTCGAGCAATGACCAAACCACTTGTGCTCTTGTCGATGTCGAAGTCTAGGTCATTGTTTCCACCTTGGTAAGAATTTGGAAATAACAGTGAATTTTTCATATGCTTAGTATCAAGGAATAGTGTTGGGCGCGAATATTCGCATTTTGATTTTTATTGCGAATATCGCAAATGTGCAAATTCGTGAATATTGCGAATATATTCGCTATATATTCGAAATTGTGAATATTAGCTTTTTTTGCGCATATGTGAATATTCGCACATGTGAATATTCGCATATGCGCATATTCCCATATGTGAATATTTGCATACTCCTTCTGTTCACTTGTGGGCCAAATAGAATGATGCAAATACACTTGTCAGAGGTTATCAACAACATCCCTAGGAACAAATAGTAAAGTTGCCCCCCCTCACTGTTTTCTTCCTCGAATACGCGAATATGCAAACATTCACATATGCGAATATTCACATATGCGAATATAACGAATATGTGAAATTCGCAAATATAGGCCGAATATTTGTATATATATTCTCAAAATATCGCGAATTCGAATATGGGCAATGCCGCTCATCACTATCAAGGAATGTGCATATTACATTTCATTATCAAAGTTAAGGAAACATTAGTAGATATATGTGCTACTCATTTATCTGTGTGTTCTTATTGGGGGAGATTTATCAAAACCTGTGCAGAGGAAAACTTGCCCCGTTGCCCATAGCAACCAATCAGCTCGCTTCTTTCATTTTTAAAAAGACCTCTGCAAAATGAAAGAAGCAATCTGATTGGTTGCTATGGGCAACTGGGCAACTTTTCCTCTGCACAGGTTTTGATAAATCTCCCCCATTATCTCTTGCTATACACTTAGCTGTGTTATCATACCAATTATACATGTGAGTCCACCCTTAAAATGTCATTCTTCTAAAGAGTCTTTATAGGATTCATGCATGATACAAGTCAAGGTTTGGTTAAGCCAGTTTAGAAGTAAATGTCCCAAAACTTCGCAAAACAAATTATTATGACCCCAAAGTTCAATAATAAGAAATGGCATTAGTCGATGTTCCGACTAATATCACCTATGGATACCTTTTGTATCATCCCTAATATAACATCCAAAGAAAGGTATAAATCCACATTGTATGTCTTGGTGGCTCCCAATTCCTATCATGTTTTCTTCTCAAGAAGTACCATAGTGCACCAGATGTGTAGCCATGGCAAGTGTAAAGGCAGCAGCCTAGAAGGGAATCAAAGACCCCATTGCCACATGAAGACATCAGTATTATCAATGGCATATAGTTCGTTGGGAACCCTGTTAGAGATTTTACATTGAGGTAAAAAAAAACAAAAAAAAAACAAAATTTATACCTTTATATAGCATCCTACAATGGACTGCCTACGGTTCCATAAACATTAAACTGTTGATACCCCTAAAATACAGTTGTACAAGCTCAATGCAAATGCCTGTACTACCAATGAACTAAAAAATTATAGGTTATGTAATATTTTAAGCATATGGAAGTCACCAAATATCATTTGTCACTGATTTTATACTGTAAAATTATAGTATAACTATATATCACTAAAGCTAAACATTACCTGTTATATCAAACCAACAATGACTGTACGTTGGCTCTGTACTGATCAGACCTAACATGTGGTTCACAGGATCGGTTTCCATTACTTCGAAGGCAAATTGTAGCTCATCAAATGCAAGAGATTCTTCTGAAGGTCCTGGATTTTTAATCCATTGGACGTGTAATCTCACAGTAGAGGATCGAGTAGGATTACCACCATCTGTAGCTTTTACCTAGACAATTTAACAAAAATATTTAGGTTTAGTGATATACATTCTGACAGGCTTTTAGGCTTAAAGAGGTCTTTTCACTGAATTTCCGCTCAAGGTTTTTTTTTATTTTTTTTACTGTAACAATACCAAACTAAAGGCAATGCCACACACAACTTCTAAACAGGTATGATGCTGTTTTTGGAACAAGAAAGAAATAAGCAAAACATATTTCAAATATGATATTTTGATCAGAACTATAAAACATGTTCAACAGCGTAACACTGCATGCTACTCGAAATTCATGATCTTACCGTCAGTATATTATACTCCCCAGATGGAAATGGAGCAGCAGAAGAGATGACACCAGTGTTGGGGTCTATAGTAAATTTGTCTTCATTTTGTTCCAGAATACTGTATGTCACTTGGCCATTGATTCCTTGGTCTCGGTCCATAGCTATCAGTCTGTAGATGGGAGAAGGTTCAGAAGAGGCAACACGTTCTGGAAGTTGTACAGTGAACAGTTTCTGGGAGAATGTTGGAGTATTGTCATTTACGTCTAAGACTTTTATGACCACGCGAGAGACGGACTGAAGAGGAGGCGCCCCATTATCTGACACTGTGACCTGTGGGAAAAGCAACATATAGATTATCATTCCGGCTAAAGATAAAAATATACTTGTTGATACAAACTAACAAAATCCCCATTTGTTTTTCAAGTGCAAAATCAGGTACATTATTACGGCTTTTAAAAGATGACGTGATTATATTTGGTTTCCCATGTATATGGAGACATATATGATTTTACTGACCCCCACATACAATGTTATATCGACCAACTGGTGACTTACCTCAAGAATGTGTTCTTCACGATTTTCTCTGTCTAGCTGTTTCTCAGTTGTAGAAATCAAACCTGAACAGACAGACATAATATTCCATGTTAAAATTTTAAGAAAGCATTTTTAATGGACACAGACCAATATACTACTGTGAATAAATCAGAACAGGGTAAGAGTCTCTAGCTGTTTTATAACTACAACATCCATGAGTTTACTGAAACTAGTTCAAGACCACTGTGCCAAGATTGCAATTAACGTCTTGGCTCCTTAGCAACAGACTACAAGCTGCCAGTTTGTAGTCTGTTGCCACAGAGACATTAAGTACACTGAAAAGAATTTGAATAAGCTCTGCACAGACAAATGTTCCCAACCTTTGAATCTACAGCTGTTGAAAAACCACAACTCCAATCATGCTCTTTGGCTTTTAGGATTTGATGGGACCTGCAGTTTTACAGTCTTAGGTTGGGTCCACATGCAATATTTCGGTCTGTATTTTAGTCAGTATTTTGGTCAATGTTTTTAGCCCAAACCACAAGTGGGACTGACACAGAGTTATAATGGACGAATTTGCAGCTTATTCCTTTTTTTGAACCCATTTCTGTTTTTTTTTGCCTAAAAATACTGACCAAAATAAAGACACCTTGCCTTGCTCTTTCCCTATAATCTAGCAAGCTTATGCTTGCTAGCAAGCATAAACTGTGATAAATTTGGCTAATGTGGGTGGCCATGCCCCCTTCATGTGAAGCCACATCCCTCCACACAAGCTCCATCCACTAGGCAAGGGCAGCGAAGATGATCAAAAAGTCCCATTATTATGTGTATAAGGGCCTTCCTTGAACAAATATGTGACTTTTTGAACATTTTCACCACTATATTACAATAAAATCCCCCCTAAGTGTGAACCCAGCCTTACTGTTGGGAGAATCACAATCAATGAGTCTACAACCCCAAATTTTCAAAAACAGGGTTAACCCGGCGTTAAATGCTCCTAGATTGGACACTATCGCTCATCTTCATAATGAAAGTCTATGTAGGCCGTTCTACCTTTACAGGTACATTACAGAGAAAGGACACAGTTGTGTGGGAGGGGAGCATTGTGCCTACAGCAATAGGGAATAGCTGTTCTGCATTGTTAGCGCGCAATTCGTGTTGCGACAGGCAGAAAGAGGATCAGCTGGGTATTGTAATTTGTTAAGAAGAACCTTTCACCAGAGGTTGTTGGGCTGTTTATCTGTGGGAAAGAAAGCCAGGAATTTTAGGGCTTAACCTACTTCAGACAGGAGAGATGATCAATGCCAACTTGAAAAAAGTTCCCCATGGTATAGTGTTTACTATTACAAATAAAGAGTCTGGAGGTGCTGGGTGCAGACAAGCAAAAAATAGTTTTGCCTAACCCCAAATATTCTCCTTCACAATAGAGTCATCAAAAATGTTGGCATCGATTCAGTGTAGGTTGCACACTTTATATATTGTACGATTTACTTAGTGCAGCTGGGTATGCTAAGCATGCAACCTCTTGTCTTCTTCTGCATTCTTAAAGAGGCACTGTCATTGTTAAAAACTTTTCATATATTGCAGGACTCATTATAATATGACATTTCACAATATACACCTGTTAATTTTTTTTTTACAAATTTCACCTGAAATTCAAGCTCAAAATAGCCGCCACCAGGGGTCACCTGTCTTTTAGCCAGACAGACTAGTCTAGATTTTACAGCATACTGGATACCGGCCGTAAAGCCGTATAGGAGATTTCTAATGTGTATGCAAAACTACAGATAAAGGATGTGTGGACATGCTGGGAGCTGTAGTTTTACAACAGCCGGAGGCAACACTGCTCTAACAGTTATTTTCAAACACTACAGCTTCAGTTGTTACTAAACTACAACTCCCAGCATGCTGAAATAGTCAAAGCTTTCTCAGACTCCTGAATGACAAAGAAGTTGATCAGACATTCAGGAGTCTGTGAAAGATGAATGACACACATAGTGACCGCTATGCTGATTAGCATCCAGCTTTACTAGGAGAAGATAAAACAGATAGAACATGTATTCATAAAAATGCTGTACTTTTATCTAAAAAATAATTATAAATTTTATAAAGATCTATTCTTATATTTATACATTTTATCCTGTGATGAATTCACCATAATGTCTTCTGATTACTGCAGGCAAGCTTCAAGCATCTTCCTCTGTGTAACATGTTCAGCATGAAACCAGAGAGGAAAGGGTTACAGAGAAGAGAGTACTGATTGGCTGACTGCCCAGGCTTGCTCCTGTGAGGGAGACCGACTGACACGCCCCCTCCAGCCTGCACAATGAAGTAACTCACCAGCAGATTAATGCTTATATCTCTGGATATATAGGTCAGAGAAACGTAAAATTATATGCACATGATCAGGATTGGGTCCTGAGTTACATATCACTTTTTTTTATTTTATTTGCACTATGACAGGTATGCTTTAAATAGGTTTGCATTGGCTTTGGTTAAAGTAAACAACATCTGCTAGGTTCAGTATATATTCTATTGCTAGCGTGGCCCATATCACTATATATAGCATCTGCTCCCGAAGTTCGATGGTACTGGAGCCAAGAGCTAAACCATCAGGGCCACTGCAAACTGTGGAGCCCCTTAGTGTCTCCAATATCCAATCCGCTTTTGAAGAGCTCATGACATCACTGTGTGTATTATTTCTGTACTGTGACATCACTGTATAATTTATGTACTGTGACATCACTGTGTATTTTATTCCTGTACTGTGGCATCACTGTATAATTCCTGTACTGTGACATCACTGTATCTTATTCCTGTACTGTGACATCACTGTGTGCATCTTTCCTGCACTATGACATCACTGTGTGTATTATGAATGTAGTGTGACATGTGTGTGTGTTATTCCTATACTGTATCATCACTGTGTTTAGTATCCCTGTACTGTGACATCATTGTGTATATTATCCCTATACTATCATATGACTGTGTGTAATATTCCTGTACTGTGCCATGAATGTGTGTATTATTCCAGTACTGTGATATGACTGTGTGCATTATTCCTGTACTGTGCCATGAATGTGTGTATTATTCCAGTACTGTGATATGACTGTGTGCATTATTCTTGTACTGTGCAATGATTGTGTGTATTAATCCAGTACTGTGATATGACTGTGTGCATTATTCCTGTACTGTGCCATGATTGTGTGTATTAATCCAGTACTGTGATATGACTGTGTGTATTATTCCTGTACTGTGCCATGATTATGTCTGTGTATTATTTAAGTCCTGTAATATGACTGTGGGTATTATTCCAGAACTATGACATGACTGTGTGCATTATGCCTGTACTGTGACCAGGGCCGTTTGAAGGAATTTGGGGGCCCCAAGCAAAATAGACATGGAGGCCCCCCTCCCCACAGGGGGCATTATATGTGAGGGGCACATGACAGGGGTTATTATAAGTGAGGGGCACATGTCAGGGGGGCATTATAAGTCAGGGGCACATGTCAGGAGGGCATTATATGGGCACATGACAGGGGAGGGCCCTGTCATGTGCCCTTCACATATAATTCCCCCCTGTCCTGTGCCCCCCACATATAATACCCCCTGTCCTGTGACACCCCCCATCCCGTACTGGGACATCACAGTGCTTTAACATACACAATGCATGGACAAGTGTATGTGGTTATGCTGCAATGTCATGTACAACCAATGGACACAGTTGGCCCTGTTTCTAGAAAAAAAAAAAATTCTGTATTTTCCTCAACAGAGTCTCTATAAAGTCTTGACTGGCCAAAGGTGAAGGATGTAAGATACCTTCTGTACAACAGGTGTTTATTTATGGGCTTTAATGTCACTTTAAACTATGATGTAACCAGTCGCTTGAGCTTGTGGCTGTCAAGGAGTTTTTTAAATTACGCAACTATATGACAACATTATCTCCAATTAAAAGAAAGACCTTGAAATGGAAGCTTAGCAAGTCATGGGTTTAATCCCACATTGGATTTTCATTGTCAATATAGAAAGTTCACTTGTAACTGCGATGACAATGTCACCTAATAAATAAAATGCTACTATTTACTGCTATTCCTGCCAAGCCAACTGATCTAAACAAGAAAGGGTTAAAGTTCAGATTTGAAGATAATTGGGCAATGAAAAAACACTTGAGGGAATCGGCAAAATACATTTTTGGGATATTACATACTCACTAGCTGCTATCTCCTGCAGCAATGCACAAAGATATTGTCATTGAATAGCTATGAGTGCAAGCAAGTGTATGGCTCATGCATATGACTATATAATGGCTCCTGGTATGGTAGTAAGGTTATTTTCTATGGGTTTTTGTATACCCCTGAGACGTATAGAACATGTACATGTCCACATTTAAATAGGTGCAATTTTTTTCAACAAACTTTACCTAAATCAATAGTACAAGGGAATAAAGGAAACGTTCTCATGCTATCTTATCAGAGAAAAATGCCTCTTATACCTCTTATTGGGCTCCGTTCCTAACCCCCACCCCCCAAACTCCCTCCCCCCTTCTGAAACTCGTCTCCCTCCTAAACTCATCATTCACTCATACATCAAGTCCTTTCTAAAAGTAAGTTTGACTCGCAGATGGGGAATTAGGTTACTTGCTGCCAACAGAAGTATATGGCGAGGGGAGAGGGAGACGAGGAAAGGAATGGCTGAAGAGAGCCAAGAGACTAAAGAGAAAGTACATATCTCTAAGAACTTTAGTGCTCTTCTGACTCATCCGTACTGCGGCTTCCCCGTGGTGAGTGAGCTAGAGTATTATGTGCACACGTTAAGAATTAATATTAGATCTTTTCCAGGGCTGGATTCACTGCTTAGACTTCTCAGTACTGCCCTATAATGTCCTTCATGCTGCTTCAGTGGGTTTGCTATAGAGATACAGGGAAGCGGGATCCCTTCTTTTGTGTGTGTGCAGTGTATGGGAACCAGAGGATAAGCTTCACCCACTATCTCACTGTAAATTAAAGATGGAGCCTGCATAGGGAAAGTTATATAATGACCAGAAACATAGTTACTCCTCCTGTGCACACATGACTGCTTATCTGATTATTTGTATGACAAACCATCTGTGAGGTCTAATATTTGTGAATCATCCTATAAATGAAAAGAAAAAATAAATAAATAGAAATAGACCCTAGTAGCAAGGGACAGACTCCAAAGTGAGCTCCAAAAGGGATTGTCTTCTACTGGCTCTCATTAATGCTTGAGGGCTGGGGACATATGGATGATCCTTTGGTATTCTGGTGAGCCAATGTGACCTTGGAGGGGTACAAAGCTCAATGTACAAACTCCTTGTATGGTTCTTAGTACACGGCGCAGCCTGTGTAGAGTTCTAAAAGCTCTAACCCTTGTACCAAACAAGACCAAACCTGCCAGGTGACTCGGCATCTCGTACAAATCCTCCAGGCTTTTGTCTCCTCGGCTCCTATTATAACTGCCGCCTCCCTCCATTATGCACAAGTCCAGAAGTGAACACAGCAGCATTTGTCATTTTCATTCAGAGTAGGTTTCTTTTCCCCTAAAATTGAGGTTATATGTTGTAATGCCAGGGAGGCGAACAATAGAGTATAGAAAATCCAGGTTCATCCCTTATAATAGTCCCTGTGTCTTGTGAGCGGATGGAGAGAGCATGGTATTTGCTGATGGATCAGTTATGATTATGACAGAATAGGTACAATTAGCAGTGCCCACTTCCCTGACACTATCATCATTGCGTCATATCTTTAGCTGTAAACTATCATTA
Organism: Hyla sarda; assembly: GCF_029499605.1. Taxonomy (NCBI): domain Eukaryota; kingdom Metazoa; phylum Chordata; class Amphibia; order Anura; family Hylidae; genus Hyla; species Hyla sarda. The sequence goes on along the minus strand of NC_079192.1, from coordinate 378,100,985 downwards.
TCAGATTTTAGCTTCTTTTTGACTAATTACAGAAGAGATTCTCTACGCTGAGGACAAATATGTACCAACAAGTCACTTGCAAATTTTACATCCTACAAAGCAATAATATTTGGGAGGCAAAGAATGGCTAGATTACATAAATATTAATTATTATTAAATTAATAATATTAAATTAAATATAACAATTGACATGAAATGTTATAGAGTAGGAGTAGCTGAACAGATTGATATATAATTTAGTGGAAAAAGTTTCAGAATGACTTATTTATTTATGTAAGTAAATCTCTGCTTATTCTGGGCTAAGTAGTCATGTGGGTGGTCCTATTCCGTGATTGACAGCTATCTGTGTATAAAGGTAAAAGCATACAAGCTGGTGGCTGCATGCAGCTAGCAGCTTATTTGTATTTACCCTAAGTATCCGTATAGAGAGTACTGACACTGATAGGACCTCCCATTACACAACTTAGCCCAGGATAAGCAGAGATTTACATAAATAAACATATCCTGTCGCTGACAGCCAGGGACCCACTTACATAAGTGGCCATGAAATGACGAGTCAGCTTTGTACAGTTTGATCAAAACATATACTAACTGCCCAATGTTAGTTGTTAAATTGGGCTAAGAAGCAATGTATCAATGTATGACATGTGGATTCGTGGTCAGTGCCAATGGTTTGGCAGGGCCACTACTGCCACATCTAACCTCATGGCTCTGGGCCATGCCTCCCAACAAGCAAAGTGCCCCAGCAATAATGGCAGCCAAGCAGCCCCACACTTGAATAATTAAAATGTATACTATCTACCTGATGTTAGTTTTTGTAATTGTGATGAGATATACAACAGGTGGATGTGCGATCATACTGTGTTTAGTGCTTCCATTACAGATATCTATCAGCATCCTGCCCTAGAATGGGATGTCAATGCATGGCACTACCAAAAAAATACTATTTTGAGGGGAAATTAAAAAGAAAACCACAATTTTGCAGATTTAGGAAGGTTTTGTTTTCACCCCGTACAATTTACGGTAAAAATGACATGTGTTCTTTATTCTTTGGGTCAATTTGATTAAAATGATACCCATGAATATACTTTTCTATTACTGATGCACTTAAAAAAATCGATAACATTTTAACCAAATTAGTACGTTTAAAATCCCCCTATTTTGAAGACCTATAACTTATTCATTTTTCCGTATGAGCGGCGGTATGAGGGCTCATTTTTTTGCACCTTGATCTGTACTTTTTTATTAATACCATATTTGCTTATATAAAACTTTTTATACATTTTTTACCAATTTTTTTGGGAATAAAATGTTGTAAAAAAGCAGAAATTTTGTCTTTTTTTTTTTTTTTTCTTTACGTTCACGACGGACAATTTACGTTTTTATTGGGGGAGGGGTTTTTCAAATTTTTTAATTTTTTTAAAAACTTTTATAGGGGACTATTTATAGCAATCATTCAATTGCTAGTACTGGTCAGTGCTGTTCATAGGACATAGCACTGATCAGTGTTATCGGCTATCTTCTGCTCTGGTCTGCTCGATCGCAGACCAGAGCAGAAGACCCGTGGAAGGCAGCGGAGGCAGGTGAGGGGACCTCCGTCTGCCATCCCGGATGATCGCCGCGGCAGCACTGCGAGCGATCCGATCATCCATTTTAGTGACCGCAATGCTGCAGAATACGGCATCTGAGGGGTTAATGGCGGACATCTGCACGATCGATGATGTCGGCCATTACCAGCGGGTCCCTGGCTGCTATCAGCAGCCAGGACCTGCTGCGCATGATCCGGGCATCACTCCGATGCTCTCGGTTATGTATAGGACATAAATGTACGTCCTGGTGCGTTATGTACCACCTCACCAGGATGTACATTTACGTCCTGCGTCGTTAAAGTGGTACTCCGGTGGAAAACTTTTTATTTATTTAAATCAACTGGTCCAGAAAGTTAAACAGATTTGTAAATTACTTTTATTATAAAATCTTAATCCTTACAGTACTTATTAGCTGCTGAATACTACAGAGGAAATTCTTTTCGATTTGAAACACAGAACTCTCTGGTGACATCATGACCACAGTGCTCTCTGCTGACATCTCTGTCCATTTTAGGAACTGTCCAGAGCAGCATATGTTTGCTATGGGAATTTTCTCCTACTCTGGACAGTTCTTAAAATGGACAGAGGTGTCAACAGAGAGCACTGTGGTCATGATGTCAGCAGAGAGCTCTGTGTTTCAAAAAGAAAATAATTTCCTCTGTAGTATTCAGCAGCTAATAAGTACTGGAAGATTTTTTAATAGAAGTAATTTACAAATCTGTTTAACTTTCTGGCCCCAGTTGATTAAAAAAAAAAAAAAAAAAAAGTTTCCCACCGGAGTACCCCTTTAAGTAGAGTTGGGCTTTAAAGCTGAAAGTAATGTAATAACATAGAGCTCTCATCTTAGAAATGCAGTAAGTATCCATCCAAATTCAGGTGAGCTTCATGTAACACTGTAAAGAATGTCTCACACATTGTGCCACGTTACCCTACAAATAGGGCTGATTACTGGGGGTCCCAGTAGGGGAACACTTTATGAACAGCTTATTGTCATAGGACCCTTCTAACAAATAGGGATTGTTCAAAGCAGAAGACCATGTTTTGATCTGAATTCAATAGGCCTTTCTATTAAATTATGGAGGAAGACGTATTTGAGTCTACTCAACCAACCCATCAGCGGTAACACAGTTTCTGGTGAGAAATGGAAATATTGTGGGCATTATCACTTCTGCATGCTTGTCACCTCCATTATCTAGATTCCTACAGCAACTGAAACTCAGTTATCACTAGCTAAACACCTGAGTCTCCTTTAAGAGCGAAGGTGCCCTCTACACTCACAGCTGCCGGGCCTGCAACCCTTGTAGTTATTCTCATGGAGAGAGGCACAAACAGAAGCTTAGCATAAAGTGTATTACCATTATTGTATGTAATGGCATATTGACCTGACGCTCAGAAGGAAGAGTCAGAATTGGTGGTTTAAGGGGTACGCCGCCCCTAGACATCTTATCCCCTATCCAAAGGATAGGGGATAAGATGTCAGATGGCCGGGGTCCCGCTGCTGGGGACCCCGGGGATCGCTGCTGCAGCACCCCGCTATCATTACTGCGCAGAGCGAGCTCTGCGCGTAATGACGGGCAATACAGGGGCCGGGGCATCGTTACGTCACGGCTCCGCCCCTCGTGACGTCACGGCCCGCCCCGTCAATACAAGTCTATGGGAGGGGGCATGGTGGTCGTCACACCCCCTGCCATAGACTTGCATTAAGGGGACGGGCCATGATGTCATGAGGGGCGGAGCCATGATGTCACGCTGCTCCGGCCCCTGTATCGCCCGTCATTACGCACAGAGCGAACTCGCTCTGTGCAGTAATGATGGCAGGGTGCCGCAGCGGGGATCCTCGGGGTCCCCAGCAGCGGGACCGCGAGGATCTAACATCTTATCCCCTATCCTATGGATAGGGGATAAGATGCAAGGGGCGGAGTACCCCTTTAACCCCTTAAGGACTCAGGCCATTTTGGCCTTAAGGACTCAGACAATTTAATTTTTACGTTTTCATTTTTTCCTCCTCGCCTTCTAAAAATCATAACTCTTTTATATTTTCATCCACAGACTAGTATGAGGGCTTGTTTTTGGCGTGACCAGTTGTCCTTTGTAATGACATAACTCATTATATCATAAAATGTATGGCGCAACCAAAAAACACTATTTTTGTGGGGAAATTAAAACGAAAAACGCAATTTTGCTAATTTTGGAAGGTTTCGTTTTCACGCCGTACAATTTTTGGTAAAAATGACATGTGTTCTTTATTCTGAGGGTCAATACGATTAAAATGATACCCATTATAACATACTTTTCTATTATTGTTGCGCTTAAAAAAATCACAAACTTTTTAACCAAATTAGTACGTTTATAATTATTTTGATGACCTCTAACTTTCTTATTTTTCCATATAAGCGGCGGTATGGGGGCTCATTTTTTGCGCCATGATCTGTACTTTTTTTTGATACCACATTTGCGTTCTGAATGATCGGATCCCCGCAGCAGCGCTGTGGACGATCCGATCATTCATTCAAATCGCGCACTGCCGCAGATGCCGGGATCTGTATTGATCCCGGCACCTGAGGGGTTAATGGCGGACGCCCGCGAGATCGCGGACGTCGGCCATTGCCGGCGGGTCCCTGGCTGCGATCAGCAGCCGGGATCATCCGCGCATGACACGGGCATCGCTCCGATGCCCGCGGTTATGCACAGGACGTAAATGTACGTCCTGGTGCGTTAAGTACCACCGCACCAGGATATACATTTACGTCCTGCGTCCTTAAGGGGTTAAAGGGGTACTCTGCCCCTAGACATCTTATCCCCTATCTCGGCTGCGGCATCCCAGGAACGAACTTTGCTTTGTGCTGGATGACGGGCAATTCAGCATCGGAGGTTCGTGATGTCACGGCCACGTAGACTTGCATTGAGGGGGCGTGGACATGACGTCATGAGCGGGATGTGGCCGTGACATCACGAGGCTCCGACACTGCACCCAACACTCTAAATGAACGCCGGGCGCAGCAGGGAGATTGTGGGGGTCCCCAGTGGCGGGACCCCCGTGATCAGACATCTTATCCACTATCCATTAGTGATGACCAGCATTGCCAATATTCGAATTCACAATATTTCGCGAATACATAGATAAATATTTGTCCTATATTCGTGAATTTCACGCAATCGTTATATTCGCATATGCGAATATTCACATATTCGCGTATGTGAATATTCACATATCCACGTATTCGAGGAAGAGAACAGTGAGGGGGTGGGCATCTTTACTATTGGTTGCTAGGGATGTTGTTGATAACCTCTGGCAACAATATTTGCATCATTCTAATTGGCCCACAAGTTAAAAGAAGGAATATGCGACTATCCACATATGCGAATATGCACATATGCAGAAAAAAGTGAATATTCCTAATTTCGAATATATAGCAAATATATTCTCGAATTCTCGAATTTGCGATATTAGCGATAAAAATTCGAAATGTGAATATTCGCACCCAACACTACTATCCATTGGATAGGGGATAAGATGTCTAGGGGCGGAGTACCCCTTTAAGGATTCTGCAATGAAAAAAAAAACAGAGGAACCTAAATCTTTTCATAGTTGGGATCGGCAGGAGACAAAGCAGTTATACCTTCCTATTGCATATGATGGAAATAACACTTTTCAGTTAAGTGATCCTTCATATCTGCTGATAACATGATCAGGTAGAACACCCATACCATTTTTATAATCTTTTGAACTCCATCCATATCCATTTTTTTTGCATCGGGTGGAGTTGTCTTCCAGAGTAGATTAGATATGATCAACCGATATATCACAGAATACATCTACCTTAATCTGTTTATTAGTATTCAAAAGAAATATTTCACATGCCAGGTGTGCATAAACTGAGATGCCCCTTTAAGCAGCCAAGATTGTATCAGGAGCTGGACTCTCTACTACTTTCTCGGCTTCTTTTCCTAGTCTTGTACTAGACAGTGCATGGTACATGCCATATATCTAGGCCGTTAACCATGACAAGGGGGCATCCTCTACATCTAGAGGAAAGAAGGTTTCACCATCATCACAGACATAGATTCTTTACTGTAAGAGCAGTGAGACTATGGAACTCTCTGTCGCATGATGTTGTGATGTCTGACTCAATAAACTCAATGACTAAAGTTCAAGAGGGGCCTGGATGTTTTTAAAGAAAGTAATAACATTACAGGTTATGGATACTAGATTTATATGGATAGAATGTTGATCCAGGTATTTATTCTGATTGCCATATTGGGATCGGAAAGGAATTTTTCCTCTGTCATGGGGCAATTGGCATCAGCCTCATGTTTTTTTTTTTTTTTTTGCTTTCCTCTGGATCAACAAAGTACGGTTAGGTTGAACTTGATGGACTCTTGTCTTTTTTTTGACCTTACAAACTATGTTACTATTTTACTATATGGAGAATATGAATATGTCAAGCTGGTGCAGGTAAAGGCTGAGTATATATGTCAACTTATAATGTAACCCAAGACTCTTCATGCCATGTGTGTATGAATTTAGTTGCTTGGCTTTTCACATTTTTACATCATGTCTTGGTTGACATTTCCCTAGAAAGTTATGTTTTGTTGCTAAGCAGTCACATTTCATGTAGGAGGAAAAGTATGCCCAAGACAACGCTTCCCTAGCTAAACCTAAAAAATAAAACGTGCATAACCAGATTATATAAACTAAGTTATGTGCAACTCAATACCCATGGTGTAACAACTTAACCCAACTATGTTCCAGCATCTTCCTTCTGTGTAGGCTGCTACTGTATTATTATATCTGGTTTTGCCTATGCCTTTTATTACATATGACCAAGACTCCAGCTGACTAAAGACACTGGCTGAAGGACGAATGTTCTTTTTAGGTCTAGGAATGTTCTAAGAACATTCTGAGAACATTCTTTCCTGGAAGAATGTTTGTGGATGAAAGATCTTTTCTGAATGAAGGAGCGTTTCGTCAACTATCGGTGGAAAATTTCAAAAACAGCCAAATTCTTTTCAGATGATGACAACCAGTCTAAAACAATCCTTCATTGTTAAATTTCACCCAATAAACTATTGTTTTGGTTGAAGTCGTCAGTTTATCACCTTTAATGAATATGCATACTTTCTTACTAGTAATCACCTGGTCCAACACCTGCCCCAACCCAGTTTCTGTAACTGCTATCCAAAGAAGTAACATGTATGGAAGTCTTGGGGCGAGCTTGAAGACCAAATTTATTACTATGTAGTTCCATTTAAAGGGGTACTCCGCTGCTAGACATCTTATCCCCTATCCTTTGGATGTCTGATCGTGGGGGTCCCGCTGCTGGCGCACCCAGCGATCTCCCACAGCACCCTGCAAACTAATGCCGGGTTCCTGCAGCAGTGGTTGTGATGTCACGACCTCTTAACGTCACACCACACCCCCTCCATTCATGTCTATGGTAAACATGAATGCCATAGTCATGAATGGAGAGGGTGTTGCATGACGTCTCAAGGGGGGTGGTTGAGGCTTCACAGCCTTCAGCTCTGAGCGTTCTGAACAAAATGTTCAGAACGCTGGAGCACCGGAGTACCCCTTTAAGAACTTCTGACAGAAAGCTTGTTGACTGTTTCCAATAACAACCAGCAGCTTTGTGAATGCATGCCCATTTAATGGAAACTTAATGCTCATGGGCAATTATGCAAAATCAGTACCAGGGCCACCAATTATCCATTTGTAGCCATAGTGTTCTCCAATGAGAATAAAGGAGCCCTTTGGTATACTGAGCACTACGGCCTAAATGCGAATGTAACCTACACACCCCTATAGCAATGCCCCTGTAGAAATATGTGTTATATAACCTGAATATCATATAATGTTTACTTTGCAGCAAACACCTGTTCTCACAAGCCTTGCCATAATGCTTCTTAGAAAGAGCTAGCTGTATTGTGGGAACGTCAAGGCCTCAAATGCATTTTTAAAGACACCTTTTGTTATACATTAATGCACTCATGAAAAAAAAATGGGCTGCAAGTGATCAGACTGTAATTTACAATGAAAGTGTAAGCATGTAAGACAAACAATTTCAGAAACATCACCCTTCTAATCTGTTTCATAGTACACAGCGGATCAGAGTGGGGATAAGTGTGCGGTTTTGGGAGTGGTTATATGGAGGAGTAAGATTAGCAAGGAGAAGTCAAGGGTGCAGGACAGGTTTCAAACGTGATGAGTCCGATATTATCAGACTGAATACATTATTATCTTGATTTTTAATTATTTTTCATCTTTTAAAATGATTTCAAAACTTTTTTACACCATGGAGAATGGTAAATAAAAAAATGTATAGTCATATATATGTGGACTGAAAATATTGTAAAGGTACTGGGAGTCATATAATAAAACTATTAACAATGAGCAAATCGAATCTGATGAATCCGAATTCATTACAAATTTTAAAAATGTTATTGCAGAGAGAGAGAGAGAGAGAGAGAGACAGACAGACAGACAGACAGCAGTGTGTGTTGCACAGAAAAGAATTTTTACAGCAGCGATTCACCTCAAGCCAAAATCCAGCCTAGAAGCACTGATAGGAAAGGGAGTGAGATTGAGAGAGAAAGTGCAATTTTGGGTGTAGTACACAGAGACTGTGTGCTGCAGCACTGGTGTGTACAACAACCGAAAAGCTAATAGTAGCCAGCCAGTTACGGTGAGCAGAGCAATAAAAGCATATTGTCCTCTATTACTGTAAGTGTAACCTGTGCGTATTTGTGATAAATTAGAAAAAGGGGACAACCGTGTACGGCGCCTTGTGTATTACCCCAGTGGAAACAAAGGTAGGTATGAGATTGCAGTTGGGGCAAAATAGAGCCCCCTTCAGATGGCCGCTCACCTTGATATAAAAGAATAAAGGCGTATCACCCAACACCCGGGAAGGGGGGTTACAGGATGGGAGGTCAGCTGCTGTGCCGCAGGTCGTTGGACTCTGAAAGGGTCCTGGTAGAGATGCGAAGATAGGAGAAAAAGACCTTTCAACCGACGCTGCTGATTCACCACATCAGAGACAGGAGTAGGGGTTCAGGAACCACTTAGAATCCACTTTTATTAAGCTTATGCGTTTCGAGGGTAGCCCCCTCTTCTTCAGATCAGAAGTAGAGGGGGCTCCCCTCGAAACGCGTAATCTTAGTAAATCCTCTCTGTCATCCTCTCATAAGGGCATACCACATCTGTACATCTAAGTGGTGTACCATTTTGTTCCTGTTAAAGTCATAAGGGCCTAGATACTGTGAAAGGCCAGGCAAAAGTACACACCTGCAGGTGTTGTAGACAAATACTGTTTTAAGCATACTGGAGCGTATTTTCATCCTCTCATAAGTGCATACCACATACGTACATCTAAGTGGTGAACTATTTTGTTCCGGTTACAGTCTTAAGGGCCTAGATACTGGGAAAGGCCAGGCAAAAGTACACACCTGCTAGTGTTGTAGACAAATACTGTTTTAAGCATACTGGAGCTCATTGTCCTCCCCTCATAAGTGCATACCACATATGTTCATCTAAGTTGTGTACCATTTTTTTCCTGTTAAAGTCTTAAGGGTCTAGTTTCTGTGAAAGGCCAGCCAAAAGCACACACCTGCTGGTGTTGTAGACAAATACTGTTTTAAGCGTAGTGAAGCTATGTGATAGCCTGGGGGAGTAGGGTATATGGGGTTTAGCTGTGCGGGGACTAAAGGGTGTCTGGTTAACCCTTTCTATTCATGACACCAGGGTGAGGGCTCTTCTGTAATGCTTGTCCTATCGCCACCCTTCCCATGAGCGATAGGGAGGTATAGAATAATTGAATGTCCACAACCGGAGAGTTTGCTGAAAACAGTTGGAACTTTTACTAAAGATTTTATGCAAGCTTCATAACAGGAAAAGTCTCTGTACATGCAAATTCCCTTAGGGATTGACAAAGGTTGGGACCTTAAGCAATTTTGAGTCCTTAGACTGATATGCGCTGTTCCACTGGATTTAGGGGAGTTAGTTGCAGTCCAGTAGTCACGCTAGCTTTAGCGGGGATTAGTTTAGAACTCACGGTTTAGTTTTGAGGCCGGCAGGTTTTCAGGCCCAGCTTGTCTTTGAAAGTTGCACAGATCCGTCCTGCTAGTTCGGCATCCACGAGAGCAGCAACCCAAGAGAGCGATAATTGGCTACAGCTCCCTTATATGGGCAGGGGCTGAACTAGAGCTAATTGTTCCAATACTGCTGTCAATCACTTTTACACAGAATTATGGGTAGCATGTGACCCAAGGACCTCCAAAGGTCTTCTAACAAACCAAAGAGGAATTAACATAGTCACATGACCGAAGGTCCTGCGACGCTACCAAGGTAAGAACTATACATTATATTAAATATACATTATTATTATATATGTACATATAAACATTATGATATTAGAATAGAAGAGAGGTGACTAGGGGCTGTGCCACCTGAGGGACCCTACCTGAGTGTAGTAACTCTGACTTTGAGGACCACCATACAAGGTACGGTATGCAATACGGTACCTGGACACCACAGAGCGTATTGTACTCCCCTCATATAGTAAGTTTGTCAGGCAGAGAAGTGCCAGGATGTGCTGAGGCCTAAATGCATCAGGCAGAGGTCGCAGCAGACTATGGGCGAGTGGCAGCAGGAGGTGCAATGAGAGGCCTGAGATCCCATATCAGCTCTCGGTCGTGTCTCGACCAGCAACCCATCTGCTGTCATCAATTGGTTAACATGGTCATCCACTTCATCACAAGTGACATCTAACACCCCCAGTCAACAGTCGGTGGGTTCCTCAGACACAAACTTCAGTTGGCATGGCCCGGGAGCAGTCCCTGTCCTCCCTTTGCCTCTGTCCTATGCTGTTCCCTCCCCCACAGAAGTATCTTATGCTGTGGGTTCAGCTCCACTATTTAGTGAGGACGATCTACTAGAGGACAGTCTGCAGCTACTGCCAAGCAAAGAAGTGGAGGAGACATCTTATTTATTTTATTTTATTTATTTATATAGCGCCTACAGATTCCGCAGCGCTTACAATTATGGGGTACAAACAAAGACAAGTATCAGACATAAAATTACACAATAACTATTCAAACAAGAGGTGACTGCCGCTTCCTCCGCTAGCGGGCAAGTAGTGATGAGAAGAAAGGAGTGGGAGATGGTGTTGTGAGCGTTCAGGCTCCTGAAGCAGACACTGTTGAGGAACCTGAGGAGGACATCAGTGACATGCAGATACAACTTGATGATGATGAAGCCAATCGCACTTGGGAGCCGGGTGCAGAAGGGTCTTCATCATCATCATCATCATCATCAAGAGAAGAGGGTTGCAGGCTGTCAGTTGAGCAGTTGAGCCAGCAAGGTAGTAGCATGGTTGGCAGTCAGTATGGTTGCAGAAGTGGAAAGTCTGGAGCCAAACGTGCCTGGGGTAGACCACCTGCTTCATGGCAGCCTACCATCCTGGGAGGTAGTGGAACAGAGGTTTCTGAAGTCGGCGGCAGTAGCAGTCAATCAATGCGGACTATTGGTGGGAAAATCAGCTACTCGGTGGTGTGGCAGTTTTTCATCAAGCATCCGGAGGATGTTAACCTGGCCACATGCAAGATGTGTCGGCAAAAGGTGAAGCGCGGCCAGGGTCCCAATGTTGGCACCACGGCCCTGGGTCAACATATGCAGTGTCACCATAAAGCGGCCTGGGAGAACCGTGGCTCTGATGTGGTGATCCAGTCTGCTGCATCACCCAGTGGCACGTCGCTCCCTGTTTCAGCCAGCTAAAGCTCTACCACCTCAGCCGAAGGGAGCTGTGTGTCATACCCACCTTCTGTCGCTCCAGATGCTCCTGCTCCTCCTACCTCGAGTCAGTCCTTCCGCCAACAATCAATCGGCAAAGCCAAGTCGAAGAGACAACAGTATACGCCCACTCATCCAATGCCCCAGAAGCTGAATGTGCTACTGTCCAAGTTGCTGCACCTTTCAGAGAATTGATGGCTTGTGCCGAGCCGAGGAGTACCAAGCAGTAATTTCTTTGCGAAGAAGGCAGTACCAGCCCTGCACAATTTTGTAGAACAGAAGGTGGGCCAGTCCTTGAGCCTGTCCGTGTGTACCAAAGTTCATGGCAGTGCCGACGTGTGGAGCTTTAACTACGGTCAGGGATAATACATGTCCTTTACGGTCTACTGGGTGAATGTGGTTCCTGCACAGCCACAACAGCAACTTGGACAGGTCCCGCAGCTTCCGCCTCCACGCTCACAGGCCATTGATCCTGTGACAGTGTGCAACTCCGCCTCCTCATCCTCCACCGTGTCCTTAGCCTCCACTGCACTTATGAGTCTCAGTGCCCCTCCAGCATACCATGTGTGCAGGGCACGGCAGTGTCACGCTGTTCTTCACATGGTTTGCCTTGGCGAACGGAGTCACACAGGGGAGGAACTGCTAAAAGTAATTCATCAAGAAATTGAATCATGGCTTACTCCACAAAAACTGGAAATGGGAACCATGGTGACCGACAACGGGCTGTCTGTGCTGCGACAAGGAAGCCTGAGACCTGTGCACTGCATGTCACACGTGTTCAATCTTGTTGTCAAGCAGTTCCTGAAGTATTCCCCCCATCTGCAAGACATCTAACAATGGGAAGGAAACTTTGCATGCACTTCAGCCACTCGTACACCGCAAAGCGCACCCTCGTTGAGCTGCAGCATCAGAACGGTATCTGCCAACATAGTCTGATTTGCGACGTTTCCACGTGTTGGAATTCAACCCTCCATATGTTGGACCGACTATACGAACAGAGAAAAGCCATCACCGATTTCTTGATGATCCAAGCGGATAGGGGTACTCCCCTGTGTAACTTCAATGTCAACCAGTGGCAGCTCATACGTGACACCTGCCGTTTGCTCAGGCCCTTTGAGGAATCCACATTATTAGTCACTCGCCAGGATTACGGGATGAACAACATCATTCCACTGTATCATCTACAACATGTGTTGGAAACAATGGCTGGTCAGGGCACTGGAGATGTGGAGCCTACATCTAACGGTCACATGAGCCCTGTGTGCGCTGAACTGGAGGAGGAGGGGCACAGTGGAGCACAGTTTAGGTTTTGCGAGTGCAGTACCAGCTCCATCAGCAGCAGCCTGAGTCTACAGTCGCTGATGAGTAGCTTTCTTCACCCGCATAGTGAAGTAACTCATCAGCAGCAGGTAAACCTGGAGCAGGACCTGAACCAGCAGGTGGTGGCATACCTTGACATGACCAGGCCAACACACCTTGCAGATCCACTGGACTTCTGGGCAGCCAAACTTGATTTGTGGCCGCAACTAGCAGAGTTTGCCCTGGAAAAGCTGTCCTGCCCGGCCAGAAGTGTGCCATCAGATTGTGTGTTTAGTGCGGCGGGGGCCATAGTAACCCCAAGGAGAACTTGTCTGTCTACGAAAAATGTGGAGAGACTGACCATTGTGAAGATGAATCAAGCATGGATAAACCAGGATTTCCACCCACCAATGCCTGATGCATGAGTAGATTGACCATGGTGCCACACCAACACTTCACAAATATGGATAGTGCTAAACATGTTTAAGGTGCTGCTCCCCAGTTACAGACATTCCTTGCCATCAGACCACAAGTAAGTATTGAGGATATTCATTACTTAAAACGTAACTTTTAATAATATCCTTAGGATAAAATATATGTACCCCAATTTTTTTTAGATCAAACAAAAGGAAAGGTGTGCAAAAAACACTGTGTGCTGCCTACCTACCTATTGATGTGATGCAAAGACCTCTAAAAGGTGGAAGGAAACAATGTATGGTCCATTGTAACCGGTGGAGGTAAAAACTTCCCCTGTAAGGCCCTACTCTCGCATTAATAATTCCCTTCTTGGCAAGTGTTACTCGCTCTAAAGAGGACGGTCCCACACAGGAACCTCTCCATATCTCCCCCTACAAACACTGCCATTTCCCAGGGTTTTGAGGTGGAAATAGAGAGAGTTTCCTGTGTGGAGCCTCCCTTTTTCAAGTGAGTAACACTTGCCAAGAAGGGAATAAATAGGGCGAGAGTATTGCCTTACAGGGGAAGTTTTTATCCCCACCGATTACAATGGACCATACATTGTTCCCTTCCACCTTTTAGAAGTCTTTGCATCACATCAATACTTGGTGGTGTAGGTGGCACATGGTGTTTTTTTTGCACACCTTTCCTTTTGTTTGATAAAAAAAAAAAAAATTTGGGGTCCATATATTTTATCCTAAGCATATTATTAAAAGTTAAGTATTGCGTCATGCATATCCTCAATACTTACTTGTGCACACTAACACTTTTACAAAAGAGACCGTTTTCTACTACCTTTTAATTTCTGCAAACCTTGCATAGCACACAAAAAAAGATGTACTTTTCAAATTTTCAAAATTTCAAGTTAAATTGTTAGGCTTCTAACTAATTTAAAACGTTAATTAAAAAAAAAAATGACGTCAAAATAAAGTAGACATCTGAAAGTATAAGTTTCATAAACTATTTGGTCAGTAAATATAAATATATGCAACCTATTAGTGTTAAAATAGCAAAAAATCGTAATTTTTTGTAAAAATTTCATGATTTTTTGCATTGTAAAAACAACTACAAATGATATCGGCTTACTTTTACTATGTACATGAAGGACAACTTGTGACAAAAAAACAATGTCAGAATTATCGTGATTGGCAAAACGTTACCAGAGTTATTCTCTAATAAAGACAGACATCCCCGATTTGAAAAAACAGGCCTGGTCTTTCAGGGGCGTACAGGTTTATTTGCATTGGTCCTTAAGGGTTTAAGCAATTTTTCTTTTTTTTGCTTTGGTAGTGGCTTCTTCTGCTCCATGTCTGAGCTGAAGTAAATTTAGTAGGTTTTTTCATGCAATGCGACTTTTTTGTGACTTTCACACTTGATAAATCTCTGACCACTGCAAGTCAAAAATCACTTTTTGCTTTGGTAAGCAAGATTTTTATTTTTTGCTTAGGACACTGAACATGCAAAAAGTCGCAGAAAAAAAAGAGCTAAGTCACATGTGCGACTTTTTTGTGTAAGCAAAAAAAACCTACTAAATGCTTTGATAAATGTCCCCCTATGTGTTCTCCTCATGCTGCTTGCTAACTCAAGACTGTGTCATTAAGCCACTATATGGTCCCCTCATGCTGCCGCCACCTCCACACTGTGTCATTCAGCACTATATGGTCTCCTCATACTGCCGCCACCTCCATGATATATCTTTCAGGCACTATATGGTCTCCTCATGCTGCCGCCAACTGCACGCTGTGTCATTCAGCCACTATATGGTCTCCTCATTCTGCCGCCAACTCCAGGCTGTGTCATTCAGCCACTATATGGTCTCCTCATACTGATGCCATCTCCAGACTCTGTCATTGTTCCGCTCTGCGACAGTGATTCTAATAGCGACGCCTCTGATCTGCATGTCATACTGAATAACAGTATTATTTCACTAACCCAGCCCACACCCTATGCTCATTACAGCAAGGCAAAGTGTTCTACACCCCTATTGAGGCTCTCTGTAGGCCAGAAATAGCTGTTTTTAATAGCGATTCGCTGCAAATAAATTCAGACCAAAACAATTTTTTGGGGAAAAATGTTTAAAAAATTTGCTCATTTCTAAATACTATTATAGTTATGAGTTGTACAGAAAGACAGACAGATACATAACTTCTGCCAAACACTTGCTCGACCAAAAGCTATCTGCGTCTTATGTCTGGGTTTTTTAAGTTACTGAAAATAGTTATTAGTTGGGGATCAATTCTCTATGTTTGTGATCTTGGTATTATCTATTAGTTACAAAGTTCTTTAAAGGGGTACACCACTGGAAAACATATATATTTCTTTTAACTCAACTGGTGCCAGAAAGTTAAACAGATTTGTAAATTACTTCTATTTAAACATCTTAATCCTTCCAGTACTTATCAGCTGCTGTATACTACAGAGGAAGTTCTTTTCTTTTTGAGATTTCCTTTCTGTCTGACCACAGTGCTCTCTGCTGACATCTCTGTCCATTTTAGGAACTGTCCAGAGTAGGAGCAAATCCCCATAGCAAACCTCTCCTGCTCTGGACAGTTCCTGACATGGACAGAGGTGTCAGCAGAGAGCACTGTGGTCAGACAGAAAGGAAATTCAAAAAGAGTAGTATACAGAAGCTGATAAGTACTGGAAGGATTAAGATTTTTTAATAGAAGTTATTTACAAATCTGTTTAACTTTATGGCACCATGTCATTTAAAAGCAATTGTTCTCCAGTGGAGAACCCCTTTAAAGGAGAACTCCAGTGATTTTTTTTTTTAAAATCATTATGCCCGGGCTGGCGGAATAAAAATAGTAAACATTAACTTACCTTTCGCTACTTTTCAGGTGCCGCTGATATTGATGTCCCGTCCTCCGGTCCACTTCAGGCTTTTGGTGCGTGACATGCCATAATATGCTCAGCTAATCGCCAGCCGCAGCTATCTTCACCTTTGCTGGTAATATGCTGAGCAGAAGTTTCATGTAATGGGCCCGGCCTTCTTCCTGGTCCCCAGGCCCATTACATGACATTGCCTCTCATCCTATCCTTGGCTGAGGCAGGACATTGCTGCAGTTGCGATTAGTTGAGCTGCAGTGTGACATGTCGGGCACCAAAAGCTGGAAGAGGACAGAGGTCAGAGGACAGGGCGGCAATATCGGAGGCACTGGGGGAGTGGCGGTAAGTAAGTCAATATTTATTATATTTATTCCGGCAGCTGGGCAGAATGGATAAAAATGTATAAATACTAAAGTCCTTCTTTAAAAAAGTGACTTTTACCATCCATCTAAGTACCTGCTTTTGTATCTTTGTTCACTACTTGCTCTATAGGCTATTATTTATATGTTATTGTGATTTACAAGTCCATGTCTCAAGGGATAACTCAGACAGTCTTTCTTATAGCTCAGTGTCTGATTATAACCTTGAATATGAGTAGAGGTGCTTGGCTAGGAATGATTAAAAACACTTGATTCAGGTTGGATACAATTTTACACTAGTTTTGGGATGGAGAGGAGGGTGGGCTATGATCTTTATAGGACGTATTTGTCTTGACTACTAATCGTTTGACTATATCTGTGGGTACATGACCGTCAGTAACACATTATGTCCTAGAATGCTCAGGTAAAGAACAGCAGCTTGACTTGCAGAAAATACACGTTATAGACTGACATGTTAAAACTTACCAGTGCTTGGGTTCAATGTGAAAAAACCTTGATTATTTCCACTGGAGAAATGAAAGGAAAGTTTGCCAGCTGAAACGGTGTCTGCATCTGTGGCATCTAGTTGTATGATGGAAACCTGAGAAGGAGAATTTTCAGGCACGGAAGCATAGAATACCGCCTTGGATAACTGAGGGATGTTATCATTGACATCTGCAACTTCAATGTAAACTTCAGCTACCGAAGACAGAGGAATAGAGCCCAAGTCTGTAGCACAGATGGTCAACCAATAGCGGGAAGCAGACTCCCGGTCTAGCGGAGCTTCTGTCCGGATTAACCCTGAAAGATAGAACATTACTGATGAATCACTGTTAGATTCCACACTTTCTCATATACACAATACAATGAAAAAAGGCCATCAAAGGACTTAAAGGGGTAATTTTTTTTTTTTTAAATCAACTGGTGCCAGAAAGTTAAACAAATTTGTAAATGACTATTAAAAAATCTAAATCCTTCCAGTACTTTTTAGCAGCTGTATGCTACAAAGGAAATTCTTTTCTTTTTGAATTTCTTTTTTGTCTTGTCCACAGTGCTCTCTGTTGACACCTGATGCCCGTATCAGGAACTGTCCAGAGCAGGAGAAAAATCCCCATTGCAAACCTATGCTGCTTTTTTTTTCCACTTTAGTAGCCCTTTAACCCCTTAAGGACCAGGGGTTTTTCCGTTTTTGCACTTTCATTTTTTCCTCCTTACCTTAAAAAAAAAAAAAATCAAAACTCTCTCAATTTTGCACCTAAAAATCCATATGATGGCTTTTTTTGCGCCACCAATTCTACTTTGTAATGACATCAGTCATTTTACCCAAAATCTATGGCGAAACGGAAAAAAAATCATTGTGAGACAAAATTGAAAAAAACAAAAACAAACGCCATTTTGTAACTTTTGGGGGCTTCTGTTTCTACACCATACATTTTCCAGTAAAAATGACACATTCTCTTTATTCTGTAGGTCCATATGATTAAAATGATACCCTGCTTATATAGGTTTGATTTTGTCGTACTTCTGAAAAAAATCATAACTACATGCAGGAAAATTTATATGTTTAAAATTGTCATCTTCTGACCCCTATAACTTTTTTATTTTTCCGCATATGGGGCAGTATGAGGGCTAATTTTTTGCGCCATGATCTGAAGTTTTTAGCGGTAGCATTTTTGTATTGAGCAGACTTGTTGATCGCTTTTTATTCATTTTTTTTCAGGATGTAAAAAGTGACCAAAAATGCACTTTTTTGGACTTTGGAAATTTTTTGCGCGTATGCCATTGACCGTGCGGTTTAATTAATTATATATTTTTATGTGGACATTTCCGCACGCTTCTATACCACATATGTTTATTTTTATTTTCACAGTTTTTTTTATATGGGAAAAGGGGGGTGATTCAAACTTTTATTAGGGGAGGGGTTAAATGATCTTTATTCACTTTTTTTTTTAGATGACTGGTGCGGCTGGTATACACTGTCAGTTACATCAGCTGCAGGCATTATGCCCTACAGCTCTGGGGAAAAGCAGTGTCATCAGCCACAGACAGGGCATCCTGATAGCAGAGGCTACTATTTTAAATTGAGGCCATTGTAATTTGAGGGACCACTATATAGTAGACTTGATTATTTATTTATTTTTTCATTTTATTGAGGGAATACTGCAACTTTTTTTTTACTTTACGAATAATTTGTGGGCGGAATTTGCTGTAAAGTGCCATAATAGTGATGTGGCCTCCCATGTTGCTCAATGTATTATAATTTATTCTACAGAGTTAGCGTAAATTGTAGGCAGCTGCTTCAGGTGTGCTTTTACTAAATAACATGAAGTGGAAGCCAGCAAAATTTTACATAACATCTGCATGTAAAACACTGATCTTGATAAATTTTCCTCTTTGCGTTTTTTTTTACAGTGGGATTCAATCTATATGGCCAACAACTACATTCAGCATATATGTTGGGAGATTTTTTCAGTGTACATGTAGAACATATTCTATATGTACCGAACCTTATAAGCCTCTATAAGCCAACCAGTAAAATTGGATTAAAACTTGTCACTGTATATCATGTCCATGTAAAGTCCCACCATAACCTTTAACTGAAGCCTACACAAATGCAGATCTTGCAAAATAAATTAATAAATGAATTAATTTGATGAAATTAAATATTTGTCATATGATAAGAGAGTCGGCCAGTTAAGTATGGCCCCCTAAACTGACAACTGGTTACAACTCACCTGTCTCCTCATCTATGCTGAAAACAGAGAGGTGTGTGCCATCCTTTATTGAATAACGTATTTCACCATCTTTTCCTTTATCTTCATCTTGAGCCATGATGGAAAGAACCAGTGTGCCAGGGGGCGAGTTTTCTAATACCGACCCAGTGAAGACAACATTTTTGAATAAAGGTGGTTGTAGGTTTTCATTTACATCCAGGACTTCCACCTCCACATGGCATACAGACGAATGTGGGAATGGGTGTCCGGCATCTGTAGCTCTGACACTCAAATTATAGAAGGATTTAGTCTCAAAGTCAAGATCCTTTTCTAAGATCAAAGCTCCAGTAAATTTTTCCACACGAAATACCCCTTGCTCACTGTTAATAAGGGAATAGGATACATCTCCATTGGGTCCCATGTCCAAGTCCTGAGCATCCACAAAGTACAATACAGTTCCTACAGGAAGGTCCTCTGCAACTTTTACATTGGCAGTGACTGGCCGGCAATATGGGGCATTGTCATTGACATCTTCCAACGTTATAACCACATCGGTGACAGAAAAAAGTTGCCCGTCTTTCTTCGACTGATCTCTGGCTTCTACTTTGAGTTTATATTTTGGCAACAGCTCTCTGTCCAACATGCTCTTCACTGTTAAGTCACCTGTGACACTGTCAATGGCAAATTTATCAGTTGGTGTTAGAAGTGTGTATCTTACTCGGCCATTGTCCTCCTTGTCGATGTCATCTGCCTTTACTTTAACAACTACACTACCAATCTTAGCATCCTCTTGAATCCTCACACAGTACCCCGAGGAAGGAAACTTTGGTTCATTATCATTTACATCCAACACATTAATAGCTAAAATCTTCCAAGAGGATTTTTGAGGTGCACCAAGATCATAAACTGTTATATTAAGGATATATGAACTGGTAGATTCATGGTCTAAAGGAGAAGAGACAAATAGCTCCCCAGTTTCCATGTTGATGTCAAAGCAGCCATCATCACTCCCTTGAGATATAACATAGACTAGTTTGCCATTAAAACCAGTATCCAGGTCAATGGCAGTCAATAAAGCAATGGAAGAGTTGACAACTGTATCCTCGGCCACATCAATAGATACTGGAAAATCGTCATCAAAATGGGGAATGTGATTGTTTATGAGATGGTTGTTAAATGATATGTCCTCCTCATAGGTTTGTGCTTTATCTTGTAAGATGAAGGCATTTTTCATGTTTTCCATTATCTTGTTAACCACACCAGTTTCTACACAATTTAGAGTTTTGGAGGAACCTTCATTTAATATTGTGATGTTGATAAATGTGGGCACAGCTTCATTTTCACCATCAGTGGCAGTAACCACTAAGGAGACAAAAGGGTCTGAAGATGGGAGGTCATACAAGCTATCTCTGACTGTTATTTCTCCAGATGTGGGGTCTAAGCGGAACTTTTGTAGCTCGTTGCCAGACACAATTTGGTACTGTATGGTCTGGAGCTCATCGACATCCACTGCGGAGAGTTCAAACACCTTTTCCCTGGTGGGCATGTCTCTTGTGATGCTTACATTACAGTTGACCTTCTCAAAAACTGGAGCGTTGTCATTCAGATTGTTCATAATGAGAGAAACATAAACTTCAGTCTGTCTACGATAAGGTGAGCCCAGATCTGATGCCCAGACCTTCAGATGGTATAATCTTTGATTTAACTCATAGTCAAGCATCTTACTGTTAGAAATAACTCCTGTTATTGGGTCAATTACAAATGGAGTAGATTTTGGACTCACCAGTTTGTAGTTTATTTTGCCATTGTTCCCCTTGTCTGCATCAGTTGCAGAAACTTTTAATATCTTTGTTCCGATAGGAGAATTTTCATTGAATGTTCCCTCATATTTGGACAGAGTAAATACAGGCGAGTGATTATTGCAGTCAATAAGGTCAACAATAACCATGGTGGAGACCTGGCCATCAAGTGCTGTCACCTCCAAATGGAACTGAGACTCATCTTTTATATCCATACGTTTACTGGTGAATATCAGACCACTTTTGCTTATAAGCCTAAACTTATCGGTAGATGTTTTTAAGTAGTATCCACCTGATGGAGCTTCAGGATGAAATTTGACCATTACAACCTGACTATGGGGAGGGGAACATTCACTTATCTGCACTTTATACACATCCTGTTCAAATCTTGCTGTGGCGTATCTCCATGGAGGGACATAAATAGTTTTGATGGGGGAATAAACTGGTGGCTTGCTCTTGTCTTTGGCTCTAAGACTCAGATTAAAGCCTTGTGAGTGTTCCAGCCAGTTTATTTGTGCAGTGGATACCACAGTAAATTCATTTTTTCCCACGTAAGACCTTAAAACTTTGAAGTAACCAAAGGAATCACCATCTACGATTTCAACGGAATCTATACTGCACCCTGGATCTATAAAATCCACGACCACAGTTGCATAAAGGAGCCTCTCAGAAGAATCAGCCTTGGCCATTGTAACAGACGAGATGAAAGGAGGCTTCCTCAGAGCTGGTTGCACCAATACCTCCATAGAAGCTACATTCCCAAATCCATTGCCCTCTGCAATTTTTCTCATACGGTCAACAGCTAAAATTTCCAACTTATGAAGATTTGTTTGCGTTGCGTTCAAGTGTCCAATAAGCATGACAGTGCCACTAGTTGGATGGATACTGAAGAATGAGGACTTGGTGTTGAAGGTGTAGTAGAACAGTGCATTCTGGCCTAAATCAGCATCTGTGGCACTTATCTTACCCAAAATAGTCTTAAGAGGATCATCTTCAGTAACTGTAAATTTGTATGATGTTGTTGAAAAAAGAGGCCTTAGATCATTTATATCTAAAATTTGGATAGTTACTTTAGTCCATGCTTCGTAATCCAAAGACTTCTCTGTGGCATGAATGAGAAGCTGATAATTGTCTTTAACTTCCCTATTTAATAGGGCTGTATTGCCGCTCCTTATCCTTATACGTAAAAAGCAGAAATCCCCAACCACCATCTCCTCTGTTTTAAAAAGTCCAGATGGGTCTTCAGATACAATCCGATACTTTATCGTCCATTGAGGATCCTTCAAGTAAACCCCCATCTTTACTTGACTCGATACATAGGTCTTAGGAGCAGAATTTTCATGGATCATTGTGTGATACGAACTCTGGGTGAAGCTCAAAGAAGAAGAATTCTTATTGCTGGGTCTTGGTTCGCTAGATGTGTAATGAAGCATCAATATGGCGATAACCAAGACTTCTTGGGTGGTGGTAAAGCCGACCATTGTGTGACGTCTCCCTAGAAATAGAAAAAAAAAACATACCTCATAAGTCCAATGTGAATAATTTCTAAGTGAAATAACAATATATGAAAATCTCCACCACAAATCAATATCATTCAAATACACATAAAAGCTCTGGTCTTTTAAGCACTTTGAAATACAGGAACTGCTACTTTTTGGCTAATAAGGGAGTCCATGTCTGTTGGCAACCAAGGCCCCGTCATTGGGTTGCCCTACTTCTGTTAGTTTTGTCAAGCCACACACCAAATTTTTCCAACCTGTTGCTCCCTACCTGTTGCAAAATCACAACACCATCATGACCTGACATTGTAAGAGTCAAAGGTTGAGGAACCATAGCATACAGCAGGCCCTACAGGGCTTCCAGGAAGTTAAACAGATTTGTAAATGACTTTAATAAAAAAAAAATCTTGATCCTTTCAGTACTTATCAGCTGCTGTATGCTCCAGAGGAAGTTGAGTTCTTTATTGTTGTTATTTTCTGTCTGACCACAGTGCTCTCTGCTGACACCTCTGTCCATATCAGAAACTGTCCAGACCAGGAGAGGTTTGCTATGTAATTTGCTCCTATTCTGGACAGTTCCTGACATGGACAGAGGTGTCAGCAGAGAGCACTGTGGTCAGACAGAAAAGAACAACAATAAAGAACTCAAGTTCCTTTGGAGCATACAGCAGCTGATAAGTACTGGAAGGATCAATATATTTTTTTCCATAGAATTTACAAATCTGTTTAACTTTCTGGCTCTAGTTGATTACATTTTTTTTTTCCTGATAAGGATATTACCCCAATGCACTTCTAAACCAAGTCGACTGAGTCAACCAAAGTTTGATTTTCTTGTAGAATTAGTGATCATCTAAAATGCATCTGTGCAAGTAAATATCTCAGGCTATTCAGTATATAGATATATGTTTCTATTTCTAGATCAGGTCTAACTCACAATGGTTTCTAAGGTTGCATTATTTTCACAAACAGTGATCAAACTCGCAGGATTAGTATAAGCAAAGAATTGAAATATGCAATCCAAATACTAAACTTTTCAACCCAAAGGCTAAAAAGTAATAATGATAAAACAACTCGCTAATAATACTAAGCATTGAAAACTCATTGCTTTGTTGTTTATCAGGAACTTAGCCAAGAAACGTCCTTATTCTGGTTTTACTTCTACAGTCTAACTAGAACATTTTTAAATGCATTTACCTTATAGTCTTGTATCTAGAGGTACTATACTGTAAGTTTAAACTGTTTGTTTATTAAATAATTTTTCTGTAATTTTAGGAAATTAGTTAGCAAATTAATTTCTTTAGTTTTAGATAGGGTGGCACTTTAATTTGGGTGGAAGAGGAACATTTGAGTCACAACTTTACTTTAATGTGGTTTAATGTGCAGGGTATACAGTAGCCATGGTTTTTATCCTAGAAGACATACTAAAACTAGCTATACACATGACATTATCATTGGGCAGTAGTCACACAAACACCAAAAATTCAAGAGACAGCGGTTCACATCCCCCCAAAATATACAAGCTTAGCAGATAAAAATGTATGACAAAAGGAAATTATGTAAAATAACTGTCTTTTGTGGGTGTGGATTGGGCCCATGTTCGAATATTTTAAGAGGTTATTTGAGATTAGGAAAACATGGCTGCTTTTGCATTCAAAACAAAATCTTACCATGGATCCTAACTTACATGAAGTGAATAAGGCTGAGTTGCACTACTATACACAAACAGTGGACCAGGTGTGGTGCTGTTTCTAAAAGAGACGGCAATCACTTTCAAATCTTGTACGACTCCTTTAAATATTGTTTAGTGGTTCAGGGCATTTAAGGAGAGAACATGATGTAGGGTGCAAACTGCACATGCAAGACAACAATAGTTCTGTTACGTAAAAAGAATTGCACTTTGCTTAGGTATGAAAAGACTGAATAGTTAAACAAAATGTCTACAGCAAATAGCGGATGTATGCTTTCATCTGATTCATGGGACTAAAACTCATCAAAGCAAAAACGATGACTTCCCTTTCTTAAGCAAACATCCAGCTATTTGCTTTTCTCTCTTTTGCTTATTGGTCACCTGTGGATCAGATTTGTTCTGGAATATTCTTTTTCGTACCTCCTGGGGTGGCACATGGTACATAAAAGAAGGCGGCTGGGACATAGAAGAAATTTTGCTCCTTTGTTTTATTAACAGTCTAAAGGATGGAAAAGAAGGTGGCTATTAAAGGGGTTTTCCATGAGTTTTTGAAGCATTATGTCCATCAAGAGTGTATGTACCATAGTGGCAGACCATGTGGCTTGGAGAGAGAGGGCCTTACCTGGTTGGTCTAATTAATCTTTTTACTGGTAAAAATCCTCTCCAGGAAACTGAATTGTCAGCAAACTCATAGAGGGGGGTATTGTGACGGACTGACCAGGGACCTCTCAGTGTCCCCCTTCGCCAAGAGCAAACGACAAGCCCCAGCATACCACAGACAATATCCCTAGGGAGAACTAGAGATTATCGCATTCCCCTTATCCAAAGAACCAGGCAACACCAGTCTTCAATCTATATTTATGAGGAACCAGTGTCTCCTTATAGGAAGAACATCACAGGGGGGGGGGGGGGGGGAAGGGGCAGTAAAGACAATACAGGTGACAGTAAATCTGGTAGATAATCCCTATGTAGTGCCTTGTACTGAAGGTGGACTGTGTGCAGAATGTGGACTGTGTGCAGAATTAGTGCCTAGTGCAGAAGGTGGACCATGTGCAGAAGGTGGACCATGTGCAGAGGGTAAACCGTGTGCAGAAAGTGAACCGTGTGCAGAAGGTGGACCGTGTGCAGAATGTCATGAAAACAGCAAATAAAGGTATTTTAATAACATATCCAACAAGGAGCTTTAGGTCACTGGACAACATTAACTGAGGGGCAATACCTGTGGAAATAGTGATGTCCTTAAGTCTGGTCTTTCTCGTGCCCGCCCCTGAAGCTAGCCCGAGTTCCACTCAGTCACTCTTCCATAGTCCATAGTCACTCTGGGAGCCCAGGCAAAAATAGCGAAGGGGTAGAGTGACTCTAGGAACCATCACAGTGCTCCCCCTAACAAAAATAGCAGACCTGGTGCAATCCAAACTGATCCATTTGGGGCTGCACGTGCCACAACCACCAGTCCCAGCTGTCCTGGTCCTTCTCTCAGTTAGGGGTGTGCAGCAACAACGTAATCCAATACCAGCAAACCCTGCATGAAGCTCACTGGGGCTCCCCTCAAAAAAACTTTTCCGCTTCTCCCCCCTCCCCAGCCTGGGGAGGGGGAAGACCTGACCCAGCCCATAGTCTGTGGGAAGGAGGCTAGCTTCCAAGCCCCTCCCAAACAACATTTCCCAAACAAAGCCTCCATGCGTCGGCGGTTGGAGAGGTAGGAGGCCGACTGCCTCCACACCTGGTTGCAATATCTGCCACTGGGGAGCCCCACCGACTGTGCCAGCCCCTGTTCTGTTCCACAGCCGCTGGGGATCCAGGCCGACTGTCTGGGATCCTGGCTGGACCAGTGCAGGGATTACGGTCTCCTCAGTAACTGCAGAGCTGCCAGCAGTGTTCAGTGCTGAGCAGAGTGTAGCAGAACACTGCCCTGATGCTGGCGCTTCAGCCGGGGATGTGATCAGTAGGTGGAGAGGGAGGTTGACTGCCTCCTCACCCGGTTGCAACATCTGCCGCTGGAGAGATGAGCCGACCACTCCATCTCACGATATGGAATTCACCTGCTGGGGAGCCTCACTGACTTTGCTTTTTCCCATACTGTTAAACAGCTGCTGGGGATCCAGGCCGACTGCCTGCGATCCGTGGTAGACCGCTACAGGGATCACGGACCCCTCTGTAGCTGCAGAGCTGCCATCGGTGTCTCATGCTGGACAGAATGTAGCAGAACTCTGCCCTGATGCCAGCGCTTCCACAGGGGTGTCCTGAGCGGATACTGCTAGAGCGTCGCAGTCCGGTGTGCAATCCAGGGGAAGGGGAGAGACAGAGCGGTCTCTCCTGTGCCAGTTTCCTCCGCTGTACAGGGCTCGTGACCGTAGACATCACCCTCAAAGAAGGTCAGGTAGTCTTCTTCGAGGTACCATTCCTGGTACGTCAGCCAAGAAAGATCCTGTTCGAGGTCTGGTATCTCCGATTGCGGCAGCCTCTCTCTCTCCACTTGTCCTGGATGTCCCAGAGCCTATATGCCTGAGTACAGTCAAAGTCTTACCGCTCCTCGAATGTGTCCCACAATAGACTAGGCGAGCCAAAGTCTGCCCCTTCCGGAGAACAGGCTGTTTTGGGCTTTGGCTGCCTGCAGCTTGCCCACCAGTACAGTGCATGGTAATGAGCCTCGACCTCCATTTCTTACTGCACCAACCTGTGCAACTGAGCCATTTTGCTGCCCATGGGTTGATCTCTGAGGTAGTGAAGCCGCAAGTGGACCGGTTCCCTGAAGCACTGTTGTGGGGTGGGCAGGACTTGTGCTCAGCTTTTTACTGACTTCTCGAGAACAAGTTCCCAAATCTTGCATGGACATCTCTTCCATGACATTCTGCAGCTTCGCTATACGGACTTGTGTCAGCTGTGTAAGGACCCTGTTCACACTCTCTTGTGAATGATCTTTGCCGAAGAGACCCCGGAACCATTGAACCTCTCTTCAAAAATCCCCCATCCTTACAGGCTCTTCCTTGCCAGGGAAAGTTGCTGAGACGGGGGTCAAGCTAGTGGCTGTATCTCCCCCAGCTGGGCTGGTCTCAGTGTTGATCCTGGAGAAGTCAGATCCCACTGCTGCCACCAATTGTGACGGACTGACAGGGAGCTCTCAGTGTCCCCCTCTGCCAAGAGTGACTTCTACTACCAGACAACAAGCTCCAGCATACCACAGGCAATATCCCTAGGCAGAACTAGAGATTATTGCATCCCCTTATCGAAAGAACCAGGCAACACCAGTCTTCAGGTATAAAAATGAACCTATCTTTATTGAGGAACCAGTGTCTCCTTTTATGGGAAGGACATCAAAGGGGGGAAGGGGAAGTAAAGACAATACAGGTGACAGTAAGTCTGTAAGGCTATCCCTATGCAGTGCCTCGTGCAGAAGGTGGACCATGTGCATAATCTGGACCGTTTGCAGAATTATTGCCTAGTGCAGAAGGTGGACCATGTGCAGAAGGTAAACCGTATGCAGAAAATGGACCGTGTGCAGAATTAGTACCTTGTGCAGAATGTGTCATGAAAACAGCAAATAAAGGTATTTTAATAAGATATCCAACAAGGAGCTTTAGGTCACTGGACAACATTAACTGAAGGGCACAAACTGTGGAAATAGTGATGTCCTTAAGTCCATCAAAGTCCTGGTCTTTCTCGTGCCTGCCCCTGAAGCTAGTCCGAGTTCCGCTCAGTCACTCTTCCATAGTCCATAGTTACTCTGGGAGCCCAGGCAAGAATAACGAAGGGGTAGGGTGACTCTAGGAACCGTCACAGGTATTCACTAATATGTCATGGAAAGAGAAAAAAACACCACACCTTTATGTCCTGGAGGTTAAAAGCAGATGCCATTATAGAAAGCCCACTTCAATATTTGCTATGGAGCCCCCTGGTTTCTGTTCTCAACCTAAAGTTGCCCACATACATTATATGAAATAGTCAATATCTGCTGAATTTAGTTGGACCGGATGTTTCAGCATGCATGATTCTTTGCTGACACAGAAGATAAGCCCTTCCAGAGAAATCTATCAGAAGCTTACTCCCTTCTCCCTACTAAGAGACATGAAGACTGTTGTATATGCATATGAATAGGAATGAGTCAAGAGTTTGGCTGACAGCTGTCTAAAGTTTTTTGGCATCTTTACTATGCAACTATTTTTGTAGTAGAATGGTACCACATGTTGTTTACTATGTGCATTAGACATAATAACCCACTGCTAGTTAATGCATGTTACTGTTGTCTCAAGAACCAATGTTTTCAATGTAAGTGGATAAGTCAATGTTTCAATCTATTCAGTTGTTGGTTTTGCTAAGTCTACCCACTTCATTGTAGAGTTCACATTGGCAAAGAAGGCATTGGATAAATGACAAAAATGTGTCCAAACCCTACTTAAATGCACCCTGAAAGGCAACCTTTATGGAAGCGACATACATGTTGCTCAACAATATATACACTCCTGCTACTTAAATATGACTTATAGAAGTAATAACTGGATCTTGAAACCCGGGATTTGGTTGATAATGAGGCACATGGCTTTGGATGTCACTCAGGGTGGTGTAAGAATCACCAAAGCGGTCATGAAATGAATTGACTTGTTAAGTCTGTCACTGCCTGTCATTTACATTGACACATGTCAACTCACTGCTCAGTGGAGTGTGGTGCGTGTTTGTCTTTCACACTGCCCAACAACTTAGACATCACAAGCCTCTTCATTATGTGACTGCGACCAGCAGCCGGTAGAGAGAAGCTTCCCCAAAACATCCTGTTTGCCATTAAGAGAAGAGTCTGGCCGTGGGTGGCTTGTGCACACAACTGGTGAGAAAAAGTATAAAGTGCCGGGAAAACTAACAAGAACCTCATTGTGTGAGCTGGATTAATAAAACCTAATCCTTGGTGTCTGTTGTGAATCATTGCTATTTTGATGCTACTTTGCATTTCATTGAGTTCTCAAAAATATATACACAACAAAACACACTAAGACTATATTTTGGTAAAAAGAATAAAAAATGTGGCAGCTACTGCATCTTCAGTTTTTTTTTCTACAGGATAGGTGATAAATATATGATCAGTGGGACCCCAATACTAGAATTGTTGCCCAAGTCTTATATTCTTGATCAGTCTCATACACTTTGAATGGAATATGATTGACTGCTGTTCCATTCCCTTTTTCTTATGATGGTGTTTTTTATTTTTGAAATTTATTTACATTTTTTTTTTTTAAAAAGGTCAATTTAAAGGTTCCCACACATCTTCAAATGATACTGGCTCGATGTTCATGCAGCCAACAGCTGTCTCCCTTTTTTCCTCCATACGCTTGAATTTTCATTTTGGCCCATTGTCTTGTGTTATGATTTGGGAGAGGGGGAGATAAACTGCCTCCAGAGCTAAGAGCAGTTGAAATCCAACATGTCCAACCTGTCATTTCCCTGACACCATCAGCTGAGGGAATTGGTGAGGCCGTTATACACATCAGAGAGTCTTCCAGGCCAGTCAAAATTGGCAGGGTCAGTCAACCTTTTACTAAAGTGTATGGAACCCTTTAGGACCCTGTTCTAGTGATGTGTGGGAGTCCTAGTGGAGGGGCCCCAGTAATCACCTAGAAACCCATTTAGGATGGGGTCACACATGCTGTATTTTGTTGCTTATTTGCTGCTGGGTATTTTCCTACTCATTGAAGTCAGTGAGTAACAAAATCAGCTGCAGAAAATATTCAGTAAAATATGACACGTGGCCCTACCCTATAGCTAAGCTGAATTTATTCATATTTGACTTTCTATGATATCTTGCTCAGCAGGGATAACAAATGATGAACTTGCACTTTATTACTACCAGAAATTTTATGTTAAGAATGTATTCACTCTGGCACTAAAACTGAACGAACAGGTAAAGCTGTCAGAGCTTGTTGGGACTTCTAACTTCATAAGACCATGAGCACTACTGGATACTAGCGCAGTCCAAAAATCTACTGGTAAAAATTTGTAGTAGTAAATCCAATTGCAGTCATTGCCATTACCATCACTAGGTCAACCTTTTTTTTTTTTTTTTTACAATTTACACATGATATGACAAGAGTTATGTAGGTAAACTCTCTAATCAGGTCGCCCCCCCCCCCCCTGCAATCAGCTACTTATCCCCTATTCTGTTAACTCTCTTTTATTTTCTTGGGAAGTAAGAGGCCCCCTCCCACCCTGATACACATAAGAGTGATGCTTTTGTATTCCACTTTGACAATCTCACTAAAGAAGTTAGATTTAGGCACATTAATATTTCAGTAATTTGTACATAGATTTTATAGAATATTACACAGGGTTGTGGCTAGGCTTTCCTTTGCCTTAAGCAAAGAATTAGTTTGTGGCCCCAACCCTGTATGTTCATACCATGGCCAATGCAGAGTGGCTTGTTGGCGCCACCACCTTGGCACATGCCCCGTCAGCTCCCCCACCTACGCCCCTTTACATGACATAATACAGACATTTAACTAGTTTAACATATTGTAACTTGCTCTTGTTCCTGTAATAAAAAGGAATTTAACAACTTATTTTATTGGAAGCATCACATATAAAAGAAGATGTATAATGTCTTTATTGCCGTTGAGTAAACATTTCTGCAGTTAATAGAATTACCTCCATTAACCATTATATTAGCTGCTTAAAGGGAAACTTACCCCTTGTAGTATAATATAAGGGTCATCCATGTAACCTGTTGGTAAAGTAAAGTGTTGGTTGAACTCAGCAATTCTGAAGGGACCGGTTGCCCTTCTGAGAGATATGGAGGCCTCCTGTCTCTACCACATAAATGATGTCGGAGGAGAGAAGGATCAGACATGTAGAATCTCTACTTCCTAATCCTTTTGTTCTTGGGGGAATATGCCAACACCAGAGGAGTCTAGCAACGGCTAAGTTGGCCATTTATTTGTATTGGGGGATCGAATGAGCTTTCCACCGACAGCAATCTTATTTGCATAGTTACCATAATTTTGGTACTGCTAAAAAAAAAACATGGTACTAAGCAATGTAGCTAGGCAGGGATGAGGTAAGTTGTATATGACTCGTGTTCATTACATTTTGGGGAAGAAAGTGAAAGATGAAGTCAGATTTACTACATATGAGTGCTACATTGCATCCCACTTAGAACACATCATAAGACCTATGGTGGTGAGTTGTCTGGTCCTGCTAAAATAAGCAGGCTTAGAGGACTTTGCACTTACGCATATGGGCACGTTAATGGTGGTCAGTGATATGACCAACAACATGAAAACTACCTGTGCCTTTATGGTTTCCAGATACATATTGGAAAGGACCTGCTTAAAGGGAACCTGTCACCTTGAAAGTGTTATAGAAAATGTTATAGAGCAGAAGGGGTTGAGCAGACTGATATACATGTTTGTGGATTCAGTATGACTTGTAATTTATCCATCTTAACTTCCAGACCAGAGGGTGGTCCTAATAATTGATTGACAGCATTCTCTGTATTAATGTGAATAAAATCACTCAATAGGACCGCCCACTGGACTCAGCTCAGAATTATAAGAAGTTTGAATGAATAAATTACTATCTATATTGACTCTTTCCCCAAAAAAATCTGGCTATTATTCTTGTATCTGAGCCCAGATGGATGTTGTTAGGTCTCCAAAAGATCTGGGACTAAACTCCCATTTCCCCAGGCATGCCCCTAATCATGCCATAACCATACCCTCAGCAACATCCCTACCAACACCATCAGTCACTGTGGCTGGTGATGTAGTGAAAACCTCCTTAAAGCACTGAACTGTTTTACAAGTGTGCAGGCACAATGACACACACAATGACGTAGAGCATCAGGTTCTACGATTGCTTCAATGTGCCACGTAGGCATAGGGGTGTTCTCGGGGTGTGTGCTTGCTTTTGCACGATGCACAGCTGACATGGTACAATGTTCTAAAATGTTCTATAGGTGTATAGGTATCAGACCCTGGGCTGTAGCTCCATTAACCTCTTTACCACCCCCACCCCCCAGCAAAACAACTGCAGTATGGACAATGTAGAAATATATTTCAAATCTAATCAGATAAAGGGCCCCCATAGAGAGAATATTCAGAATATTCATGTTTGTGGATTGTGTTGAAATCCAATTGAGATTCAGAACATGCACAGAACAGGATGTTTTCAGCAGTCAGCATTGTGTTATACCAGTTCCATGCAGATTTCACAGGTTTCATGCCTCTGAATACCTTGTATTCCCCTCCTGCTATAAAACCATGTTAACTTGCAGCAAATATATGTTTTACGTTTTCCTGTACTATAGGGGCATGATGTCCTACGAAGCACCCCACCCTACTGTCAGCTCACTGAGTTATTCTAATAATAAAAGTTTATTAGTAAATTGCTCTGAATCCGGAGTCGTAACATAAGTAGCATCACATGAATGTAGGTTCTCCAAACCTATGATTCTATGAAACTTTACTGGCTGTGACATAAAATGTCTTTAGGCACTACACTCAAAAAATGAGAATTTTACAGGATCAGATAATTATATGCAGCTATGTCTTATGCTGAATGACACACCAATCGACATAGGTCAAAAATGCATGTGTTTTCACAAAAAAACGTGTTAAAACTTTCCATTTCATAGGTAGTCCCTTTGATAAGACACCCTTAAGCCGATGCCAGTTTTGCCGGTAGGAATATTTTACTGCCTTTATGATACAGATTGACAAGTTTCAAGGTCTATAATGTCATTCTAAAGTGCCCTGTTCTGTTTTGTGAGATGGCTGGTGTGAATAGTTATTTTGCAGGCTGTGGCATGTATCAGCCATCCCCTGCCCTGCCTCATCTTTGACTCTGTAACCTCAGCAAAGCAGACTGATGCACATCACGTATGACTGATAAAGAAGAATGTAGAGACCACTTGAGTCCACAAACTACTCATCACAAACCTAATAGATAGATGATAGATATCTGCCATGTAAACAATGGTGACTGACCGCTGGACCCACATAATGTTTGACTATGAGAGTAGACGGCAAGGATCCAAATATATTTTGGGATTGTTCTTGTTACAACTCAAAGTCGACTTCTATCCGTAAAATGCTGGTTCCATTTACTGCGATCAATATTCTGTCTATGGTTAGCAATGTAATCCATCAGTCATCAGTAAATAATAACACAATTTATGGCTGATCCACTGATGGGCCTTCTCCCCCACTGAAGAATAGTTGAACCAAAGGTCCTATTTGGACAACCTTTTCCTATAAGCCTTGGTCTTGCTGTGTTCCATAATTCACTATGGGGGACATTTATAAAACCTTGCTTTTGTAGTTTTTTTTTTAGTAATTTTTTTCAACTACTGTTTTGCTTACGTGTGACAAATTTATTATTCTGTTGCACGGCCTTAATAAATTTGTCGCACGTAAGCAAAAGCGGGAAAATCCCCTCACGTAAGCAAAACCTGTGATGTAAGCGCCAGAGATTGATCTGCTGTTCCTGCGTTAGGTAAAGAGGTGCTTCTGGTGCTGAAAATCATCCTGCATTGCCTAACCCATTGGGATGGCCCAAGTAGGTGGTAAGAGTAGGTCAAAATCGAAACACATTTCCCAGCGATTAAAAAAGGTTCTCATATGCGTTTTTTGTCATTTTTATTTTAAAAACGTAAGTTTATAAAATGTTGAGACAAGCAAAGATTGGAATTAGCTTGAGTAGAAGAGGTTGATTATGGCAATCAGTGTCCAAAGAATAAGGGGGGGGGGGGAAAACTATCAAATAAAATCACACACAGTGCACAAAAGTAAGCATTAAAAATTAACAATGTAGTTATAACACACTTTCATCCTAAAAATCTAAATACCTTTAATAAAAGAGGACAATTCATTTTAGAGGATGTAAGGCATTTTAGTAAGCCAGGAATGCGCTGGAGGAAATTTAAGCAAAGGTTTCCTCTATATCGACTTTTTAGAGACAGTCGCATTTTATAAATCTCTTACTACTGCAAGTCAATTTCGAAGTCAATCTAATCAATTTTCTTGCTTTTCTAGCTCTTAGGGATGATTGTCGCACAGAAAATAGCGTAGTCGCAGTTGCGACTTTTCTGTGACAATGAATATTATATTATATGAAAGGTAAAACGGGTAAATGCTTTTATAAATGCCCCCCTATGTGATTTTCCTCCATTTTCTTCCCCTTTACCACATCTCATTGGAACCTTTAACAATAGAGATGGACCCCATAGTACCTGCACTGCCTTCTACCCTTGTAGTCATATCCATGATAACTGCAAAATTGTCAGGACCTCTAATGGACCCTTTTGACTGCACAAATGTTAAGTAACTCAAAAATATAATATAATATAAACTCCCCCCCCCCCCAACAGTTGGCGACTATCTTCCTTATTTGTGATGGGATTACTATTAGACCTAATGGACCCTTTTGTAACTGGCCCTGTTGTACTGGCTATAGCTGGTAACCATAGGGCCTCCATGCAAAAAAAATGTGCCCTGCCATTCCTTCACCCACAACAGTCGCCACTGGTTTAGGGGCCTTGTAGCAGCTGTGGACTTTGCTACCCCTATAGCTAAGCCACTGGCTTTGAGAATTCCTATTCTATACACTTAACCTGCTAACAGGGTTGAGGTGGCCCACCTGTGGAGTCTCTGCTGGGCCACCTCAACCCTGTTAGCAGGTTAAGTGTATAGAATAGGAATTCTCAAAGCCAGTGGCTTAGCAAAGTCCACAGCTGCTACAAGGCCCCTAAACCAGTGGCGACTGTTGTGGGTGAAGGGATGGCAGGGCAATTTTTTTTTTTGCATGGAGGCCCTATGGTTACCAGCTATATCCCTACCCTCAGCCATGCATCTGTGCATGGAATTTTTTTTATTATAAGGCTATTGTATGAATTTACTTCCACTCATTTATACAGCAAAATCATCGTTCTGAAGACAAATTATGTGCTGACATATTTATCTTTCCATGTGATACATACCATAAAGATAACATCTCTCCATAGAGTTCTGCAGAAAGAGATCATTCAAGTTTATTGAATGAAATCCGCAATGGCTCATAAGATGATAAGGACAGTATTCTGTCACTGAATGCAGCAGAATAATCTCTAGATGTTTCATACTCAAGGAGGAGCTGAACTGTGAGGCTGATAGGGAGGTCAGAGAGATAAAATCATGTCTTTAGTGAAAGATGTCTAGAAACAAATTCATCTTCTTAAGGTACTGCCATTTATTCTACGTGTCTTCATGAGCTAACCTTCTTCATAAAGATGGCATTGAGATGATCATGCTTAGAGTGATATAGCACATATGGTAAATTTATAACAAAACTGGGAATTCGAAGATCACTTTGATTTTGAGGATTGAGTAAGGATTTGCCAGTTGTGATCTGCAGGATTGGATTATACAAAGGGCACCAGAGTTCTTATCTCGTGACCTTTACCACCTTGAAGACCTACAGTTCGTGCATCCACTAGCCACCCTCCTTGCTATCAATATATAACTTATATATCTATCTCTTATCTATGTCATATCCACGGCTCAAGTCCTGCAGAAATGCATGGGTACTGAGTTCCTGCACTTTTTCCACAGTAGGGACACTGTTCCCATTAGGAGAAGGAGTTCTTCAGGACAGCTCGAGTGGAAATTTTGGGTGAATTCCCACACTTTTTTTTTCCCAAGGACTTGACCCCTGTTCATATCTATGTGATCACCCATTAAGGAGAAAGACCAAGGACATACAGTACACTGAGGAGAGCAGGCCTGTGTGACCCCTATGTCATGATTGCTGTTTCGTGGTCATATCCAGCTAAGGAAAGGTGGAAAAGCATGCTTGTGACTCTCGGTTTTGAATTCTAAAAGATAAACTGGATCAGCGACCTCCATTACCCCCATAGACTTCAATAGACAACATGCATGCATGGCCATGTCTCCTATATTCAGCTGCTGTAGGGTGTGCAGTGAGGTCAGGTGGAATGTGGGCCCTGACAATTTAATTTTGTCCATTGTGACCTACACCAACCTTAATCTGGTTTATTTACCTTGGGTATTAAAGGGGTTTTCCACTTTTGGCATACATTTTTTTTCTATGCTTTTTGACAATATTTCTGTTGTAAAAATGAGACCAGAAAATGTTCCTGGTAACCTATAGACAAATCTAAGAAAGTTTACCTTGCAAGTGTTTACCAACGAACGTTTTCAAAAATGTCCAAATAAGATTGATTTCATTTATTCTGTGAGAGAGTTGGAATACAACAAGTGTTTCATATACATATTTGAAATAATATGGATGAAGAGTTTCCTGTTTAAACAATATGGTGAAAATGTTGACCGATTAGTCATCTGGTTATGTATTAATGTAGACACATAGCCACAATCGGGATTAAGTTTGTAAACCTATTAAACATACTTCACATTATTAAACAAATATTGCAGACTGTATCGGACAAGTATTTTTCCTTATGATTGAAAGGTGTGTTCTGTCAATGAACCCCCCTTCAGAATGAATTGCTAACACATCTATCTTACTGACATGTTGTGCAAGTAAAAATTCATACTATCCATTTATCTTTAGTTTTTTTTGAAGTTTTTACGAAATAAAAATTCTGCTTTATCCACAGTATCTATCGATCGGTCGAGTGATCTATCTATCAATCTATCTATCCATCTATATACCTACCTGCCAAAAAATAGCCTCTATGTGCAACAACATTTGACTTTAACACTTGGAAGCAACCATATTAAGGCCAAATTGGGTTGCACTCCCACATTCACCTGATAATCGGCCCATGTAAAGTGGCCTTAAAGGGGTTATCCAGGAAAAACCTTTTTTTTGTATATTGGCGCCAGAAAGTTAAACAGATTTGTAAATTACTTCTATTAAAAAGTCTTAATCCTTTCAGTACTTATGTGCTTCTGAAGTTAAGGTTGTTCTTTTCTGTCTAAGTCCTCTCTGATGACACCTGTCTCGGGAAACGCCCAGTTTAGAAGCAAATCCCCATGGCAAACCTCTTCTAAACTGGGCGTTTCCCGAGACAGGTGTCATCAGAGAGGACTTAGACAGAAAAGAACAAACTTAACTTCAGAAGCTCATAAGTACTGAAAGGATTAAGATTTTTTAATAGAAGTAATTTACAAATCTGTTTAACTTTCTAGAGCCAGTTGATATATATAAAAACGTTTTTTCCTGGAATACCCCTTTAAGGCTCTATAGACACAATTGCTTCTTAAAGGGGTTGTTCTTTGAAGAAGCTTCACTCTATTGCTAAACAGTTATCTTTATAATTCCCAGACATACAGTATATAGGTTCAACAGTGTTACAAATGTAAATGCATTGGGGGAACAGATACTAGAGGAGACTTTCAAGGGACAGATTTTTGCCTTGTCATATTGACGTCACAGACCTACAACAAGTATAATCTCCCATCTTACCGAGCAAGCTGCAGAAACAAGTATTAAGCCTAAGGTGCTGAACAAGCTGCAAACTCACAACACGTGGCGTTTCTTGGGAACATGAATTCAATAATAGCTGAAAATCTAGGTTCTTTTATTTCTTTAGGGGCTGTTCAGAGGAAATAAATTCAAAGATAGTAACAGTTGAGTATGGCATAGCTTTGGGCTACCACAAATGGGCAGATGTTTTACCTGCTCATCCACAGGTGTCCTCAACACTATCTTTCTCTTTTTTCGTTTTAGTCAGATGAAGA
Organism: Hyla sarda; assembly: GCF_029499605.1. Classification (NCBI taxonomy): domain Eukaryota; kingdom Metazoa; phylum Chordata; class Amphibia; order Anura; family Hylidae; genus Hyla; species Hyla sarda. The sequence goes on along the minus strand of NC_079192.1, from coordinate 378,063,285 downwards.
TCTTCTAACATCTCAAAATGAAAAGTCTGCTGAGGAGCTGTACCCAGCTGGTACTGATAGCTAAAAGAGTGCCAATTCTGATCAGAAACATAGAATGTGTCGGCAGATAAGAACCATACTGTCAATAGTCCCTGGCCCTATATTATATAAAGGATAGCATTATGCCTATCCCATGAATGCTTAAAGGGGTACTCCGCCCCTAGACATCTTATCCCCTATCCAAAGGATAGGGGATAAGATGTCAGATTGCCGGGGTCCCGCTGCTGGGGAGTAATCATTACTGCACATTACTGCATCGGGGTGCCGCTATCATTACTGCACAGAGCACGCTCACTCTGTGGGTAATGACCGGCGATACAGGGGCCGGAGCATCGTGACGCCACGGCTCCGCTCCCTCGTGATGTTGTGACGGCCCGCCCCCTCCCGTAGGCTTGTATTGAGGGGCGGGCCGTGATGTCACGAGGGGGTGGAGCCATGACATCACCATGCTCCGGCCTCTGTATTGCCCATCATTACGCACAGAGCGAGTATGCATTGTGCAGTAATGATAGCGGGGTGCCGCAGTGGAGATCCCAGGGGTCCCGCTGCGTGAACCATCAATGAAATAAGCCTCAAAACATCAGTACAACACTGTCTAAAGGATATAAAACCCTATACAACACTTCTATGGTCACCTAGAAGTGTAATAATGTAGTTTTAACCCCTTAAGAACTAAGCCCATTTGGGCCATAAGGACAATTTCATTTTTACGTTTTTGTTTTTTCCTCCTCGCCTTCAAAAAATAATAACTCTTTTATATTTTCATCCACAGACTAGTATAAGGGTTGTTTTTTGCGCGACCAGTTGTCCGTTGTAATGCCATCACTCACTTTACCATAAAATGCATGGCGGAACCAAAAAAATACTATTTGTGTGGGGAAATTAAAAAGAAAACCGCAATTTTGCTAATTTTGGATGGTTTCGTTTTCATGCTGTACAATACGGTAAAAATTACAAGTGTTCTTTATTCTTTGGGTCAATATGATTAATACGATACCCATGATAACATACTTTTCTATTACTTTTGTGCTTAAAAAAAATTGCAAACTGTTTAACCAAATTATTACGTTTAAAATCCCCCTATTTTGAAGACCTATAACATTTTCATTTTTCCGTATAAGCGGCGGTATGAGGGCTATTTTTTGCACTGTGATCTGTACTTTTTATTGATACAATATTTGCTTATATAAAACTTTTAATACTTTTTTAATTAAATTTTTTTGGAAAAAAATGTTATAAAAAAGCAGATATTTTGGACTTTTTTTTTTACGTTCACACCGTTCACCATACGGTATCATTAACATGCACACGCTGCGATAAAATACATTTTTTTTTACACTTTTTGGGGGTAAAATAGGGAAATGGGACAATTTACATTTTTATTAGGGGAGGGGGTTTTTCAGAATTTTTTAAAACTTTTTTTACTTTTATTTTTACACTTTAATAACTATTTATACCAATCATTCGATTGCTAATACTGTTCAGTGCTATGCATAGGATATAGCACTGATCAGTATTTTCGGTCATCTTCTGCTCTGGTTTGCTCGATTGCAGACCAGAGCAGAAGACCCGTGGAAGGCAGCGGAGGCAGGTGAGGGGACCTCCGACTGCCATGCTGGATGATCAGATAGCCACAGCAGCGCATTCAATGGCGATCCGATCATCCATCTGTATTGATCACAGCATCTGAGGGGTTAATGGCCGACACCTGCGCAATCGCGGATGTCCGCCATTACGTGCAGGTCCCTGGCTGCTATCAAGGGCTGCGTCGTTAAGGGGTTAAATGGGTTTTAAGGCTAAGTTAATATCAAAGTTAAGGGTGGCGACTTGTGGTACCCATGGTAACCAACAGCTTGTTTAAAAAACCCCAGCACTACCTAATTGCGTATGCTTTAACATTAAAATAAAGGTGCATAGAGTATCCCTTTTTGTTTGCAGATGCCTGCGAGTGTTAAAATGTACACATAGGTTTCAAAAGACACAACGGCTTTTTCAAAGTGTTCCGAAAACTCTTTCTTTTTAGGAGTTGCAACAGGATTGGTGAAGGTGTCTCAAGAAGTGAAGAACTAGTGTATAATAAGAAATTTGTAAATATTGATTGGTTAAACAAATTATAAACAATTCTTAGTTGTAGTTGCAGCAGTTTTTGTGGATGGCAAGTGAAGAAAACGAAATGGCTTTTTCCAAGCATTCCAAAATTTCTTCACATTGGGAGTTGCAACAGGATTGGTGTCCAAAATGGTAAAGAAGAAATAGCTTTTGTGTGAAAAGCCGAAAAAAATGATCTCTTTTTTTGGGATCATGAGTTGTGTATGTGTAGGCCTGGCTGGTAGTAGCAGCAGCAAGGGTGGTGGACTGGTGGTAGTTGTAGTAGCCAGTGGAATGCAGGCACTGGTGGACAAGTGCTAGTGGTAGCCAGCAGACAGCAGGAAATGGTGAACTAGTGCTACTAGTAGCCAGCGGACAGCAGGCAGTGGTTCTAGCTAGGCCTTGTGATGTCGCTCCATGTGTCTACGTATTGCCGTAATTCCTAAATTCGGACCCTGGCTATGCCTTAATTTATTTTTGCAGAGACAATATTGTGCCTGGATTTCTGCATCTGGTAAAATATTTTTCACACAGCAGGATACACCATGATGCCTACAATGTCACCACCATGCAAACCCCCACCAGTCCCACGAGTGCAATGCTTTCACCTCCACACAACGCCTCCCTGTAGCTAATGCCATCCTTCTGCTTAGCACTAGTGAGGGGAAACAAAGACAGAGATGATGGACCAGACCGTCCAGGATGAACATTTCCACCACACCACATAGAAGATGAGGAATCCACTGACACCTGGCTCAACTTCATATCCACAGACTCTTCCTCTCCTGAGATGACCGAGAATGGGTCAACCAGTCCACAAGGGCCATATTATCATCAGAAACTACACAAACCCTAAAAGACATTGGCAACTTTTCCTTGCTGATGTGGCTACGAGGCATTGGGCTGTTGCTGCTACCTGTACTGGGCCTGGGCAAATCATGCTTTTTATCACCATTAACCATTAAGATGCTGTGATCCATTTTTATCATGGCAACTGAAGTATAATGGGGCATTTTTGAGACTTATTGAACCACCCACATTGAACCATCCCCATTAAATGTCAGTTCAGTATGGATTTAGTTAACTTCCTCACTATTGATGTCAGGACTATTGGGTGCTACTTATAGCACCTATTGCTTATTGCAGCACATACTTGGTAAGTACGATCATTCATTGTGTATCGCATTTTCATAAAGAAAATTTAATTACTTTATGAAATGATATTGTGCATAAGTTCTCTCAGCAGCCCAAGTTAGATCTGCCCATACATCTTTTAATGGAGAGTCAGGTTCCCATAAATTCTACAACACATGTACAGCCACCTTTCAGTTCTGGGCCAGTACCATCTCATTCTTGGATCATGGCTCCTAATAGGCTGATACCTTACCTAGATGACAATAGAACTGGTGGTTCATCAGTTCAGGAACTAATATTTTTTATGCAGAAACCAAATTATTGTTCATTCAATCTTATTTTTGTCCCGAGAAGAACAAAGTATCTAAGAGCAAGTCAATGGCAACACATAGGCCAGGAGGTCAAGTATTGAACTTTGTAATACTGAATCCATATTTTCAGGGATTGGGAATGAACCTGGAGGAAAGGGTTGGTTCAACAAACAACTCTACATTAGTGTGACTATGGGCTTGAGTGACAAACTAAATTTTTCTTTCATGTAAAAGAAAACATATCAATGACTCCATAGTACATACAAGTCAACATTTAAGTAGGCAAAATAAGAACATTGATGCCCTGACACTCGGACCCCCTGGGGCTTTACCCAAGGTGGTGATCAAGAGTGTGCATATGCTCGAAGCACGTCCATTCTAGCTGAGATGTGTGAAGCATGATGGTGTGCTGTCTTCATCATATGCTGTTTTAAAGGATTCCAATAAATGTGGACATTTTAGCAGTGCTGGATCGAGACTTCTTTCCTTACCCAAGAAGTCTGGCGCTGCACATAAAATGCACAGTTTTGGGAAGAGTTTCCATATAGCTCACCATTTCTATGGTCCATTTCATTGGATTGTCTCCCCTAAATTAGGACTAAGTGAAAGGGGGGTAGAGAGGCTTAGTAACTTAAGCTCCAAGGTGTAGCCTCTATAAAGTGTTGCCCGTCATCCATCATGGCCATATTTAATAGCACCACTTACATATCCCTTAAGCTAAAAACATCACAATGAAATTTTCCTTTTGGAGGCTGCAGAAAAAAGGATGATGCCACATAGATCAGCAAGCCATAGTTATGTTTTCCTTTGTCCAGGTGACTCCTAGGTGTAGCCTCTATAATGTGCAGTTCATAGTGTCCTGGCCCTGTATCTTAACACTGTAGCCAAGTCAGTGGCTTGTTCGTGATCTACTGGCACCCTGCATGTCACTCCAGTCTTCTGACCAGATAACAGAGTAGGATCGATAAGGATTGTCTGTATGATTTTAACTCTTTGGTTAAATTGTGACAATATCCAATATCCTTCAACGTGTATATCAATAGCAGTTATGTCTATAGCTTTATAGTTTAATATGTCATAGCTTTATAGCTCAATATATCAATAGCTTAATAGTTTCTGGATTATTCTTCTTTATCCTAGTGAAATAATAATTTATATCCCGATAAATATGGGTTTATTTTACAAGATGGCTACAGGTACCGTAAAGCCTTTATCAGCAATTTTTTTCTAGGTTCAGTTTTTTCCCAGGCGTGCTTGATGTTTCATTGTGACATCCCCATTTACAACACTTAACACCCACTGAGTGCTCTATAGAAAAATAAAGGATTACTACATGTTCGCTCTACAGAAGACGAGGTATTCTGGAACATGAGGCCAGCTTGACCCTGTCTCCTTGCTCCTGTACCCAGTATTATGAAGGTGTCACTCAGCTCAAGCCACAAGCTTCCCAAAGCTCTCCCAGTAAGACCTGTAAGCACACGCCTCTTGCTTTCAGAGACAAGCTGGGAGCAAATTCTCTGGTTACACAGCCTTTTTATTGCAGTCATTCTGCCTGGGGTCACTGAGGAATAGGAGGCACAGCCAAATCTTTATTATACGACAAGAGTGGGGGGGGGGGGGGGGGGTCGCTGGGAGGAGACCTTACGGAAAACAGATTACTTTGATGTTCTTGATAGAATGAACTGGTTCATTGATGGCACGTGTTGGAATGACTTACGTCTAGATGCTCAGTAATCGTGACCCTCTAACTACATGGTATAGGATGTAAAGGTTATAGCTACAACGGATATAAGAAGCTTGCAAATGCCTATTAGTGTTTTTAATCTAAGGAACTAATGCATGGATGGAATTTTGGGCATGGTTAGTCTTTCCGGGCAGTTCGATACATCATAAAATTGCAGAAAATTGGAAGGAATGCAAAACAAGCACATCCAAGTGTGGGTCTCAAATCTTGTCACAGAATGTGTTTATGGCATCACGTCTGTAGTCTGACATTGCAGTCCTTGCGTCTTTGTGTCGGTAGTCACCTGACATTGCAGTCCTTTAAACATACTCTGCTGAGGTCCAACCTCATGCATTCTTAAAGGGGTTCTCCGGTGCTTAGACATCTTATCCCCTATCCAAAGGATAGGGGATAAGACGCCTGACTGCGGGAGTCCCGCCGCTGGGGACCCCCGGGATCTTGCTCGCCACACCCCTTTGAAATCAGTCCCCGGAGCGTGTTCGCTCCGGGTCCGATTACTGTCGATCATGGGGCCGGCGGCGGCGTGTGACATCACGCCTCCGCCCCCGTGTGACCTCATGCTCCGCCCCTCAATGCAAGTCTATGGGAGGGGGTGTGACAGCTATCACACCCCCTCCCGTAGGCTTGCATTGAGGGGCGGAGCGTGACGTCACACGAGGGCGAAGGCGTGATGTCACATGCCGTCGGTCCTGTGGTCGCCGGTTATCAGACCCGGAGCAAACACGCTACGGGGGCTGATTACAAACGGAGTGCCCGCCTGCAAGATCTCGTGGGTCCCCAGCGGCGGGACCCCCGTGATCAGGCATCTTATCCCCTATCCTTTGGATAGGGGATAAGATGTCTAAGCACCGGAGAACCCCTTTAAAGGGATTGTTCAAGAATGGCTACTTTTTTTTAGAAAAACTGCCAACTGCCATTTCTGTCCATAGGTTGTGTCTGATATTGCAACCCGATTTCATTAAAGTGAATAAGGCTAAGCTACAATACCACATCTAAGACAGGAGTAATGACATTTTTGGAAGAAAGCAGCAATGGTTATTTTAATCCCATAAACTAGTTTGATCTCTTATCTATCTTCATCCTGGTCCACTTGATCATATCTATCTAAAAACATCGGAATTTATAGAATTCAATAAATATGTTTCTGTTCTGATATGGTCTATCAATATATGGTCTATCAAGTCTTAATTCTTATTTACTTTCTAACCCATATATGAGAACATCAGTTAGTGTGTAAAGGTATGGGGGCTGTCACCATAGACATGAACGGAGGGGGTCATGGCGAGACGTCATGAAGGGGGCGGGGCATAACATCACGTCTCCAGTACCGGAAACACAGAGGTTTCTGAGACTGGAGCAGCAGCCCTGGATAGAATGTGGGTGCTGCATGGAGATTGTAGGGGTTCCAGCTGCAAGCCCCCAATGATCAGACATCTTATCCCCTATCCTTTGGATAAGGGATAAGTTGTCTATGGCCGGAATACCTCTTTAAATGGTCAGGCTGCCCCGTGGTCCCTTGTACTGTAAGACATATATGGTAAGACATACCTATGGTTCTGTATGCAGGGAGTTTCTCCAGAGGTTAAAATTTGTTGGACTTACTATTCTCTATGTGCTTTTGATTTAGAATATAACTTTCTTAAACCTCTGTCATGAGAAGGAAACAAAAGTATTTGATATGGACTAGAACACATTCAATTACTCTTCAGGTACTTGATATGGCGTACAGATATTCAACATCTATCAAAGTTAGTGGGGTCGAGGGCAATCTCTACCTTCACAAATATGACAAGAAGGAATCTGGAATGAGACTTCATTCCTTGCACAAAATCCATGCAGATATAAGCCAGACAGGACCCTGCCATCACTTTTTGACTTATTGTAGATGCGTTATCCAGAATAAGAAAAACTTAGAGACTTTCTTCCAAAAACAGCACCCCACCTGTCAGTGTGTTGTGTCAGGTATTGTAGCTCTGCATCATTACCATAGTCTCAATAATACATACAACCTATGGACATATCTGGTGCTGTTTTTGGAAGAAAGTAGCCAGATTTTACTAATCCTGGACAGTGAATTAGTGCTTTGACTGTGCCTAGACTGTTTTGTTGTTCTAATGGATGTTCTGCCCATGTCATTATTGCGTTAGAATATACCCAGTGGCACAACATGTTGTGCCCTTTCTTTATTAAATAATATTTCTGGCAGGATATCATTGACACGTACAGACAAGATTCCCAAGCACACAGATTAGGAAAGTTAAAATCTTTCAAAGTCTTGTTGCCACAGGAATTGGCAATCGAACAGCAAGTTGTTTATGCCAAGCATACATAATGGGTGTACGCCTGAAGTCAGTAAGTCCAGCACCACTAGGGGCATATCAATTAGGATGGTGACTGTATAATTTTACTTGAATTCATATGGAACCCATATTATACCAAATTCAGGGGTGTAGCTATAGGGTGTGCAGAGCTTGTGGTCATACCCATGCCCAGAGGGGCTCCAAAGGTTCATTTGCATTACATAAAGAGGCCTTCATTATAAAAATATATAAAAGTTGGGGGGTTGCTACAGATTTTGCATATGAACATTAATTTATGCCTGTGACCAACATTATTGATCAGTGACTGCTTTCATGTGCATTAAATGGGTATGCCTATCTTTATAAGCCTACCTTAAAGATTCTGGGCTCCATTGGAAAATCTGTATTTATTTTTATAGTTATGGCCTTCCCATATGGGGATGAGAGACTTCATGGGTCCCCTTAGGTTACTAGGCTTCAGATTAACCTCACCCTCTGTACCCCTATAGTTGCATATCTGCCTATTTTATAAAGTGATGGCATATGGTTAGGATATGCTGATTAGAGGAGAAACAATCTTTGGGACCCCCACAATACTGAGAATGAAGAATCCGTCCCCATTTAGTTGAAGGGGCCAGTGCTCCAATTTTGTGCTCAGCAGGTGGCCAGGGCACCACTGTGCAGGGAAAACTTAGTTGACGAAGCAATGCTAAGCCAGCACTGGGATTCTCATTGATCATAAAGGAATTTGCCATAATGAGATAAAGAAAGAATAGAGGTTTAAGAGTTTATATTTAGTGGTATTTTTTTTTTGAGTGTTTATTTTTGTAAAAAATCTAACCTAAATCCTCAGCTTGAAGCAACCTCACCAAAGGTGTTCTCTAAAAGCATACATATCATATAAGAACAATATGATGAGTATAGTTGATAGAAACCAGAAAGAATAACCAGCAGGAAGGTTGTAATCTTATATTGTTGCTGCCTCATGCACTGGCCAAGAATTTGCTGGTAAAATGAAAGTGTTACAGGCTAAATTTTTTGGCCTCCAGTCATTGCATATTGGCGTGGTTTTGCAAATTGGGAACCCACCCTAAAATGGATGGTTACAGATTACAATCATAGATATCAGAGATAGCTAAAGTAGTTCTTAAAGGGGTACTCCCGTGGAAAACTTTTTTTTTTTTTTTTTTTTAAATAAACTGGTGCCAGAAAGTTAAACAGATTTGTAAATTACTTCTATTAAAAAAAAATCTTAATCCTTCCAATACATTTTATGGGCTGTATACTGCAGAGAAAATGCTTTTCTTTTTGGATTTCTCTGATGTTACGACCACAGTGCTCTTTGCTGACCTCTGCTGTCAATTTTTGGAACTGTCCAGAACAGGAGAAAATCCCCATAGCAAACATATGCTGCTCTGGACAGTTCCTAAAATGGACAGCAGAGGTCAGCTGAGAGCACTGTGGTCATGACATCAGAGAAATCAAAAAAGAAAAGCATTTCCTCTGTAGTATATAGCCCATAAAATATATTGGAAGAATTAAGATGTATTTTATATAAGTAATTTACAAATCTGTTTAACTTTCTGGCACTAGTTGATTTAAAAAGAAAAGTTTTCCACGGGATTACCCCTTTAACACAATCTTTTGGAAGAAAGGCCCAGGAACCCTATGCCATGGTTTATCATCTTTAGTCTGCATATGGTGTCAGCATGTCATGTTGTAAATTCGTACCCGTGTTCCTCAAGAATAACATCAGTATTCCAGACCTGTGCACAGATATTGATTAAATATTCACTGTTCCATTGCAATCTTTCTTCATGATCAAGCAAAGGTCATAAAACAGAAACAGCCAAACCTGAATTTGCTAAGTGAGCTCTGCCCAGCCTCACCTTATCTCCTACTAGAGGATTTGGTGTTCCCTTCTTCCTTTGATCTCCTACCCTTTGATAATGTTTTCCTCATTTGGGTAGTAGTAATTATAACCAGGGGGGCTGGATAGAGCTTCATTCCGGCACATGAACAGTCCTTCCCCTTAGGGTGTACAGAATGACATTTTATGTTGGGTTGGTGGTGTCTAAAGTACTAATAGGAGATTCAAGATGAAACAAATTACCGTATATACTCGAGTATAAGCCGAGTTTTTCAGCACGATTTTTCGTGCTGAAAACACCCCCCTCGGCTTATACTCGAGTGAACTCCCCCACCCGCAGTGGTCTTCAACCTGCGGACCTCCAGAGGTTTCAAAACTACAACTCCCAGCAAGCCCGGGCAGCCATCGGCTGTCCGGGCTTGCTGGGAGTTGTAGTTTTGAAACCTCCGGAGGTCCGCAGGTTGAAGACCACTGCGGCCTTCAACATCATCCAGCCCCCTCTCACCCCCTTTAGTTCTGAATACTCACCTCCGCTCGGCGCTGGTCCGGTGCTGCAGGACTGTCCGGTGAGGAGGTGGTCCGGTGGGATACTGGTTCCGGGCTGCTATCTTCACCGGGGAGGCCTCTTCTAAGCGCTTCGGGCCCGGCCTCAGAATAGTCACGTTGCCGTGACAACGACGCAGAGGTGCGTTCATTGCCAACGTACTTCTGCGTCATTGTCAAGGCAACGCCTCTATTCCGGGCCGGAAGCGCGGAGAAGAGGCGCCCCCGGTGAAGATAGCAGCCCGGACCACCTCCTCACCGGACAGCCCTGCAGGACCGGACCAGCGACGAGCGGAGGTGAGTACTCAGAACTAAAGGGGGTGAGAGGGGGGCTGGATGATGTTGAAGGCCGCAGTGGTCTTCAACCTGCGGACCTCCGGAGGTTTCAAAACTACAACTCCCAGCAAGCCCGGACAGCCGATGGCTGCCCGGGCTTGCTGGGAGTTGTAGTTTTGAAACCTCTGGAGGTCCGCAGGTTGAAGACCACTGAGGGCGAATGATGAGAAGAGGATGATGAAGGGGGGGTGTGGGGATGATGAAGGGGGGTGGGGATGATGAAGGGGGGGTGTGGGATGATTACAAGGGGATGATGAAGGGGGGATGTGTGGGATGATAAGGGGATGATGAAGGGGGGATGTGTGGGATGATAAGGGGATGATGAAGGGGGGATGTGCGGGATGATAAGGGGATGATGAAGGGGGGATGTGTGGGATGATGACAAGGGGATGATGAAGGGGGGATGTGTGGGATGATGACAAGGGGATGATGAAGGGGGGATGTGTGGGATGATAAGGGGATGATGAAGGGGGGATGTGTGGGATGATGACAAGGGGATGATGATGAGGATGTTAATGACGGGTCTGGATGATGACAGGGGGGGATGAGGTATTTCCCACCCTAGGCTTATACTCGAGTCAATAACTTTTCCTGGGATTTTGGGTTGAAATTAGGGGTCTCTGCTTATACTCGGGTCGGCTTATACTCGAGTATATACGGTACTTCATATTAGGTTAATGTTCATCCTTAGGCCCCAAATGTGCACCAAAGCAGAACAGTGCTTTCTTTGGCACCAAATGAGACCCGGTTCAGAACAGTAGAATTGTTCCAACAATTGTCCCAATGAAGTTTTCAGAAGTTTTCTTTCGATTTTGCAGATGGACATAGAGGCACCTATAGTGAGGTGATCCAACCAAATTTTTCTAAGCTTCCGGCAGGAAAATATTTAGGCTTTACATCTGCATATAGTTGCAGAACGAACACTTTGTAGTGTGAGATATTTCCCATTGAAGTGGTGTATCTGATGACTGTGATGATTACAAGAAAAAAGAAATGAGCATTTTGTCATATTAGATGACAGGACCAATGAAAAGATTCAGATCACAGACTATGAACGCAAATTATGCCGTAATTTCAAAGGTGCAGGGATCGTGACTCATGTGTCATCTCACATTTGGGAGAATAAATTGGTGAGGATTCAACCTTTACCTCAGCTTTGAAATTTCTGAAAGTCATAACATAATCAGACACAGTTTTCTTAAGATCAAGCGCTTTATAGGTTATGATCATAGTAGAACTGTACTAATGATCTGTTTACATAGAGGATATTAAGACCTGATATGGAAATTACACAGGATACACTTTTATACAGGTGCAGGAAGATCACTCAGAACATACTGTAGTTGGGTGGATATTTACCAGTCAGATGATTATGGTTTGACACTAATGGTTTATACACTAATGTTTAAGTCAAATCATCTGGGCCTAATCTGACCATAGACAATTACCAAAATGTTATTAAAAGAGGTAAGGCTATTAGATAACCTTGGCATACTACTTCTCTTACTGGTAAAGTTATTGGGACAAAGATTGGACAGATCCAACAAAATGATAAAAGATCTCCAGAAGGTTCATGATAATGGGCTCCAAAGGACTGGCCAAGTTTCTGTTAGTTTTATCAGACCCCTAAAATATCAATGACCTATTCTAGAACTATAATATTGTCTAGTACATTTTCAATTACAAGCAGAATGATCAAAATGCCCATCCAAATAGTAAAATCCATTTTCCAGAAAGTAGATGAACCAGTAGAGACTTTTTACATAAAAAGAAGAAGAAAAAAAACAAAACAGATGGTGCTACCAAAAGTCAACTGAAAAACTCCTAAAAGGTGTTCTACTAAAAAACAGTGTAATTCCTCAGGTTGTTGTGGCATTCCAGCTCTGTGCTTTCACTTCCATGGAAGTGAGCTGCAATTCCACACACAAACTGAAGACAAGAGTGGAGATGGTTCAGGAAGAAAGCAGCTATGTTCATCTAATCCTGGATGATGCCTTTAAGGTGCCCATTCACTTTCAATAGCTGTCGGCAAACTCTTGTTTCTCCTGACTGCTCGATACATATGCATGGACTGAGTGGTGGAATTATCTGCTCCTTCTTCCCCCATGATTATCTGTAGGGATAGAGTCAGGAGGTGTCCATATGCATAAGATTTTGCCAAAATCGACATGTCCAGACAACTTGAATATGAATTCACATATTTGGTGATAAACATTAGATAGATAGCTGTGGGTTCAATTATTCCCCAAATGGATATGTGTGATATGCTAGTGCCAGACTCCCTTTGGTGCTACCTATCTCAGAAAGTTAAAAATTGAACCATTACCTGGCAGCTCCCCTAGATGTCTACTAGTGTAACCAATCTTATTGAAACCAAAGGATCTGCTGGCATGAATTATTACTGGGACAAAGATCGGACAGATCCAGAGTAGTGTCTGCCCCTTAGTGGTTTAATATTCCACTGGGAAATCTAATGGACAACTTCTGTGGGAGAAGTATTGAAGGCCATATCGGTTGTCACTAGGGATGTCCCGATACCGATACTAGTATCAGTACCGGGGCCGATACCAGGTATCTGCATGGTATCGGGGACTCGTCTAATGTCCCGATACCAAATACGATACCTGGTGGAATGCTCCGCTCCGCTGCCCCGTCCTCCGGTTCGCATCATTACTGCTGCCCCCATTCTGCCATCCACATAATGGCATCTTATGGAGGAGCATGTGACAGACACGTCACTCCACTGCGCCCAGCGTAACGCTATGGAGGAAGCAGAGTGACGTGTATGTTACATGCTCCTCCATAAGACGCCATTATGTGGACGGCAGAACAGGGCAGGGCAGTGATGAGAATGGTGCTGCGGAGCGGCGACACCGGACAGTGAGCAGCCACAAAGGGGGGCACTGCTGTCTACAGGGGGTGCTGCTGGCTACAAAGGGGGGCACTGCTGGCTACAAAGGGGGGCACTACTGGCTACAGGGGGTGCTGCTGGCTACAAAAGGGGGCACTGCTGTCTACAGGGGTCCTGCTGGCTACAAAGGGGGGCACTGCTGTCTACAGGGGGTCCTGCTGGCTACAAAGGGGGGCACTGCTGTCTACAGGGGGGTGCTGCTGGCTTCAAAGGGGGGCACTGCTGTCAACAGGGGGGTGCTGCTGGCTACAAAGGGGGGCACTGCTGGCTACAAAGGGGGCACTGCTGTCTACAGGGGGGTCCTGCTGGCCACAAAGGGGGGCACTGCTGGCTACAAAGGGGAGCACTGCTGGCTACAGGGGTGCACTGCTATCTACAGGGGGGCACTGCTGTCTACAAAGGGGGGCACTGCTGTCTACAGGGGGTCCTGCTGGCTACAAAGGGAGACTGCTGTTTACAGGTGGGGGTCCTGTGGGCTACAAGGGGGGTCGTTTTGTCTGTCTGCAACTATCTATACTACCTACAAGGGGATACTACCTACTATTAAAGGCAATATTACAGCAGAGTCACCTGCACTAACTTGAATTTATAGGTAGTACAAGTGACCCGGTTTCTATCGCTGCACACCATGTGAACATCAGCGCAATCGCTCCGGAGACATACAAATTCCCTGTTCTGCCTAATGGAGAAGAGATAAATCTTGGCTCTTACTACAGCAGCCGCATCCATTGTACACAACAAGGAACCCACATATCAGCAAGGTAAGCAGCGCCAGAAACCGCATCACCCTGCTGTCAGATTCCCTTTAAAATAAAAGTACTCGTACTTGGTATCGGTGAGTACTAGAATTAAAGTATCGTTACTCGTATTCGGTCTTAAAAAAATGGTATCGGGACATCCCTAGTTGTCACTAACAAAACTGTTTTACAACTCTTTTTTTATTTTAGGGAGACATTTTCTTCTAGTTATACAAAGTTATTCATTTTCCTTGGTTAATGGTTGTGAGCCTTGTTGCTACTTGCTGAGACAGTCTTTTCATGAAATAGCACTGTGGGGGTTATGTCTTGTCAGTGTACTGCAATGGCTCAATGACATGCACCATTTTAGTATAGGGGCAGGGTTTGCTTGTTGGAACCCATGCACCAGACCCAATGTGTAACAAAGACAAACATTTCAATGACACCATTAATCACTGACATCTCGGAGCTGTTCCAGTGTTCTAGAAGACTCATCTGTGTGCATGTCACAAAAAGTGACAGAAATTAAAATTGTAACTTAATCTGTAAACCCAATTTACATTTAAGCAGGATACTTAGCTCCATAAACCCTATAGCATTTGTCTAACTTGGAACAGTGGTCAACACCAAAGTTGTTGATTCTGGGATCCACCCTCAATCTATACAGAACATATGTACATCCACTTTTGATTGTATTGTAGTTTTATCAATGCACACACAGGACATATTCACCAATAAGATCTAATATGTTTTTCTGAATTATCCCATTAAAAATGGTCCCTAGTGACAAGTGATTGGTTCCAAAGTCAGCTCCATGTGGTATATCTTCTGTTGGACATATGGGGGGAGATTTATCAAAACCTGTCCAGAGGAAAAGTTGCTGAGTTGCCCAATCAGAACGCTTCTTTCATTTTTGAAAAGGCCTCTGAAAAATTAAAGAAGCGGTCTGATTGATTGATATCGAAAACTCAGTAACTTTTCCTCTGGACAGGTTTTGATAACTCTCCCCCATGGACCCTATTATTGTATCAGAACCAAGGCGCAACATAACATCCTCTGTTAAGCTGAACAGATAGGCCGAAAGCTATCACTCCCAATCTCCCCCTAAAAATGCACACATGGCTCAGTCAATCATGGATGTGTTCTCAATGGAGAAAACAGCTTACAGTATTCCCCCCAAAATAAAGGGATTGGGGAGTTAAAAGCCATACACGCACATGCTCAGCTTGTTTTTTCAAGAGGAGGGAAAATACCGTAAGTCACTTCAGGTGGTGAATTCCCTCTAAAAAGAATTGGGTGGTACATTTTCTTTTTCTGGGCACAAATTTAATGGCAGCCCCCTTGGATGTTTACTTGTTGGCCTATATAATTTAAATCAACGAGATCGGCTGACAGAAACAGAAGGTCTGCCAATTTCCCATGCTAAAATTTATACCAGTGTGAAATATTTTCTTACATCAACGCAGACACATCTAGATTCTGGGAAAACCCAATCATAAAGGGAAATGCAATCTGACACCTCTTATTAGCTGGGCTAATGGAAGAATATACAAGTGAGTACAACACCATGCACCTCAAAGCATCCGGAGTGGAATAACAAAAGGCATGCATGCTGTCTGTATTTCCATACCTTTTGGAGTATTTATTGACTGGAAAGTAATAGCTTGCACCGACGGTGTGTGCACATTAGATGCAGTGTTCACCAGTGAACTGAGAGACCAAACAATTTATCACGAGGAGATTATCTGTAGGGTTCTATTGACATAATCAGGGGTAGGAGTTCAGTCCTATCCCAAAACATGCGGCCAGAAGTTGAGTCCTATACATTGCCCTCCCCCACGTGCTGCACAGCTCAGGTTTTTTTCTTCTTCTTTCCTTCTCTCCTTGAGTATACTTTGGTTTTCCATTGACCACATTCACACCCCCTACTACTTATTGTCAACACCCTTTTGTCATGGTGGGGGATGGGTAGTCACTTTTAGCAGGTTAGGTAAAATAATGACATTTTAACGAAATCACTTAGTTGGATCTTATTGAAGTGAGTGATGTGTATGGTGCCTTGTGTATTGTAGTATACATAGTGCACCTTGTACAGTGGTGTGTATGGTGCCTTATGTATGTATGTATAGTGCACCTTGTACAATGGTGTATGTGGTGAACCATGTAAAATGGTGTGCAAAATGTACCATATAGAGTGGTGTGAATGGTACATGTTGTACAGTGGTGTGTGATTCACATTGTAAAGTGATTTGTATGGTGCATGTTGTAAAGTGGTATGTATAGTACACACTGTAAAGTGGTGTGTATGGTGCACATTGTACAGTGTTTTATATGGTACATGTTGTACAGTGGTGTGTATGGTATATGTTGTACAGTGGTGTGCATGGTGCACCTTATAGGAGTGGTATGTATGGTGCATGCCGTAAGGTGGTATGCAGTGTTCCCTCAAGTTACAATATTAATTGGTTCCAGGACGACCATTGTATGTTGAAACCATTGTATGTTGAGACCATAACTCTATGGAAACCTGGTAATTGGTCTTGAAGCTACCAAAATGTCATCCAAAAATAAGAAAAAGTGAGGCTTAAACAAAAATAAGTAGATAACTAATACAGATAAAGCAAGTTCTTACATATGAAAGTAAGAAAGAGCTGCTGGGAGCTGTAATCACTGTCTATGTAGAGGAAATGAGCTTCTTCATGGTCCTGTACAGTACACACAATGTCCTAAAAAAGTGTAAGCCGCCCTTACTTGGTGTCCAAAGGAGCAGCTAACCGTGGCACAGGTAAAGAATAGTACAGAACATGTAGTACCACCCTGTGCCGTAGGGAGGCGCTACCAGACAGGAATTCAGTGCATACGCTTCAGTAATACAGTGGTTTTACCAGTGAATACCCATTCTGAATGGTCAGTTCTTCCAGCCATTGACATGTTTCGCAGATCTGGACTGTCCATAGCATTGTATGTTGAGTCTGGTTTCAAGTTACAATGGTACAGAAAAGAAACTAGAAACTATTGTATGTTGAGGCCATTGTAAGTTGAGGGATCACTGTATTTGGCGCATGTAACAGTAATTCAGTTTGCTGCCCCAGTACTATATCTACATTTGCTGCAAAAAAGCAGAGTGGCTTGTTGGCACCCCCCTCCTCACTCTGGCACCGAGCACCCTGGACATGTGTCCCCCCCCCCCCAGTCCACTAGCTGCCCCCCTGATGTAAAACTTCAGACAACTTATCACATTGTATTTGCCAAATAACAAAATGAGATCTGTACTTCTGAATAATAAGAAAAAACTATATTCAGTTATTCGTTGTTTTCTACTAGCTGAGCATCCGGCATTGCCCAGCCTCCCTACCGAAACCATGTGGCTCTCGTCCTTATATTCTGTCCTCATCTCCTGTCCTCATCTCCTGTCCTCATATCGGGTCCTCACATCTTGGCCTCATATCTAGTCTTCATATCTGTTCCTCATATCCTGTCTTTATATCCAAACCTCTTGTCACTTAAGACAACCTCATATCCTGACCTTATATTCAGTCCTCATATCCCAACCTCATATACCATTAACCGCACTAACTATTCTCTGCACCTGCCTGCAAGACAATTAGCAGGTTGCTTCAAAGTCCCGGCAATCTCTGCAGCCCAAGATCGGGAGATGTACCGGAAGTCCCAAAGATTTGAAAGAGACTTCAGCCAAACCCCCACCCTCACAAATGATAGTGGGTTACAGTTTACTTAGTTGATGTATAAGAAATATGTGTTCCAAATTTCATTAAAATATCTCCGGCCATTTGGAAGTTATGCTGAAACATACATACATAGAATTTAGTGCATATATACATGGATATGTTGAGTTTTGTGTGTGTGTGTGTATATATATATATATATATATACGGGATGAGTAGTTAAATACTCATCCCGTTTAGTTGGTCTAAGGCCCCTCATCTCAGCCAAGCCAGATTACCCTGCTCTGTACTGACGAGGGGCAAGTACCCCGAAACAGCTGTCTGCAGATGGGTGCTCTTTCCTTCTGGAGAGAGAGTTCTGGCTTGGCATTAATCCCGATTAGCTTTTTATATTCCGTAACTGGAGCTAAGCTGATACCAGGGAACATCGCCTGAAAAGGTGATGTAATGAGCTGATTTGCATATTCCTATATATATATATATATATATATATATATATATATATATATATATATATTTATATCCAAAGTAGGTATTCGGCAGCACACCAAATAGTGTTCAAATCAAAGTGCGGTTTAATATCCCATATCAAGATATGGGATATTAAACCGCACTTTGATTTGAACACTATTTGGTGTGCTGCCTAATACCTACTTTGGATATTGGCTATACAGTCTGCGACTGGGACTCTTGACTTTGGCTTGCACCCACCTGCTGTGGAATTACTTCGGTGTGCTATCCTCGCATCTCTCTCTGTGTGTGTATATATATATATATATATATATATATATATATATATATATATATATATATATATATATATATATATATATATATATGTGTATGTATTGATTTTATTGCATTCCTTACCTTCCGATTAAAGGGGTACTCTGGTGAAAAACTATTTTTTTTTTAATCGACAGATGCCAGAATGTTAAACAGATTTGTAAATGACTTCTTCTTAAAAATCTTAACCCTTTCAGTACTCATCAGCTGCTGTATGTTCCACAGGAAGTTCTTTTCTTTTTAAATTTCCTTTCTGTCTGACCACAGTGCTCTCTGCTGACGCCTCTGTCCATGTCAGGAACTGCCCAGAGCAGGAGCAAATCCCCAAAGCAAACCTCTCCTGCTCTGGACAGTTCCTGACATGGACAGAGGTGTCATCAGAGAGCACTTGTGGTCAGACAGAAAAGAAATGTTAAAAGAAAAGAACTTCCTCTGTAGTATACAGCAGCTGATATGTACTGGAAGGGTTAAGATTTTTAAATAGAAGTAATTAACAAATCTGTTTAACATTCTGGCATCTGTCGATTAAAAAAAAAAAAAAATAGTTTTTCACCGGAGTACCCCTTTAATCGGAAGGTAAAGAATGCAATAAAATTAATATATATATATATATATATATTACACAAAACTCTACATATCCATGTATATATATGCACTAAATCCTATGTATGTATGTTCCAGCATAACTTCCAAATGGCTGGAGATATTTATCAAAACCCCTTTAACATGGAATACAAAGGATTCATTACAAATTGGATAGCTGTCAGTCGACAGCTATTTCTCCAAACCTGCTGTACACGCTTGGCTCAGTGGAGCATGCATGTGTTTTCATTAGTAAAAGGCGAATAAGTTGCTGCCAGACATCTTTTGTGGCATCTTATCACCCATCACAATAAAGGATCGCTCATGTTGACATCCATTATGCCCACTCCTGCTTTTCCCCAACACCTGACATCAGGGGAAAGTTACTTCTGACCACAGGACTATTGTAAACGTAGAAACCATGAGGAACATGTACTAAAGTGTCACCTGAGTGAAATAATGGTGTTATCTTTGCACCCTCACATGCATATAGAGGATATTTATCAAAACCTGTGCAGAGGAAGAGTCGTACAGTTGCCTATAGCAACCAATCAGATTGCTTCTTTCATTTTTCAGAGGCCATTATAAAAATAAAAGAAGCAATCTTAACTGGTTGCTATAGGCAACTGCACCACTCTCCCTCCACACAGGTTTTGATAAATCTCCCCCGTAGGGGGAGATTTATCAAAACCTATGTAGAGGGAGAGTGGTGCAGTTGCCCATAGCAACCAATCAAATTGCCTTTATTTTTCACAGGTCTCTTTAAAAATAAAAGAAGCAATCTGATTGGTTGCCAACTTTCCATAGGCAATTGCACCATTCTTCCTCTGCTCAGGTTTTGATAAATCTTACCTATATGTATGTGAGGGTGCAAACATATAACACCATTATTTCACTTAGGAGACACTTAACTACATTGGGGGGAGATTTATCAAAACCTGTCCAGAGGAAAAGTTACTGGGTTGCCCATAGCAACCAATCAGATCGCTTCTTTCATTTTTCACAGGCCTTTTCCTAAATGAAAGAAGCGATCTGATTGGTTGCTATGGGCAACTCAGCCACTTTTCCACTGGACCAGTTTTGATAAATCTCCCCCAATTGTATATTTACATACAATGCAAAGACTGCAAAGCAATCTATAGATAGAGATATACAGCAATATGTACAGTGGGTTAGAGATATGTAACAATATATATGTATAGTCGTATGTATAGATATTTTTATTTATTTTTAAAAATCTGACAACAGCGACATCCAAGTGTGTCAAGTTATAGGCATAGAACACTTGTTGACTGACATGGCCATTAACATTGGGCACCGCAAACATTGCCTGCATTCAACACTAACCCCTCGGAGCATTCACCTCTACAGAGTAACAAAGCAGAAAACAATGCCTTGCATATCCACCCAGAGAGGTAGCACTGTGCAAAAACATGGCAGGTTAATGGCTAAAAAGGAAATCGAATGCCTTCTTGCACATAACAGAAACTTGCTGATGGCCCATTATATGCTTTACCTCATACATCAGGGAGCTATACCTAAGCTAAGGAGTTGTACTAGGCATTTTATCAACTATGCATTTCACAGAAAAAAGTTGTACTGTGCATTTCATAGAGCATTATTGTACTGTGCCTTTTATTGAGTAAAGTTGTACTGTGCATTTTGTGGAGCAGAGTTGTACTGTGCATTTCATCAAATTGTTCTGTGCCTTTCACCGAGTAGAGTTGTAGGGGGAGATTTATCATTGCTTTGAGAGCATTTATGTTGTCTATGTTCAGGCGCAGTTCAGGCGCAAGCAGCATATTTTGAGACTTTTATGCGCCTTTTGATATAGACAGTTTTACTCTTTTTGCCTACCCGTAGAACTTTTTCTTTTTGACCATGCAGTGGTCACATATTTATCATTTGCGACTTTTGTCAAAAGTCGCTATTTTGTGCATAAAGGTACATTTTTAGGCGCAAAGCTACACCACCTACCAGTAGGCGTGAGAATAATTTCTACCTTCCACAATTCAACCTTTAACCCCTTCCCGCAGAATCCTGTCTATAGATGGCGAATTGCGCAGGTCCTTCGCGCATTCCGCCATCTATAAACGGCATTCAGTTAACCCGGCGATGCGCAGCATCACACGGGTTTACTGTCAGAAGTCCTGCTGTTACCAGTGGGGGACAACTTCTGCTAGCCCCCTCAGGACTAGGGCCGATACCGATAATCTGTGACCTTTCAGGCCGATAGCCGATAACTTATACCGATATTCCGTTTTGCAACAACTGGAGGCACACTGTCTGGGAGACATTATGGGGGAGATTTATCATAACCTGTGCAGAGGAAAATTTGCCCAGTTGCCCACAGCAACCAATCAGCTTGCTTCTTTCATTTTTATGAAGGCCTGTGAAAAATGAAAGAAGTGATCTGATTGGTTGCTATGGGCAACTGGGCAAGTTCTCCTCTGCACAGGTTTTGATAAATCTCCCCCTATCTGTTTTCTAACTCAGTGTTTCCCAACCCATGTGCCTTCAGCTGTTGCAAAACTATAACTCCCAGCATACACTGACAGACCATGCATGCTGGGAGTTTTAGTTTTGCAACAGCTGGAGGCACACGGGTTGGGAAACAATGAGTTATGTAACAAACTCTGTGTTTTGAAACCAGTGTGCCTCCAGCTGTTG
Source organism: Hyla sarda (assembly GCF_029499605.1). Lineage (NCBI taxonomy): Eukaryota > Metazoa > Chordata > Amphibia > Anura > Hylidae > Hyla > Hyla sarda. The sequence goes on along the minus strand of NC_079192.1, from coordinate 378,041,548 downwards.
CATAACTACAACCCCCAGCATGCATGCACAGCCAAAGGGCATGCTGAAAGTTATAGTAGTGTGCCTCCAGCTGTTTCATAACTACAAGTCCCAGCATGCCCTTCTGTCACTGCATGCTGAGAATTGTAGTTTTGCAACAGCTGGAGGTTTGCCCGACTATGCGCTGAAAAGTACTTGCCAGTGCATGGCCAGTATTTGTCGGCGCTTTGGCATACCAAGGCTCAACCCATGGCGTACCACTATGGGTACGTGTACCATGGGTTGAGATCCCAGGCCTCTGGTTGTTGGTCTGACTCTTTTCTAGAAAAGGTGTATGTTAGACAACTTTTCACGCTAAAGAAGAGCTGCACCTTATTCATCATTATGTTGCGCATTATTGATGAATAAGACGCACGCTAGTCAAAGTGTAGATAAAAAAACGTGGAAATTTGAACTAAAATAAACATTTCTTGATAAATCTCCCCCATAGTGTGTACTTCCTCCTCATATATGTTGTACCTTTACTTTTATAAAACACCTATGGCTCATGCACAGTGCATACCTGAAACAGCCCACAGAGTCCCTACATGTCCATATTACAGACCCTTAGGCACTCCATGTGCCCCATGTGGTGCATCTGTGGTTGGAGAACACCCACATAAAAACCATGCAAAGGAGCATGCCATAACTCCTATGTGCTTGGATATGTGCCAATAGCAATCTTTATGTAATATATTATGAATTAATACCCGTAATGTTTTATTGTGCATGAATCCTAGTGTAAAAACAAGAAGCCAGGTTGTGCAGTGGCTTGTACATCGTATCACGTTTAATCTAAGAAACATATAACATTCTACATATTTAGGAATATCCAATGGCAATGTTCCATCGTGGTTCCCTGAAAAACATAGATAATCAAATATCCCACAGTATTTGGTTCTTCTTTGTGACCATAGAACCCTAAGATAATTCCGGCAATCTAACATACACGTGACAGGTTTCTGATTAAACAAGCTTTGAAAAAACGTCTAATGAACGATAGTTCCGCTGATGCAGCCACAAGCATTTTTTTTCCATATTGGCCATTACAGTTATTCGGAATGTAGATACATGATCAACTATACGGATCGTAAGGAAAGTGATCCCTCTTGGAATGTTCTGTGAACGTTCTCTCACAGAAAGACCATTTGTGGACTATTAGGCAAAACTTTCTAACACAAACACAAATTTCTGATGATAAATAACAATCTGTCATGAGTCAACTAAAACCAATACTGGTTGTTACATTTCACCCAGCAAACAATCATTTTTGGTGAAATCAACTGTTTTCTTTTATTTTAATGCGTATACTGTAGATATCTCAACCACCTCTGTTCTAAACCAAGAGACACATAAACCACAACAGTCCAGCTGTCACGGATACCCCATGAACATTTTGGGAACACCTGGTTATCGGATGCTACATTATGTTCCTAGTCTAGGCTTCGTTGAACATGTTCCTCTTGCTAAAGTTCATGTGTTAGTGTCTCAGGCATGGGAAACAGATTTTGTAAAATTTAGGAAAACAAGTTCAAAGCGGTTTTTATCTTTTAAAATTTTTAACTTTTCTACCAATCAACCTTCAAAAAGTCACCTCCATGATCTACCAATGCAGCCACCTTAAAAGTCACAACTCCTCCATGTTTGACCTATTAGAACAACCACCATAAAAGGTCACATCTCTTCCACGTTTGACTTATGAGAGCAATCTTCTCCATGGTTTCTATAGCAGTTCAACCAACTTAAGAGTCACATCTCCTCTATGTTTGAACTACAAGTGCAGCCAACATATCTACGATGAACCATATTCAAAGATTTGACCCAGCCCAAGTTTTTTTCCACATGCCACAACCACGTCGCATAACCATTATCCAAATTATCAAGGACATTCTCAGACATTCCTACCTGGTTTATCAGCTCCAAGACATCTTCTTCAACACAAGCAAAAGTTGCAATACAATGACTATCTGGATCCAGAATGTTCCTATCCGGTTTGGTCAGTTCCTATATTCCTAATTGATATTTACTAAGGTTCATCGAAAGACAAACTTGGTTCATGTGGAAAATTGGACGTGAGGTTTAGCCAGATGGTCTAATGGTGTATCTGTCACTCCGCTGTTCCTAAAATTCCATATACAGGTCAGAGCTACATCTGCAGCCACACCGAACCAGAAGACCTCAACTTCTAGCTCAAACTTCAGCCAAAATCCATGAAGAGCTGCTCAATCTTTGTCGGGTGCTTAAGCCTTGAGCTAAGACTTTCCACAAAGCTGAACAATGCCAGTGTTATGTGTAATGAAATCATTAAAGTCTTTGCTCAAGTTCTTTTTGAATGTTTTTGCATTTCAATGACAGGCATCCTCCACCCCAGCAGGACTCCCACCAGCTCTAATAATGTCCAATTTATTTCACCTTTTTTCCTAGTCCTCTTTCACTTATGCCTTCTGGCACTGTCTCTTTGTTTTAAGCTTCTCTTTTGTTATCTCTTTGTTTCACAGCACCCTTTTAACTTTTTGACCTAAGTTCCTGTTTTAACGCTTTTGTGTCTTTTGCCTCATGTACTAGAGCTAACTCTATCCTACTCAATCCTCAAGGTTACTTTCTGCAAGTAAATAGATATTTAGTCACTTACCTTATGGGGGGTTGGCTCTTTTGAGGATCAATTAGGCTTTGGAAGTAAAAAATGTGGGATATCTGACTCCCCTAAGATGCAGAAAAGTCCAGTGCTCCATGTCTCTAGTGAATGGAGTTACGCTTGATACAGTAGTAAGAGTGTCCTACAGTGGAAGCTGAACAGGTAGAGCACAAGGCTTGCAGGCAGGAGAGGTGTGTCCTGCGAGCAGAGCTCCTGTCAGACAGGCTAGGGTAGAGCAGGAGGAGGAGGAGGTAGTGCTTCTCTCCCCCAAGGTGAGGGATTGTGACAGAGCCAAATCCTAGATCTCTATGCAGATACTTATATTCACTGCAGCAATTACGGTAGGGGGAAGCGTGAGGCATTGTTACAAACCATGCAAAAAAAAAACTTTTTTAAGGAAAATCTCATTGTTAGTAGCAATCTATGTAATGTACACCATGCACTGAGAGTACTGCAACCTGACACAACCTGCACAGTGACTAGTTAATATACTGTACGGGTGTACAGATGTCATTCTGAGCAAAAGCTGTTTACAGCTAATGCACAGTATATAGTGCTGGTCTATATGTCGTAAGGCTCCAATATACACTGTCTAAAAATGTTGTTATAGATGACATCAGGATCTCTAGTTTCAGGAAGGTGGACATTGTTTATATTATTTATATAGTGCTTTCAGAAAGTCTTCAGACCCTTTAACTTTTTTCCCAATTTGTCATATTGAGGCCTTGTGCTAATATATATATATATAATTTATATACAGTCATGGCCGTAAATGTTGACACCCCTGACATTTTTCGAGAAAATTAAGTATTTCTCACAGAAAAGTATTGCAGTAACACATGTTTTGCTATACACATGTTTATTGCTTTTTTGTGTATTGGAACTAAACCAAAAAAGGGAGGAAAAAGCATATTGTACATAATGTCACACCAATCTCCAAAAATGGTCTGGACAAAATTATTGGCACCCTTAACTTAATATTTGGTTGCACACCTTTTGGAAAAAATAACTGAAATCAGTCGCTTCCTATAACCATCAATAAGCTTCTTACGCCTCTCAGCCGGAATGTTGGACCACTCTTCCTTTGCAAACTGCTCAGGTCTCTCTTATTGGAAGGCGCCTTTTCCCAAAAGCAATTTTAAGATCTCTCCACAGGTGTTCAATGGGATTTAGATCTGGACTCCTTGCTGGCCACTTCAGAACTCTCCAGCACTTTGTTGCCATCCATTTCTGGGTGCTTTTTGACATATGTTTGGGATCATTGTCCTGCTGGACACAAACCCAGTTTTCTGAAACTGGGCTGTACAGGCATGATGCCTTGCACACCTTCAAGGCACCCAGTGCCAGAGGCAGCAAAACAACCCCAAAACATCATTGAACCTCCACCATATCTCACTCTAGCTACTGTGTTCTTTTCTTTGTAAGCATCGTTCTGTTTTCGGTAAACAGTAGAATGATGTGCTTTACCAAAAAGCTCTATCTTGGTCTCATCTGTCCACAAGATGTTTTCCCAGAAGGATTTTAGCATACTCAAATTCATTTTGGCAAAATGTAGTCTTGCTTTTTTATGTCTCTGTGTCAGCAGTGGGGTCCTCCTGGGTCTCCTGCCATAGCGTTTCATTTCATTTAAATGTTGACGAATAGTTTGCGCTGACACTGATGCTCCCTGAGCCAGCAGGACAGCTTGAATATCTTTGGAACTTGTTTGGGGCTGCTTATCCACCATCCGGACTATCCTGCGTTGACACCTTTCATAAATTTTTCTCTTCTGTCCACACCCAGCGAGATTAACTAGAGTGCCATGGGTTGCAAACTTCTTGATAATGTTGCGCACTGTGGACAAAGGCAAATCTAGATCTCTGGAAATGGACAGGTAACCTTGAGATTGTTGATATTTTTCCACAATTTTGGTTCTCAAGTCCTAAGACAGTTCTCTTCTCTTCTTTCTGTTGTCTATGCTTAGTGTGGCACACACAGCCACACAATGCAAAGACTAAGTGAACCTCTCTCATTTTTATCTGCTTTCAGGTGTGATTTTTATATTGCCCATATTTGTTACTTGCCCCAGGTGAGTTTAAGGGAGCATCACATGCTTGAAACAACAAGGGTGCCAATAATTTTGGAGTTTGGTGTGACATTATGTACAATTTTCTTTTTTTCCTCCCTTTTTTGATTTAGTTCCAATGCACACAAAGGGAATAAACCTGTGTATAGTAAAACATGTGTTACTGCAATCCTTTTCTGTGAGAAATACTTCATTTTCTTGAAAAATTTCAGCGGTGCCAACATTTACGTCCATGACTGTATATATGTATTTTTTTTGGCAAATTTAAGGAAAAACTAAAATTTTGCAAGTATGCAGACCCTTTGCTATGACACTTAAAGTTTAGCTCTGGCTCCTTCCATTTCTCTTGATCATCTCTGAGATGTTTCTGCACCTTGATTGGAGTCACCTGTGATTTGGAAAGACACAACCCTGTCTATGTAAGTCTCACAGCTGCATATCAGAGCAATGAGAGAGAAAGGATTACCTGTAGAGCTCAGAGATTGTGTGGAGGCAGAGATCCAGAGAAGGGTACAAAAACATTGCTGCTGCATAATTCATAATTTGCAAATGAAAGACAGGAATATTCATAGAGCTAGCAGCCCCACGAGTAAGTGGGGGAGAAGGGCCTTGGTAAGAGAAAGTTGACAATAAACCCAATGGTTACTCTGACTGAGCTCCAAAGATGTGTGCAGATGGGGGAATATTCCAGAAGGTTAACCATCATTGAAACACTCCCCCAAATCTGGCTTTATGGCAGAGTAGTTAGAAAGAAGCCTCTCATCAGTGAGAGACACATGAAAGCTTGTCTGGATTTTGCAAAAAAGCACATTACGGACTCTCAGACTGTAGGAAACAAGATTGAACTTTTTGTCCTCAATTGTAAGTGTTATGTCTGGAGCAAATCAGAAATTTTTCATCACCTGCCCAATACTATCACTACAGTCAAGCATGGTGGTGGCAGGATCATGTAGAAAGACTTGTATGGGTTTAGTGAAAGCTGAATGGAGCAAAGTACAGAGATATTCTTAATGGAAACCTGATCCAGTGTGCTCTGGACCACAGACTGGGTCGAAGATTCACCTTCTTACAAGACAATTGAACATCTCTTGATATGGCTTCCACCAACGGTTCCCATCCAACCTGACAGAGCGTAAGAGGATCTGCAGAGAAGAATGGCAGAAAATCCCAAATCCAGGTGTGCAAAACATGTGTCATAATTATGGGGTATTGAATGCAGAAGCATGGGGTAAATCTTAATATTTTTATTTTTGTTTTAGCACAATGTGGTAGCCCTTGGGGGGGGGGTGTATGGTAGTTGGGGTGTTGCTTCGGTAGATGAGGGGTTAAGGTTAACCCTATAGTTTGTGACGCCAGGCTGAGGGCTAGTATGCTGAGGTAATTCTCCGGCCTATCGCCGCCCTTCCCAGTAACGATAGGTGCATGCATAAAATGACTGAAGGTCCACAAGGTAGTTGAACTTGAACTTGGATAACTTTACTTAAATGCTTGCGGTACATCCAATGAACAGTAACAGTCTCAGGAATACAGTCTCTATATAGTTCAATGACTGACAGTTGTTGCGGACCTTGACTTCTGATATAGTCTGAGAATTTAGGGTAGTTTGCAAAGATCCATCCGGATTTAGGGGATAGATAAGGTCTGGTGATCTTGCAGAGTGCTTAGGGATTGATACACTCATGAATCTGAATAGATCCGCCATTGCCGCAAGGCTCGGGCCTAACTCACTGCGGAAGACAGCTGCCAGATCTTGCTCGTTTGACAGCCCGGGAACAAGAGAGAGAGTAATGGCCGCCGCTCCCTTATATGGGCAGGGGCAGGGCCGCCTTTTACTGGTCCAAGCAACTGTCACTCACCGTCACAGGGAGTGATGGGTGAAATACGTCACAGGGACCTCCAAAGGTCCTCAAGCACAAAAAACCATAGAGTCTACCTGACCACGTGACCAGCAGGTCCTGCTGCACTCCGTACAAGTAATTAACCATTTATATACATTTATACAATCCTTTATATATAAATCCTAAATAATTACTAGATAACTAATACCTAGATGAGAGGTGACTAGGGGTGGACTAGACAATAAGGACCCCCACGTCCTAGGGACTCTGGCTATGGGGACCTATACAAACAGGTACCGGATAGGATGTGGTACCGGGACACCACAACAAGATTGTAACTTAACAAAATGTGAAATAAGTTAAAGGGTCTGATTACTTTCCGAGTGCATTGTAGGTTTCCTTTATTTGTCCTATCTACAGAAGAAACCTAAGCACCTTTCCTTTAAGATGCCTTTCAGCAGGGGTGTTTTGTGACATCAATGTATTGTGACATCGCCATGCATATTATCCCTGTGCTGTGACATCACTGTGTTTATTATACCTGTACTGTGACATCACTTTATATTATCCTTGTACTGTGACATCCCTGTGTATATTTTACCTGCACTGTGTGTAGTAGTATGCCTGTACTGTGACATCACTGTGTGTATTATTCCTGTACTTTGACATTATTGTGTACAGGGGCGTACCTAGAGCATTTGGCACCCGGGGCGGACCCTTTGTTTGGCACCCCCCACCCCACACACACACACACGCACCCCCCCTTAATTACACACCCTCCCTCCCATTCCCGCAGGAGCGGACTGACAACACTCGGGGCCCCCGGACCAAAAAAAAGGCAAGGGCCCCTGCTAGGCTCTGCAGCTCGTCAATCTTCTGCCACGCTCCTATTCCACCCAAATCCCACACACAATAAACTAAAATTTATATATGTAAGAAACACTTTAACGTAGGCAAATTTCTATGACCAATAATATTGGTATACAAGGAGTAAATATATACCACCACACAATAACTGGATAATACCGCCATATTGTACAGAATAAAACCACTATATACAGACCAGTATACTATGAAGAATCTGTATACAATATAAGTGATTATATACAGGACCATATGGCGGTGGATATCAGCTGCACACAGGATGTGTATACCATATAAGTGATTACAGTTACATTTTGGGACTCACAATTACGTCTTTTCTGATCAGCGGAGTCCTCTTTCCTTTTCTTCTCCATCCGGATAAGACCGCTATGTGGATCTCTTAACATCTGCAGGAAAAACATGTCAGACTCTGCATATATTCAGTGCCCTCCTCTACACAATCTTTCCATCTAAAGGCCCACAAACTGTAATAATGCCCTCCTTGGTGTCCTGTACAGTAAAAGGGCAGGTAGGTAGATAGGTAACCCCCTCTTTCCCATAGGTATATGCAGAGTTACACCCCCACTCTCTTTCCCATAGGTATATGCAGAGCTATGCTACACCCCCTCTTTCCCATAGGTATATGCAGAGCTACGCTACACCCCCCCCTCTTTCCCATAGGTATATGCAGAGCCAAACCCCCCACCCCCTCTTCCACTTAGATATATGCAGAGCTACACCCCCTCCTCTTTTCCATAGGTATATGCAGAGCTACACCCTCCCTCTTTCCCATAGGTATATCTAGGGCTGGGCTGTATACCGGTTCATACCGAATACCAAATTTTTTGGGCTGCACGATATGAATTTTCCCCCCATACCGCAATACCGGTTGGGCCCCTCCCCCTCGGGAATGTATTATCAGCCTAGCACAGCGCTGTCCCCACATCGGGAAACTAATCCTATGTTACCTGCCAGCACTGTTCTGCTCCCCCCAATTAATGATCAGCCCAGCTGGGTACTACTCACATATGTCAAGCACTGCCCTCCTCCTCTTTGTTGGGGGCCGCCGGGCGCTGGAACTCTATACCGTACGCCAGTGGTCTCCAACCTGCAGACCTCCAGATGTTGCAAAACTACAACTCCCAGCATGCCCGGACAGCCAACGTTATATACCGTGGAACCGCCGTAAGATGAAAAAATACTGTGATACACATATACGGTCATACCGCCCAGCCCTAGGTATATGCAGAGCACCCCCCTTCCCCTTCCCAAAGGTATATGCAGAGCACCCCCCTTCCCTATAGGTAAATGCAGAGCACCCCCCTCCCCCGTTCCCTATAGGTATATGCAGAGCACCCCCCCCTCCCCCTTCCCTATAGGTATATGCAGAGCACCCCCCCTCCCCCCTTCCCTATAGGTATATGCAGAGCACCCCCCCTCCCCTATAGGTAAATGCAGAGCACCCCCTCTCCCCTATAGGTAAATGCAGAGCACCCCCTCTCCCCCCTTCCCTGTAGGTAAATGCAGAGCACCCCCCTCCCCTATAGGTAAATGCAGAGCACCCCCCCCCTCTCCCCCCTTCCCTATAGGTAAATGCAGAGCACCCCCCCTTCCCTATAGGTAAATGCAGAGCACCCCCCCTCTCTCCCCCCTTCCCTATAGGTAAATGCAGAGCACCCCCCCTTCCCTATAGGTAAATGCAGAGCACCCCCCCTCTCCCCCCTTCCCTATAGGTAAATGCAGAGCACCCCCTCTCCCCCCTTCCCTATAGGTAAATGCAGAGCACCCCCCCTCTCCCCCCCCTTCCCTCTAGGTATATGCAGAGCACCCCCCCCTCCCCTATAGGTAAACGCAGAGCACCCCCCTCTCCCCCCCCCTCCCCTATAGGTAAATGCAGAGCCCCCCCCTTTCCCCTATAGGTAAATTCAGAGCACCTCTACAACTCCCAGCATGCCCGGACAGCCAACGTTATATACCGTGGAACCGCCGTAAGATGAAAAAATACTGTGATACACATATACGGTCATACCGCCCAGCCCTAGGTATATGCAGAGCACCCCCCTTCCCCTTCCCTATAGGTATATGCAGAGCACCCCCCTTCCCTATAGGTAAATGCAGAGCACCCCCCTCCCCCGTTCCCTATAGGTATATGCAGAGCACCCCCCCTCCCCCTTCCCTATAGGTATATGCAGAGCACCCCCCCTCCCCCCTTCCCTATAGGTATATGCAGAGCACCCCCCTCCCCTATAGGTAAATGCAGAGCACCCCCTCTCCCCTATAGGTAAATGCAGAGCACCCCCTCTCCCCCCTTCCCTGTAGGTAAATGCAGAGCACCCCCCTCCCCTATAGGTAAATGCAGAGCACCCCCCCCTCTCCCCCCTTCCCTATAGGTAAATGCAGAGCACCCCCCCTTCCCTATAGGTAAATGCAGAGCACCCCCCCTCTCCCCCCCTTCCCTATAGGTAAATGCAGAGCACCCCCCCCTTCCCTATAGGTAAATGCAGAGCACCCCCCCCTCTCCCCCCTTCCCTATAGGTAAATGCAGAGCACCCCCTCTCCCCCCTTCCCTATAGGTAAATGCAGAGCACCCCCCCTCTCCCCCCCTTCCCTCTAGGTATATGCAGAGCACCCCCCCTCCCCTATAGGTAAACGCAGAGCACCCCCCTCTCCCCCCCCTCCCCTATAGGTAAATGCAGAGCCCCCCCTTTCCCCTATAGGTAAATTCAGAGCACCCCCCCTCTCCCCCTTCCCTATAGGTAAATGCAAAGCACCCCCCTCTCCCCCCTTCCCTATAGGTAAATGCAGAGCACCCCCCCTCTCCCCCCTTCCCTATAGGTAAATGCAGAGTACCCCCCTCCCTCTCCCCCCCCTTCCCTGTAGGTATATGCAGAGCAAAAAAAAAAAAAAGGATGCTCACCTGATATCCCACGCAGCGATCTCCTCAGCTGCAGGGCCCGCGTCTTCTCCCCTCCACAGTACAGGCGCCTGTACTGCGTGCTGCGTGGGGGTGGAGGTCATGTCTCCTCTGTGTAGCTGCAGATGCGGCTCACGCAGAGGGGACGCCTTCTCCTGTATGTGCGTGTATCGCGCATACAGGAGAATGTAGCGCTTACTGCTGGGGATCTGGGACGAGTGTCGGCGGCGGCGGGTCAGTCCGCCCCTGGCACCCCCCTTGAGAGTGGCACCCGGGGCGGGCCTCCCCCTTGGTACGCCACTGATTGTGTGTATTATCCCAGTACTGTTACATCATTGTGTTTATTATCCCTGTACTGTGACATCACTATTATCCTTGTACTGTGACATCACTGTGTATCATCCCAGTACTGTGACATCACTGTGTGTATTATCCCAGTACTGTTACATTGCTGTGTGTATTATCCCAGTACTGTGACATCCCTGTGTATTATCCCAGTACTGTGACATTGCTGTGTGTATTATCCCAGTACTGTGACATCAATGTGTGTATTATCCCAGTACTGTGACATTGCTGTGTGTATTATCCCAGTACTGTGACATCAATGTGTGTATTATCCCAGTACTGTGACATCAATGTGTGTATTATCCCAGTACTGTTACATCATTGTGTTTATTATCCCTGTAATATGACATCACTGTGTGTATTATCCAAGTACTGTGACATCACTGTGTGTATTATCCCACTACTGTTACATCATTGTGTTTATTATCCCTGTATTGTGACATCACTGTGTGTATTATCCAAGTACTGTTACATCATTGTGTTTATTATTCCTGTACTGTGACATCACTGTGTATTATCGCTGTACTGTGACATCACTGTGTGTATTATCGCTGTACTGTGACATCACTGTGTATATTATCCCAGTACTGTTACCTCATTGTTTATTATCCCTGTACTGTGACATAACTGTGTATTATCGCTGTACTGTGACATCACTGTGTATTATCGCTGTACTGTGACATCACTGTGTATTATCGCTGTACTGTGACATCACTGTGTATATTATCCCAGTACTGTGACATCACTGTGTGTATTATCCCAGTACTGTTACATCATTGTGTTTATTGTCCCTGTATTGTGACATCACTGTGTATTATTCCTGTACTGTGACATCACTGTGTATATTATCCCAGTACTGTGACATCACTGTGTATTATCGCTGTACTGTGACATCAATGTGTATTATCGCTGTACTGTGATATCACTGTGTATTATCGCTGTACTGTGAAATCACTGTGTATTATCGCTGTACTGTGACATCACTGTGTGTATTATCCCTGTACTGTGACATCACTGTGTATTATCGCTGTACTGTGACATCACTGTGTGTATTATCCCTGTACTGTGAAATCACTGTGTATTATCGCTGTACTGTGACATCACTGTGTGTATTATCCCTGTACTGTGACATCACTGTGTATTATCGCTGTACTGTGACTTCATTGTGTATTATCGCTGTACTGTGACATCAATGTGTATTATCGCTGTACTGTGACATCACTGTGTATTATCGCTGTACTGTGACATCAATGTGTATTATCGCTGTACTGTGACATCACTGTGTTTATCATCCCTGTACTGGGACATCCCTGTTTATTATTCCTGTTACACTGTATCTATTAGTTCTGTAAAATGATCCCCTCACCATTAGTTAGGGCCCTATTACATGGGACAAGACAGGCCAATATCATTCTGTATAACAGGACAAATGTGTAATATTTGTAGGCCGACCGGTTTGTTTTGACTTATTGAAAAATCATCACTCGTAGGCTACACATCTCCCTGAGTAATAAGGAAGATGCTGCCAACTAATGATGGCAGTCATCATTGATTTAAGAGATTGGCGCTGGTTTACAGTGCGGCCAGGGCCACCTGATAGGGCCCTTACCTCTGTACTCTTACATAGCTTTATATGTAAATAATAAATAAACGGCTGTATTTAAAGGGACAGACACTTTCTTTTTAGCAGTCTGTCCCTTTTGCTGTAATAAAATATCACCAAAAAGACAGGAGGCACTGGTACAAATACCAAGGAATAATAATAATAATAGTCCAGTGGGACAACCAAACTAGTCACCTATAAAATGAAAACCACCAAACAAAAAGAACTATGGAGTAAAATATGTATAATCTTTATTTCATAACATTATTTCAGTAAAAACTAAAAGAGACACAGGGCATAGGTATATAATAGAAAAAATACCACTGTAACTCCCAAAGTTACGTAAAGAGAGTAACCGCAGAGCTACGATGTTTGCGCAACTCCTATTAAAGTCAAAGAGAGTTATGTAAGTTGCGTAATTCCCCTGCTTTGGCTGCTTTTGGCCATGGTAAACAGGCCAGAGGCGTTGAAACGATGTGGACAACTCCTTTAAAGGAAAACTGGTGGATAGTGCGGGAGACATTAATTCCAACAACCCCTACCTTACTCGCATCCGCCCGGCCGTTCGACCGCGATTTGTAGTTTTATTCTATGTGTATATCTTGCTGTAACTGGCACGGGCAGGGCTTCTGCAGCTAACTGGCACTGACGTCAGCGCCACTTATGAATATTCATCCCCCCTCCCTCCAGTTAGGAGTGGCGAAGAGAGAACTGTCTGATAATAAGAGGTCTGATCTCGGGGGGCCCGACGCTGGGACGCCCCATGATCTCCCTGCAGCAGACTACATTCTATGCGTAGCTGCCTCTGCAGTTTCTGAAACCACCGGGCTTCCGAGACGGGGACGTGACGTCACGCCACGCCCCCTCCATTCATTTCTATGGGAGGTTGCGTAACGGCTGCAACGTCCCCTCGCATAGAAATGAATGGAGGGGGCGTGGCGTGACGTCACGTCCCCGTCTCGGAAGCCCGGTGGTTTCAGAAACTGCAGACGCAGTTACACATAGAATGCGGGCTGCTGCAGGGAGATCACGGGGGTCCCAACGGCGGGCCCCCGCGATCGGACATTTTATCCCCTATCCTTTCGATAGGGGATAAGATGTTTTTGCCCAGAATACCCCTTTAATCCAGGGTGACAGGGTGATTTTGGGGCATTCACTGCTTTTATTAAGGCCCTAAAAGTCCCCTTCATGGTGCACAGCTAATTCATATTCTCTCCATTTCAGAAAGCAAGACAAGAGCTGAGCTTATTTGCCAGTAATACACACATAATTACTTCCTATCTTACTTGTCAGGCCAGTCACAGCACAGCACATACTCCTTACTGCTATAGTGCTGGTCAAAGTGTACTGGACTGAATAAGCTGGCACGGTGCCGAGAGATGATTTTCACAATACACTACTATGGATGTATTATGGAGAGAAAAGGGGTTATTGATGCATTTTGTGTGCAAGGTGCTACATAAGCAGAAATAAAAGATACAGCTGAATCACAGCAAAGAAGGCATTTTACTAACCCCAGATGATGATGATGAGGAAATTACACTGCAGCATTGGGCACTACAGCAGTAAGACCCAAGGGACGCTGAGCTTTATGGACAGTGAGAGATGAGAGAGAAGCCTTGATTTACCTTTCAGGCACAGTGTGGATCATCTTCAGCAGACAGGCTGGCTTAGCATGCAGGTATACAGTCTCTCTCTCCCCATCTCTTGCAAACACCATATAAAGCCCCACTCCCATCCAGTGTTTTGTCTTGCTGTGTCTGTTACCAAAGACTAATTTCCTCAAACAATAAGCAAGGGACAGCAGACTTCACAAAGACACCTTGTGACCAAGACTTTGGAGCTTTTTTTTCTGGGATAAGCAGTAATTTTTAGTAAATGACGTGACCTACAAATATGTTAAAATGAAAAGGACAAAATACTGCAGCACAACAAAGTCCTTGTGAGAGGGTCATATAACTTCAGCAAGGACTGGTGGCCATTCGGTTGTGGATAACGTTTTCATAAATCTTCAACCCTTCTTGTTTGGGCAACAGCTACTGAGGCTATGTGGGCACCTTTAATTACTGTATTATCAGACCACAAGGGACACTGAGCTGTCATACATCAGCTCTGCTACCTGCCACCACCTGCCCATACAAATGACTGACTCTGTAGGATTTAATTATCCGCAACCATGTTTGTGTGCAAAACATCATATGCCATAGTGATATTGCCATAGCTGTGTAAGGTACCACACCTAACATCTAGTAGACAGTGGATGGATAGAGTCTTAACTTTCTATAAAAATCCAATCGCACTCTTTTATTATAGTTATTATAAGAAGTGACTGAGACGCTCATTTGTGTTGTGAATCTCTCAACCACTTTTTTTGTGAATCACACGTGAAGAGGCATAAGTTGAAGATGCTGGTCCCCAATGCAAGGTCTGTAACAGGGACCTCAGCTAAAATGCTTCATTTATAGGACTGGATTCATAAAAGAAAAATAGACTTTATGGACCATCCCAGGCTTCTCAGCCTGGGTCTAGCTGAACCCCTTACACTTTTTATAACAGTGGTTCTCAACCTTTTTTGCCTAAGTTCCTCTTAACAGTCCATTCCCCCAAAAAATTACCCCATATTAGAGACATTTTGTAATGATTATAGAAGTATAATTCATATGCTTTACTTTACCTATTTGCAAACTCCCCATGTTTATTGTCACACGCAGTAATAGTATCCACTTTGCTTCCCAATAAAGTTGTTAGGTCCCCTCTGTGCCCCCAAATATAGCTGTAGGCGCCCAAACTGCCCCCATATATAGTTGTTGGTCACCATACTGTCCCGCTTTGGTGCCTATTGTTATGGCTCATAGCAGTAGGTCCCCGGTCTGCAGGGGCAGTGGAGCAACAAAGCTGATGGTAGTTACTGCCCCCAGCAGCCCAGTGCCAGCGCTACGCTTTGCTGTCCTCCTGCTCCGCTCCTCGGTGTAGTGATGTCAGCCTACCATTTTTATCAAAGTGGTCCAGACCAGTAACCAGTGGCTGTCGCTGCCATTACTGATTTTTTTAAAGTACTTCCTGGAAAACTGCTAACTGTACCCCCGTTACGGTACTGTACCCCTGGTTGAAAACCAATGCTTTGTAATCATTCCCCTGAATGTATACTATTAAAGCTTCATTCATTCATTCATTGGCAGATCGAGATACTACTGTCCAGTAATAGCACCAAGGATATGATAGCATTAGAGAAGCTTGGTACCAGGTTTAGAAAACATCTCTGCCACTTGGTTTCTGGCTTTTGAATACATTTGCTTTATGTTATGGCTTGGTCTTTCTACCTAACATAGTTGTTGAGTGTTAGAGTAAAACTGTCCATACACTTTAGACACCTATCTCTATTGAGTGTGCATGTGTTATCAGTCGGGCACACTGAAAACCAATTTCCCAATATTTGTCTTTCTTTAAATATACCATCAGGAAATACTGCAAGGCATCATACTAAGAGGCGGCTCTAGGCTTTGTGAGGCCTTAAGCGAAACTCAATCATGAGCCAACCCCCCCCCCCCCCCTCAGTCTGTGAACTTAAGAGAATGTTGGTGCATACAGTGTATTCATCACCAGGGGCGCACACAAGATTTTCTGACAGGTTGGGGTTCAAAAACATAAATTAATACCTCCACAACAGCGTGACACATTGCTACTACTAATACCATCATACTGTTATTATATAAAAAAAAAAAAACACTATAGACAGACCAATATCATCACTATACAAGGGATAAATTCTTGACCCACACCATGAACCATTACCACCATATAGTGACGGGATAATACCACCATACTGATACTAATACCGTTATACACAGACCAGTATCAACAATAGCAACACTATACAAGAGACAAATAATTCCACCACTACCATTACCACCATATAGTGATGGAATAATATCAACATACTGATACTGAATAACACCACTATACACAGACCAGTATCAACAATAACAACACTATACAAGGCTCAAATTATACTGCCACACCATTACTACACATTACCACCATATACTAATGGGATAATACTACCATAATGATTTCACTATACACAGACCAGTATCACCAACAATACCACTATACAAGGAACAAATAATTGTACCACACTATGACTACACATTACCCCCACATAGTAACGGGATAATATTACAATACTGATACTGAATAAACCACTGTACACAGACATTAGTGACCTCGGCTCTACACAGGCTCTGAAGACCATATAAGTGACTTTATACAGTTACATCTGGTGACTAGTGATGAGCAGCAGGGGCCATATTTGATATTTCGAGAATATTTTGACGATTATTCATCCTATGTTCACGAAATTCACATATTCGCTATGTTTGTTTACTTTTTTTTCCACTTGAAAATTTGCATAAAAATGTGCATGTAAAAAAAACAACAAAAACATTCAAAAATCATTACGAATATATAGCACCATATTCTAAATATGCTGATATTCACGATAAAAATTTGCATTACGAATATTTGTGCTCAACACTACTGATGACGTCTTTTCTAATTGGAGACGCTCACATTCCTTTTTCTTTTCCATCCAGCCCAGACTGTCAGTTTCATTCTTCTATCCCCAACACGTCTCCACATAACCTGCCAGACAAACAATTTAGGCTCTGTACTTTTCTAGCACTTATAGCGCTCCATACAATATAAAAGTGGTTTGGGGGAAGAGAAAGTAGCCCCCCATTAGTTAGTTATGTGCAATCCCCCACATATATATTTGTAGCAGCTGCCCCACTTATAGTTGTAGCAGTCCCCTTTTAGGTAGTAGTAGTTGTAGCATCAGCCTCTTTAGGTAGTAGTAGCCACCTTTAGGTATTAGTAGCCTCAGACCCTTTAAGGCAGTAGCCCACTTTTGGCAGGAGTAGCAGCAGACCCCTATAGGTTGTAGTAGCAGCAGCAGCCCACTTTAGCTAGCAGCAGCAGCCTCCTTTAGGTAGGAACAGCAGCAGCCCTTTTAGGTAGCAGCAGTAGCCCCCTTTAGGTAGCAGCAGCACCCCCTTTAGGTAGCAGCAGCCTTTAGGAAGCAGCAACAACCCCCTTTAGGTATTAGAAGCAGCCCCCTTTAAGTAGCAGCAGCAGCCCCCTTTAGGTATCATCATCATCAGCAGCCTCCTTTAGGTAGCAGTAGCATTCCCTTTAGGTACCAACAGCAAATGCTTTAAGTAGCAGCAGAAACTGCCTTTAGGTAGCAGCAGCAGCCCCCTTTAGGTAGCAGCAGCAGCAGCCCACTTTAGGTAGCAGCAGCAGCCTCCTTAAGGTAGGAGCAGCCGACTCCTTTAGGTAGCAAAAGGAGCAGCCCCCTTTAGGAAGCAGCAGAAGCCCCCATTAGGTAGCAGCAGCAGCCCCCATTAGGTAAGAGCAGCAAGAGCAGCAGCTGTAAGCACTAGTAGTAGTGAAGCATGAAGCCCCTCTTGACAATGGTACAAAAAACAAAAGCAAACAAAGATACTTACCTGGCTCCTGTAGTCTGCAGAGTGTCCTCTCTCCTTTCTTCTCCTCCAGTCTGTGCTCCAGCGCATGATGATGTCATTAATGTGCCAGAGTGCAGAGGAAGGATGCTGTCCCTCTGCCACAAGAGTGATGAACAGGGTGAGGAGCCAATGGCTCTTTGCTCTGTCAAAACAGCTGAGCCGGCTGAATTTAACTATAGGCGCGTTTGTAGTTAAATGCATTCAGGACCAGTGGGCTCTGCAGATTGGCGACGCATACATTGTACGCATCTCCACTCACATAGAGGGCGAGTTAGGCGGCTGCGAGGCCCCCTCCAGAGCGAAGCCTTAGGCGGCCTCCTAATTCGCCTAATGGGAGAGCCGCCTCTGATCATACTCATTAGATGGGTGGCCGATCCTACTGAATCAGACATGGCCAACATTAGGATAATTATAGTAAGCCTGAAGGGGTATTCCCATCTCATACATTCATGGCAAATCCATCTCTGGGACCCACACCTCGAAAATGGGATTGGGATTACGCTGTTTCCATAACAGAGGTGGGACCTGCATGAGACATTTCTGGCATAGTAGTTCAAATGATGCAGAAGATCCTACATAACCTGCCATACGCATTAGTTTTAAAAGGCGCTGTTACTTCAAAAGTTTTGACATGTTTTTACATGTCAAAAGTTTTTTAATGGGTTGTGGTCTGAGTTTTTGGACTGTGGCAGATAGCTGGAACTAGCTGGGAAAAGAGTGCTCTAAGCAATACAAACTTACAATCTAAGTCTATGGGATTGTCTTGGTCAGCCATGCTTTTATCATTGCTTGTTCTAACAATTGGTTGGGGTCTGAACACTCAGACCTGACTGATCAAAGCTTCTTCTGTATACAAGATATGGCATTCTTATCCCACTCCTTTAGTATCAGTATCAAGAAAAACTTGGCACTCATGAATTGAAATAATGGTGATTTTATTTATCCACAATCCTTATATTAGTTTATAACATTTCGGTCTCATAGGACCTTCTTCAGATCAGGATTGCTGCGGAGGAAGTAGTCTGATACGGCAGCCTTGCTATGTGTAACAAGTCTGCGACCTCATGTCACTGGTGAAATAATGAACATTTTTACACCAGTGACTTGAGGTCGCAGACTTGTTACACATAGCACGGCTGCCTGATTGTGGTAAGAGAGGAAGAGAAGAATGTAGAGGATGAGACTTGTACAAGGACTCTGCAGTTGGATATTAGGACTCTAGGGGACTTCAGGCCAGGTCTAGTGCAGTGTGGCATTTAGGTCACAAAAACTACCGATCCTCACCCACAGATGAACATTGTGGAACAGGGGAAACAAACAACAATTGCCCCTGTTTCTGAGGTGTACTGAAGAGATAGAAATCAGATCAGGACCATCCTGCCTCTAAACTTCACTGTGGTTTTTGTAAGTACAACAGAACTGTGAGACAAACAGTGTTCACCCTGCATTAGAGAGAAATAGACCAAAATGGCTAGAGACCTGAAACTAAACTTAAAAATTACAAGTTACAAGTATGGCCACTTTATTGGTAACCTTATACTACAGTCATTTTTGTCACTGTTACCAAGAGACTGTGACTCAATTGTATGAAAGAATTTTTACCCTCAGTAAAGACTGTGGAACCATTACTCCCAGTAACTCCACAAGCATTCTCTGTAACCTTTGCACACCCTCTGGGCCCTCTGACCTCTTCCCCTTCATTCCTACTACTTTTCCTACTAATTTCTCGTATGATTCACACTAGACAGTCTCATTTATGTGTAGGCGCCTCCAAAGCAAGTTACAATCCACTTAGCACCACATCCCTATAGGGCACGTTAATGGAAGCAATGGGCTGACATCTATTAGTATATATTTACAGGTTGTTTTATGTGCAGTATTAGTCACTGTTATGAATTTTTTTGGTTTTCTAGACAAGAGAAAGGGAAATGTGATGACTTCTAAGGTCTACAACACTATGAGCTTGTGTTCTATAAATGCGATGCTTTAGTACCAAAAGTTGTCGAGGACAACAGAATACATTCAATAAATAAAAGAAAAACATTCAGCACCAAAACCAAAATGGCATCTCAAATGAGTTGACATTGTTGGGGCACTAAGCCACTTAGTCAAAGCTAGGTCCACAAATGCAGGACCAGAGGTTGATCAGGATAGCCTCAGACCCCCAATAACAGTGACGGCTATGGAACCCCAGAACTGCAACATTTATAAACTCAATTACCGTATATACTCGAGTATAAGCCGAGTTTTTCAGCACGATTTTTCGTGCTGAAAACACCCCCCTCGGCTTATACTCGAGTGAACTCCCCCACCCGCAGTGGTCTTCAACCTGCGGACCTCCAGAGGTTTCAAAACTACAACTCCCAGCAAGCCCGGGCAGCCATCGGCTGTCCGGGCTTGCTGGGAGTTGTAGTTTTGAAACCTCCGGAGGTCCGCAGGTTGAAGACCACTGCGGCCTTCAACATCATCCAGCCCCCTCTCACCCCCTTTAGTTCTGAGTACTCACCTCCGCTCGGCGCTGGTCCTGCAGGACTGTCCGGTGAGGAGGTGGTCCGGTGGGATAGTGTTCCGGGCTGCTATCTTCACCGGGGAGGCCTCTTCTAAGCGCTTTGGGCCCGGCCTCAGAATAGTCACGTTGCCGTGACAACGACGCAGAGGTGCGTTCATTGCCAACGTAATTCTGCGTCATTGTCAAGGCAACGCCTCTATTCCGGGCCGGAAGCGCGGAGAAGAGGCGCCCCCGGTGAAGATAGCAGCCCGGACCACCTCCTCACCGGACAGCCCTGCAGGACCGGACCAGCGCCGAGCGGAGGTGAGTACTCAGAACTAAAGGGGGTGAGAGGGGGCTGGATGATGTTGAAGGCCGCAGTGGTCTTCAACCTGCGGACCTCCGGAGGTTTCAAAACTACAACTCCCAGCAAGCCCGGACAGCCGATGGCTGCCCGGGCTTGCTGGGAGTTGTAGTTTTGAAACCTCCGGAGGTCCGCAGGTTGAAGACCACTGAGGGCGAATGATGAGAAGAGGATGATGAAGGGGGGGGGTGTGGGGATGATGAAGGGGGGTGGGGATGATGAAGGGGGGGGTGTGGGATGATTACAAGGGGATGATGAAGGGGGGATGTGTGGGATGATAAGGGGATGATGAAGGGGGGATGTGCGGGATGATAAGGGGATGATGAAGGGGGGATGTGCGGGATGATAAGGGGATGATGAAGGGGGGATGTGCGGGATGATAAGGGGATGATGAAGGGGGGATGTGTGGGATGATGACAAGGGGATGATGAAGGGGGGATGTGTGGGATAAGGGGATGATGAAGGGGGGATGTGTGGGATGATGACAAGGGGATGATGAGGATGTTAATGACGGGTCTGGATGATGACAGGGGGGGATGAGGTATTTCCCACCCTAGGCTTATACTCGAGTCAATAACTTTTCCTGGGATTTTGGGTTGAAATTAGGGGTCTCGGCTTATACTCGGGTCGGCTTATACTCGAGTATATACGGTAAAATAAAAAAGTCCCATGATCTTCAGCAGTGACAGCGCAGACCTCCATTAACCATGGCTGCCAAAGACCCCCAATATCAGTCACAGTCAAGATCCCCAATAACTGTGACAACCATAGACCCACAACAGTGGTCAGTGACAGGAAACACTGTCACCAATAATTACATAAGCCATAGAACTTCAATAGAAAAGATGTTAACAGGCCCACATGCAAATCATTGGATCAAGAAAAGAATCCCTTGAGGTGTGGAAGACTGTTCCCCTGGTAGCCACATGATCATAAACATACCATACTACAAAAAACATTGACAGCCAGAGACCCCAAATGGCAGTGACAGGCAGCCAAGATCCCAAATTTCCATGACAGAGCAGACACGCAATAACAGGAACTTCAACCGACCCCCAATAACAGTGACAGCCCAGACCCTCGATAGCAATGAGAACCACAGACCCCCCCCCCCCATAGCAGTGACAGACCACAGAACTAATAGCCACAGTCCCCAATAACGGTGTGTTAGCCTCAGGACTCCAATAGTAAAAGATGGCTACAGGTGTGCAGTCAATAAAATTGATCAATAATAGAATTTCTTAAAGAAAACGTATTATCAGAAAATTACCTATTGTTTAAATCAGGGTTTTATTATTAACCATATTTTTAAAAAAATGTTTGGTTATGTTTTTCTAATTTTCCATTTTGCTATCTAGATTTTATAATAATCCTAAAAGCTTGCAGTTTTTATTCTGGCAACTAGGCCTAAAACCAAGCTGAGACTTTCTTCCTCTAAACAGATCATTTCCCGTTTATACATTTCTTCTCACCCCTGCCAGGAATACCATGAAAGGTGACACCAGTAGAGTGATAACACTGAATCCCCCACCATTCACAGCAGAGATCACCTCCCTCCTGCTTGCAGAATGACCTCTAAAAAGATAATAGAGAATGCCCAGTAACATCTCCAATTCATGTCAATAGGACAGGTCTTGTCTATTGTTGTATATGGTTCAGGACATGGGTCCTGCTGTAAAGCATGTCACTAAATGTTTAAACAACTAAGACAAGATGGCAGCCCAATAATAATGTACAAAAAATTATATCAAAATAAATTACAATCAGAAGATAGAGACAGATTAGAAAAATGAAAATGTTTCAGTACCTGTCTCTAATCAGGAAAAATAGGTGATACATGTATACTTGTATGTCATGGGCTGGGTGGATGGACATGACATGGGCCTGTGTCATGTCCGTCATTTATCTGGTTAAATATCATGATCTATACAGATCATTTCCTGGTGTCTAGTGGTACATGGGTTGCTAGGGAAGCCTGGTGCCTTACCTCTGCTCCTCGGGCTTCCCTGGCTAGGTGATTGCTGAAGGCAGCCCTTAGCAATCGAGCACAGAAAACACAGATCAATGTAATGCATTAGCACTAAATTGATCTATTTCAGCCACTACTACTGATGGCTTATGATAGGGGAGCCAATAAATTTGTAAAAAAAAAAAAAAAAGGTAAAAATGTGTTTAAAATATAACCCCCCCTTCCCCATTTTTAAAACAAAACACTGTAAAAAAAAGCATAATTTATATTGCAGTTTGCATAATTGGCCGAACTATTAAATGATGACATTATTGATCCTGCATAGTGAACAGCGTAAACGCAAACAAAACAAAAAATGCTAAAAATGCTGATTTTTGTTTACATCACGTCCCAGAAAAAGTGATCAAAAAGTCATATGCAGAAGTGGTACCATTAAAAACTACAGCTTATGGTGCAACCCAAACACAGCTCTGTGGATTGAAAAATAAAAAAGATATGGAGGTCAGAACAGAGCATTGAACACATTTTATTTTTTATTTTTCAAGTTTTCTATATTTTTTCTATCATATAAAAAAAATCCACGTTTGGTATCATTGCAATCAGACTGAGGCTTCTTTCACACAGCCGTTGCGCCTTTTCGAGAACAGACGTCAAACTCTCTCTTTTTAATTTATTTAGTTTGACGGCCTTTATTTTGATGGGATGCAATGGGCAACAACGGGTCTTGATGGACCTCATTATAGTCAATGGGGTCCGTCGGGTGCTGCTGTTTTACAGCAGGAGTAGCGGCAGGAAAAGATGACGCAGGCAGTATTTTTTCTTCTGCTATTCTACCCAGTTATGGAATGGGAGTTATGGGTCTTGGAATGTGAGAAGGAAAAAGATATGAGTAAAAAAAAAAAAATATCTGGGTCATGAAGGGGTTAAGGTGTGAAAGACTGTATCCCCAGTAGTTGACAGTGTATATAGTAACATTCATCATTGTCCTGAAATGCCAGTGTGCCAGGAATATACCAGTACGTGTCTTTGGATCACCACCAATGATCTAGGGTGTATACAATGAATTTACATTGTTGCACATTATTAGTTAAAAAAAAAACATTAATATTAATTTCCTTATCACTGTAACATCTTCTGCCAACTGTAGTTCTTGCTGGATGAGGTCCAGGGCCTATTGTGCTATCTGTACCTCTACAGAAATGTAAAGTTTATAGCTACAGAAGTAATAAAATGTTCACAAATAGCTGATGGGCCAAAAGATACCTGTGACTGGTGTCTGAATGTCTGTATTTGTGAATGAGACCTCCAGGGCTTGGGAAATGAGAATTTAGGAAAGGATATACAGCGCTCGGGATGCCGGTGGCATGCAGCTTTTCTAAGGCTGGAGGCCAATGTTCCTGCCCAGACAGGATTTTCCAGTGTCTAGCAAGGGCTATAAACACCTTTCCCCAGAGGTGTCCGCAGCAGAAATAATGGTATATGACACAAAGTCTCTCCCTGACTGGCCCACATACAGCAACATCCCTACCCACACCAAAAAGATGCTTTGAAACTGATCTGCCAGTAATATGGATAACCAATAGATGAGATATTACTTTCAACCTGCATGACCTGTAAAGGAAATGATAGCAATCTGTAGATATATTGATATTGGCGCAAAAGAGTGCCCACTTAAATTATTTTGGTAGATGCGGTGAAGAAAACACAAAAAACAACAACAAAAACATAGTATACATACTTTTATAGAGGGACATTTGGTTTTGCTTATGTATGACACATTCATTATACTATCACAGGGGTTGATAAATTTGTCTCACATAAGCAAAAAAGAATAAATCACTTTGGAATACAATTTTTTAGCACACATAAGCAAAAAATAAAGAAATAAATGCATTTGTGTTTATTACATTTTTTTAACCACTTTTCCCCCCTAAATGTACTAACCCATTTTTTGTTTGTTTTTTTCTATTCATTTCAGATCCGTGTATCCTGTGGACTACTTCGGATTTGGGGGACTACAATAAGGGCTTGTGGGGGAGTGTTTTTTTGGAATAAAAGTTTTTAAACGTGTTGTGTTTTTTTTTTATTTACCTTACAGGCTTAGTAGTGGAAGCTATCTTATAGACTGAGTCCATTACTAACCCAGGGCTTAACATTTGCCCATAAAACAGCTAGTGCTAACCCCCAATTATTACCCTGGTACCCACTGCCACAGGGGTGCTGGGAAGAGCCAATACCAACAGGCCCAGAGCATCAAAAATGTCGCTTCTGGGCCTAGGCGGTAACAGGTTGTTGATGTTCGGTTGGTATGTAATGACCCAGTACAGGTACATTGTCCTATACTGCCTGTAGGCCCTGTCAGGTTGAGTCCCTCAGTGACCTGAGGGCTCACCTGCAGGGTCTCCCTTTGTTTTCTGTTTTATATGGTGAGTGTATCACTTTAATGCATGGACAGGACCCCTATGTCTAGATACTATACAGGACCTGTGGGAGGTCTCAAGGACTTGTGAGTAAGCCTGTCACATGTAATGTTATGCAGTCACATTATCTGTTGTCACATGTACTCCCAGAGAGCACCAGTTTAACCTATTGCCCACAGCTTGACCAATGGGCTTTAGTCCAGCCCCTGACTATATAATAGGGCCGGCCATTGCAATTAGCTTCTCTTCCCTCAGACTCTTCTGAGAGTAACATCTAAGTCTTTGCTGAGGCAACAGCTACCAAAGATCTCAGGACAAGTGTTCAGTGTCTGGAAGGCCACAAAGCTAAAGTCTATCCAGTAAGTCTCAAGTCTATGTCTGCTGTCACTACAAATAGTCAAGTCCTGCACATAGTCAAGTCTAATTACAAGTCAAAGCCAAATTTATTACAAGTATTGGTCCAGCAGCTGCGAGGTCCTCTGGGTACTGGTCACCTCTCTGGGAAAACTGGCCTTAGCTGTGAAGATAATTACTCCTGTCTTCTACTCAGTAAAGCCTCGGTTTGAACCAAACTGGTTGTGGAATCTTTATTCACTACTAGCCCGTGGGATAGCGGAGAATCCGGGCGTGTGGTGTTCCGGAACCTGAAAACCACACTGGCGTCAAGAACACATAGGGGTTAATACTATCCGACCCCCATTCTCCATTCTCACCGCAACATACGTGGTCCCGCCATTTACACCGGTGGTTACCACTAGTGTTGAGCGGCATAGGCCATATTCGAATCCGCGAATATTCGCGAATATATGGACGAATATTCGTCATATATTCGCAAATATTCGCATATTTGCGTTTTATTTTTGCATATACGGAAATTTGCGCATGCGAAAATTACCATATGCGAAAATTAGCATATACAAAATTAGCATAAGCAAAAATTCGCATATGCGAAAATTTGTATATGCAAATTTCCGCATATGCAAAAATTCGCACACCAGTCTCACACAGTAGTATAGAGCCTTCTTTACACCACACAAGCTGGAAGTAGAGAGGGATGATCACTGTGATGTGCACTGTGAAAAAAATTAAAATAAAAAAGAATATTCGTAATTACGAATATATATCGCTATATTCGCGAATATTCGCGAATAAAATTCGCATTGCGAATATTCGCGAGCAACACTAGTTACCACAGGAGAAGACGTCACTTGTGAGTCACTGGTTGTAATAGTTGTGTTAATATAATCCCTTAAAGCGGTGCTGTCATTTAAAAAAATAATCAAATAAACATTTCATTTAGACATGTCAAATGTTTTGTTTGGTCGAGTTTCCGTGCTGAGACCCCCAACAACCGCTATATATAGTTGTATGAAGCAACAGTATATCTAGCGTTCCGTATGCATGATAGGTCCAAAGTTTTTTTTTTTCTTTGTTATGACAGGTCCACTTTAACCCCTTAAGGACGCAGCCCTTTTTCACCTTAAGGACTGAGCCCTTTTTTGCAATTATGACCACTGTCACTTTACGAATTAATAACGCGAAAACGCTTTTACCGAATATTCTGATTCTGAGACAGTTTTTTCGTGACATATTCTACTTTATTTTGGTGGTACATTTTCGGCGTTAATTGCATCCTTTTTTGGTGAAAAATCCCAAAATTTCATGAAAATTTTGAAAATTTAGCATTTTTCTAACTTTGAAGCTCTCTAATTGTAAGGAAAATGGATATTCCAAATAAATGTAATTTTTCTTCACAAATACAATGAGGGACATTTATCAATGTTCGCTTATGTATCTTTTTTTAGTAATTTTTTCCTTACTTTTTTTTTGCTTATGTGGGACTTATTTATCAGCTGGTTTCAGCCTGTTGATAATTTTCTTTCACGTAAGCAATTTTTCCTTTTCTTCTTTGGTAGTAGCTTTTTCTGCTCCATGTTTGAGCTGGAGTAAATTTAGTCAACTTTTAATGCTGTTGCGACTTTTTTTTGCGCAGTTGCGACTGTCGCAGTTAATAAATACCTGACTACCCGTAGTCCATTTTAAAATTATTACTACGTAGTAAATTTTTGGAAAACTTGCTTTTCTCGCTTTCCAGTCAAAATGTCGCACGAAAAATTGCGTAGTCGCAGTTGCGACAATTTTGCGACAATTATAGTAAAGAAAACCTGACTAAACCCGTTGATAAATGTCCATAAATATGTCCACTTTATGTTGGCATCATAAAATGGACATATTTTTGCTTTTTGAAAAAAATTGAGGGCTTCAAAGTAGAGCAGCAACTTTCAAAAATGTCATGAAAATTGCTAAATCTGAAGGGACAGATGTTACAGAACTACAACTCCCAGCATGCCTGGGCAGTCGAGGCATGCTGAGAGTTGTAGTTTGGCAACATCTGGAGGGCTACTGTTTGGGCACCACTGTAACAGTGGTCTCCAAACCGTGACCCTCCAGATGTTGCAAAACTAGAACTGCCAGCATGCCCAGACAGCCTTTGGCTGTCTGGGCATGCTGGGAGTTGCAGTTTGGCCTTCCTAGTGGTTGCCACAGTAAAGATCGTTTTACTTTCACTTTCAATTCCCCCCCCCATCCCCCAACTGTTGATTCCCTACCTGAACAAAGATCCAGCAGGCTCCAGCGAAGATCCCAGGTCACCAGGCATCTTCTCCTGCAGGTACGGCCTCCATCTTCTTCCCAGATCCCCTCGACATCCAGGGGCGGGCGCTGTCCTGCGCTGCCATTGGTCAGAACTCCGTTCTGACTAATGGCAGGGGATAGGAGGAGATTGCAGCATTGCGACCTCACTCCTATCCCTTAGGCTGATCGGGGCTGTTGCTGACAGCTCCGATCAGCCCTATTTTCTGGGTGATCGGGTCACCAGAGTCCCGATCAGCCCAGAATTGGAGAAAATCGCATGTCTGAATTGACATGCAATTTTCTCCGATCGCCGGCGTGGGGGGGTCTCAGGACCCCCCTGGGCGATGTGCCGGGGTGCCTGCTGAATGATTTCAGCAGGCATCCGGCTCCAGTCCCCAACCGGCTAGCGGTGGGGACCGGATTTCCCACGGGCGTATGGATACGGCCTCGGTCCTTAAGGACTCGGAATGCAGGGCGTATCCATACGCCCTGTGTCCTGGAGAGGTTAAGGCTGATGTTCCACACAGCAATTATTTGGAAAACTACCACTGTGGTTTTTGAGCCAACGCTACTAGTGGATCTAGCAGGATGGAGAAGCCCCCCTTTACATTTCCCATTCTTTTTTAAACCATTTTTTTCTTAGGCTGAGTTCGCACCCGACCATTAAGGGTCTGATCGTTTATTTTTTTTTATTTTTTTATTTTTTTGAGCGGATAGGACCCTAAAACGGGTTGGATGCTAAAGGCTACTACCATTCACTTGCACAGGGGCTGTCAGTGATCCAGTAATTTTACAGGAATTTAGGGGAGGAAAATTATGCTTGCACTATTTTTTTCTCCCCTAAACTCTTGTCCTTCTCGCCGGATTGCAGATGGACTACGAAAAGGGGAGTCAAGGCCTTAGGCTCGAAAACTGCAGTGGTAGTTTTCCAAATAACTGTTATGTGTGACATCAACCTTATGGCTTTTAGAGATAAAAAACAGCATTGGAGTGTTCATGCATAGCTGTAAAGTGTTCATGCTGACCCCTGACCCATGCCAAAGGCATTTACAATAGCCATGTGCACATCATAACTTAAGCAAAGGAAGTAGGTGGCCTGGGCTAATGAACCATATTTTCTTTTAGATCATGCGAATGGCCGGGTTCAAGTGTGTCAGAGATGGTACCTTGATGTACTAAGGTATGGAGACAAGTCAGTGGTGGAAAATGTCATGTTCTGAGCAAGGTTCTGCTGTGAAACATTGGGTCCTGACATCATGTGGGTGTTACTGTGACACTTACCACCTACCACAAAGAGTGTTGCACGCAGATCAAGTCCCACTTTTCATGGCAGTGGGATTCCCTTTTGGCAGTGCCCTCTTTCAGCAGGATAAAACCGCAGCTATACTGCAAACAATGTTAAATGGTGGAATTAAAATAACAAAAAGAACAAAAAGTTAAAGGTGTTGACTTGACTTCTAAATTCTCCAGATCTCAATCCACTGAAAAAATGTCTGGTCAAATATACATGACTTAAAGGGGTACTCTGGTGGAAAACATTATTTTTTTTAGGTTTTTTTAAGTCAACTGGCTCCAGAAAATTAAACAGATTTGTAAATTACTTCTATTAAAAATGTTTAATCCTTTCAGTAGTTATTAGCAGCTGTATACTACATAGGAAATTCTTTTCTTTCTGGATTTATTTTCTGTCTATCCACAGTGCTCTCTGCTGACATATCTGTCCATGTCAGTTCCTGACAAGGACAGAGGTGTCAGCAGAGAGCACTGTGGACAGACAGAAAATAAATTAAAAAAGAAAATCATTTCCTCTGTAGTATAGAGCTGCTTATAAGTACTGGAATGATTAAGATTTTTAATAGAAGAAATTTACAAATTTGTTTAACTTTCTGGCACCAGTTCATTAAAAAATTTTTTTCCAACAGAGTACACATGGGTCACACATGGGTCACATGGGATACTATATTCTTAGGGATTTCAACAGATATACCCCCTATTTAAAAAAAAAAAAAAAAGTGCAATAACTGTTCATAGTAACAATACATATAGAGCACAACTACAGCCCTTTTAACTATGAATGTGTTTTTAATATACGATATAGTAAATTTATGCATTTTAATTTTTAATGGTGTTACCTGGATTACTTTTGTGAATATCCTAATCCTTAATTGAAGGAAATTTTTGTGTAAAGTCTTGTCCTTTTGTGTATATATTGCCAGTGTCTTTTAACCTTCATACAAGCACCTTGTCCTGAGGAAGGGCCCACTCTGGGCCAGAAATGCGTTGAAGTGCTTTTAATAAACACCACTTGATTATATCCTTTAACCCCTTAAGGACGCAGGGTTTTTCCGTTTTTGCATTTTCATTTTTTTTCAATTTTGCACATGAAATTCCTTATTATGGCTTTTTGTTTGTGCCACCAATTCTACTTTGCAGTGACATTAGTCATTTCACCCAAAAATCCACGGCGAAACGGAAAAAAAATTCATTGTGCGACAAAATTGAAGAAAAAATGTAATTTTGTCAATTTTGTGGGCTTCCGTTTCTATGCAGTAAATTTTTCGGTAAAAATAACACCTTATCTTTATTCTGTAGGTCCATACGGTTAAAGTGATACCCTACCTATATAGGTTGGATATTGTCGTACTTCGGCAAAAAATCATAACTACATGCAGGAAAATTTATATCTTAAAAATTCTCATCTTCTTACCCTATAACTTTTTTATTTTTCTGCATACAGGCAGGTATGAGGGCTCATTTTTTGCACCGTGTTCTGAAGTTTTTATCGGTACCATTTTTGTATTGATTGGACTTTTTGATAATTTTTTATTCATTTTTTCATGATATTAAAAGTGACCTAAAATACACTATTTTGGACTTTAGAATTTTTGGCGCGCACGCCATTGACCGTGCCATTTAATTAACAATATATTTTTAGAATTCAGACATTTCCGCACGCGGCAATACCACATATGTTTATTTTTATTTACACAGTTTTTTTTTAATGGGAAAAGGTGGGTGATTCAAACTTTTATTAGGGAAGGGGTTAAATGACCTTTGTTAACTTTTTTTTCCCTTTTTTTTTTGCAGTTTTATAGCTCCCATAGGGACCTATAACACTGCACACACTGATCTCCTATGCTAATCCCTGCAAAGCCATAGCTTTGCACGGATCAGTGAGATAGGGGCTTGATTGCTCAAGCCTTTAGCTCAGGCTTGGAGCAATCAATCAACGATTGGACGCCGCGGAGTCAGGTAAGGAGACCTCCGCCTGCGTCACAGCTGATCGGAACATTGCAATTTTATCGCAATGTCCCGATCAGCCTGACTGAGCTGCCGGGAAGCGTTTACTTTCGTTTTCAGACGCGGCGGTCAACTTTGATCGCCGCGTCTGAAGGGTTAACAGCGCGCGGCACAACGATCAACGCTGTTAGCCCAGGGTCCCGGCTATGATTAGCAGCTGGGACTGACCCGGTGTGATGCGGGATCACGGCGTGACCCCGTTTTAAACACCGGGACCAGGCGTAGGACGTACAGGTACGCCCTACGTCCTTAAGGAGTTAAGAGCCTTGTCTCTTTACAGTCCTTTTGGTCCAGCGCTGCAAGAAAAAATTCCTTTTTTATCTATCTGCATTATTACTACCGATGACTCCAGTGAGTGTTCGGAGGGATTGCGAGCTGCAGGATCCAAAGACCCACTCTACATGCGAATAAAGGTGTTTTGCTCTGAGCGCAAAATTACATGGTGAGTGAGATTCACACCATTTTCCTTCATATCATTGTTTGACTGTACTTCACTAGGGGCGCGTTCCCTCTTTTTTCTTTTATTTCTTATACATTCTTAGTAGGAAGGGGTCCAAGAGATATCCATATGTCATGCAATTTTAGCTCATGAAACCCCATTTCATGCAAAACCATTTCTAACGGGACCTATATTATACTTGTAGTGTTCCAGTACAACTGTTCCAGGTATTATTTGACATAATATATTGTGTGGCTGAGAGTAAGATGTTTACAGCTTGCATAACTATGTATGAGGTACTGTTATTTTATTGCAAATGTATCTATGTGCATTGTACCACTTCATTGCATATAAAGTGTTAGGGGTTAACATTTCTGCATTTACTGTAATCTAGATAAATGATGCCTTGGTCACATGATCCTCCCAACCAATGGTTGCAGGAGTAGTTCCTAGTACAACCTTGGTCTTCCAGGAAAAGAGGTGGACCAAAAAGCAGTTAGTGCCAGTAGAGGCCATGCTCTTGTCAATGTCTTGTGTTTCTTTGCTCTACTATTGCGTGGCAAACTAGAGTTACTTAGTACAGTTGAAAAAATACATATGTCCATCAAGTTCAACCAAGGAGGTGAAGGGAAGGGGTATAGTGAATGAAGGGGATGGAATGCCAGTGCAACATCTAATAGTCCTGGTATTGCTAGGCATACACCTAAGCCATATGTCTTCTACCCAGGTTAAATCCTATCTACAATCAACTCACTTCCAATATGCGCTGTTGAGTTCATAGTCTACGCCAGAGAGAAGAAGGCTGAACAAGGGTCTCTCGACAACACACCTCCGGTCTGAGTTAGTGATGCTTGACTGCCTTATCATGGAAAGTTTTCCTGTATCTGTCCTTCCAGTTATCCTGTTACAAACCAGAATGGTGTGAGTAAAGAAAATTGGACATGCTGCACCCCATTGATCCAATCTCTGAAGACCCTCATCTGTATTTTTACTAACTTTGGACTGAGAATATATTTAACTAAAGAACATATCACACATGCACCAAAAGCTTCTAAAAACATACTTTATAGGGACATTGGGGGAGATTTATTCAAATCTGTCCAGAGGAAAAGTTGCTGAATTGTCCATAGCAACCAATCAGATCACTTCTTTCATTTTTGAAAAGGGCCTCTAAAATTTTTTTTAAAAGCGATCTTATTTGTCTGTATGGGCAGCTCAGCAACTTTTTCTCTTAACAGGTTTTGATAAATCTCTCGACCAAATTTCCATTCATCTTGCTCAAAAGCTGACCCAAAGCAACTATATCTTGTTGGACATGAACTAAAAGTTCAGTCAAGTTGTTAAAATTGTTTTGCAGTATACTAGTGTCCAGAAGTCATATTGCTGCATAAGATAGTTGTTGGGTCACAGGAGATAACTGGTTGGCTACACCACCCTCCCACATGACATATCACGTAAAGGACTACAACTCCCAGTTGACATGCATCATCAACTATCCCTAGTACTACCACTACATAATGTTTTTGTGTGCTGTACTGGGAAATTTCTTGAGCACTGCATAGTGATATTTCTTAGGTAGTTTGGGGACACTGCTATTAAGGCACTGGCTGGGACACCACTACATTTTAATAACAAGTGTATAATAATATTTTCATGAACTATTTTCTGATTCTCTTCATGTACAAAAGGGCTAGAAGAGTCATAGGCAATGGTTTGTCCTGATGTTTTCAGCTCGCCTACACAATAAATAGCAGGGCTAGAAAAAGGCAGCACTGCTCTCCTGTGCAGGGATTATGGAAGCTTTGCCATCGGTATCAGTCTTGGGAAGGCCCCCAGGCTTGCCATGGGTGTCTATGTACCCGTCCGTGCTGTGCAGCATGGCCAAGTATATAGCCAGTCAGCTCTATGCTGACAGGCAGAATACACTGCTGCACTAGTATACTAGTGCAGTGTATTATTGTAGCGATCTAGTGATTGCTGTCAGTCCTTTTGTGGGACTAGTAAAAACTTTTTTTTTTTAAATTATAAAATAAATAAAATGTAATAAAATATAGTAAAAAAAATCTATAAAGCTAAAATGTTATATTTGTCATACAGTGAATGGCATAAATTTTAAATGCAAAAAATGTGACAAGTGACTGGATAATACCACTATACGGTTATTAAATAAAATCCACTATATACAAACCAAGAGTCCCCAACTACCTCACACCCCCAATACAGTGACCATATAGAGGTATATACCAGCTGTACACAGGATTTTACATTTAGGGACTCACAGGTCACATCCTTTCTGATCAGCAGTGTCCGCTTTCCTTTCTTCTTCATCCAGCTGAGACCGCCATGTCGTCTTCTTCCAACCAAAACTCTTCTCTTCGGCATCTGCAGGACAAACATGTTAGATTCTGCTTTTTTCCATTGCTCTCCATTGCTGATACCCCCTTTGCCATTTCAATAACCCCCACCCCCTCCGGTATTGAAATGGCAGGGTGGGATCGGGAATTGAAATGGCACAGGGTGGTCAAGGTGGTGATGGTGGGGGGTTGCGTGGTTTTAAAGTGGCACAGAGGGATTGGGGGGGGGAATTAAATGGCACAGGGGGATCGGGAGG
The DNA here is from genome assembly GCF_029499605.1 of Hyla sarda. Classification (NCBI taxonomy): domain Eukaryota; kingdom Metazoa; phylum Chordata; class Amphibia; order Anura; family Hylidae; genus Hyla; species Hyla sarda. The sequence goes on along the minus strand of NC_079192.1, from coordinate 378,007,516 downwards.
GATGTGGAATGGTACAGGGGGGATCAGAGGGGGGTTGGAAATTGAAATGGCAAAGGGGGGATCGGGAGGGGGGGTTGAAATGGCATAGGAGGGATCAGAGGGGGGGTTGAAATGGCACAGAGGGGGTTAGAGGCGGGGGGATTGGGAATTGAGGTGGCCCTCTTATCTCCCTGTGCCATTTTAATTACCCCACCCCAGTGCTTTAAGTGGCCCAAAAGAGGTGCTGATCGTATCAAATTACAGATTAGACATTCTTATAATATGTCAACAAAAGTTAGATTTTATTGCCATCATTTACACTTTCAAAATAACAGAAAACAAAAAAATGGCATATGCAAAAGTTTGGGCACCCTGCAGAGTTGATATCTTGTACTGCCCCCTTTGGCAGGTATCACAGCTTGTAAACGCTTTTTGTAGCCAGCCAAGAGTCTTTCAATTCTTGTTTGAGGTATCTTTGCCCATTCTTCCTTACAAAAGTCTTCCAGTTCTTTGAGATTTCTGGGCTGTCTGTCACGCACTGCTCTTTTAAGGTCTATCCATAGATTTTCAATTATGTTGAGGTCAGGAGATTGTGAATAGTGTTGCTCGCGAATATTCGCAATACAAATTTTATTCGCGAATATTGTATATTCTTGAATTCGCGAATTTAGCACTATATATTCGTAATTACGAATATTCGTATTTTTTTTTGTTTTTTTCACAGTACACATCACAGTGATCACCTCTCTCTGCTTCCAGCTTGTGTGGTGTAAAGCAGGCTCTAATACTACTGTGTGAGACTGTGCAAATTTCCACTTATGCTAATTTTTTTATATGCTAATTTGTGCATATGCTAATTTTCGCATATGCAAAAATAAAATAAAAATAAATAAAAATAAAACGCGAATATTACAAATATGCGAATGTAGCGAATATATGACGAATATTCGTCCATATCTTCGTGAAGTATCGCAAATTCGAATATGGCCTATGCCGCTCAACACTAATTGTGAGGCCATGGCAAAACCTTGAGTTTACGCCTCTTAATTCCCCGTGGATTTCGAGGTGTGTTTAGGATCATTATCAATTTTTAGAAGCCAAAATTTGCTTAAATTTTATTGAATCCATTTTTCTTTCTACTTGTGAGATGTTCCCTGTGCCACTGGCTGCAATACAACCCCAAAGCATGATTGATCCACCTCCTTGCTTAACAGTTGGACACTTGGAGGTTCTTTTCATTAAATTCTGTTCCCCTTCTTCTCCAAACGTACCTGTGCTTATTCCGGCCAAAAAGTTCAATTTTAACCTCATCGGTCCACAGAACTTGTTTCCAAAATGCATCAAGCTTGTCTATATGTTCATTTGCAAAAGTTCAAACACTGATTTTTGTGGTGAGGACGTAGAAGAGGTTTTCTTCTGATGACTCTTTCATGAAGACCATATTTGTACAAGTATCTCTTTATAGTGGCATAGTGTACCACAACTCCAGTGTCTGCCAGATCTTTCTGGAGGGATTGTGCAGTCAAAGATGGGTTTTGAATTGTCTTTCTCACAATCCTGCGAGCTGTTCTGTCTGATATTTTTCTTGGTCTCCCAGATCTTGCTTTAACTTCCACTGTTCCTGATGAGTGCCATTTCTTAATTAAATTCCGAACAGATGATATTGACATCTGAAGACGTTTTTCTATCTTCTAATAGCCTTCTCCAGCTTTATGAGCGTCAATTATTTTCAGTTTCAGATTTTTAGACACCCATGGGTTCTAGACACCCATTTCTAGCACCCATGGTGCTGATTGTTGGGGCAAGGTCAGATCAGTCTGGGCATTTAAAACCTTTGAGATTGACATCACCTGGTCTTCCCAGATGATGATTGAGAACAATCCATGACACTGGCAGGTCTCAGCTTTGCCAAGGGGGCAGTGCATGCTACAAATTCTGCAGGGTGCCCAAACTTTTGCAGACACCATTTTTTGTTTTCTGTTATTTTGAAAGTGTAAATGATAGAAATAAAATCTAACTTTTGTTGACATATTATAAGAATGTCTAATCTGTAATTTGATGCCTTTTGGTGATTTTTCCATCTTTCCTTGGCTTCTTTATGCACATTAATACAAATTTTTACCTGGGGTGCCCAAACTTTTGATCCCCACTGTAATGGAAATATGGAAGTTTACTTTACATATGACTAGGAGACTAAAAGATTCCTTGAAAGCTGCACCAGGGCCATCAATATTAGTTTGATGATGTAGAGACAAATAATCTAAAACCTTACCAGGCATAATGCTATGAACATGGTGTGGTGTCCCAGTACAGGACCTTGTCCTGTCCCTTGTCTAAAGTCCCCTCAGCTAGAGTCCCTCCATTCACATAGGGCTCTCCTGCAGGGCTTGCCCTTGGTCGCCTCATGTGTGTTCATATTTATTTAATGTATAGAAAATACATGTACAGGACCTTAGTGGTCACATGATGTACGGTTGTGATGTATAAAATGTTCAAGGACCTTAGAGGTCATGTGATGTACCCAGAGTTAACTGGGTTCATAACTTAAAGGTTTGCTGACCAATGAGCTCAGTCCAGCCCCTTATTATATAAAGGGCTGTAACCAATCAATTCTCGCTCTTGGCTCTTAGTTCCTGCCTCTCTTAGCTCTTAGTTCCTGCATCAAGAAACACAAGCAACTCATCAGCATCAATTCTATTCATCTAGGTCCAAAGCCTAAGAACCTGCAACCACTAAACGTGAGTCACTCAAAGCTCAATCTAGCAAATCCCGTGTGACTACTACCAGCTCAAATCTTCTACATAAGTAGCACAGTGGCCTGCATAAAAGCTCTTTGCTTTCAAGTCCCAGCAAACCTGTGAGGAACCTGTATCACGGTTCACTCTTAAGAGACTGTTATGTTAAAGACTGTTTCATAAATTCCGCAAGTAAAGTTTATTCCTAAAATCTGCTGTGGACATTCCGTTGTTTTTCCCTGCTGTTTGTGGGACGGTTGGCAGTAGGAACATTACTATTAAGGAAACCTCACCCTGGCGTCACGACATTCAAGGGTTAACACCACCAGACCCTACACTACCACTGCAACACCCCAGTCACCGTTACTCTCCCAGCATCACAATGAGATCAGTGGTGGCCTTTTCTCATAGATAACCAATCATATAGACATGAACATTTTCCATGTATGTTACTATATTGTATGCTGAACTTAAGTGAATATTTTCTGTACATTTGCTGTGAATCAGAAGCTTTCTCCACATTGTCTTTGTCTCACCAATTACCTCATTCAGATATCAGCAAAACTCTGAAGTCACTCAGGAGATACTTTTTTTTTTGCCTTAATTTACATTCCGTAATCGTTTGGCACAGAATCTTCATGGAGTTCAATGGGACTGGGCCAGATGGACATAAGGGCTCACAGTGCTGACATGTGGCTCCGTACTGGAAACATTTGGCCGTGCCCTCTTTAATACCAGTCGGGCTGAAAAGGTGATCTCACCCTACATATGGCCGCTCTGCTGGGATCTAATAACCAAACCACTATATTATACTGTTAAGCTTTATTTCTTGTTAATGTAAAAGGCTACTAAAAACTTATTTTTACAATTTTACAATTTTAAAGGGGTACTATGGTGAAAAACGTATTTTTTTTTTAAATCAACTGGTGCCAGAAAGTTAAACAGATGTGTAAATTACTTCTATTAAAAAATCTTAATCCTTCCTGTACTTATTAGCTGCTGAATACTACAGTGGAAATTCTTTTCCGTTTGAAACACAGAGCTGTCTGCTGAATCACGAGCACAGTGCTCTCTGCTGGCATCTCTGTCCATTTTTAGGAACTGTCCAGGGTAAAAGGAAATCCCCATAGCAAACATATGCGGTTCTGGACAGTTCATAAAATGGACAGAGATGTCAGCAGAGAGCACTGTGCTCGTGATGTCAGCAGACAGTTCTGTGTTTCAAAAAGAATAGAATTTCCGGTGTAGTATTCAGCAGCTAATAAGTACAGGAAGGATTAAGATTTTTTAATAGAAGTCATTTACAAATCTGTTTAACTTTCTGGCACCAGTTGATTTAAAAAAAACAAAACGTTTTTCACCGGAGTACCCCTTTAACCTAGAGAATTTTCTAATTTATGTCTGGTGTTTTTTTAAAGGGGTACTCAATCCCTAGACATGTTATCCCCTATCCAAAGGAGGGGAACCCCACCGATCTCTCTTGCAGCACCTCAGTCACCTTGTCCATGGAGCAAGCTTTGCTCCATGCCCAAGATGACTGGGGTGCTGCAGGAGAGATCGCGGGGGAGATCAGACATCTTATCTCCTATCCTTTGGATAGCGGATAACATGTCTAGGGGTGGAGTACTCCTTTAAGATCTCTGGTTGTTATCACTGAATAAAAAGCTTATATATTATTTTTTTCTATTTTTTTTTTTTTTTTTTTTTTTGCTATTTAGGTAGAAATGCTTTATAATTGCTTCAGTTTCTTGGAACTGTATGTGTTGTTTTTTTCCAGCTGCTAAGACGCACAGAAAACTTTAATCCCAAAATGAGCCCCGGTCTGTACGTTCAGCAAGAAAAATCTTTTAATTGCGTCAGCAAATCAGAGTTTCCTTTTCCATTGTGATCATTTTGTTCTCTTTCAACATCGTAACCGATTTACAATTAAGCTGTAACCACTTTATCCCCAAACACCCGGCATTCCTTCTATTGTGTTCCCTGTATCCCCACCAAAGACCGTCATGAGCTCCACAACCTCAAAGCCAAAACATGCAGCAATTACATACACCACTCACAATGGAACTATTGAGCTCCCGTTCAGAAGAGCTTACGCTCTAATTTACTGGCTGCAATGTATTACACTACTTTATGACTATATGAGGATCTGTCAACAGTGAAGGCCATGTCCTGCTTTGTGTGGCTCTGTGGTGGGGAAGATGTTAATGTGTGTATTGGCAGCCTAGGCAGGAAATGTTGGCAGGACAGTAGTGTGAAATCACTCCTAGCCAATCAGAATGGTGACGTCCTGTGGGGACAGCAGTGGAAGGATGGACGTGATAGTAGATGTGATCTGGTGAGGGATGACGGAATGCCCCATGGGTGCGTTATTGCTCAGTCTCTTGGCGTCCATCTCCAGAATGTATGAAATTAGATTAATTACAACCCCCATAATCTTCTGTCGGGTTGTACACAATTTACTAGTTTTATCCTTACTTGCAGGATTATTTGTGACGGCATGTTTTCTGGACACAATTAAAGGACTTTTATTTTGAGAGGACCCATGATCCATCATAAGAGAAGTGGTTGGTCTTTATATTGTTGTCCATTAGTTCCACTTGAACATTGCCAGAAGCCTGCAGATCAAGGAAAACAATACAATTTGTTAATTAAAATAACAGTAAAAATTATTCTATATCCTACATGAGATATATTAACTTTTGCAAACATTTTGTATTACATCTAAAAGAAAAAAAATGTATGTAAATAAAAAAAAAAAAATTACCAATAAGGAGTCCAATAACAGGAGCAATCTGAAGCAAATAAATCTTCATTGTCCTAGACCACCTAACCTAATACTTAACCTAATACTTAATGTTTTACAGTATTTTTTAGAAACTTTAACAGCTATTTTGACATAAACAATGAATAGAGCGGCGGTGGACATATGCAACTCGCTTCTCCATTCAAAACATAGACTCAGGGCCCAATTCTGAAGATTGTGGGGGGCCCCAGCAATCTAACACATCATCCATCCCGTGGATAGAGGAGAACTGTTGTAAGTTATCATATACCTTCAATGGGGATATTATGTGGGCATTATATAGCATTATATCTGTAAAAACATCCAACTTCCCCCATATGATTCCTAACATATTTGTAAATCATTTATTTACCAAAAAAATATAGTAGACAATACTACGGTTTTAGGTCCGGTCAAAACTGAGCCGACTGGAGTCACCGTTTGACTCCGGTCGGGTCATTAAAGTAAATGGAATCATGGGCTGATCCGGCCGGGGTATGGGAGCGCCCGGATTGCCCCTCCCCCTGCTGGATCCGGCACCGGTATGTACAAAACGTGGTGTGAATGCACCCTAACAAGGTTTAGGTAGGAAGACGGGGGCATTGCCGGGAACTCTGCTAGTTTAAAAAAAAAAAAAAAAAAGGCCCTTTCTATATGTTTTTATGGTTCCATACTGAAAATAAAACCAGGGTGTAGTCTGATCCTGCAGTCATACATTACTGCCTTTGTAGCCTCTTAGGGCCTAAAAAGTTCAAGTTATGCTTTAAGGAGTTGCACATTATGCAAATGATCGGTTTTGCCCAGAATGTTTCTTTAAAGAAATTACTATACTTACAGTGGGGATCAAAAGTTTGGGCACCCCAGGTAAAAAAAACTTGTATTAATGTGCATAAAGAAGCCAAGGAAAGATGGAAAAATCTCCACAAGTCATCAAATTATAGATTAGACATTCTTAGACTATGTCAACAAAAGTTTAATTTTATTTCCATCATTTACACTTTCAAAATAACAGAAAACAAAAAAATGGCATCTGCAAAAGTTTGGGCACCCTGCTGAATTTATAGCATGCACTGCCCCCTTTGCAAAGCTGAGACCTGCCAGTGTCATGGATTGTTCTCAATCATCATCTGGGAAGACCAGGAGATGTCAATCTCAAAGGTTTTAAATGCCCAGACTCATCTGACATTGCCCCAACAATCAGCACCATGGGTTCTTCTAAGCAGTTGTCTAGAAATCTGAAACTGAAAATAGAGAAGGCTATAAGAAGATAGCAAAACATTTTCAGATGTCAATATCATCTGTTCGGAATGTAATTAAGAAATGGCAGTCATCAGGAACAGTGGAAGTTAAAGCAAGATCTTGTTCTCAGACAGAACAGCTCACAGGATTGAGAGAAAAACAATTCAAAACCCACGTTTGACTGCACAATCCCTCCAGAAAGATCTGGCAGACACTGGAGTTGTGGTACACTATTCCACTATGAAGAGTTACTTGTACAAATATGGTCTTCATGGAACAGTCATCAGAAGAAAACCTCTTCTACGTCCTCACCACAAAAATCAGCGTTTGAACTTTATAGAACATATAGATAATGAACATAGAGACAAGCCTGATGCATTTTGGAAACAAGTTCTGTGGACCGATGAGGTTAAAATTGAACTTTTTGACCGGAATGAGCAAAGGTACTTTTGGAGAAGAAGGGGAACTGAATTAAAATAATCTCTGTTCAACTGTTAAGCATGGGGGTGGATCAATCATGCTTTGGGGTTATATTGCAGCCAGTGGCACAGGGAACATCTCACGAGTAGAAGGAAAAATTGATTCAATAAAATTTCAGCAAATTTGGGATGCTAACTTGATGCCATTTGTGAAAAAGTTGAAGTTAAAGAAAGGATGGCTTCTACAAATGGATAATGATCCTAAACACACCTCGAAATCCACGGGGGATTACATCAAGAGGCGTAAACTGAAGGTTTTGCCATGGCCCTCACAATCTCCTGACCTCAACATAATTGAAAATCTATAGATAGACCTTAAAAGAGCAGTGCGTGACAGACAGCCCAGAAATCTGGAAGAACTGGAAGACTTTTGTAAGGAAGAATGGGCAAAGATACCTCAAACAAGAATTGAAAGACTCTTGGTTGGCTACAAAAAGCGTTTACAAGCTGTGATACTTGCCAAAGGGGGCAGTACAAGATATTAACTCTGCAGGGTGCCCAAACTTTTTTTGAAAGTGTAAATGACGGAAATAAAATCTAACTTTTGTTGACATATTATAAGAATGTCTAATCTGTAATTTGATGTCTTTTGGAGATTTTTCCATCTTTCCTTGGCTTCTTTATGCACATTAATACAAATTTTTACCTGGGGTGCCCAAACTTTTGATCCCCACTGTATTTGAACTATTGGCATTTGTATGGACACTATTAGAGTCCTGTGGCGCCACTACTGCACATGGACAAAACTACATCAACGGCCGCATATTTTGTCAGTAAAATATAGTGTATCATCAGCAAAACTGCAGCCACTGGCTACTGCATGCGGAGTTCCGTACCCTACTTTAACCTTATTACTATAATTTCACTCATTAAATAAATATAAATTATTATGATATTTTTTTCTTTTTTACACAATTTTTTTTGCTTATATTCTAAGGTAACAGTGAGGCTATGAGTAAATTGAAATTTTCAGGCAGCATTGTGGTTTTTATTCCATAGTTTATAAATCACTGTACAGAAAGAAAAGGCAAAATGTAAATGTGTTGACTGCCTCTTTGTAGGAGCTTTCACTAAAGGCTTGAAAGGAAAATTTTCTGCGTGCAAGGATAAAGAGTGCTGAAAAGTACATCAGGATTCACTAACAGACCTGGTATAACATGTCACTGTAACATCCTGAACCGCAGCCTGTGATGACTGAGGAGCTGCTGTTTAAAGGGACATTGACACACAAGGAAGGGAACGGTTCAGAGCCCATGAATTACTAATATATATATATATATATATATATATATATATATATATATATATATATGGGCTTTGCTAACTATCATTGACAACACAGCATGAAAAAGTTTGCATACCACAACAGCGATAACAAGTACATTTTGTAGCAGAGAAAAAGTATACAGTGGCCCCTCAAGTTACAATATTAATTGGTTCCAGGACGACCATTGTATGTTGAAACCATTGTATGTTGAGACCAGAACTCTATGGAAACCTGGTAATTGGTTCTAAAGGCACCAAAATGTCATCCGAAAATAGGAAAAAGTGAGGATTAAACAAAAATAAGTAGATAACTAAGGCTGGGACCCTTTTTAGGTCCGGTTGTAAAAGCGCATACGGCGCAAAAATGAGCCGACCGGACCGAACGTTTCACTCCGGTCGGCTCATTGAAATGAATGACATACGGGAGCGCATACGGTTACATACGGGAGCGCGAGCTTTTAGCTCCCTCCTGCCGTATGCGCTCCCGTATGGGAGAAAACGTAGTGTGAACCCACCCTAATATAGATAAAGCAAGTTCTTACATATAAAAGTAAGAAAGATCTGCTGGGAGCTGTAAATCACTGTCTATGTCAGTGTTTCCCAAGCAGGGAGCCTCCAGCTGTTGCAAAACTACAACTTCCAGCATGCCCGGACAGCCAAAGGCTGTCCAGGCATGCTGGGAGTTGTAGTTTTGCAACAGCTGGGGGCACCCTGCTTGGGAAACACTGGTCTATGTAGAGGACAGGAGCTTCTTCGGGGTCTTGTACAGTGCACGCAATGTCCTAAAAAAGTAACAGAGTCATCTCACCTGGTGTCCAAAGTGGCAGATAACCCTGGCACAGGTAAAGAGTAGTACAGAACATGTAGTACTTCCCTGTACTGTAGGGGGCGCTACCAGACAGCCAGTCAGTGCATGCACCTCAGTAATACAGGGGTTTAACCAGTGAATGCCCATTCTGATTCATCGGTTCTTCCGGCCATTGACATTTTTCACAGATCTGGACTGTCTGTACATTGTATGTTGAGTCTGGTTTCAAGTTACAATGGTCCAGAAAAGAGCATTGTATGCTGAAACTATTGTATGTTGAAGCCATTGTAAGTTGAGGGATCAATGTACATAACTCCAAAATGAATTACATTTGTATAGCATTAGCGGTTACTACCCCTCATGTGTAATATGTGACCTGTGGCACTTGTGTGGGACAGGAAAATGTATTCAATGAATGATTGGTGACCCAGGAAAAGTTGCCCAGTTGCCCATAGCAACCAATCAGATCGCTTCTTTCATTTTGCAGAGGCCTTGTTAAAAATCAAAGAAGTGATCTGATTGGTTGCTATGGGCAACTCGGCAACTTTTCCTCTGGACAGGTTTTGATAAATCTCCCCAATATGTCTGCAAAATCTGCTGCTCAAGTGTATATTTCGCCTGGAGGGGCAAGCTGTGCATAACTAGCTTGCCCCCTGACTGGTGAGCAGTTAAGGGGTTAAGAAATATACAGGCAAGGTTTTTAGCCCCCTCCCCCGCCTGTAAAAACTTGCTGGTAACTATAGTGGTATGTCCCATGGGTGGGAAGGAGTGCACCAATCAGGGGTTCAATAGTTTCCCGGGCTTTCAGGGGCCCTCCCCTGGGTATTTATAGCTGTGGTGCCTCCCTTCCCCCCTCAATCTGCCCAGGACCCGGAGTTTTGCCCTCCCTCCCTTTTTTGTATCTCTGTTTATTGTAAGTCACAGCTTGGCGGTAAGAAGACGGTGAAAGCGGGGTCAACCCGGGGTAGACCTCCACACAGGACAGTGTGGCAGCACCTCTCGGGTTGGTAAGAAGCCAATCGGTGTCTTTGTTACAGTTAAATTGTTATTCAGGGGCGGACATATCACTTGTTCAGCCGGTTCGGCTGCACAGGGGCCCAGCGTGTTAGGGGGCCCCCCTAGTAGCCCAGGTCACATCTTGGGCCTCACAGTCTGGGCCCCTGCAGGGCCCCCTGCCAGTACTTCATACTCTATGCTGCAGCAACAGGTCCCGGACCTGCCGCTGACAGCAGTAATTTGCCTTTAAACCGGCCGGGCGAGACGGACAGGACAGGGGCTGATGGGAACAGACGTGCCCCGCGCAGGCACGCACGTCTGTTCCAAGCCCCTGATGTCACGTGTCATGGCCTCTGACCCCGGCAGAAGCGACAGGAGCAGCAAACCCTCCCGCCTCACAGCCGCATCACTGAACAGATAAGGTGAGGAGAGCGACGGTCGGGTGCAGGGCGGGGGGGGGGGGGGGGGTTTGGGGGGGAAGGGATTGTAATGATGATGAAGAGGACAGGAGGGGTGTTGAAGAGGTTGGTGGTGTAATGATAAGAAGGATTGGGGGTCTGGGAGAACGTAGTGTTGATAAGGAGGACCAGAAGGGGGGTCAGGGGTGAAGTGATTAGGGGGTTTAATGTTGATGAGAAGGACTGGGGGGGTGTCAGCTGTGTAATACTGATGAGGTGCTTAAGGTATATGGGGTGATGAGGAGACTGAGGATGGAGTGCATGGGGTGTATGGGGTGATGAGGAGACTGAGGATGGAGTGCATGGGGTGTATGGGGTGATGAGGAGACTGAGGATGGAGTGCATGGGGTGTATGGGGTGATGAGGAGTCTGAGGATGGAGTGCATGGGGTGATGAGGAGTCTGAGGATGGAGTGCATGGGGTGATGAGGAGTCTGAGGATGGAGTGCATGGGGTGTATGGGGTGATGAGGAGACTGAGGATGGAGTGCATGGGGTGATGAGGAGACTAAGGATGGAGTGCATGGGGTGTATGGGGTGATGAAGAGACTGAGGATGGAGTGCATGGGGTGTATGGGGTGAGGAGGAGTCTGAGGATGGAGTGCATGGGGTGATGAGGAGTCTGAGGATGGAGTGCATGGGGTGATGAGGAGTCTGAGGATGGAGTGCATGGGGTGATGAGGAGACTGAGGATGGAGTGCATGGGGTGTATGGGGTGATGAGGAGACTGAGGATGGAGTGCGTGGGGTGTATGGGGGAGATAAGGAGACTGAGGATGGGTTGCGTGGGGTGTATGGGGTGATGAGGAGACTGAGGATGGAGTGCGTGGGGTGTATGGGGTGATTCAGTGGTGTATAGTGGTTGGCAGTATTAAATTAATAGAATACAGTGGTTGGCAGTATTATATTCAGGGTACAGTGGTTGGCAGTATTATATTCATGGAGTACAGTGGTTGGCAGTATTATATTCAGGGTACAGTGGTTGGCAGTATTATACTCAGGGTACAGTGGTTGGCAGTATTATATTCATGGAGTACAGTGGTTGGCAGTATTATATTCAGGGTACAGTGGTTGGCAGTATTATAGTCAGGGTACAGTGGTTGGCAGTATTATAGTCAGGGTACAGTGGTTGGCAGTATTATATTCATGAAGTACAGTGGTTGGCAGTATTATATTCAGGGTACAGTGGTTGGCAGTATTATAGTCAGGGTACAGTGGTTGGCAGTATTATAGTCAGGGTACAGTGGTTGGCAGTATTATATTCATGAAGTACAGTGGTTGGCAGTATTATATTCAGGGGTACAGTATTTGGCAGTATTATATTCAGGGGTACAGTGGTTGGCAGTATTCAGGGGGTACAGTGGTTGGTAGTATTATATTCAGGGTACAGTATTTGGCAGTATTATATTCAGGGGGTACAGTGGTTGGCAGTATTATATTCAGGGGGTACAGTATTTGGCAAGGTTATAATGATTACTGTCATCATACAGAGGATGAGGATCTACTGACAAATTAAGGAACCAATGATGTCCAGATGTCAGACTCTGCAGAGAAGATGGAAGAAATCCTGGTGTCTGGACCAGATGAAGAAAAGTAAAGACAACAGAGAAGACGTCACTCAGGTCAGTGATATCATTGTGTATTTTCCTAACTGTCCCATCAGAGTTGTAGTCACTGATATCATTGTGTAGTCTCCTGACTGTCCCATCAGCTGTAGTCACTTCAGACATGATGGGAGTTGCAGCTTTCCAACATCTGGGGAGCCACTTGAACCAAGGTGATTGGTGGGGTCCCATGAGTCAGACCCCCACCATAAAAATGGGCTGTTTATTTTAAAATGCCTGGGCCTATTTTTGGTCCCAGTCTGGCCCTGCCTGTAAGTCACTTCTATCACTAAGGATAAGAAGCCAAGGAACCAGGGGGTGCCAAGGGGTGTCGTGCTAAGTCCAGGGGTGCGAATGTAAAGGGGACCACTGCCCTCTGCATCCCAGCTAGATACGGGTCAGGCTGACCTGGGGGAGTACTCACGGGGCCTGGGCCGCACACTGAGAGGGACAGGGCCACCCGGAGCCCACCTCAGGAGCCGTTCCATCCACCTGTACTGGACAAGGCAAGTGGCGACACTACACACGCGGGGTAAGTGGAGGCCCCCCCGGTGGGGTCTGGGTACATGAGGGGGCACAGTGCTGGGGGGGGGGGGGGGCCCAGGCACATTCCTTGCACAGGGGCCCTCTGCTGTCTGTGTCCGCCCCTGTTGTTATTTATATAAGTAATTTTATAAATAAAGCTGTGGCCGATCCCCACCCATAAAAAAGTTGAATTGTTGTTGTGTCAGTTATTATTTAATTAATTATTGTAATAAGGGGGAGGGGTAGTTATAGCCTGCTAGGAGCTAATTGGGTCTCAACAGTCTGTTTATGCACACAATGGGGGAAATTTATCAAAACCTATACAAAGGAAAAGTTGCCGAGTTGCCCATAGCAACCAATCAGATCACTTCTTTCATTTTTAATAAGGCCTCTGCAAAAATTAAACAAGCGATCTGATTGGTTGCTATGGGCAACTGGGCAACTTTTCCTTTGCACAGGTTTTGATAAATCTCCCCCAATGTTTTTATTGGCGCACACCACTACATTCATTTGCGCACATAAGGAGTATCTAAGTAGCACAAAAAGAGTCAAAGAGATTAGTTAGACAAAGAGGGAGGCAGGGAAAGATCGCCTGAGGTGCGCAAGACAATTGTTCTGATGGTAAGGTGAGCACTGTGGAATCAGTCAGTACTTAAAGGGGTACTCCGGGGAAAAACAAATGTTTTCAAATTTGTAAATTACTTCCATTTAAAAATCTTAATCCTTCCAGTACTTATCAGCTGCTGTATACTACAGAGAAAGTTGAGTTCTTTTTTGTCTGACCAAGTACTCTCTGCTGACACCTCTGTCCATGTCAGGAACTTCCCAGAGCAGAAGAGGTTTACTAAGGGAATTTGCTCCTATTCAGGACAGTTCCTGACCCAGACTGACCGTAGTGCTCTCTGATGCCACCTCTGTCTGTGTCGGGAACTGTCCAGAGTAGGAGCAAATTCCCTTAGTGAACCTCTCCTGCTCTGTGAAGTTCCTGATATGGACAGAGGTGTCAGCAGAGAGCACTGTGGTCAGACTGGAAAGAACTATACAAGTACTGAAAGGATTAAGATTTTTAAATAGAAACAATTTACAAATCTGTACAGAACAATTGAGCATTTGAGCAGCACACTTGAGAAACAGTAATGTGGTAGCGGGGTGTGATGAGGGCAGATTTTGTTAACCTAGGGGCAGATGGCATTAACTTTTGTAGTGACGGGGTAGTGGTGGTTATAGTATAGGGTCTATTGGTGTTAACCCTTAAATGTCGTGACGCCAGGCTGCGGTTTCCTCAATGTAATAGTCCTACCGCAAACCGTCCTACAAGCGGCAGGGAGAAATAACAGAATGTCCGCAGCAGATTTTATGAAGTAAACTTGTCTATGCTGTACCAATTAATGGGCCGTATATGAAAAGATAGTGCCGATCGCTTTTTCTCACATTGCACATTATATAATTATAGTTTTTATATAAAAGATCAGAATCCGACAACAAAGTGAGGAGCCATCTGGGAGTCAAGTTCTACACAGAGAAGATTTAGCTGGAAGAAGTCATAGCGGTATGTACTAGCTGAATTAGATAAGGAAAGACGATAGAAAAGACGTCACGTAGTCACTGATATTGTGTATTCTCCTCACTATGTCTCATCAGAGCTGTAGTCACTTGTAAGTTCTGCAGTGATGATGGATGAAACCGCAACTCCCTGCATACCCTTACCACTACGTACTGGGAGCTGTAGTTTCACATGTTAAAGGGGTACTCTGGTGGAAATTTTTTTTTAATGAACTGGTGCCAGAAAGTTAAACAGACTTGTAAATTACTTCAATTTACAAATCTTAATCCTTTCAGTACTTATTAGCAGCTGTATGCTACAGAGAAAATTATTTTCTTTTTGAATTTATTTTTTGTGTTGTCCACAGTGCTCTCTATTGACACCTCTGTCTGTATCAGGAACTGTCCAGAGCAGCATAGGTTTGCAATGGGGATTTTCTCCTGCTCTGGACAGTTCTTGCTAATAAGTACTGAAAGGGTAAAGATTTTTTTGATAAAAGTAATTTACAAATCTTTACAAAAAAAGATTGCAGCAGCACACATTGGTCAAAAACTGAGGCTCTTAGCGCACTCTTTGATCAAAACATGTCCCCCCATCCACCACGGGGAGGTGGCCTCATTTAGGATGGGACCCTAGCACAATTTCTGAGCCTAACGCTCAAATATCCACTCACCTCTGCTGGGCATATAGCCTCTGACTGGGTGACATGCTGGATCCATAAACAATTTAAAACACTACCTGTGAAAAAGGGGGAGGGGTGCACAGCTAAATAGGGTGCCATTCCCTCTGAGTTGTACAAACAAGCAAAAAGAAAATTAGCCAGCACAACAACCTAATACACCGGTGCACACTGCTGTGGCAGATACAGAGTATACAAAAAAAGAAGATTGCAGCAGCACACATTGGTCAAAAAATTGAGGCTCTTAGCGCACTTTTTGATCAAAACGTGTCCCCCCATCCACCACGTGGAGGTGGCCTCATTTAGGATGGGACCCTAGCACAAATTCTGAGCCTAACGCTCAAATATCCACTCACCTCTGCTGGGCATATAGCCTCTGACTGGGTGACATGCTGGATTCATTAACAATTTAAAACACCACCTGTGAAAAAGGGGGAGGGGTGCACAGCTAAAGAGCTGAGTTGTACAAACAAGCAAAAAGAAAAATAGCCAGCACAACAACCTAATACACGGGTGCACACTGCTATTGCAGATACAGAGTATACAAAAAAAGAGGATAGGAGCGTTAGGCTCAGAATTTGTACTAGGGCCCCATCCTAAATGAGGCCACCTCCCCGTGGTGGATGGGGGGACACGTTTTGATCAAAAAGTGCGCTAAGAGCCTCAATTTTTTGACCAATGTGTGCTGCTGCAAGCCTCTTATTTGTATACTCTGTATCTGCCATATCAGTGTGCACCCGTGTATTAGGTTGTTGTGCTGGCTATTTTTCTTTTTGCTTGTTAATTTACAAATCTGTTTAACTTTCTGGCACCAGTTGATTAAAAAAAAATTTTCTCCATAGGAGTACCCCTTTAACCCCTTAACGACAATGGATGTAAATGTACGTCATGGTGCCGTGGTACTTAGCGCACCATGACGTACATTTAGGCGCCACCATGACTGCGAGCACCGGACCGGTGCTCGGGTCATGCGCGGCAGGTCCTGGCTGCTATCAGCCATTCCGTGATCAACACAGATCCAGGCATCTGCGGCAGTGCGGTACTTTGAATAAATGATCGAATCGCCCGCAGCGCTGCCGCAGGGATCCGATCATCCAGCATGGCAGCCGGAGGTCCCCTCACCTGGCTACGGCTGGCTCCCGGGGTCTTCTGCTCTGGTCTAAGATCGAGCAGACCAGAGCAGAAGATCCCCGATAACACTGATCAGTGCTATGTCCTATGCATAGCACTGAACAGTATTAGCTAGAGATGAGCGAACTTACAGTAAATTCGATTCGTCACAAACTTCTCGGCTCGGCAGTTGATGACTTATCCTGCATAAATGAGTTCCGCTTTCAGGTGCTACCGTGGGCTGGAAAAGGTGGATACAGTCCTAGGAGAATCTTTCCTAGGACTGTATCCACCTTTTCCACCCCACCGGAGCACCTGAAAGCTTAACTAATTTATGCAGGATAAGTTATCAACTGCCGAGCCGAGAAGTTCGTGACGAATCGAATTTACTGTAAGTTCGCTCATCTCTAGTATTAGCAATCAAATGATTGCTATAAATAGTCCCCTATGGTGACTATTAAAGTGTAAAAAAAAAAAAAAAGAGTAAAACGTCCCTTAAAAAAAGCATAAAAAAATGAATTAATACACATATTTGGTATCGCTGCGTGCGTAAGAGTCTGAACTATTAAATATGTTGTTAGTTATCCCGTATGGTGAACGGCGTAGACGTAAAAAATAAAGTCCAAAATTGCTGCTTTTTTGTCACATTTAATTTTTTAAAAAAATGTATAAAAAATTTATAAAAAGTTAAACCTAAGCAAAAGTGATACTGATAAAAATTACAGACCATGGCACAAAAAATTAGCCCTCATACCACCCCATATACGGAAAAATGAGAAAGTTATAGGTGGTCAAAATAGGGCAATTTCAAACATTTTAAAGCGTATAACACCGTACATTTTATAGTAAAATAAGTGATGTAATTACAAAGTACAATTGGTGATGCAAAAAACAAGCCCTCATATGGGTCTGTGGATGGAAATATAAAAGAGTTATGATTTTTAGAAGGCGAGGAAAAAACGAAAATGCAAAAATAAAATTGGTCTGGTCCTTAAGGCCAAAATGGGCTGCTTACTTGGCAATACTTGGTATATTTGATTATTGCACTGAAAATAATTTTCTCTGACATACTACACTATGGCCATCCATCACAACAGGCTGAAAAAAAATACTTTTGGGAGGTGTTGGGGTGGGGGGTGACACCATTTTCTACCATACCGGGTGACACTAAATGTAGCAACACCACTGAGTGACCTGCAGAACACTGTTTCAGCTGTATTTACATCTTTCCGCACATACAGCTGAAACACATGACAGTTTAATAAGAATTTCCGCATCACTAAACTCCTATAGACTGCATCTGTATGCTGCAGCCTATAGTGAGCTGGGAGATGTATGTTGTGTTTTTTTTATATATATTACAAATTTGGGGGCTAATTACTACATAATTAGGGGACTTGTCTACCACCAGGGGCTTACCTATCTACTTAGGAGATATAATTATTTGATTGGGAACCCTACTTGCCTACCTGATGGGGGACATCTCTATCTGGGGCCCTATCTACCTACTAGACTAGCCCTACCTGATGGGGGACATATCTATCTGGGGCCCTATCTATCTACTGGGGGAGCTCTACCTGATGGGGGTCATACTTATCTGGGGCCATGTCTGCCTACTGGGGAGCCCTTCCTGCCTACTAACTGGGGGTACATATCTATCTAGGGCCCTATTTACCTACTGGGAGAGCCTCACATGATGAGGGGATGTACCTACCTGATTAAAGGGGTATTCTGGCCCTAATACATCTTATCCCCTATCCAAAGGATAGGGGATAAGATGTTTGATTGCGGAGGTCCCACCGCTGGGGATCCCCGCAATCTGTCATTCTGCACCCACCTTTATGAGTGTGAAGCGTGACGACCACGGGGTCGGAGTATAGTTTTGCCACCCGTATGATATCACTCCCCGCCCCCTCAATGCAAGTCTATGGGAGGGGGTGTGATGACAATTTTTGCACCTAAAAAAACGCCAGCAAAAATGCCAGAAAAACTGCCACAGCTTTTTCCTGCGTTTTTGCAGTTTTTCACTCCCATAGACTTCTATGAAAGAAAAATGCCAAGATAATCCCGAAAAATTGCCAAAGTCTCAACAAGAGGTCGTTTTTGAAAAACTGCCAAGGAGCCAAAAATAGCTGAAAAACACCAAAAGGATAAAAAAAACCGCCAAACTGAAAAAGGTCAAGTGGATATGGCATTTTGCAGTTCCCCATTGACTTGCAGCTAACATATGGCCGCAGCGTTTTTTCACAAAGAAAAAACTAAACAAAAAAAAAAAAACACTGTGCTGCAGAATGGGCGTTTTATTGGTGTTTTTGTAAAAAAAAAAAAAAATAATAATAATAAAGTAAGAAACTTAGCCTAAGGGACATACCTAACTGAAGGGGGACTACCTACTTAATAGGGGGACTTACTTATCAGGGGCCCCATCCACCTAATTGGGTGACTTCATGAGGGAGACCTACTATTTTAAAGGAGTTATCCAGGCATAAGAAATGTTATATATGGCTCAGGGTGGCATAAAAATATAATCCATACTCCTCTCCCTCAATCCCCTGCGGCTTCTGTATCAAAGTTCTCGGTTCTAGCTCATCACCGCTACTGATGTATACAACAGGAGCTGCCTGCTCAGCCAATCCCTGGTCGTAGCACTGTCCTGCCTTAGTCAGTGATTGGATGAATAAGCACTAATGTGGTCTCCACAATATTACCAGAAACCAGGAAGTAGCAGTGATGAGCTTGGACCAGGAGCATCAGTGTCACAGCTGCCTGGATAATCCCTTTAATGGGGAAGACCTATTTACATACTTAATATGGGGAAAACCTACCTATCTAATGAAGGGATCTACCTACACACTCACTGTATGAGGCACATAAGGTGGTATTGTACCGTATGGGACATCATGGGGCACATTATTACCATTTTGGGCTGTATGTATGAAAATGTATATAGGCTTGGAAAAGGTGTGGAAGGTACAGTTAAAATGCAGAGCCTAAAATGTTTTTTTGGCAGATTCTGCAAAGGCGGGTTGTGGTTTGAGATTCCCTAAGGCTAGGTTCAGACTACGGAATCTCCGGGCAGAAAATTTCCAACCAGAGATTCCGAGTTCCGCCTGCGCCGACTGATCTAGTCGGCGCTAGGACCGCGCGGACACTGCAGTCTCCTATAGACTGCTATGTGTTCCGCTAGGATTTCCGCCTGAAGAAAGAGCAACCCCTTTCTTCAGGTGGGAATTTTCTAGCGGATTTTTCATCCGGATTTTCCGCTTCACAAATTCCGAAGTGTGAATTTGTGAACGGAAAACCATTCACTACACTATGCATTATAGTAAGCAGAATTTCTGCCGGAAATTTCAAAGCGAAAAAATTCCGGCGGAAATTCCGTAGTCTGAACCTAGCCTAAGCCTTAGAGAAAGCAGGCAAATGGTGAAATGATTTATTAGCCCCACCTTCCAGGTCAGCCAGCTTTTATGCTGAATGCAGACTCTCTGCTTACAAACATGTTTTAACCTAAGTAACCAGCCATTTGCCATTTGCTTATTATTTGGGACTCCACTTTTAATTTTGACCAGGAAACCTTCTCTTTATTATGTAGGTCCATACAATTAAAATGATACCCTACTTTTATAGGTTTGTGTTTGTATTACTTAATCATAACTACATGCAGTAAAATTTATACGTTTAAAATTGTCCTTTTCTGACCCCTCTAACTTTTTTATTTTTCCATGTACGGGGCGGTATGAGGGCTAATTTTTTGCACCATGATCTGAGGTTTTTATCAGTACCATTTTTGTTTTAATCTGATTCTTTGATAGCTTTTTATAAATTTTTTTATGGTATAAAAAGTGACCAAAAATATGCTATTTTGGACTTTGGAATTTTTTGCCTGTACGCCATTGACTGTGTGGTTTAATTAACAAAATATTTTTATAGTTCGGAAATTTAAGAACGCGGCAATACCACATATGTTTATATTTAATTTTATTTACACTTTTTTTTCTTTTAAGGGAAAAGGGGGGTGATTCAAACTTTTATTAGGGAAGGGGTTAAATCATCTTTATTATTGACTTTTTTTAATCACTTTTTTTTCCCAATGTTATAGCTCCCATAGTACACTGATCACTGCCACTGCCACTGCCACTGCCACTGCCACTGCATTGCAATGCATTGATTAGTGTTATCGGCGGTTGATTGCTCAAGCCTGGATTTCAGGCTTGAGCAATCAATTGCCGATTGGACGTGCAGGGGGCAGGTAAAACACCCTCCTTTTGCGTTCTAGCTGATCAGACATCGCGATTTTACCACGATGGTCCCGATCAGCTCGACTGAGCTGCCGGGAAGCTTTTACGTTCACTTTAGACACATCTAAAGAGTTAATGCTGGACATCAGCCCGATCGGGTATGATGTGTGCTCACCTGATGAGCGTGCGTCATACCACGGGAGCCGCTTATGGACGTTTATAAACATGGGGCTATATAAAGGGGCTAAAGTAGTGGAGTACTCCTATCCACAAGAGATGATATATGTTCTGGCCAGTTAGTATATATATATATATATGCATACACACAGGGTGGGCCATTTATATGGATTCACCTTAATAAAATGGGAATGGTTGGTCATATGAACTTCCTGTTTGTGGCACATTAGTATATGTGAGGGGGGAAACTTTTCAAGATGGGTGGTGAACATGGTGGCCATTTTGAAGTCGGCCATTTTGAATCCAACTTTTGTTTTTTCAATAGGAAGAGGGTCATGTGACACATCAAACGTATTGGGAATTTCACAAGAAAAACGATGATGTGCTTGGTTTTAATGTAACTTTATTCTTTCATGAGTTATTTACAAGTTTCTGACCACTTATAAAATGTGTTCAATGTGCTGCCCATTGTGTTGGATTGTCAATGCAACCCTCTTCTCCCACTCTTCACACACTGATAGCAACACCGCAGGAAAAATGCTAGCACAGGCTTCCAGTATCCGTAGTTTCAGGTGCTGCACATCTCATATCTTCACAGCATAGACAATTGCCTTCAGATGATCCCAAAGATAAAAGTCTAAGGGGGTCAGATCGTGAGACCTTGGGGGGCCATTCGACTGGCCCACGACGACCAATCCACTTTCCAGGAAACTGTTTATTTAGGAATGCTCGGACCTGACACCCATAATGTGGTGGTGCACCATCTTACTGGAAAAACTCAGGGAACGTGCCAGCTTCAGAGCATAAAGAGGGAAACACTTCATCACGTAGGCCACTGGATATGCGAAATTGCTACATGATGATGTGTTTCCCTCTTTATGCACTGAAGCTGGCACGTTCCCTGAGTTTTTCCAGCAAGATGGTGCACCACCACATTATGGGTTTCCGGTCTGAACATTCCTAGATGAACAGTTTCCAGGAAAGTGGATTGGTCGTCGTGGGCCAGTTGAATGGACCCCAAGGTCTCCCGATCTGACCCCCTTAGACTTTTTTCTTTGGGGTAATCTGAAGGCAATTGTCTATGCTGTGAAGATGCGAGATGTGAGATATATATATAAGGATTACAACACAACCACAATAAAATCCTTTAATATGATGTAAAAACCTATTTAGCACTCACTGATGTGATGTAGTGATCTGCGCGGTCCAGACGTCAACCGGTGCATGCAACAAACAGGGAGTATTATCCAAAGCTGACGAGCACCTGCACCTACGTCCTCACATGGCGTACAGGGCTTGTGACACTCATGCCTGTGTCATAAACTTGCCTGCATTTCCTTTGCCAGTCGGTCACTGGAGTATATATGTGTGCAGGAACTGTGATCTTTGCAGCAACAGGGTCTTTCAGGCCTGTCCTCCTATGTGAGGAACAGGTCATACAGCAGAGGTCTGGACTGGACCTCCACTCACCCTCCTCTTCAGACTCACACTACTCCTAACTAACTCCTCCCCATCTAGACAGATCTGGGTCAAGCAGGGCAGGAGGCCCTGGTCAGAAAGTGCTCATAACAATAATAATAATAACTCTATTTATATAGAGTACACAGATTCCGCAGCGTTGTACACTCGCGTTGGTCCCTGTGCCAATTGGGGCTCACAATCTAAACCTATGCATCCTCCTACACAGTTACAGTTTACACTTTAAACGACAGAGAAAATGAGTGCATTAAACATAAAAATCACACCAGAATAAATTATAAAACACATAAAATTTAAACCTGGAGCTGTGGGCCAGGGCAGACACAATAAAGTGACATCCACCTGACAGGACAGGTGGACAAGAGTGTTCTGCACTGGGATACCACAAAAAGGCATATTCAAAAGATAAGGCACTAGGACTACATGTACAGTAGATAAGATAATGGTGACAGTTCACACATCATGGTAAAATACAGGTACATAAATACATACAGGTACATAAATCACAGAAATAAATACCATATTTTTCGCCGTATAGGACGCACCGGCGTATAAGATGCACCCAATTTATAGGTGCAAAATCTAAAAAAATAAAGATTTTGAACCCAATAGTGGTCTTCAACCTGCGGACCTCCAGATGTTCCAAAACTACAACTCCCAGCATGCCCGGACAGCCGTTGGCTGTCCGGGCGTGCTGGGAGTTGTAGTTTTGCAACATCTGGAGGTCCGTAGACTGAAGAACACTGCATAGGAGGTAATACTCACGTGTCCCCGCCGCTCCGGACCCGTCACCGCTGCCCTGGATGTCGCTCCAGCGTGTCCCCGTTGCTCTTCTGCCTCGCTCTCCGTCACCGCCATCACGTCGTTACGCACGCCGACGCAGGTACGTGACGACGTGATGACAAGGAAGGAGAGCGCCAGCCATACAGGGAATCCCTGAACGGAGAAGACACCGAGGAGGCAGGTAAGGTCCCTCCCGGTGTCCTGTAAGCACTAACCCGGGTATTCAGTCGGGCTGTTCGGGACCGACGCGGTGAAATCGCGGCAGTCCTGAACAGCCCGATTGAACAGCCGGGTTAGTATCACTTTCCCTTCAGACACGGCGGTCAGCTTTGATCGCCGTGTCTGAAGGGTTAATACAGGGCATCACCGCGATCGGTGATGTCCTGTATTAGCCGTGGGTCCCGGCCGTTGATGGCCGCAGGGACCGCTGCCATAGGGTTGTATTTGCCGTATAAGTCAAATTCAAATTACATTTTTTATTTGCAAGACAAAACAAATAAAGACAAATAAATCAGGCACAAACGGGCAGCTCATAAACAGTATGGCAATGGTACATATACAGTTTCCAAACCAGTAGTGCTAGACAAAACATATGGTGACACATGGAAAACCGCATCTAACTGTGCATCTAACAATGGCACAATATGGATGGATAGGTAAAGTCAATAGGAGTTGACAGCAAACAAAAGTCTCAAATGTTGTATGTAGCATCCCTGATATGAAACAAAAGAAAAACACATGTGTGCCCATAGGCATTGAAAATAGAACATATTAAGAAAAGGAGTACGCCCATGAGGAGAATAATATTAGGACTATCAGCCTTCACGGTCATGGTGTGATCTCCGATAACCAATAACAAATAAAGCAGATATCAGTGTACAGGCAACTAGGATTGAGAAGAGAGAATGGGGTGAGAGGTGAGAAGGGGCAAGGTGGGGGGAAGGAGTAGTGCTTGAAAAGAAAAGAGAGAGAGAAAAAAGAGAAAGAATAAGAATAGTTAGAGAGTAAGAAAGTCAGGACAACGCTGTCAAGATAGAGTACTCACCACAGCAGGTGGTAAAGATCCGGACTCCCGAGACACCCAAGCAATGCTGGACAGCGATAGTAGTTGAGTGTGACAAGGGCAATAAGGGGGTCTAGAAGGTCATTGTGGAGTGGTGCACAGTCTGGAGAAGACGTGTGGGGACCAGATCATGGGGAGATGGACAGTTTAGTATTCACTGGAGGACAGAAAAGAGCTCCACGGAGACCAGGTAGTTGTATATTTTGTTAAGCTGTACGGTGCGTCCGCTGACAGCTCCTCCATTCTGTGAAGTCGTGTCACTTCTTGGAGCCAAGATGATATAGAGGGAGGGGAGGAGGACTTCCACAATCTGGTGATTACGGCCCTAGCTGCGAGCAATAAAAAGGAAATCAAACGGGAAGTGCCTCCAGGTAAGTTCATGGGCTGGATAGAAAGGAGGACAATCTCTGGCGCGAGTGGTAACCGGATCGATGTAATAAGGGCAATGATATCCAGAATCTTGGACCAGAAGTCAGTCAGTGAGGGGCAAGTCAACCAAACGTGTAGCATTGTACCTTTAAATGCAGAGCAATGCCAACATGTGTCTGAGGAACCCGGGTAGAATGAGGAAAGGGGGGCTGGGACTCTGTACCAGCACGTGAGGATTTTATGATTAATCTCATGTGCTTTACAGGAGATAGAAGACCTATGGCAGTTAGCGAAGGCTTTCCGCCAATCATCATCAGAGATCGGGCAGTCTAACTCCTTTTCCCAGCTCACTTTGAAGGGTAGAGGTTGGCTAGTAGCTGCATCTAAAAATAAAGAGTAGAGGACACTAACTGTGTGGGCTATTGGGGCAGGCATTAAGCAAAGACCGTCAAACTTGGATAATGGACGTTGAAGGTTCCATTTGAGTTTCATGGTTTGGTAATAATGGGTCAATTGCCTATATTGAAAAACGTGGGCCTGGGTGGGAGATGTATCAGGTAGGATGTCTGACAAGGGTTTGAGGGATGTCAGAGTAAGGAAAGGGCGAAGTGTGGCTCTGCTATGCCTAATGAAGGTCAGAAATGGATGACCAGATTCAGTAGGAGGGAAGGTCGGGATATCGAATAAGGGTGTTAAGGGTCAATCAGGGGAGAATAGGTTGGAGCGCTTCAAATCGAAGCGACGTGCCTGGAAAACAGAGTGTAGAATCGGAGGTAGTGCGCCAAAGCAATGCAGTAGGGTCACAACCCACCATGAGGCCCTCCATGTCCACCCAATGTTTTTCAGTGCGATGGTGAAAGCAATCAAGAACCCGGGTCAGTACTGCGGCAAGATAATGGGATGTGTAGTCAGGGAGGCCTAAACCACCTTCAAGTTTACGTCTGATCAACACGTCTCGCCAATCAGGGATGCTTGTTGGACCAGACAAAGCCAGACTGGAGCGCAGAGAGCTCCCCAAAAAAGGTCCGGGGAACGTGTAGAGGTATGCAAGAAAAAAGGTAGAGAAGTCGTGGCAACACGCTCATCTTCAAGATGTTCACCCTGCCCAACCAGGAAAAGTCCCTGCGCTCCCACCTGGCCAAGTCCGCCCTTAGGGAGTGTAGGAGGGGGGGAAATTTAGCTTATACGTATCAGATAAGTTAGCAGGTACCTGGATTGCTAAATACTTGAGTGATCGTGACTGCCATTTAAATAGATAGGATGACTGTAGTGAGTTGAGTAGTGGCTGTGGTATGTTAATGTTGAGGGCCTCGCATTTGGTCAGATTGAGTTTGTAGTTGCAGTAAGCAGAGAATTGGCGTATGGAGGACATGAGCGAGGGAAGGGAGATAAGGGGGGAGGAAAGGTATAACAGTAAATTATCAGCGAACGCTGAATACCTGTAATGACACGGAGGCAAGGATAATCCCTTGATATCCGGATTCGAGCGGATCGATATGAGTAAATGTTACATACATAGAACGTACAATAGGGGAGATGAGGGGCAGCCCTGCCGCGTGCCATTACAAATACTGAACGGCGCTGACAGCTGACCGTTAACTCGGATCTGTGCTTGGGGCTGGGAGTATAGGGACATTATGCGGAATAGCATGGTGTTACCAAGACCAATCTGAGCTAGCGTCGCTGACATGAAGTCCCAGTTCACCCGGCCAAAGGCCTTTTCAGCATCTAGGGAGAGTAGTAGTAGCGGGATGTTATGTGTCCGGGCATAGTGGATGGCAGAGAATGTATGTAGAGTGTTGTCCCTAGCCTCTCGGCCAAGCACAAATCCTGCCTGATCTGGGTGAATCAGGGACGTCATGTGGCCAGCCAGCCTTTCGGCTATTGATTTCGCAAATAGTTTTGTGTCCGAGTGTATTTGGAAGATGGGACGGTAACTAGGGAGTACAGTGATGTATGCTCTTAGGAATGATTGTGAGGGGGGGGAGTCGGTAGAGATGCTATTGAACGCCTCCAGAAGAGGAGAGGACAGTGCCGGACAGAGCGATTTATAAAATGCAGCTGAGTAGCCATCAGGGCCCGGACTCTTGCCTGCAGGCATGGAGGCAATGGCTAGTTCCAGTTCTTTATCCGTGAACGGCCTCTCCAGATCCTCAGAGACAGACAACGGCAGTTGGGGCAGTGTAGGGGCAGGGATATATTGAGACAGGGAGGGTGTTGTGGCATCATGGGACTGTAGGGGAGGTGGTTTAGGAAGGTTGTACAGATCAGAATAGTATTGTCGGAAAGTTTCTAGGATGTCAGGTGTAAGAGAACAAGGAGGGCCAGTCCGGGGTTTGATGGTAGGGATAAACAGGTAGGTCCTCTTTTCTCGGAGAGCTCTAGCAAGGAGCCTGCCCGATTTATTTCCCCATTCATAAAAAAGGCGGCCAGTCAGCTGGGTGTAGTGTCTGTGTTGCGAGGACATTAGAGCTAGGAGGTCACTGCGGGCCCGCACCATTTCTCGAAATACACTGTCTTGTTGTGACTGTTTGTGCTTTGTCTCCAGATCTAAAAGGGGAAGATGAAGCAACTCCAATTTGGCTGTCCTCTCCCTCTTCAGCCTCACACCATGCTTTATTAGAGTACCTTTAAGAACCCATTTCAATGCTTCCCACTTAGTAAGAGGGGAGGAGGTGTCCATGGTCCTGTCTAAAGAGCGCTATGGAATCCTTAAGATCAGAGAGGCAAAGGGGATCACGAAGTAGGGATTCATTGAGTTTCCATGTGGAGTGAGGCTTGGAGAGAGGGGGAGGGCCAGCGAGCAACAGACAGGAGCATGGTCAGACAGAGTTCTAGTGCCTATTCTGGTAAGGATGATGGAGGGAAGTAGGTGATGTGGGCAAAAGATGTAGCCAAGTCTACTGTAGGATTGTTGAGGGAAGGAATAAAAGGTATTGTCTGTATCCTGAGGGTGGAGTGATCTCCACACATCGCTCAGCTGGAGAGAGTGGAATTTCCTTCTCAGTGCCCTGAGCTTGGAATGGGATATTCCCAAGTGGCCAGATGAGGTATCCACCTGGAGAAAGAGGGGAAGGTTAAAGTCCCTGTTCAGGAGAATGGGGCCTAGGGCAAAGTCCGCTAGAGCATCCAGGACTCCGAAAAGGAAGGGGATCTGGTTCTGATTAGGGGCGTAAATGGCCACTACTGTATGTGTCTGACCCGAAAGCACACAGTTGGCAAAGACATAGCATGCCTGGGGATCTAACAATAAGGAGGTAACTGTGATAGGGAGGGGTTTATGAAATGCCACCCAGACCCCTTTCGTCTTGCCATCTGGATTAGTACTGTGTAGCCAAGTTGTGTAATATTTAGTGGAGAGTTTTGGAACATGCCCTACTTTAAAATGGGTTTCTTGTAGCAACACTATATGGACCTTCTGCAAAATCTGTGCCTGTTTTTCCGGAGTATTAAAGCCCTTCACATTTAGGGTGGCTAGTTTGATGTCAGCTGGCATGGTAAGGGAGCAATGATGGCAGTAGCTTACCGTGGGTGTCCCAGGAGCCCAGAGTCACCAATCCGCATGGCAGAAGTGGGGTAGAGAGCACCTTCCAGTAGAAAAAGGGGAATAAGAAAAGAAAAGTAAGCATTATGGAGTGGGAGAGGCACAGAGAAAAAAGCAGCAGCCATAAGAGAATGGATACAAGGGGTCTAGAAAAAGAGGCCATAAGGGCCAAAAGTAGGATCAGGACCAGCCCAATCAGTACACTAGTGGGGGGAGAAGTGGGAGAAACGCTAGGAGTAAGGTACATCTAGGCGTTACCACTTTGGTAAACAGAAAGTTGTGTTGAGGGGGACAGTGAAGAGGCAACTAGAGTACAGTGCACATGGCATCTGGCTTACGGATGTAGCTGAGGACGATTATTGTGAGAGTGGGAGGAATGACTAGGTGAGCAGAAAAAGCATGACAGGAGCAAAGTGGAGGGAGATTCAAAGGTACATGTCATGGAACAGTAACATATGAAGCGGATGCATCAACAAAAGTCTCGGTCTAGTGCGCGGTTAGAACATAAGCGCTCGTGGCTAGGACCTCGGGAGCAGAGACAGAGCAGGTAACACTGGAAGATAATGGCATTAAGTCCAGTTCAGGTTTTATGTTTCTGGGCAGCTGATGGCTGGTCCCGAGTAGGAAAATCCCTTCTCCTGGCTGGGTTGGGACGTCTGTCGGGAACAATCGGTGCAGGCATGGATACAGGCAGGAAGAGTCAATCCCAATCTGGAAGCGGAGGCAGCAGCAGTTTGAAGGTCGCCAGGAACTGCTGGAGATCCACAGGTCTCCGGAGAGTTGCAGAGGTGGTACAATACCGCACGGTTAGGGAAAAGGGAAAGCCCCACCTATAAAAAGTAATTTTAAAGGCTCCCTATATGTGCACAGCAAACAAAAATGACAAACCGGGCACAGACTAAATGAAACTAGCGGAAAAGTAGATAATAACTTTATTTATTAATGTACTTCATTGCATACTATTAACACAGGGCACACAGCTTGATAAATCCCCCCTTGTGTTCTGCCAAGAGAAGTAGGTTGGGAGAAAGACGATAATTCTTTATATGGGGCACAAAGTAAAATGAAGAGCAGTTGTGTTGGGCAGCATTTTGGTCCTTTGCTTTAACTCAATTAAATACAACATCTGCAGTGCGTTTGTATGTTGCTTCCTGTATTTCCACAGGTGTTCTGCAGGTTCTAACCCTATAAAGTAACCCCTAGTATAAATGCATATGAAGACAAAAAAGAAAAAAAAAAAAAGGAGTCCTTTAGGCAGAGCTATAGCTAAACTGCTTTAATCCATGCAAAGGTTCAATTTTCCTCTGTAGCTCAGTATAAAAATACCCTGGCCAAGGCAAAGTAGTTTGTTGGCTTCACCTCTAGAACCCAGCACCTAGGGCATTTGCCATGTTACCCCGGGCCTAGCTATGACTGACCTTAGTGAGGGCTCATGTACAGTAAATAAGGGTACATCAATGGAAAATCATGTTCACAGCTAATACCCATGAGTCAGTCTGCACACCTCTTAAATGGTCATAGCTCTTTTGTATAAAAAGCACCCAAACCCTGGTCCCTGAGGGGACTCAATACTCCCTCTGCTGAATAAAATGATATCGGTATTCTTAATGAAACGAAGTAGATAAAGGTCCTGTTACACGAATTTCAATGCAACCCATGGGGCATCAAATTACCCTTCTGGTGCCTCTGATCTTCTTTATGTGCCACAGAGATTCTCCATAGAGGCAATGCTATCTGCGATATAGCATGGGTTGCATTTGCCAGGACTTAGTTTTATAGGGGCCCATAGATAGCTATGACAGTGAATCATGGATCTATACAAGTAGGTTTATGTATGTGAGCTTTTTGAACTCAGATCCTCCCAGATTTCCAGAACTACAGGGCTGTGGACCTTTATAAAGTGCCTAAATGCCTTTGCTAGTGCTCAGAGATAGAACTTGACTGGAAATCTCTGTTACAACAGTCAAAAACTTCACAATAGAATTTAATGTTGCTTTGTTAAGACAATTTGTCACTGATGAAAAATATAAATTATGTCGACCAGGAAGAAACAGTGCAAACAGAGCAATGTGGTGTCGGACGGGGTAATGTGTGTATTAACCTTCCGTGATGCCAGGGCGTGGTTGACCTATACACCACCCGAGGTAGACCAGCTTCCCATGTGTCAGGCACGAGGAAAATAATCCCTCCGATGCAAGGTTACGGTTTACTGAGGTAGACAAGGTGTTAAAGTCCATACAGCTCAGATAGGCACTAAGGAGATGCAGGGTGAACTTAGGGAAACTTATCTGCTTGCTGGGAGTTGTAGTTGCAATTGTATTGACTGATGCTGCCACGCTGGAATTTAGTAATTGACAGACTTGACTGACTACTTGGACTGGACTTCAGCAGAATCCCCAATAGGTTTAGTTCCTACCGTCAGGCTTTCACTTTCACCCACAGTGCAGGGGTTAACTTGCAGTAGAGTCTGTCTGGAAAAACCAGACAGACTCCTCAGATCCTCACTTCATTGTGCCCCGGCAAAGACTGAGAGCTGAACCCTGACCTCACTATATAAGGGGGGCAGTTTAGAGAGATCCCATTGGGCAGATGAGTCACCTATTCACCTTGCATACTCCCCTTAACAACAAAGGTTCCTTAGCATCATAGATTTAAGGTAACAGTACATTTAAAATACAATATATTAACTCTTACATAACAATACATCCTTCAGTGCAATATAAAGAGTTCTAGGGAGTGGGGACCCATGACGGACATTGAGCAGGATCTGCCAGACAGGATGGGCAGAAGTACAGAGGAGCATGTGACTCTGTACTGGGTCACCACAGCAAGGAGGAACATCTACTAACCAAGGCTCAGGTACAACTTTGTTGCAGCCAGAACTAGTGAGAATGTGGCCTATGTAGGAGGTATACCTGACATTACCAGTACCTAGGCTCAGTATATGAGTTGAGGCCATGTGCTAGCGAAAGACATCATGCCGATAAAGACAGAGGGAAATTGCAAGAAATGAAGGCCTGTCACACACTGACCTGACACACAGCAACCACTTCAGATTTAAAGCTATCAAAGCTCAGTCATTATGCCTCGGACAGAACACACTACAGGGAATCTTTACAACTGGCCACCAGGTCAACAACAACTTGATGTCACTTAACAACAACAACAACAACAACAACAGGATAAGAAAAATTGTCTGCTTTTATTTCCAGAAACAGAATCACACCTGCCCATCGGCTGAATCTGGTTTTGTAGCTCATTCTCATTCAGACGAATAGGGTTCAAATGATACCAGAAACAGCCATTTCTAGAGAAAAACAAGTCCTTTTTTTACTTATCCTGGACAAATCCTGGGAGAAATGTTTTTCTCCGTTCGGATGGATTTACCAGCAGTATCTGTAGAAGGATTATTACACTGAAACTTATACGTTGCAGAGGTGACACAGCAGTGCGCTATTTACCCAAGGCAGGAAATACACTTCCAAACTATGCTCCTACACTGTCAGAACTTGTATCAGGGTATTTAAGGGACTGAATAAAAAAAATAAAATGTAATGAGATCCACTTGTCCTGGAGGTGAATATTTGTGTAGTTATTTCTCTATTTGCAGAGACTGAAGAATGCACACAAGATTTCTGGTAATCCTTAAAAATTCTTTATTTATGTCTAATCTTTTATCGAATAACTTACATCCTAAAACCCAGTGGCTTGTATCGCTCACCAGAAGAATGTGGAGAGGGTACAATACATGTATTACAGGGCACATAACTACACTTTATTAAGGAAAGGGAGTCCAGCTAGTCCACTCATGTTCATACATTCAAGAGCTACTTAAATGAGCACAGAAAATCCTGAAATCTATTAACTACCTGTTTCAAGTACTTTCCCACCAATTATCTTAGGACACAAGCCAGACGGTTCTCATAACATCCGTCCCGACCTGGTGGAGTTGTGTAAGATTTCTTATATATTTAGCTAACATGTTCCCCATCAGCCTGTTCCCAGTAGATGATGAACAGAATCAGGAGTTTGACCAATGAAGACTTTTTTCTTCAAGACCTTGCCGAATGTCCCCTATATACGGCATGACTTTTTGACTTCTGGGCATGTGTCCCTTTAAATGAGTTGTTGTATTTGCAGAAACAAAAAGATATCCTGCACTCACCGCAGCAATACAGGTCATACGGCTCCTTTTTGGGACCTCCGACACATGGGAAGACAAGGCTGGCGTGGGGCGCTCAAAGGCGATTGCCGGCAGTTTCACGCAGTGTGGACAGGGTATAAGATGTCTAGGGGCGGAGTACCCCTTTAAAAAAGTACTGGACTTCAGAACCACGGGAAGTGCCATGAAAGCAGCTAGAAATCATTATTACTGACCCAAAGTATATATTGCATATAACATAGAAATATATGGCACCAAAATACTCCTTTGAGGTTTCCTTTATTGGATGTGAACTTTGGTTAGTGCTGCATTATTGTTAACAATGTTGTAGTTTATTCCATTTCAGTGCACCACTGTCCAGTTATCCATGAGAATGAGAAGGAAGGGCCATTTTGTAAAGTTTCTCCGCAGCCATAAGTTATGATACCTGAGATGATAGTATCGTTTTCTCTGCGCAGACACATCACAGTACTGTAAACTCTGATACTTTCATTAAGGGATTAGAGGCAAAAAAAGCTGAAAATGAAGTTCCTTGGGATGGGAATGCAGTGAAATGGCTCTTTAATTGTCAGGGATCAGGTATGTATTATGCCAGAACCTTTTCTAAGGAATAGGACAAAAAAGGTGTGTACAGGGTAGGCTCATTGATATTTTTTTGAGGGAGCTATGTAGGTTTCATTACCTGCTTAGGTGTCAAGGTCAAACATACTGTAAGGGCAGCTACTGTGGCTACTTTGAGGGGAGAAGGCCCAGCCCTGGTTGGTTTTATCCCTACTGGAGTGATGGGTATATGTGCAAGACTACTCTGTACAAAGAAATTCCAGAAGTTGGCCCAAGAGATATGGATAGTTGTCTCCTGTAAAGGCAACCTCCTTTGGGGCAAGGCAGCCAGAGCTTTAAAGGGAAATTGACAGCTGGTTGACCCGCACTAAACCCAATTCAAAAGGTTATAGTGCAGGTGAACTTGATTAAAATATTGTATTACGCACGCGGACTGGTGCCACAGTTTCGGAGATATGTAATGTATTAGCTGGCATTGCTAATATGTTAATAGTCAGCTTTGTGCAATGACCAGGCATGACCAGGCATACCCAGCATCCCTGCCTCCATCCACTCTGCTCTCATACGCCCACCTACCTTGTGTTCACAAAAAATGGGTATCATGAATATTCATGAGATGGGTTGGCATATTGGAAGAAGGCAGGGATGCTGTATATGCCAGGTCTCGACTTAATTGTTATATATATATATATATATATATATATATATATCTCAATTATTCCCTAGATATTAATATTATATTAATATTTAATACCTATTATAAATATATTAATTTATTACTAGTAATATTTTAATTTAATTCAATGCATTTCTTTACAGTATTTCTTTATTTAGTTATTAACAAATTCATATCTATATACAACTATTTACATACTACTGTATATTGTACATATACATTCATAATATCTGCTGACCAAAAGCAAACACAAGATTGCGAATTTGTTTCTACTGACCAAATGCAATACATTGTTGACCAGTCCGTTGCTAGGTCAGTGCAATCGTCTATGAATACTGCTATGACTAATATGCAGGATACTATAGCACTTTCTGTTGCTAGAGCCATTTCTCAGTCCTTCGCTCAGAAGGCCCATCAGCTGTATAACCGTTCTGAGTCACACCTTAAAAATGCAACCCATTACTGACGACCCAATCCCTCCTAAGCATAGGAAAACCATTCCCATAAAGGTGGGTCAAGAAATTACTGAAGGCGAGCATCCTTCTTGCAGCCATGTTTCAGGTGCCTCACAGTTGCACCTTTTACCCTCAACCTGAGAGGAAGAACACCACCAACGGGTTCAGAAAGCCTCCAAACTCTGTAAACCAGATTCCTTTCAGGAATATTCTGATGAGGACTCTTATAATGATTCTGATTACTCAGACTTAGTACTAGTGATATGGATGAATCCACACTCCAAGAGTCTACTATTTTAGATAATACAGGGATCCCATATTTTGATCCCGCTAATATTAAACTCCCAAAGATCAGGGGAGTGGATCCCCAATCCACATGTGGATCAATATATTTCTCATTGGATTAAGAAAAGCCTTGATAGAAAGGCTCGTAACTAACTACGGGCAGAATGCCCAAGACCTACACTATCTTTTACTGCAACATCTACACTGGAACTTTATCCAATTCTCATTGAATATTTACAAAAGTCAAGTAAAAATTCCAAGAAGGGCATTGACCGGTTGTTTAAGGCCGGTAAAAATGACACTCTTTATTCTGTAGGTCCATACGATTAAAATGATATCCTACTTATATAGGTTTGATTTTGTCGTACTTCTGGAAAAAATCATAACTACATGCAGGAAAATGTATACATTTAAAATTGTCATCTTCTGACCCCTATAACTTTTTTATTTTACTGCATATGGGGCGGTATGAGGGCAATTTTTTTGCGCCGTGATCTGAAGTTTTTAGCGGTACCCTTTTTGTATTGATCGGACTTGTTGATCACTTTTTATTCCTTTTTTCATGATTTAAAAAGTGACCAAAAATACACTATTTTGGACTTTGGAATTTATTTGCACGTACGCCATTGACCGTGCGGTTTAGTTAACGATATATTTTTATATTTCGGACATTTCCGCACGCGGCAATACCACATATGTTTATTTTTATTTACACTGTTTTTTTAAATGGGAAAAGGGGGGTGATTTAAATTTTTATTAGGGGAGGTGTTAAATGATCTTTATTCACTTTTTTTCACTTCTTTTTTGCAGTGTTATAGCTCCCATAGGGAGCTATAACACTGCACACACTGATCTTTATCATTGATCACTGGTTTCTCATAGGAAACAGGTGATTAGAGATGTTGCGAATTGTTCGCCGGTGAACAGTTCCCGGCGAATTTAGCATGTTCGCATCGCCGGGTGAACATATGTGAAGTTCGATCCGCCCCCTATACTTTAACATTGCAGTAAACTTTGACCCTGTGAGTCAGAGTCAGCAGACACATTACAGCCAATCAGCAGCAGTCCCTCCTTTCCAGACCCTCCTACCTCTTGCATGGTCGCCATTTTAGCCTCATTTAGCATGCTGCAGGCTTAGGAAGTGGAGGGTCAGAGAAGCTGCTCCTGCTGTATAGGGAAAGCGATAGCTAGGTTGCTGCTAGGTGGTGTATTCAGGGTCCAGTTTACTTCTAAAGCACTAGTGTAACATCTGCTTTAAGGACAGCACCCAAAAAAGCCCTTTTTAGGGCTGAAAGATATCAGTCCTGGTTGGGAGGGAACCGCTGGTTAAAAGGGGTACTCCAGAATCAAACTTAAGTTCCTTCAAGCAACTAACTATTACAGTATTCAAAGGACTGAAAGATATCAGTCCGTGTGTTTTGCAACAGCTGGAGGCACCCTGGTTGGGAGGGAACCGCTGGTTAAAAGGGGTACTCCAGAATCAAACTTAAGTTCCTTCAAGCAACTAACTATTACAGTATTCAAAGGGCTGAAATATATCAGTCCGTGTGTTTTGCAACAGCTGGAGGCACCCTGGTTGGGGACCACTGCTTAAAAGGGGAACTTTGCTGGCAAGCTTTTTTGCTCATTGTCACACTAGTGCAAATCACATAAGGTGTGACAGTTGTGCAAATTAAAAAAAAATACCTTTTTTGGATGTTAAATAAAATCAGTCGTCACTGTCAGTTCACGTCACAGTTGCCAGTTTTATGGCTGCTAAATAAAATCAGTCGTCACTGTCATTTCACGTCACAGTTGCCAGTTTTTTTTGCCTGCAGGGCAAATTGTGTCACCCTAGTGCAAATCACATTAGGTGTGACAGTTGTGCAAATTTAACCAAAAAAATGACAGGCAGAGGAAGGCCACCCCGCAGGGGCCGTCGTGGTGCTGGGATTCCCTTTGGCCCTAGAATGGCCAGTGTTCAGAGGCCACGTACCCTGAACCCCCAAAGTTCTGAGGACTTAGTTGACTGGCTATCACAAGACACCCAATCTACTACTAAAGCTTCCGCTCGGAACCTTGACGCACCGTCTTTCTCCTCCTCTAGCTTAGCTTCGGGCACCTCTCATGCTACCACTTGCCCGCCTGCTGCCACCACCAACACTAGCACCGCAGCAGCTTTACTTGATCCATCAGAGGAGTTATTTACACATCAGCTCTAAGACATGAGTGATGCGCAACCATTATTGCCAGAGGATGTAGTTAACAGGGCTATGTCTCAGTCAGGCAGCATTACACATATCGACATACGGTGTGATGCTGATGTTGTACCTGCTGCTGCTTCCTTTCTTGAGGTGTCAGATAGCGGTGAAGGTGTTGATGATGACGATGTGTCCGTGGATGCCCCGTGAGTGCCCGCTAGAAGAGAAGAGGGGGAAAGTTCAGATTGGGAGACAGAGGAGGAGGAGACGAGTTGGAAGCAGGGGGAGGTCATCGCAAGGAGCTAGTGGCACAGTCAGACAGCATGCATCGGCACCCGGGGTCAGCCAGACGGGACGCCAATCAACGCATGCTGTTGCCACCACCAGAATGCCGTCATCACAGAGCTCAGCAGTGTGGCATTTTTTTTGTGCGTCTGCCTCTGACAACAGCGAGGCCATTTGCAACCTATGCCAGAAGAAACTGAGTTGTGGGAAGTCCAACACCCACCTAGGCACAACTGCTTTGCGAAGGAACATGTTGTCACATCACAAACGCCTATGGGATCAACACGTCAGTACAAGCAGCACACAAAGTCAAAGCCGCCATCCTCCTCCTGGTCCAGCATCTTCATCCAGGTCAACCACTGCTGCCCTCCTTGCCCCCTCTCAATCATCTGCCTCTCCGTCTCTTGCCTGGAGCAGTTCC
Organism: Hyla sarda; assembly: GCF_029499605.1. NCBI lineage: Eukaryota > Metazoa > Chordata > Amphibia > Anura > Hylidae > Hyla > Hyla sarda. Next base: position 377,970,638 of record NC_079192.1, on the reverse strand, counting down.
TGCTCATCTGCCCACAGTCAGGTGTCTGTCAAGGAGATGTTTGAGCGCAAGAAGACAATGTCTCAAAGTCACCCGCTAGCCCGGCGTCTGACAGCTGGCTTGTCGGAACTGCTAGCCCGCCAGCTTTTACCATACAAGCTGGTGGAGTCTGAGGCCTTTAAAAAATTTGTAGCCATTGGGACACCGCAGTGGAAGGTACCGGGCCGAATTTTTTTTGCACAAAAGGCAATCCCCAACCTTTACTCCATTGTGTAAAAGGAAATTATGGCATGTCTGGCACACAGTGTAGGGGCAAGGGTCCATCTGACCACTGATACCTGGTCTGCAAAGCATGGTCAGGGCAGGTATATCACCTACACTGCGCATTGGGTAAACCTGGTGACAGCTGCCAAGCATGGAATGCGACACCAGTTGGTGACACCGCCACGACTTGCAGGCAGGCCTGCTGCCACCTCCTCTACTCCTCCTACTCCATCCTCTTCCATAACATCCTCGGCTAAGTCCTCTTCCACTGCTGCGTCTTGCTCCACATCACCGGCACCCCCCCCCCCAGCTCCCCAGGTGCTATTCCACATCCCGGATACGGCAGTGTCACGCCATCTTGGGGTTGACTTGCCTCAAAGCGGAGAGTCACACCGCACCAGCGCTCCTGTCGGCCCTGAACGCACAGGTGGACCAGTGGCTGACTCCGCACCAACTGGAGATTGGCAAGGTGGTTTGTGACAACGGAACAAATTTGTTGGCGGCATTGAGGTTGGGCAAGTTGACACATGTGCCGTGCATGGCACATGTGTGTAATCTGATTGTACAACGCTTTGTGCTCAAGTACCCAGGCTTACAAGATGTCCTGAAGCAGTCCAGAAAGCCATGGCGCACTTGTCAGATATCCAGTGGCGAAACAACATGCCAGTGAGGTGCTTGATTTGCGACAGCCAAACACGTTGGAATTCAACACTCCTAATGTTCGACCGCCTGCTCCAACAAGAAAAAGCCGTCAACGAATATTTGTATGACCCGGGTGCTAGGACATCATCTACGGAGCTGAGAATTTTTTTGCCCCGTTACTGGAGGCTCATGCGCAATGCCTGTAGGCTCATGCGTCCTTTTGAGGAGGTGACAAACCTGGTCAGTCGCACCGAAGGCACCATCAGCGACATCATACCGTTTGTTTTCTTCCTGGAGCGTGCCCTGCGATGAGTGCTGGATCAGGCAGTAGATGAGCGTGAAGAAGAAGAGTTGTGGACACCATCCCCACCAGAAAAAGCCTTATCAGCATCGCTTGCTGGACCTGCGGCAACGCTGGAAGAGGATTGTGAGGAAGAGGAGTCAGAGGAGGAATGTGGCTTTGAAGAGGAGGAGGAAGACCAACCACAGCAGGCATCCCAGGTTGCTCCTTGTCACCTATCTGGTTCCCGTGGTGTTGTACGTGGCTGGGGGGGGGAAGAAGATTATACCTTCCCTGACATCACTGAGGATGAGGAACGGGACATGAGTAGCACGGCATCCATCCTTGGCGTCTTTCATGCTGTCGTGCCTGTTGAGGGACCCTCGTATAAAAAGGATGAAGGAGAACGACCTAAACTGGGTGTCCATGCTACTAGACCCCCAGTATAAACAAAGTGCCTGACATGTTACTGCATTACAGCAAGGCGGAAAGGATTCAGCAGGTCCAAAATAAATTAAGTAGTATGCTGTACACAGTGTATAAGGGTCATGTCACAGCACAACAGGGATCTAACAGGGGAAGAGGTGAAAGTAATCCTCCTCGTCCTCCAACGAACACGCCGGTAAAGATAGGATGCTGTACAGACATGCTGTTGATGGAGGACATGCGGAGCTTTTTAAGTCCTACGCATCACCACAGCCCTTCGGTGTCAACCATCAGAGAACGAGTTGACCGATAGGTAGCAGACTACCTGGCCTTAACTGCAGATATTGACACTCTGAAGAACGATGAACCCCTTGACTACTGGGTGTGCCGGCTTGACCTGTGGCCTGAGGTATCCCAATTTGCGCTCGAACTTCTGGCCTGTCCCGTTTCAAGTGTCCTGTCAGAAAGGACCTTCAGTGCAGCAGGAGGTATTGTCACTGAGAAGAGGAGTCGCCCTGGTCAAAAAAGTCTGGATTACCTCACCTTTCTTAAGATGAATGAGGGATGGATCCCGAAGGGACTGACACTGGGCGATACATTTGACTGAACAAGGCCTGATCAGATGAGCTGCCTTGGGCTAAAAATGGTCCACACGCTGCTGTATTTGAACTCTGAATGCCGGATGACTTGCGTGACTTATCGCCACCAACTAGGGTTCAAGCCGCAATGTTTTAGGGCACTTTCTGCCTGGCGAAACAAACAGAAATTTTTCTGGCCGCTGCTACAGAGGCTGCGACAATATCAAATTTTCCAGCCAGGTGTACATGCCTAATTTTTCTGGCCTCTGCTGCTGCACTTTTTCTGGCTGCTGCTACAGCTGCGACAATACCCAAATTTTCATCCATGTTTACATGCCTAATTTTTCTGGCCTCTGCTGCTGCACTTGCTATGGTGCTGCAATTTTTCTGGCAACTGCTACAGAAGCGGCTGCAACAATACCAAATTTTTCAGGCATGTGTACATGCCTATTTTTTCTGGTACTCTCTGCTGACATCTCTGTCCATTTTAGCAACCGTGGATATTAGATGTATGCTAAGGGTAGCATGGTGGCTCAGAGGTTAGCACTGCTGCTTTGCAGCGCTGGGGCCTTGGGTTCAAATCCCAATATGTGCTGTCTAATATGGGGGAATCTATGTGCTGTCTAAAGGGGGGAATCTAACTATGTGATGCCTAAAGGTGGGGCTCTATGTGCTGCCTAAAGGGGGCTAAAGCACGTTATTTCAAACCATTTAGGAATAATAGGTGATTTATGCCCTTTATGGATTAAAACCAGACTCTGCATCAACTATGTAATTTTCTATGGGAGTTTTGCCATGGATCCCACTCTGGCACGCCACAGTCCAGGTGTTAGTCCCCTTGAATCAGAAAGAGTCCCCGTGGGTTTTAAAATTCACCTGCCCATTGAAGTCAATGGCGGTTCGCCGGTTCGTGAACTTTTGCGGAAGTTCGCGTTCGCAGTTCGCGAACCGAAAATGTTAAGTTTGCGACATCACTACCAGTGATCGATGATTCTGCCGCTTGACTGCTCATGCCTGGATCTCAGGCACTGAGCAGTCATTCGGCGATCGGACACCAGGAGGCAAGGTAGGAGACCCTCCTCATGTCCTACAGCTATTCGGGATGCCGCGATTTCGCCGCGGCGATCCTGAACAGCTCCCTGAGCTAACGGCATGGTTTCACTTTCACTTTCAACTTTGAACGCCGCGTCTAAAGGATTAATAGCACGCGGCACCGCGATCACTGCCGCACGCTATTAGCCACGGGTCCCGGCCACGTCGTTATAGAATGGGAAAGGACTCAGGACGTACCGGTACGTCCTTGGTCCTTAAGGGGTTAAAGGTTGGGCACAATGCGCCATAAGCATTTTTTGCAATGCCAACAAAGCTCTCTGTACTGAACGGAGATGCTCAATTCTTAAGAAACTGGATGCCCAGTTGACTCATTTAGCATCCACTGAGTCAGTCCTGCAGACGGTCTCTTATTTGGAGACCAGTTCATAAAAGAAATTTCAAAATACGTTGGCCTCTTTTCCACACTTGACAAACCGCAAACTTCGCTTAAAAAAGTATTTTGCAATAAAGTTTTTGGAAAAAGGTCCTCCCCAACCTGAAAGACCAACACTCAGTGCTCCCATTGCACAACCATAACCCTTCTTCCCTTATAGGGGACGCCCCTGGAGAGCCAGAGGTCAGAGAGGTTCAACCTGTTCCAGACCATATTCAGTCTTCCTTTTCATGTTTTCTTTCCATCTTCCAGTGGGCGGAAGGTTCATACATTTTTTCCAAAATTGGAAATTAATATCTTCAGACCAATGGATCCTCAATACTGTTATGGGGTATCAGATAGAGTGTATGACCAATACCATTCAATCTCTCCTTCCTCATCCAATAAAATTTTCCAAATAGGATTCAATTCTGATAAATTCAGAATTTATAGAACTATTTGCAAAAAATTTCATTATTCAGGTTCCCATGAACACCACAGGTTTCATCAGCAAACGCTTTCTAGTAAAAAAAAAAAAAAAAAAAAAAGACGGCGGTCACAGACCTGTTATCAATTTAAGAATGTTAGACAATCATGTTCATTACCGCCACTTTAAGATGGAAGTGCTAAGAGATCTTTTACTGGAAAAAGACTGGTTGATGAAAATCGACCTCAAAGATGCCTATTTATCTGTTCCCATTCATCACATATCACATCCATATCTACCATTTATTTGGAACGATCAAAAATGGCAATTTACCTGCCTACCTTTTGGTCTTGCATCAGCCTCTTGGTGCTTCACAAAACTGATGAAACCGGTCGTAGCCACTCTTACCTCTTGAGGAATGCACCTTATCCTATACCTAGACGACATTCTCATCATGGCATCTTCAAAACGTCTAGCGTATCTCCACATGAATTGGACTTTATCTCTTCTTACAGATCTGGGTTTTATAATAAACCAGGATAAATCTATCCTCTCTCCCTTTCAGATAGAATTTTTAGGATTTTTACTAAACACTCAAACTACCTTACTGAGTCTTCCATCGAAGAAGTTAAAAACAGGAAGGAGATTCATTCTCTCCTCAACAAACATCTGATATCTCTACGTGCAATAACTCGTATTGTAGGTCTCTTATCAGCTTCAATTCAAGCGATCTCCCCTGCTCCGCTACACTACAGAGCTCTTCAGAGACTGAAAATCCAATCACGGGAAGGATTAGGGTATTCAGACGAGATACCTCTTTCATCAGAAGCCAGAGAGGAACTCATATGGTGGCTTCATCAAATTCAGGAATGGAATGGGAAAACTATTTTCAATTCCAATTCAGATCTTATTCTAGAATCGGATGCGAGCCTCAGCGGTCGGGGAGCTCGATCTGGATCCCTTTCAACAGGGGGCAAATGGTCCCCTTCAGAATCCCTTCTACAGGCTTATTTGCTTTAAAAAGCTTTGCAAAAGAAGCTTCTCAGATTTGTATTCTGATTCGAATGGACAATATTTCAGCAGTTTAATTTATAGCTTGGGAGGGACACAATCGGAACTTCTTTCCATCATTGCCAAAGATCTTTGGCATTTCTGTCTGGACAGGGAAATTACCCTGAAAGCAGAATATCTTCCGGGACTTTCCAATATTATTGCAGATTTGAATTCCCATTATCTTTCAGACCATAGCGATTGGAAACCATCTCTTCTTCCAAAAAATCAATATCATCTGGGGTCCTCTTCTTCTGGACCTCTTTGGGTAGGTATCCTCAGTGCTGGCTTTAGGTAGAGACCAGTATTTAGTTATAGATTTAGGACAGCAAACTAAACTTAGTCCCAGGGGTAAAAAGCCTAGCTCTGACTTTGATTGGTCCTTTCCTTATTATAGTGTAAATTCTTCACTTCATATAGGACCCATTGACTCCCATCCTATCTGCATTCAGTTTTAGTCATGCTTGGTTTCTAAGCTCTTACTTACTGGTTGATTTACAAGGTTTTTTTTTGAAAACTGATTAAATATTTCCTCACTGGGGAAAGTGGAATTTTCTTCACTTAAAGGGGTACTCCACCCCTAGACATCTTATCCCCTATCCAAAGAATAGGGTATAAGATGTCAGATCGCCGTGGTCCCGCTGCTAGGGACCCCCGGGATTGCCACTGCGGCACCCCGCTGTCATTACTGCACAGAGCGAGTTCGCTGTGCGTAATGACGGGCGATACAGGGGACGGAGCAGCGTGACGTCATGGCTCCGCCCCTCGTGGCATCACGGCCCGCCCTCTTAATACAAGTCTATGGCAGGGGCGTGACGACCGCCACGCCCCCTCCCATAGACTGGTATTGAGGGGGCGGGCCGTGACATCACGAGGGGCGGAGCCGTAATGTAACGATGCTCCGGCCCCTGTACTGCCCGTCATTACGTGCAGAGCGAACTCGCTCTGTGCAGTAATGACAGCGGGGTGCCGCAGCGGCAATCCCGGGGGTCCCCAGCAGCGGGACCGCAGCGATCTGACTGTGGTATCCCAGTACCGCATTTCACACGGTACTTATTTATCTATGGGTCCCCGTAGCCAGAGTCCCTAGGACTTAGTAATATCTGTTAGTCAGTCCGCCCCTAGTCGCCTCTATTATAGTGTATAGATTCCTAATTTATCCATAGAATAATGTATATAGTATTATTTCTGCATATAAATGGTTAATTACTTGTTTTCATGGTGTCGCAGGGCCTTCGGGTCATGTGATGCGTTCCAAGCCTCATTCTGGATGCGTTCCAGGCCTCACTTTGGTATCTCTAGCCTCATTTTGTGTTTTTGCAATGTATATAGATCCTGTGATGTAAGCAATCCCATGATACCATGTAAAGTGAGTGGCAGACGTTCGGACCAATCAAAATCACCACGCACCCTGCCCATATAAGGGAGCGGCGGCCATCTTATCGCTCTCTTTCTCCTGGCTCTTGATGAGAGAAGACCTGCGGCAACAGCTGAATGATCTAAATTATACAGTGTGTCATCCCCTAAGCACTCTGCAGTATCACCGGACTCAATATTTCCCCTAAATCCGGACGGTCTGCACATCATTCCCTAAATTTAGAGACTATAGGTTTCATGCAAGGTCCCCAACTTCTGCCAGACGCTAAGCAACCTAAGAACTGTTATATGAGACTGTTACTGCGTATTGGATATTGCAAGCACTGCAGTAAAGTTATTCAAGTTCAAGTTAAATCTACTTGTGGACCTTGAGTCATTTCATTGCACCTATCGCTTCTGGGAAGGGCGGCGATAGGCCGGAACATAGATTCAGCATACCAGCCCTCATCCTGGCATCACGAGTGACTGGGTTAATATTAACCCCTCATATACCAACATCATACCATCCCTACCATACACCCCCCAAGGGCTACCACATGACATCTTATCCCCTATCCTTTGGATAGGGGATAAGATGTCTAGGGGCGGAGTACCCCATTAAGAGCAAGTCAACCAAAAAGCTCAGTTCACACCACTGTATGTGTGTCCCTCAGTCAAAGGATAGTGGAGAACAACTGTAATCTAAAGCTGGTCAAAGATGTGAGATAATTGGTGGCAGATGGCTATTTCTTGTGCCCCCCCCCCCCTTATACGTATACACACTCAGCATGTATTCTGATTTCTGAATGGGGAGAGAGAGAGTGAATGTCTCCTCTGTTGGCGGCTTGTCTTACTGACAAAACGATCAGGCAGGTTAAAATCTAAAAAGCCCAACTGCCCTCTTTATCTGCCATCAGTGGAGTATTAGGAGTCAGGAAACATATTAAAGAGGTCAATCACTGTTTAAAATAAACTAAAATGAGGCAGGGGTCTCCTCTGTCCTGTCCACAGTCTTCTCTCTTCTTCTGAGTTGAGCGCTCGATGCAGTACCTGCTAGCTCACCCAATCAGTGGCCGAGACGGTCAGTAACTGGCTGAACCAGAAGCAGAAAGAAGAGAGAAGACGGTGACTAGATAATTATATATTTTTTCTGCTCCCCCACACCATTAGTTTTTTAAGACAGTGGATAACCCCTTTAAATGGTTGTCCAATCTCAACTTTGGACTAGTCCATATAGTCAGCTTTAATCAGATGTATACTGTGAACAGGGCCGGAAGTCTCAGCCGTTCATAGTGTAGTGGCCATGCAGGGTTAATGCAGCTCAGCTCTCAGCACGACCACTACACAATGAACGGAGATATGGCTTCCAGCTTTGTTAACAATGTACATCCAGGTGCAGCAGCTCGTATATGTTCCTACAGGGCAAAAATGCTGCAGATTTTCTGTGCAGATTTGTCATTAGAATGCCTTGCAAAATACAGTACCGGCCATAATATGTCAAATTTTGCTTTAGATTTCACCCATTTGAATGCAGAAAAATAAAATTCATCTAAATCTACTGCAAATCCACATGTGTAACATACAAATTCGACAGTAAATTCCCTGCATTAGAATTTCTGTGTGGACACGGCGTTTCTGACACAGAAATTACATTTTTCGTGTCCGCAGAAAGAATAAACTTGTCCATTCTTTCTGCGGACTCCAGACGGAATGCATTGCAGTCTATGAGACGGAACATCCCTGTGTGGTCCTGGCGCCGGCATAAAGCAGACATTCCCATGTGTGAAGTCTTAGAAACAGTTGAATAGAATTTAGCAAAACTTGAAAGAAGGACAACAGATTTTGTTTTTCATTTATGGGGATCACTTTTTTAGCAAAACTTTTCATAGCTTTGTCCTGTTTTGTGCCATTTTAATTGGATACTTGTAACCTTTTAAAGCACCAGCGTGAAGTTTAACTTGTTTTCATACCCTGTGTAACTCTGCCATCTCATCTTCCCTTGTCTGCCCGCTCCCCGTCTGTTCCTTCAGGCCTTATCACAAGGATGCCTTCTTCTCATCTCCAAATTACAATATAAATCACCCGGAATACAATGCTCCTTTTCACAGTTGATGCAGACTTCGATGAAATGGAAAAGGCAGCCACACTGGGCAAAGCCTCCACTCGCACAAGCCAAGACGTATCTCTGGAGACTATTAAACATTAGTGCCCCTCAGCAAGTTTCAGAGAAAATGACTTTGTAAAACCCATTTAAATACCACCCTTAATGCTGCACAACAGATATATCATTATCAGATTTCCAAACTAGTGCCTGTAAGGAATGAAGGACTTAGCCGGGCCAATCTCTGCTAATGCCATGACGTGCTCAAGGGCTAAAATGGGTCATAATTGGTCGTTCATGTTGAGTATGGTAATAGCAGGCTAGGACCAACGTTATCACACACTATTATATCAAGATGAAGTGTGTGGTGCTTTTGTTCTTTTCAGTTTGTTTTATTTCTTTGTAATGTTTTTAAGTGCACAAGGAAATATATAATTCTAGTGGTAGCTAGAAGACAGTAGATAAGGTTCAGGAATTATTAGAAACATAGATGAGGTTAATCCTACTTAATAGATACTGTTAGTGTACATAGTAATTATGTCCTAGTTAGTACCTATTCAATTTCCCTCGACTTGGTTTACTTAGGGCCCTATCAGGCTATGTTCACATGGCAGAATCTCCACTGCAGCAACATTTGCTGTGGAAATTCTGATTCCGGTATCTGCAAAAACATTTAATCTGTTCAATGTTTTTGTGGATTCCGACTCAGAAATGCATTGCTGTCGATGAGACGGTAAATTTCCTAGTGGTCCTCTGCAGTCTCTGGAATTCCACCATGTAAACATTGCCTTAGATGGTTTGACTCGTGAAACGTGCACCACTTCCGTGCATTGGCATGAGACGAGAATGGTCACACGAATGATCATTGGATCATTTCTGTATCCCTTTGCTGCCATTAGTCATCTGGTATACATCCCCTAGGTGAGGCTTGTTGAGATAAGTTTTTAAAGAGTCAAAATGACCTGATCAACCAATAAACAAATGTTTTTTCATTTGTCAACTGATCACTGGCCCTATTACACAGGGCAATATCAATCTTTTGTCAAAGGGGTTGTCCCTGTAGTGTGGAGGGTAGGAATGATAACTTGGGACATTTGTATGGTGTGAAAACAACTTGAAACTTTACTAAATGTTCTGTACAGATCCAAATACAACACAGTGGGGGTGATTTACTAAGAGTGGAGTGTAGTTTTCTTTGTGGTTTTTTTTTCCGATAGATATTTTTCCACAGTATTTACTAATGTTTCCCTACGTTTTGCACTTTCCCTAAATTTTTTTTTTTTTTAACAACTGCTCTGAACTGTCAAGTATTTCAGAGCTCAAATCCACTACTTTTTATGTGGGAACATTAGTAAATATGTCAGGATTTTCAAAACTGTCTGGACCACGCCCCTTTTGATGGGAACACACCCCTTTTTCGTGTTTTCCTTGTTAAATGGACAGTTTTGGTTTTTTTGGTCGCAAATTCCAGAGCATGAAACATGCAACACAATTTGGGCTAAAAGCTAAGATCATCTGGATCATGTTCGTAAATAACCCTCAGTATTTCTTGCACATAGTTGAATTTTAAAATTTTCAAGCAGATGAGTAAATAATTGATCATTGTCCCTTTAAGAGATATACTGAATAAAAAGTCTCTGGTGTTCTTTTCCCATGTGCAAGTGAAGTAACTTTTAAAATGCAGTTGCTAACAGGATACACAAGGCTTACAAAAGTTGGCTTACTGAGGTGAAAATCCTGATACTTTTTACTTTTTGTGGCACAAAACCTACATGTTTGGCATACGCAGAAAAACTTCTGTGACATGTTGAGCCACACAGCACTAACTCTAACTGTAGGTAACTAAAGTGATTGGTGTACGCAGAGAGATCCTTGTTCAGCTTCTTTTTCTCTGACTAAACGATATACCTTTTTGCTGCATACATGGCCCAGGTGTCTAAGGTGATGAAACTTACAGCTGGAGTAGGACTTGTGACCTGAACAGAATTCAGGACAGAATAGGCCTGAAGTTAACTAAGAACAAAGAGGGACATGCGATTGCACTAGTCACACCCTCAACAATACTCATAACCACACCCCTCACCACAACCTCAACCACATCCCTAGTCACACCTACCCACAACCATGCCTAAGCACACCCAGACTTCTTCTTCAATATTCTCTCACTGCTAACACATTGCACATGCATGACTAACACACTTTTCATAGTTTATGGAGCAGTGCCACTTGATAAAGAATCAGTAGAGTGCTGTTGCTGTCCATTTTGGGAAACATTTTTCCTCCATTCTGGTGATCAGTGGGGATCCCAGCAGTCAGTCCCCAACCGATCACCTAGGTATCCCCTATCCTGTAGATAGGGAATAATTCTAAGTTGGTGCCATGAACGGGGGGCGGCAAGAAGTAGTGAGCCCTAAGCTGTCCCTAAAACCACTCCATTGCTACTTGACCATCTGCCCTAAACGACGGATTGACAACTTGAAGCCAGTCCCTTCCTATCGCTAAAGTGCATGCGCGTCGAAGTCAACAAAACAATCGGAACTGCATAGAGTCGGGGAACAAGTCAGGAACATAAAAGGAATACAATAACCAACAGATATATAAATACAAACAAGGCAGGATATAGTATACTAACAAGTTAGGAAATCAAGAACACTGTTCACACTGAACTCTGGAAAAGGAACACACTGGAAGGACATCATGGAGGGACATCAATACCAAAGCCAAATAGGCTCCTAACTAGCGGGCACTCTCCAGAGTGATCAGAATATTAGCCTATGAGGAAACAGAAATCCTAAATACAAGCAAACACAGGTACAGACAAAAGATTAACTCACTCCTAGATAGACGGATTAGCTCAAGGCTCAGAACAGGATTCTATCTCAGGAGATCAGGATCAAACAAGGTCAAAACAGGACTGACAAAATGCAGTGTGAATACAGACTAAGGAAATACAAACAATATGCAAAACAAACAATAGAAGAATACTAAAACCCGACAAAAGTACTAAAATAAGGCAAGCTAAAATCTAAATTAAACAAGACAGATAACCATGGTTAAAACTCTGGATACATGTGTTCAGACAGACATAGTGAACATAATGCAAACATGGTCAGAGTAACCGGTATAATAATCAGTCAAGAACAGCATCTGAAGAGGCCTTAAACTGTTCAGACACAAACCTAATGTCTGAACTGGACCCAAAAGCAAAAAATAAAAAATTCAGATAAACGGACATTAAAGTTGGGGGATGTAAAAAGCAATGTTGTCTGGCTGTCACCTGAGATTTCATTGCCACAACAGAACAAATAAGTGATTACAGTTCAGCTACATTTGCCGACTCACAGGTAATGTTCTCTGATTGGTGGTGGCCATCTGGCCTCCAGAGCATCATGGTGATTTCTTCCAGCTGTTACTTATCAAAAAGGCAAAGGTATTAAGGCACTGCACTTTTCCAGCACCTGTGTGTGTGCCAAACAGTAATAATTCCCTCCTTTGCGTGCCACTCCATAGAGTGGTTACATAAGTGAGTTAAGGAGGGAGAAGATGGGTCCTCTGCTACACTGAAAGGATTTGTTCATCTTTGGCTGATCTTTTAAGATTTGGAGTAGAATTCAAGTACAGTTTATGACAATTTCTGGCATATTTTATAGTAAATACGCTAGGCTATAGGAGACCACCCCCTTATATTAAGACCTGCCTAGTAAAATAAAAAAAATGTGAAAACTGTAAAATAGGCAAAATGTTGCAATGTTTTGCACAAACAAGGCTTGTGTTAGTGTTGCCATTAGCAACCAAACATAATTTAGCTTTAATTTTACTTGACCTGAAAAAGTGCTTCTTCTCCCTTTGTTATCTAAAAGTGACTGCAGGAGATAATAACGCTTATAGTTCCTCAGCAGTTTGTTTAGGACAAAAGCCAAATTTGTGGCTCAATTTTTTGGTACTTTCCTATAAATTAATAGTGAAGGAATATTGGATTGCATTTTTTTCAATTTGGCAAAATTCAGTCTGATCTTTCGTTCTGATGGACTGATGGAGAAGGACTGTCACCCGCACCCCTGGAGCTTTTCATTTCATTAGTATATAATTCACATTTCAGTGTTGACAGTAAAATTAGCATACTAATCACTATAATTTCAGTTCCAACGCACTTGACATGTTGTAACAGCGGCCTTTTGCAGGATGCAAGAGATCCTTTCTGTAATGCTGTTATAGGGCATTCAGTAGAATGGAGAGCTACAGAACAAGACTATGAATTGCTATACAGTATATTTGCACCCAGAGGCTCAACCTAAGGGTCTATTCCCAAGGCAGAATTTCTGCTTGCGGAATTCTGCAAGAGCAATTCCGCCTCAAATTAAAGCCCATAGACTTCTATGGGATTCTCCACTCCCATTCACACTTCTTAATTTCTGCTTGCGGAATTCTGCAAGCGGAAATTCAGAAGCGTGAATGGTAGTGCGGAATCCCATAGAAGTGTATGGGCTTAAATTTGAGGCTGAATTCCGCAAGCAGAAAATCTGCCATGTGAATAGACCCCAAGGCTAGGTTCACACTACGAAATCACTGAAAATTTCCGTCTAGAGATTCCAAGTGCGGCCAGCGCCGACATTGCAGTCCCCAATAGACTGCAATGTGTTCCGTGAGTATTTCCGCCTGAAGAATGGCATTGCTTATTCTTCAGGCGGAAATACTCGCAGAACACATTGCAGTCTATTGGGGACTGCAATGTCGGCGCTGGCCGCACTAGGAAATTTTAAAGCGGATTTTCTGTTCACAAATTGCAGGCAGAAATTCCGTAGTGTGAACCTAGCCTAACGTTTCTGGGCCCCAGTACAAAATTTGTTTCAGGACCCCCACCTGCCAAGTGCATTTTAAAAGAGTTTTCTGATGTGTCATAGGGGTCTTTGGGGAATTCGAGCTTAGGTGCGACTGCTACCTCTGCACCCTCTCAAGTTATGCCCCTGTTTGCACATTATACTGCATTGAGGTCTAATATAGACTAATGCAGGTTTTGATAAATCTCCCCCAATGTGTTTGCTGGACTTGGGGAGAATAATATTTGTAGTTATCTCTGACTTCTCTCTTACCAGTCCTTTGGTACCTTACCAGACACAGAGTATAGCCTCTTATTCTGCTCTCGCCATTTACACAAGAAATTCAAGATCAATTGCAAATTATCAAAGACAGTTACCTGCTTTCAGCCAATCAGAATCCCTGGATGTTCTTCTGGCCATCAGAACCATAACCCACCATATTATGGTATTGTTATCCTTGCAGAAGCTATATTCAAGGGTGAACTTACCATTTGTGCAACCTGTCCAGTTTGGGCATATGGGCTTAGAAGGGACGTTGTAGTGGATTGACATGTACAACATACATAAATACTTTAATATATTAAAATGTCAATTTTCCTAAACAGCTTATTAAGAGTCATACTGAGCTAAACTGCTCCCTCCTCCCACGGTTTGCTTCCTCACTCCCATTGAGCATTGAAGATGGCATCCCGGATTGGAATGTAACAGATGAGAAATACGTAGAAGGGGATTTAACCAATTAGCTGCTTTTAACACCTAATTCACGTAACCTTTTGCACACGGCATTGTAAAACCATATATAACCCCCTGCATAGTTCTTTGAGATAAAAAGAAACTATCATCCAACGGTCATCTTGTCAGTGTTGAACTTTCTGGTGTGTGCACCGCTTCTGATAAAACTAATCAGGAAGGGGGCAGATTTTCACTGGGTACAACCAGGATCTATCACAAAGTTACTTAGTAACTTACTACCATTTAAAAAGCAGCTTCCTATTGTCTATTAAATTGCATGTGAGGGGTTGAGCTAATAAATGGGAGACTCCAGATCTCTGAAAAGTGGCCCCTAGTGGAATTCTGTGGACTAACTCCACCACTGGCTATACTGATGTCTATGTAATATCTAACATTTGTTAGGCAGGGCTCATGTCTGCAACTTTCTGTTAGGAATAATATCAAGAAAGGAGCGAGTTGCATTTACTGTGATTTTTATTGATCCATATCGTAAAGGTTTGTGCTCTTTAAAGGTTTACAGATTCAGTTATTATATTTAGTTCCTTTACAACATTTTGGACTGAAGCCCTTCATCAGGTTTCTGGACCGGCAGCCACACACAGCTCTATCTACAGAGTCAGGTTTTCTACTCGCACTTTTATGCCTCTATATTAACCTTGTTACCCAAAATTACCCGGTGAATGGAATCCACCCCGAAATATTGTGTATGAAATAAAAGCACAAGCTTGGCATGGATCAACAAGAAACACCATAACTGAAACTCACTCCTTGGTGTTCCAATTGGAATTGGTAGTTAACCACCCTGGTCTGGCACCTAAAAAACACCTGGATATGTTTCAGGCTGTTGGGACAAAATAGTGCAGCTTTATGCACCATTTTATTGAATAGAATGCAGGGTACTCTGATGTAAACCCAACAAAACCACCTAAAAAAGCATATGGATGTTTTTTCACTGAGATTATTGAGAGCCCAACTGCTGAGATCCCCTGTTAAAAGGCTGAATGAAGAAGCTGTGGCACTCCAACAAAAAGTACAGTGCCAATCATACAGTGGTGGCTGAGCCTGGTACAGCTGTTAGGTCTAATTTACTTAAAGGGATTGTGCAGTGAAAAGTAACTTATCCCCTATCGACAGGATTGGGTATTAGTGTCTAATCACAGGGGTCCGACTGCTGGGACCCCCCACAATCTCCTGAGCGGATCCCGGCTCTCTAAGGGGAGAATTTTTATGGGAGCAACGGAGATGCAGAACTCAAGCTTCTTTGGCGCTCCCATAGAGAAT
Organism: Hyla sarda; assembly: GCF_029499605.1. Taxonomy (NCBI): domain Eukaryota; kingdom Metazoa; phylum Chordata; class Amphibia; order Anura; family Hylidae; genus Hyla; species Hyla sarda. The sequence goes on along the minus strand of NC_079192.1, from coordinate 377,955,240 downwards.
AAATCACTCAGAAATCCTTTGACTGTTCAGGAGATTGCAGGGGGGGGGGGGGGGGATCCCAGCAGTCTGGTCCTCCACAATCACATAGGGGATAAGTTACTTTCCGCTGCATTACATCTTTAAATGGGCTGATCTTCAGTAAACTGCAGTACCAGACACAGCCCTAACTTTATGTTAAGTGCTGTGACAGAATAAACAATGAAAAAGTGTGGGGCAGCCCATTCATTCAGCATGCTGAGGGTAGGCCATTAATATTAAGACCCATTTCAATCCAAGATGAATAAGTGCTGCAATTGTGCTCATTGTTTCCTATGAGAAGATTAAAACTCATTGTATGCAGCTAGATGACGTCTGTAGTGTCTTTATAGGCATTTATACTTTGCAACAAACACTCGCCCTTCAGATAAATAACATACAAGCACAGATAATTCCTTCTCTACATTTCCGTATTCCTGCGTACATAGCAGCCACAATTGCTTCCCCGGGGAATGTCTGTCCTAACAGAGTCAAATCTCAGAAAGCCAATCCATAAAAAACGCGCCGGGACAGGCTTTCTTAGCTCCAGGTGGGGAAGGAATTAAGCTGCAGCATCAGTTTTAAGTCTATATCACTAAAGGCGTATTGTTTTCCAGGAGAATAAAATGTGCCGCACTATATAATTACAACTATATTACTTCCATCAGCGCTCATATCATGGAATATGTGCACAAGGATCAATTCAGTGAATATGTTAGTGTGCCTGTCACTTTTAGTCTGGAACAGTGTGAATTCTGGAAACTGGTCAAAGTTATTGTGTAGGTCCTGTTCATTTGCGGCATTATAATGTGCCTGCTACATATAAATGGAACTGGACCGTCAAAAGGATGGGATTTATACAAACCTTGCCAAAAAGCAGTTTTGTTTGCTTATTGTTGCAATAAATATAGTGAAAAACTGTATGAATTGTATACATTTTCATTATAAAATAAACGTTTTGTTAAAAATGAAAAGTTATGATTTTATGCACAGTATACAGTATATAAAAAAATGTTGTTATTATTGAAAAGCACTTTTGTACCAACTAAATGGAAAAGATCAAGCTATGTAGTCTGCTCCCACATCCAAAGCCATTCTACAATGTCAACAAGTACCAGATGACATAATTGCCTTGTGGTTGACCAATGGCTTCTGTACTCTTTCAACTGCTGTCGGCTAGATGTTCACTGACCCACCCCAATACAAATGACAATACAGCCGAATGTTCATGTGTCCTTCATGGGGAGGGGTAGGCCGTGGTCAGACATCTCTGGTTTTAGTTCATACCTCTCAGAATATTAGGGTTGGTGTCATGACCAGGGGTGGACAAGGAGAGTGAGCCCTAAGCTATCCCTAGTAACACTCTCCCTGTCTATTTGCCCATACACTCAAAACGGTGGAGCCGGTCCCTCCCTGCGCTAAAGTGAAGTGACGTAAAAACAAATAATAAACATAGGCCAGAAACAGAAGGGGAAAACTACCAGACAAAATATAAACTAACAAACAGGGCAGAATATAGTATTAACAAACAGTTCATATACCGAAATCCAGATAAAAGACAGACATGATAAAATGAGCAAGACTAGGTATCGAACAGGTATACAGCAGAATCCAGGAGATGTAGGGGAGGGACGGAAGAACTGAATGGAAAAACACTAAACTGATCAGGAACCTAGGACATTGTTCACACTGGGACACAGAATAGAAACAAACTGAACACCCACTCCACAAAAGGAATAGACAGCATAATAAAGCCAAATAGACTACTTGCCAGCGGGCACACTCCACCATGTGATCAGGATGCTGACCTAGTAGGAAACAGAAATATAAAACGCCAAACTCTAGACCAGAACCGGATGAGTCTGAATAGACTCCAGGATACCAAACAGGAATTATAACATCCAGAGCACAGGTAACACAAGACTAACACAGTGTGAACATAGACTAAGCAGAAGGAACATCCTTAAATCGTAAAAACCAACAGATGTCCAATAAAATCAAGCAGACTGAAAGCTATTTCAAACAAGACTACATAACCATGGCTAAAACGCAGATAATATCACAAGATAAATACAAGGTGCATGCTCAAGCAGACGTGGAAGTGTACTACACAAATAACCAGCACAGAAAGCAGGAGAACTCTGGTTTAAATAACCCCACCTGAGTTCTAATTGGTTCAGAGCATTAACTATTCCCTATCCAGAGAGAATAGCAAACTGCTCAGAACATCCAAGTGTGTGAATACACACCTAAACAGAAAAATAAATAAACAAATGGACACTACAGTTGGACAGCAAAAATCCAATATGCATGATCCTTCTTTCCACCAACATCAACCAGTGGAGAAACTAGAGGCTACCATACATTTTAGACAATGCTAGCCTAGAAACATGTTATGTTGATGGTAACTATTTATATGTAATAAAAAAAGGTTTTTTATGAGATACAAAGTATGGAGGCTGAAGTGGTTTGCACTGCCAATCCAGGCTTCTTTTTCTGTTGAAATTGCATGTACTACACATTGGTGGACAGACTTTTCTGTTCTGACTCCTGAAGGTACCATCAGGAGGAAATTTACAATAAGGCCCATATAGTTGTGCTGAGACACAACACATAAAGATAAGCAGTTCCCCACTAGTTAACTTCTAGTTCACACACTTACACTGAGGAGCTCTATTGTTTTTTTTCAATTTCTATAAAGTATGCAAACTCACAGTTACAGCATAGTAACTTACAGTTCTCTTGGTAACAGGATAACATTTCTACGTCTGGGATGGAGGCGCAGTCTTTAACACTGGTTCAAGCAAACTATGCTTAGGGTTTTCCAATAAATTCAAAAAAGGGTGTCTTTTTCTTTAGTTTATTCTTGTTCTAGCTTTTCAGTAGCCAGCATTTCCTAGGATGCAGGATTGGCTTACAATTTTCATGCACTACCCAGCTTCGGAGTGCACAAACATGTGTATAACAATTCCCAGCTGCAGGGTGCCAATATACACTAAATCATTTGTGATGTGAAAGGCATAGATGAACTAGGCCTAACTGGAATCCTGAGGGTCCTAGTTTTGAGCTTTGAGGCCCTTGTTCAACTTCTCCCCACAGGCTGAACTCACTGACTTGTTCCTTTTTTTTCTCCTGCACTCAACCTTTTAAGTAACTACACTAAAGTGTACAAAATTATATTAGAAACTAGTAAAACTTTTTAGTATGCAATGAACAAGCTTTATTTGCTGAAATCATAATACCCATTTAAGGGGTTTTCCAAGTAAGGCTATTAGTAGTCCAGTGATTGGGTTTTCCATTAATCCCAAGTCCTAGTTCTGTTCCAGTGCAAAGCTCACTCTCCATTGAAATGAATAAGAATTTACAGAAACCTTAGATGATCTTGATCTCCGTGGAAAATCAACAGCAATTATATGTTCCTCACGGCCAATATAAAGAAACTCATTTTGCCAGATAGATAAATTATTGTTGAACTCTCAGGATGAGAATTTCACAAATACCTTGGAGACAAAGAACTCTGGTATTTCTTTGGTTACTTCATTACCTTACTTGTCAAGTCAGCAGATCAAAAATAAAATAAGGGGATTAAAGGAATAGTGGCTGCCATGAATGTGGGTGTAAACTGAGAGTGACCTTCTTTTCTAAGCTGTGCCCCTACAGGAACACTTAAGGTTCTGTGAGAATTAGCTAATACCACCTCTGCCAAAGACTACCTCTCCTGCCAAACGTGATGTGCCTCTGACAAGAGCTGTGTGATTCACAAGGGAGTGGTTGAGCACCTTGTAAACCTTTCCTTTGAATGGTATAATAGATGAATTTTCTAAAGACAGGCAAAGTCAAATTTTGTGCAATAAATGAAGCAGAAGTACAGTGTTTCCCAATCTCTGGGCCGTGGCATACACAGCCATGCAGAGGCTCAGTCATTTTTGATTTAATCCACCTGTTCTCATCAAGGGTTATAATTAAAATAAAGTAATGTAACCTTTCTTGGGAACTTTCCAGATATTGCTACCTGGCTACTTCCCTGTCAGCAGATAATCTTTGCTAGACAAGCCTGAAACTATAGGCATTAAACTGATATACTGTATCAAGGACTTTTAGTTAACGGCCTATTCTTGAATGAAGGGGCAGTGGCACCAGCAGCCACTTTACTGCAGTATCTGGCAAAGTGATGTCGATATAAATGTGAGCCTATGCACCATAAGGTATCCTAGCGGAGTGGCATCCTCATGTTGGTTTTAGTGGAGAACACTAAGGGGTGATTGTATCCCCCTTCCTTTTCTACCCTCCCTTTGGGGGGGGGGGGGTATATATATGTTGCATATTATTGGCCCTAGACATTTAAGATGGGTTAACAGGGTGGATTTTATGTCCAAAATTTAAAATGCAGGCAGTAGGAGGAGCAATTTATAGTTGTAGAGGCATAGGGAAGAGGTGGGCTATTCAGCAGGAGAGCAGTACTCAATTTTTTAAAATGGAGTGGAGGCTTTTCTGGGGTGGTCCCTTTGGGTTGTTGTCATCCTGGGGTTTTTGAGGATTGATGAGAAAAGGGTCCTTAGGAGAAACTTGTTGCAGGGTGTTCTGAGCATAGCGTTTTAGTGTAGAAATAATTATTTACCAGCTATTTCTGGTTACGGCTGGAGTGAACTTCCTGGTGGTAGTTACGGGCCTCGGGAGTCATTTTCCATGCACTAAGATGTTGCATGGGTGCCCTTGGGGCAGGTGGATGTGGTCAAGGGTATAGAATTACTAAGTGCATGCAGGTAGATTATTGGAGGCATTTACGGGTGGAAGAGACCTTCAAGGGATCTTCCTTTCAGATGGTTACATTTATGAATATGATCATTGTTAACATGTTAATATAGTCAATGTTATTAAGGAGTATTTTTATTTTGCGCAATGAATGGTGTGAATTGTGGTGTTTGGTAATAAAGCGAGCCTAATCGGCTTAGTTAACCACAACTTGGTGAGTTCTCCTTTGTGGGATAGCGGGTATAGTAGTAGTGGTTATTTATCAAAGTGTTTTTGTTAACCAAATCTTAAATCCCACCAGTCATGTGGTTGTGGCTGGTACTGCAGCTTATCCCTATCTCATGGGTTGAGCTGCAGTACCAAGCATAGCCATGTGTCGGTACTGCAGTGAAAAAAGGGCCCAGGTGCCCATTTGTTTAGGGATAGGTCATCCACTGAAATCCTTGAAATAAGTTCTTTATAGATGGTTTTCAGGCCAGTCAATGATCTAGTTTCTTGCTTATATTTTTTTACCTCGCCTCTGATACAAAGCTAAAGATGTATGGGTTATTAATGGATGGGGGGAGCAAATGGATATCTCACAAATTGAGCCCTGAGCAGACACCTTCCGTGTTTATCCTTTTTTTTTGCTCCTGAGACTTAGTTTGATATGTAACAAATAGTTTTCTTAATTCTTACAATGCAATAATGTTTACTGTATATGGTATTGAGCGCAGTTAGACAACCCACCATTATCCCAAATAAGTGAGAGGGCTGTACATAGCCCAAGTCATATGCAGATAAATCTCAATGACCAAGAGAGATCACCTGACTGACACCTTTATGGAGTCTAGACTATGTTATGCTTGGCCCTCTCCATTGGGAGACTCTGTTCCTGGGTGCAGCCTTCTTATGTTAAAGTTTACTGTACATTTCTGGGAAAAGCTTATGGAGACCACATAGTGGGTGGGATATTAAAGGAGACTGTAAGACATAAAGATAAAGAGGGAATTTTTTTTTTTGCTAAAGAGTGACGAGTTTGAACGAACATTTCATCCTGCTACCCCTGAAACAATACAGAATATAGTTACTTAGGAAAGTTGGCAGCTTTATTGGCGGAGCCTGGCGCGATGCCTTGTTAGCTAATGTAAGTCTAACGTGTCTGTGCAAAACCATCTTTGCCGTAATAAAAAGGAATCATTCATGTCAGCTAACCCCAAAACCTCACAACAAAGACAAACTCATTTTGTACAGAAGTAAATCACTGAATTTCGACACATATGAGGCTGGCATAGGGAACAGCAATGGTATCATTCTGGAATCACTGTTTATTAGGATCTTACAAGGACACTTGAGAGGTCACCTACACAAATATTATCCCTGTATCACTAGGACATTACTTTATATCGGGGTCTCATCAATCCTGAGAAAGAAGGGACCACAGACTAGCAGTGTAGAATCAGCTTTACCATATGAGTGAATTGTTAATTTTTTTATTTTTTTTTTTTGCTTTGTTTTTTTTTTTTTTTTTTTTTTTTCCTGCAAAAGCGTATTTGCCATTCAGAACTCTAGAAAAGCTGAGTAAGCTGGACATGCTTGTTATAGTCACTCCCAAACTAACAAAGATTACAAAAAGAGGACTGTGAGTCATAACTTGAACCCTCTGGGCCCCAACATAAAATCTGTCATAGAACCCCTCACTTTCATGGGACACTTGACACAGTCCCATTTGGAACACAAAATGGACCATGAAGGTGACAGTTTTATGCAACCCATTTCCAAAATGGTTGATTCAGGGTGAACCAGGTCGAGGGAACTTAAATGTCCCAATTTTAACAAAATGTATGCTTGTATAATATGGAGCAGAAGGCCTTTAAACCAAACCAAAGCCTGGTTAATACTAATATCTCAGCACTAACTATATCTACTCCTTTTCTATAACCAAAACTGTTCCATTCTTGGAATCGGTGGGATATCCTATTAATAAGGTTATCCAGGAAGAAGAAAAACAAAGAGCTAATTTCTAATAAAGGCTCCAGGTTGGGTGTGGTTCTGCAGCTCAGTTGCATTAAAGTGAATGTAGCCAAATTGTAACACCACACCCAAACTGGGGACAGACTTGGATCTGTTTTTGAAAGAAATTATCTGTTTTACTATTCCTGGATACCCCCTTTAAATGCATTAGTTTTAACTTTGACCATCCAAGGAGAGGACGTACCACCTCTATGACTTCCATGTTTTAAGGCATGTGTATCATGTGCTCCTCTAGGGATTCCATGATCAAAACTGGCTCTGTAAACTGGTAAGGGTCTCCTCTGCCAGACCTCCCAGAACTATGACATTGTCCTATTGTCATTATAGAACATTAAATTGAATAAACTAGTTTATTTTATTTTATTTTTTTTTAGCATGCTTTTAAGGGGTATTCCCATCTGAAGAAGTTATCTCCTAACATCAAAGTAGGGGATGACAAGCTGATTGGTGGGGAGCTGAAGTCTGGGACTCTCACTGATCAGCTTGGCAGTGCCCAATATTTCAGCTCTGCCCTATTCACTTGATCTGCCATACCGGACACATCCCATGAACACGAGTGGCACTGTTTTTTTGAAAAAAGAAAAAGGTATTTTCTTCAAATCTCACACAACCTCTCAAGCAAATGTTTCTTTTTGTTATTATAATAATGAACAATGAACCCTATCAAATAAATTGGCAGTGAGACAGATGTATATTTTGGTGACATTAAGCTATAGGACTCCTGATCTCAGGGCTTATTTCGGGACTCGGTGATGTCTCCCTCTACTATACCACCCATCATGAGTTGTATCCTGGTATTTAAAGTGCCACACACTCTGCTCTTTAATGCCTTAGTAGAGAGTGCACTGTGATCCAGGCCTATCACTGTACCAGCATTTCAGCCTGTAATGGGATGAACAGAGTTTAGGCCGCAGGGTGAATTTGTGTTGGCATTTCACTGATTTCCTTTATTTCAGCCTGCAGATGTGCTGTTTTATGGCATGAGAGTTTATGCCATTGCTAAGTGTACAATGTAAGGCCAGGAGCTATTTTTTACATTGTGTTTTGCCCATTAACTCCATTGGGAAGAAATTGCAATACCAAAAAAAAAAAAAAAACATAAAATCTTTGTCGGGGTATCTTGATATTGATTTGTTTTGAAGGATTATGTTAATTGCAATACAAAAAGTGTTGTTTACCTAGCGTCCTGCACATCTTGCCAATGCCAGTATGTAGGTTGCACCATGAACTCCCTGAAGACTCTGATACCCAGGCACATATCTGATGCAAGGAATATTTTGTCATTTAATAGTAATATTTCTGCGTTGTCCAGACACTTCAGGGATGTTCATGGAGGCAACACGAGTACACTACAAATTATGGGCATAGAAAAAGTCAGAAAACCGAGACGGGGTGGAGATCTAAGGAGGATGGTTCTCAACAGGGAATCGTTCTGGATATTCATGTTAGGCACGAGAGAGCCTCATGGGTTAAATTTGAGACAAGACCTTATACTAACGTTTTAATAATGGAAGTAACTAGTTAATATGGTCTATTTATTTAGCCAGCCTACAATTTCGCTTGTGAAACTAAAGTATTAGTGCAATTGAATTTTGTGGCTTTCTTGTATACTCGTGTATTGAACACCATGTCTATCTATGTATAACGGTCATAGTACTTTGTGATCAATTCCATGCCGGATTTTTTAGATGATCCACCACTTTACTGCTCAGATCATGTGATTCTAATGTGTTTTATTATAAAAGGACACAATGCTGTAAAGTTTTTATGCCATGACTAAGGGCTTTTTAGCCTGAAACGCGTAGGCTCTACGCTCCTCGATATGCTGTTTGTTATTTTTGTACCTCAATAAACAAGTTTTTACCTGCCTTCCTGGTGCTGGACATCTTCCGTTTTCTACTGATTGCACGTGGAAGGGAACGCCACCCTGCCGGTCTGCAGCACAGAAGCCAGGATATGGGGATAGAGCAGTACCTTTGCACTGTTATCTTGAGTCTAACCTGTATCATTTGTCATAGTGTTTGTTGCACTCCTACAGCTGCATACACCAAAGTATTAGGATGTGCAAGAGTTAATATTTTCTCTGTACTTCCACCACAGTGAGATCTTGTGTAAAGGATGCATGGAGTTTTGGTCACATGACCTGCTTTCAGACAAACTTCTGCTAGTAGCTGCTAAAGTGTTCTCTCAAGTTCAACCCTCTCTCCCCAGCCTCAGGCTGGTTTCACACGACGTTTTTGAAATACAGTTCTGTATCAGGTTTTCAATAAACAGTATACAGTTTGAAAAACGATGTCCGATTGCATCCGTTTTTTAAGAAAAAAACGTATACGTTTTAAACTTTTCATTCCATTATGAATAAAGTTTCACTTGTTTGATTGAAATTCCAAGAAAAAAAACTGTGCAAAGACAAAAATTGTATGGTGAAAACCGGATGGAACTGTACGCACATACGGTTCTATGACAGAAGAAAAAATGGAGTTCACACTATGCCGCTTCTAATAAGATATCATTTTATTGAAAACACAATTCTTAAAAATATGGACAGCAGTCTCAAATACTGGACCAATAGAGGACCACAGTGTTTAGGCCGGGCAACCAAACAGAGAGCATGTATAATAAAAAAGTATATCTGGGAGCACCTATCTGTGTCAGACTATAAATGAAAATATGGCGAAAGAAATATTATATCACTAACATTATCCCCACAGCAATGTAGCTATCATATGGGTGCTGAGTGTCCCAATATTAGTCTCTCCATATACAACTCAAGAGTGCAAAGAATCGCTACTCAAAATAAAGTGCATGACATAATAGTAAGGTGCCTAGTGCTTACCCTAGAGCTGGGCGGTATGAGCAAATATGTGTATCACAGTATTTTTGTAACTTATTGCGGTTCCACGGTATATAACGGTATTTCCCCCCCCCCAAATCATGTGACCCGCGAGCGCTGTTCTGCTTCTCCCCCCCTCCCCCCCCCCCAAATTAATTATCAGCCCAGCGCTGCGCTGTCCCCATCGGGGTAAATACACGCATATTGACAGTGTGCTCAGCCTTATCACCAGCCGAGGCGGAACATCGCTGCGGCCGCTGATAGGCTGACGGCTCTCCGACGTTCCCATCCCCAGGAAGCTGGTCCAGACCGACGGGGAAGGTGAGTTAAAGTTTATTTTGTTTATCTTTTGCAACAAACAGGAGGACAAGGAGGGCAGCGCTTGCGGGTGATATGTGAGTAATTACTCCGATGGGGACAGCGCAGCGCTGGGCTGATAATTGTGTGGGGGGGGGGGGCAGAACAGCTCTCGCGGGTCACATGTGATTAGTTCCCCAATGTGAGGACAGCGCAGCGCTGGGTTTATAATTCATTCATTCCCGAGGGGGAGGGGCCCAACCGGTATTGCGGTATGGGAAAAATTCATATCGTGCAGGACAAAAATGTCGGTATTCGGTATGAACCGGTATACCGCCCAGCACTAGCTTACCCATTGAGTGGCTGCGTGGTTTCCGGGTTAGGGGTATAAATATCAGTACAATGGAGGTGATAGATAGCAACAGCCCCTTGAAAAAGGATATGAAACGGCGATGGGGAACAGAGCAGCCACGCAATGGGTAAGCACTAGGCACCTTACTATTATGTCATGCACTTTATTTTGAGTAGTGATTCTTTGCACTCTTGAGTTGTATATGGAGAGACTAATATTGGTACACTCAGCACCCATATGATAGCTACACTGCAGTGGGGATAATGTTAGTGATATAATATTTCTTTCACCATATTTTCATTTATAGTCTGACACAGATAGGTTCTCCCATATATACTTTTTTTTATTATACATGCTCTCTGTTTGGTTGCCCGGCCTAAACACTGTGGTTCTCTATTGGTCCAGTATTTGAGACTGCTGTCCATATTTTTAAGAATTGTGTTTTCAATAAAATGATATCTTATTAGAAGAGGAATAGTGTGAACTCCATTTTTTCTTGTGTCATACTCATGATTGAGTTTTTCCATTAGTATATAGGATCAACTAGACACCATGAAGCCATGAGGGCCAGATATACAAATAGGTGTCACCTTGGATTATTTTTGTTTTTATTGCACATACGGTTCTGTACGGTTCCCATTGACTCCCTTGTTTAAAAAAAAAAAGTATACGTTTCAATACGGTTTTTCACCTGGACCAAAAACTGTGGTAGGCTATGGTTTTGGGTACGGGAAAAAAACTGACAAAATCATACAGAATGCAAAACGGACACAACCGGATGCATTTTTTGGCATATGGATTTCAATGCATACGGTTTTCAATACGGGGCTTCCGTGTTCATGACGTCACGTCATGCCCCCCTCCATTCACACTTATGGGAAGGGGAATGATGGCTAGTACATAGCCGTCATGCATCTTCCCATAGACATGAATATAGGGGGAATGGCGGCTGTGGTCTGTGATGACTGGGGTGCCATGCCGGAGATCGTGGGGGTCCTGAGCAGCAACACCCCGCGATCGGACATCTTATCCCCTATCCTTTGGATAAGATCAGGGCTCAAGTCCTGCAGGAACACATGGGAACTGAGTTCCTGCACCTTTTCCACTTCAGGAACTCCGTTCCCATTGGCAGGAGTCCTGCAGGACCAATCCTCGAGTGGAAATCTTGGGCGAGTTCTCACACCTTTTTTCCCAGGACTTGACCCTTGGATAAGATGTTTAGGGGCGGAGTACCCCTTTAAGTCCTTTATAGTGTTACTAGCAGAATACCCATGGGATTGCCCAGTGAAGCCCCTAATAGAATGGTAATAAGGCTATGGCACACTACAAGGAAATACCACAGGTGTCACACTTCTCATATGCTCAGTCCTCTGCACTTTCACAGATTATATAGGGTAACTTGGGTTCATTGGGATTCTTTGTGATCAGTTTATTTTCATAGGAGCCTTCTAAAAAAAAAAAATTGTCCAAAAGTGTAGAACCTTTTAAAGAATATTATAAATATTTAATCTATTAAATATTAGTTTGTGAGAAAATAGAGTAGCCTGTTGAGTAATTGTCCTGTTGAGTTAATGTCCTGTTGAGTTACTTCTTTAAGAATAAGAAATCTCATTACCAATTGCTGCCTTTTTTAAACACAAAATTGTTCACGAAACGTGATAAACTTTAAAAATAACATTATTCCTGTTAACAGAATATACCAGAATTTACAACACCAACCTGGTGTCCAATCTATGTTTACACATTTTCCATAGCAACATAACATGCCTTACAATGCTCCAACGCATTTGAAGCATGATCACTCTGTCGTCAGCACTGTCCACCTGCAGGGAACCAAGGACACTGGATAAAATATTTCTATACATTTTCGAATTTCACCAATATTTCACTATACATGTTAATAAAGTGATTTTTATTAAATACATAATGAGGTAATAAGTTCCTATGATATTCAATATGTGGTGACAATTTCTGATTATAAAGATTTATTGAGTAAACCTCAATCAATAAAATCAATAAAAATCATAATATATGATTTTTGTTAAGTGGCATAACCGTGACCGGTCACTGCACACACGGCTCCACTGGCAGACTTCTTGCCCGCTTCTTTTCATGTCTTCACTCCGCACCGGTCCTGTACATATCTGATGAAGGTCCAAATAGGACCGAAACGTCAATTTATGTTATTTAATGGACTGCCACGATAAATATCTTCTAATTCACCAGTATATGAGTGCCAAATTTGCTTTATATCTAATAAAAGGATTGGGATTCCTACTTGTGCACCGTCTAAGTAGGAGTGCCATATTCATTACTTACTTTCCCTACAGATAACCACTGATCACTGTAGGTCCCAGTTAAGGCACCTTCCATGATCCCTTCTAAAGCTAGCCATACACATTAGATTCAAGTTGGCCAAACCCAATGACAATAGGTTGACCATCTAATGTCCATGAGGCTTCTGAATTTCCCCTGATATTAGATGTTGGGGAAGAGCATGGTTTAATTTCAACATGCCCGATCCTTTTGTTCTCGGGAAGATAAGATGCACCCACAGGTGTCCGGCGGTGGCTCTTTTCCTTTCCTCACACAGCATTCATGCATGCTGCTAAGGAAGGGCTCAATAGAAAGTCTATAGGCCCATCTTCAGTGAGTGCTGCAACAGCAGAGAGAAACAGCACTCAGCTACATGCTTCTAATGGTCAACACCTAGACACCCGCCAATGAAAATGTCTGACATTTCTCTATGACTTGTCAAAAGTTTTTAGAAACTATCTGAAATAACAGTTATACCAAAATATCAAAAGTCATTTGGTCTTCAAGGAGAAGAAGCAATCTAGTGCAAGCCGGATGTACATAAATAAGTCAATATGTAATGTGACACAAAAAAGAAGAGCAAAACATTTTTGTACCTAATCCATAAATCCCTTGATCCCGAAACATAACTAAAAGGAATGTATATACAGTAACTATATCATTTAACTGGGTTCTATAGGCGCTTCAAAGACACCAGAGGCTTTTATGTACATGAGCCAAGATTATAGCCATGCACTTTCCTTACACGTGTGTGAACTCCGACCTCGCCATTCATCTCTCTTATATAATCAATGACAGGTTGACTAAATTGATGTAAATCTCGGATCGCTCTGCGTGTAATGCTCTGGATAGGTATATTGCTGTAACATGTTGCTAAATAGCAGAGAACAAAAGGCCCCACGAGTGTGTACACTAAGGTGGGTCACCGGCAGATTTCATGGCAGCTTCTCACGAGTTGTTTTAACCATGAGGTCCATAAATAACTCAAAAAGTCTTCACTTTTTGGCAACCTTCGGATGCAAACAAGACTATCACAAGAATTGATCTCTTATTCAGAAATAAAGTAACTGTAAAAGATGAAATTGCTTTGTGAATGAAGCTCCAGGTGTTCCTGCTCTTTCCATGGCAGCTGATTCATATGTACACACATGTTTTCTAAGGTGACTGTCAGAAGGACAAACACAGGTGAAGCTACACAAAGCAGACTCGCTCAACTGAGAGGTCTTATCGTGGCATGTGATGAATGTTTGCAATCCAAGGGCCACCTTGTTCCTTGGTGGAACCTTCCTGGCTCATAGCTGGAATGATCTTCCTGATATTCATAGACCTGATCTTTCATCGTGCAGGAAGTGAGTACAAAACATTCTTTACTCCATTGACCAATAACCAACACCTATTGCTGACTGAGATGATGCAGACCATACCACCACTGCAAAGTGTGATGTAAAATACTTTATTATAAAGATAGAAGGGCCTTTTTAGGGTTTCTGCAGCTATTGCAGTTTGGACATTGCTGGGATCTAAAATGATCAGAGGCATAATCCCCAAGGCATATGTTTTGGCCCCTGTCAAAAAATATATTGAAGACTGCCTAACAAGCTATAAAATTACTTTTAGAAAATGACTTGGTTTAGATACGGTCGCCTCATCAGTACACTGTCCCTGGATATTACTTTATCTTGTAATATATACCTTGTGGAACTTATATTGTTTATATAATAGCTTAGCCATAAATAATACAGTACTGCTCTCACCAAATAATAGCACTATACAATGGTCAAATAATCCCTCCACACAAAGGTCATATATATATCTACCACAAGAACAAGTCACTTTACCACTGTTTCTTCATCTAGCTGACCACAATAATGACTTCTGTCCTTCTGTGCTCCCCCTTTAGTGTACCCACTCAGTAAGGCTGCATTCACACCGCGATTTGACCTTCCGATGCACAGATACGATTTTGGAAGCTCAAATCACCTGAAATCGTATCTGTGCATGGATAGGTACGGACAAATACGGAGCCATTAACTATTATGGGGCTGCAGACCCAATCATAGTCAGCTAGTGACTACAATTTGGTTATTTTCTCAGGGGATCCGATTTTTTACTCGGACTGAAAATCGTTGTCTGCCCCCCTCCCAACAATAATGTTTCGTGGCGCCTTCATTCAGTAATAATGTCTCCACACAGTAATAATGGCCCTTTGTGCCCTTCCCCTTCAAAACTGGACGCCCACTCGCTCTTGATGCCCACACAGTGCCCCCACTCTGTATTTGTGGCCCTTAGTCATCCGACTCTGTACTGGTGCCCCCTTTAGTGGATTTTACTCAGTACTAGTGCCCTTAGTGATACCTATCTTTGTGCCTCCACTTATTGAAAAAACTAACATCTGGGGCTTGGGATGCTTCTGTATTGCAGTGATTCCAAATAGAGTGACAGTTGGAGACAAGAATATGGATAGATAGATAGATATGGGATAGATAGATAGATCGATAGATATGAGATAGATACAGTGGGGCAAAAAAGTATTTAGTTAGCCACCAATTGTGCAAGTTCTCCCAGTTAAAAAGATGAGAGAGGCCTGTAATTTTCATCATAGGTATACCTCAACTATGAGAGACATAATGAGAAAAAAAAAATCCATAAAATCCCATTGTTGTTACGCCGAGCGCTCCGGGTCCCTGCTCCTCCCTGGAGTGCTCGCGGCGTTCTCCTCTCTGCAGCGCCTTGGTCAGACCCGCTGACCGGGAGTGCTGCACTGACATTCACGATGGGGATGCGATTTGCATAGCGGGACGCGCCCGCTCGCGAATCTCATCCCAAGCCACGGTCCCCGGCTGTCACGTTCTGGCGCGCGCGGCTCCGCTCTCTAGGGCGCGTGCGCGCCAGCTCTCTAAGATTTAAAGGGCCAGTGCACCAGTGATTGGTGCCTGGCCCAATCAGTCCAATTAGCTTCCACCTTCTCCCTGTCTATATAACCTCACTTCCCCTTCCCTTCCTTGCCGGATCTTGTTGCCTTGTGCCAGAGAAAGCGTTTAGTGTTGTCCAAAGCCTGTGTTCCAGACCTTCTGCTATTGCTATTGACTACGAACCTTGCCGCCTGCCCCGACCTTCTGCTACGTCTGACCTTGCCTCTGCCTAGTCCTTCTGGCCCACGCCTTCTCATCAGTCAGCGAGGTTGAGCCGTTGCCGGTGGATACGACCTGGTTGCTACCGCAAGAGCAAGACCATCCCGCTTTGCGGCGGGCTCTGGTGAAAACCAGTAGCAACCTAGAACCGGTCCACCGACACGGTCCACGCCAATCCCTCGCTGACAGAGAGGATCCACATCCAGCTAGCCGAATCCCAACAATTGTCTGATTTTTAAAGAATTTATTTGCAAATTATGGTGGAAAATAAGTATTTGGTCAATAACAAAAGTTCATCTCAATACTTTGTTATATACCCTTTGTTGGCAATGACAGAGGTCAAACAGTTTTCTGTAAGTCTTCACAAGGTTTTCACACACTGTAGCTGGTATTTTGGCCCATTCCTCCATGCAGATCTCCTCTAGAGCAGGGATGTTTTGGGGTTGTTGGAACACGGACTTTCAACTCCCTCCAAAGGTTTTCTATGGGGTTCAGATCTGGAGACTGGGTAGGCCACTCCAGGACCTTGAAATGCTTCTTACGAAGCCACTCCTTTGTTGCCCGGGCGGTGTTTTTGGGATAATTGTCATGCTAAAAGACGCACAATGTTTCATCTTCAATGCCCTTGCTGATGGAAGGAGGTTTTCACTCAAAATCTCACGATACATGGCCCCAAGGCATGATTTTTCCACCCCCATGCTTCACAGTAGTTATGGTGTTCTTTGGATGCAACTCAGCATTCTTTCTCCTCCAAACACGACGAGTTGAGTTTTTATCAAAAAGTTCTACTTTGGTTTGATCTGACCATATGACATTCTCCTAATATTCTTCTTGATCATCCAAATGCTCTCTAACAAACTTCAGACGGCCCCAGACATGTACTGGCTTAAGCAGGGGGACACGTCTGGCACTGCATGATTTGAGTCCCTGGTGGTGTAGTGTGTTACTGTTGGTAGTCTTTGTTACTTTGGTCCCAGCTCTCTGCAGGTCATTCACTAGGTCCCCCTGTGTGGTTCTGGGATTTTTGCTCACCGTTCTTGTGATCATTTTGACACCACGGGGTGAGATCTTGCATGGAGCCCCAGATCGAGGGAGATTATCAGCGGTCTTGTATGTCTTCCATTTTCTAATAATTGCTCCCACAGTTTATTTCTTCACACCAAGCTGCTTGCCTATTGCAGATTCAGTCTTCCCAGCCTGGTGCAGGTCTACAATTTTGTTTCTGGTGTCCATCAACAGCTCTTTGGCCTTGGCCATAGTAGTTTGGAGTGTGACTGTTTGAGGTTGTGGACAGGTGTCTTTTATACTGATACCAAGTTATGCAGGTGCCATTAATACAGGTAACGAGTGAAGGATAGAGGAGACTCTTAAAGAAGAAGTTACAGGTCTGTGAAAGCCAAAAATCTTGTTTGTTTGTAGGTGACCAAATACTTATTTTCCACCATAATTTGCAAATAAATTCCTTAAAAATCAGACAATGTGATTTCATGGATTTTTTTTCTCATTATGTCTCTCATAGTTGAGGTATACCTATAATGAAAATTACAGGCCTCTCATCTTTTTATGTGGGAGAACTTGCACAATTGGTGGCTAACTAAATACTTTTTTGCCCCACGGTAGATACACTGCTCAAAAAAAAGTAAAGGAAACACCAAGATTCCTAGATCTGAATGAATGAACTAATCATATGAAATACTTTCGTCTTTACATAGTTGAATGTGCTGACAACAAAATCACACAAAAATTATCAATGGAAATCAAATTTATCAACCCATGGGGGTATGAATATGGAGTCACACTCAAAATCAAAGTGGAAAACCACACTACAGGATATCCAACTTTGATGTAATTGTAACGCCGAGCGCTCCGGGTCCCGTATCCATCCCAGAGCACTCACGGCGTGTATCCTCCTGCAGCGCCCTGGTATGTCCCTCTGACCGGGAGCGCTGCTACAGTCCTGCCGGCGGGGCTGCGATCCGCGTGGCGGCACAAGTCCGCCCGCGGGTCGCATCCCGTTCCACTTACCTCCCTCTGCCTTCTGTGTCCTCCCGGCGCACGCGGCCCCGCTCTCTAGGGCATGCGCGCTGGCTCTCTTAAATTTAAAAGGCCCAGTGCACCATTAATTGGTGCCTGTGCCCAATTACTGTAAAAACTTATAAAACACCACTTCCACTTCCTGTCCTTGCCGGATCTTGTTGCCTAGTGCCTAGAGAAAGAGTTTCCTGAGTGTCCATTGCCTTTGTTCCCAGAACCTTTGCTGTTGCCCCTGACTACGAACCTTGCTGCCTGCCCTGACCTTCTGCTACGTCTGACCTTGCCTTGCCTTGTCCTTTTGTACAGCGCCATCTCAGCTGCCAGAGGGGTTGAGTCGCTACCGGGTGGAACGACCTGGGGGTTACCACCGCAGCAAGTCCATCCCGCTTTGCGCCGGGCTCTGGTGAATACTAGTAACCCCTTAGACTCCGTTCCCCTGGTACGGCTCACGCCATCACCTCTCTGGCACAGAGGATCCACCTCCAGTGTCCTCACCATCCGCCAGCCCGGATCCTGACAGTAGATCCGGCCATGGATTCCGCTGAGGTGCTGCTACCAAGCCTTGGAGACCTCACCACCGTTGTGGCTCAACAGTTTCAACAGGTAGCCCAACAAGGACATAAGTTGTCCCAACTGAATGCAATGGTTCAGCAACTTGTGCCTCTACGGCAGCAGCCATCTTCTCCGCCAGCTCCTGCACCTCCTCAACTGCAAGCTGCCGCTTCCAGTACCCGAGTCCGTCTTTCTCTTCCTGACAAGTTTGACGGGGACTCTAAGTGTCCTGACCCAGTGTTCTCTGCACTTGGAGCTGTCGGCTGACCAATTTCCAACTGAACGGTCAAAGGTGGCATTCGTGGTCAGATTACTTTCTGGAAAGGAATTGTCTTGGGCCACTCCACTTTGGGACCGCAACGATCCTGTCACCGCTTCAGTCCAGACCTTCTTCTCAGAAGTACGCTCTGTCTTTGAGGAACCAGCCTGGGTTTCTTCAGCCGAGACGGCTTTGTTCAATCTAGTCCAGGGAAACTCTACAGTGGGCGATTACGCCATTCAGTTTTGGACTCTTGCCTCAGAATTAGCCTGGAATAATGAGGCTCTCTGCGTGACCTTCAAGAAAGGTTTATCCAGCCACATCAAAGATGTTCTGGCCGCAAGAGAGATACCCTCAACCCTGTCTGAACTAATCCATTTGGCCACCCGCATTGACATGCGTTTTTCAGAAAGGCGATAGGAGCTACGCCAAGAAAAGGATCTTGTTCACACCAGGCAGTTTCCCCACCTAAATCCTCTCTTTCAGCATCTGCTGCAACCTGTTACTGTGCCTTCCGCCGAGGAGGCTATGCAAGTGGATTGGTCTCGCCTGACCCAACTTGAGAGGACTCGCCGTAGGAATGAGAACCTTTGCCTTTACTGTGCGAGCTCCGAGCATTTCCTAAAGGACTGTCCTCTTCGTCCTCCGCGTCTGGGAAGACTCACGCACCTAGTAAACGTGGGAGAGGCATTACTGGGTGTGGATTCATACTCTCCACGCCTTACGATTTCTGTACGGATTTCTTTGCCTGCTAAAACTGCCTTTTCTGCTGTGGCCTTTCTGGACTCTGGTTCAACAGGAAATTTCATTGAGGCCTCTTTAGTCAACAGATTCAACATCCCTGTGACTCGTCTCGTGAAGCCCCTCTTCATTTCCTCCGTGAGCGGACAGAATCTGGACAGTACCGTGCGCTATCGCACAGAGCCCTTGCGCATGAACATTGGTGTCCTCCATCATTAGGAAATTTAATTTTTTGTGCTTCCCAACTGTACCTCTGAAGTCCTACTTCGCCTGCCTTGTCTCCAGTGCCACTCACCTATCCTCGACTGGTCTTCTGGGGATATTAAGAGTTGGGGTCCTACCTGTCACAAGCGATGCATGAGGACTTTACCCACCAGTCAAGTACCCATCGCTTTGCCTCTGCCAGGCCTGCCTAAGGCCTACCAGGACTTTTCTGATGTTTTCTGGTACTTCTCCGCCTCGTGGCAGGATTTATCCACTCTCTGCTCCAGAGACCCAAGCCATGTCCGAGTATGTTCAAGAAAATCTAAAAAAAGGATTTATCAGAAAATCTTCTCCTGCTGGAGCAGGGTTCTTCTTCGTTGCTAAGAAAGATGGATCCCTACGTCCATGCATCGATTACCGCAGTTTAAATAAAATTACTGTTAAGAACCGTTATCCACTCCCACTTATCTCAGAACTGTTTGACCGTCTGCGGGGAGCAAACATTTTTACCAAACTTGATCTAAGAGGGGCTTATAATCTTTGCGTATACGTGAAGGAGACGAGTGGAAGACTGCATTCAACACCCGTGACGGACATTTTAAATATCTTGTCATGCCTTTTGGCCCTTGCAATGCCCCTGCTGTTTTCCAGGACTTTGTCAATGAAATTTTCCGTGACATGCTGTATACCTATGTAGTAGTCTATCTGGATGACATTCTTATTTTTTCTTCCAACTCAGAGGAACATCGCCTCCATGTCCGTCTGGTGTTACAGCGCTTACGCAAAAATCATCTTTATGCTAAGATTGAAAAATGTCTCTTTGAACGTAGCAGTCTACCTTTCCTGGAATACATAGTGTCCAGCTGAGGCCTTCAAATGGACCCTGACAAGCTTTCTGCGGTACTGAATTGGCCACGCCCTCTGGACTGCGAGCTATCCAACGTTTCCTCGGGTTCGCTAACTACTATCGTCAATTTATTCCCACTTCTCTACCATCGTTGCACCTATTGTAGCATTGACCAAGAAAGACGCGAACCCGAGGTCCTGGCCAACAATGGCGGAGGAGGCCTTTAACCTTCTCAAGGCTGCCTTCGCTTCTGCACCTGTTCTGTCCAGGCCTGATCCCTCGAAGCCTTTTATCCTCGAAGTGGATGCTTCTTCTGTCAGTGCTGGTGCCGTTTTAACTAAAAAAACCCTACTGGAAAAAAATCGCACTTGCGTTTTTTTCTCCAAGACTTTCTCTCCTGCAGAAAAAAAATTATTCGATTGGAGATCGTGAACTTTTGGCCATAAAATTGGCACTTGAGGATTGGAGACATCTTTTGGAGGGCTCCATGCATCCCATCATCATTTACACGGATCATAAAAATTTGTCGGATCTCCAGACTGCCCAGTGATTAAATCCTCGCCAAGCTAGATGGACATTGTTTTTTGCTCGCTTCAATTTTGAAATTCATTTTTGTCCAGCCGTCAAGAACGTTCCACCGATGTCTCCGAATCTGAAGCCGATCCACAGCACATAATACCTCCTGAGTGTCTGATCTCCTCCGCTCCAACCACTCTTGTGCAAGTTCCTCCAGGGAAGACCTTTGTACCTCCACGCCTTTGTCTCAAAATTCTTAAATGGGGTCACTCTTCTCTTTTGGCCGGACATGCTGGTGTCAAGAAGTCTGTGCAGTGGATTTCCAGACACTATTGGTGGCCTTCCTTGGAGAAGGAGGTGACGGAGTTTGTTCGGGCTTGTACTACCTGTGCCCGTGACAAGACTCCACGCCAAAAGCAGTCAGGTCTCCTCCTTCCTTTACCTGTACCTGAACAGCCATGGTCCCATATTGCTATGGACTTAATCACCGATCTGCCACCATCCCGCAATAATACAGTCATCTAGGTGGTCGTTGATCGTTTTTCTAAAATGGCTCATTTTGTCCCTCTGCCGGGTCTTCCTTCTGCGCCACAATTGGCGAAACCATTTTTTCTTCATATTTTTCGCTTCCACGGGCTTCCCACGCACATCGTCTCAGACAGAGGCATCCAATTTGTTTCTAAATTTTGGAGGGCACTCTGCAGTCAATTGAAGATCAAGCTAAATTTTTCTTCTGCTTACCACCCTCAATCTAACAGTCAAGTGGAGAGAGTAAAATCAGATTCTTGGTGACTACCTGTGACATTTTGTCTCTCGCCAAGATGATTGGGTCGACCTTCTGCCCTGGGCTGAATTTTCGTACAATTTTAAAAACTGAGTCTTCTTCCAAATCCCCATTTTTTGTGGTGTACGGCCGACACCCGCTTCCCCCCTCCCCATCCTGACTTCCTCTGGGGTTCCTGCCGTGGATGAATTGACTCAAGATTTTTCTTCCATCTGGCGTGAGACTCAAAAGTCGCTTCTACTGGCCTCATCTCAAATGAAGAGACATGCTGACAAAAAAAGAGAAGGGTTCCTCCTGTATTCTCCCCTGGTGACAAGGCATGGCTTTCTGCTAAGTACATTCGATTCCGTGTACCCAGTTACAAGTTGGGCCCCCAGATTTTTAGGCCCTTTCAAAGTCAAAAAACAAATCAACCCTGTCTCTTACCAACTTCATCTTCCCCCCCTCTCTCCGTATTCCTAACTCTTTCCATGTTTCTCTACTCAAGCCTGTTGTTTTTAACCGTTATTCTCCCAAGGTCGTGGTCCCTACCCATTTCTCCGGTTCCTCCGACATCTTTGCTGTAAAAGAAATTCTGGCATCCAAAACAGTCAGAGGTAAAAAATTATTTTTGATCAATTGGGAGAATTGCGGCCCTGAGGAGAGGTCCTGGGAGCCTGAGGCCAATATTCTTGATAAGGAGCTCATCCGTAAGTTCCTAGGATCCAAAAAGAGGGGGAGACCAAAGGGGGGGGAGGTACTATAACGCCGAGCGCTCCGGGTCCCGCATCCATCCCGGAGTGCTCACGGCGTGTATCCTTCTGCAGCGCCCCGGTCTGTCCCTCTGACCGGGAGCGCTGCTACAGTGCCGCCGGTGGGGATGCAATCCGCGTGGTGGCACAAGTCCGCCCGCGGGTTGCATCCCTTTCCACTTACCTCCCTCTGCCTTATGTGTCCTCCCGGCGCACCCGGCCCCGCTCTCTAGGGCGCGCGCGCCGGCTCTCTTAAATTTAAGGGGCCAGTGCACCATTAATTGGTGTCTGGCCCAATTACTGTAAAAACGTATAAAACACCACTTCCCCTTCCTGTCCTTGCCGGATCTTGTTGCCTAGCGCCTAGACAAAGAGTTTCCTGAGAGTCCATTGCCTTTGTTCCCAGAACCTTTGCTGTTGCCCCTGACTACAAACCTTGCCGCCTGCCCTGACCTTCTGCTACGTCTGACCTTGCCTTGCCTTGTCCTTTTGTACCACGCCATCTCAGCTGCCAGAGGGGTTTAGTCGCTACAGGGTGGAACGACCTGGGGGTTACCGCCGCAGCAAATCCATCCCGCTTTGCGGCAGGCTCTGGTGAATACAGGTAACCCCTTCGACTCTGTTCCCCTGGTATGGCCCACGCCATCACCTCTCTGGCACAGAGGAGCCACCTCCAGTGTCCTCACCATCCGCCAGCTGGATCCTGACAGTAATGTTCATAAAACAAGTAAAAATTAGTAGTGTGTGGCCTCCACGTGACTGTATGATCTCCCTAAAACTCCTGGGCATGCTACTGATGAGGTGGCAGATGGTCTACTGAGAGATGTCCTCCCAGACCTGGACGAAAGCATCCGCCAACTCCTGGACAGTCTGTGGTGCAACGTGGCGTTGGTGAATGGGGCACGACATGATGTCCCAGATATTCTCAATCGGATTCAGGTCTGGGGAACGGGCGGGCCAGTCCATAGCATCAATGCCTTCCTCTTGCAGTGACACACTCCAGCCTCATGAGGTCTAGCATTGTCTTGCATTAGGAGGAACCCAGGGTCAACCGCACCAGCATATGGTCTTACAAGGGATCTGAGCATCTCATCTCAGTACCTAATGGCAGTCAGGCTATCTCTGGCAAGCACATGGAGGGCTGTGCGTCCCCCCCCCCCCAAAGAAATGCCACCCCACACCATTACTGACCCACCGCAAAACCGGTCATGCTAGAGGATGTTGCAGCAGAACGTTCTCCACGGCATCCCCAGACTCACAACCCCCACCTGTGGACATCGGGCCCTCCTACCACCCACATGGAGTCTATTTCTGACCGTTTGAGTGAACACATGCACATTTGTGACCTGCTGGAGGTCATTTTGCAGGGCTCTGGCAGTGCTCCTCCTGCTCCTCCTTGCACAAAGGCGGTGGTAGCGGTCCTGCTGCTGGGTTGTTGCCCTCCTACAGCCTCCTCCACGTCTCCTGATGTATTGGTCTGTCTCCTGGTAGCACCTCCATGCTCCGGACACTGCGCTGACAGACAGAAAACCTTCTTGACACTGCTCAAATTAATGTGCCGTCCTGGATGAGCTGCACTACCTGAGCCACTTGTGTGGATTGTAGACTCCGTCTCATGCTACCACTAGAGTGAAAGCACTGCCAGCATTCAAAAGTTACCAAAACATCAACCAAAAAGCATAGGAACTGAGAAGTGGTCTGTGGTCACCACTGTGGAGGAACTGCTCCTTTATTGAGGGTGTCTTGCTAATTGCCTATAGTTTCCAACTGTTGTCTGTTCCATTTGCACAACAGCATGTGAAATTGATTGTCAATCAGTGTTGCTTCCTGAGTGGACAGTGTGATCTCACAGAAGTGTGATTGACTTGGGGTTACAAAGTGTTCCCTTTATTTTTTTAAGCAGTGTAGTTAGATAGATAGATAGATAGATAGATAGATAGATATAGACTGAAATCTCGTACTAATGTCTTGTATGTGAAAGATTAGTTCATACAGAGTTTAAAGGAAGTTTCCACCTCTACAGAAGATTTATCTTATGCCGTATATTTCTGCATCTAACATTTTCTTGCTCTGGGTTACAACACATTCATATACTGGCTGCAAGTCAAAACCCTGGTTAAAAAGACATACTGTATACTAGGAGACAATGCATACCGGAACTTGCTAGGTACTGATATACTGAAGGTTCATGAGAACGGATACCCCCTTTAAAACCCAGCAGTTATTTATCTTGTGGTTGTGTGTTTTGTGAGTCAATGCTATATATCTGTCAGGATGAAAGGGAATATGTTCTGCTTTATAAAAGGTATTTCATGAACCAAGATAAAACCAAGGTCTGAAGGTGACACAAAAGTTCAGACAACGCTACCTAAGTAATCTCACCTTTATTGTTCCACAGGCTGAGGACAAGGTATTTACCTAGAGGCCATGTGTATCTCTTCCTCATTCTATTGCCCTGTTTACACAATTCCCATTTTACATGAATGATTCTTGACTCCAAAAATTGTTCTGGGTGTTAAAGTGTTCATACACCTTCAATAGTTGTCACCAGAACTTTTGTGGTTAAAGGCAGCCAGAATTTTAATGTTTTACTTTAAGGTACTTGAAATTTTGAGAAATCACCACACAAACGTGGGCATATTTAGAATTTAGCAGCTACAAAGAGTACTTTTCACACTGGAGGTTTTGTCCTGTCCTTCATTACACTGACAACCCGTTGATTTGAATGGGCACTGTGTAACCTTTCATTGTCCTTGTGATGGCGCTGTAAAGAATCTGAATACTTACTGTCAGATTTCTACTCATTACAGCTGATCACTGGGGATCCTAACAAGGGGTTACCTGTACTTTTTTTTTTTCAGGTGACCCTTCAAAAAAAGACTTTCAATAGTGGAGAATCCCTTTAAATTTCACATGACCGAAGTAAACTAGCTGGAGTATTTGGGAGAAATTAGACTGTTATTGACCACGTTCAGCTACTTATCCTCTACTCTGTTAGCACTAGCTTCATACTAACTGGACAATGATTCTCAGGGGGTGGATTGTGAATTGTGGCTTAAAAGGGGTACTCCCCCCTAGACATCTTATCCCCAATCCAAAGGATAGGGCATAAGATGTCTGATCGCGGGGATCTCCCTGCTGCACCCGGTGTTCGTTTAGAGCATCGGATGAAGCGCCAGAGGCTCGTCACGGCCACGCTCCCTCATTGCAATCCTATGGGCCATACACTTGCATTGAGGGGCGTGGCCGTGAAGTCACGAGCCTCCGCCCTGCATCGCCAGTCATCTGGCATGGATCAAAGTTTGCTCCGTGCACCGGATGTCTGGGGTGCCCCAGCTGAGATCGCGGGGGTCCCAAGGGGCGGGACCCCGGCGATCAGACATCCTTGGGATAGGGGATAAGATGTTTTTTGTTGGAATACCCCTTTAAGAGACCCCAGAACTCCACTTCTGTGGCAAACTGTGACACAAAAGTCAAAGAAGCATATTCAGGAAAACTTCCCCCAACTTACAAAGGTAGACATTGGTCTAGTCTGAGGCAAAACTACATCCAATGTATACAACAATATCTACTTCGTTATAACCTTGAAGACGATACTGAGAAGCTGATTAATCCTTGCAGAGGGACTTTAGGCAAGGCACAGGCTTGGTCTTGCTTGTTGACAGGGCTAGTGACAATATGGCATAATTTGTAGGAGGTATGTCTAACATTAGGTAGACTATGGCTCACAGAGATCAGTACTGAGTACTTGAACTTTAGTAAGTTGTTTTGACCATGTCTACATGCCTAAATGCAGAAGCCAAAATGCTGTGCTGGATACATTGCACTATGAATACCAATGGCACTCAGCTGGTACCTTCAGTGACAATGTGAACATTACCTTGTTTATTGTACTAACCTTTGCCCTGGTGGGTCTTCATGGACATGACAGTAACAAAATACACCAATTTTTAAACAAATGTACAAAAGAATTGCTACTGCATTTGTAAATCTCTCCTGGCATGTAGATGAGGCAGTACAAGATAAAACAGCAAGAACTGAAGAACTGCTGCACACATTCCACCTCTAGTATCCAAGTTAATGATTTCTGTTTCCTCTAAGTTAATATCTGCAATATTATGCCGGGTCACTGGTCATTGTCACCAATGGCAATATCAGCCACATGCTGACCAATGCAAACCCTAAATAAAAAACCTACATGTGGTGACACCTGATCACTTTGTGATGCCAGGGCACCGTTATCCTATACACGGTCCGAGGTTGGGGACAGCTTCTCCTGGGCCAGACATGGGGAGTAAATGAAGACACTGATGTCAGGTTACGGATAACTGTCTTTACTGAGCTGGTGCAGATGGTAATACACGTACAGCTGGCTTTAGGTGAGAGAGTGCAGCGTAACCCCATGGGAGCCCTGTTGCCTTGCTGGGACTTGTGGTGCTTACACCTAACAGATTAATACTGACTTGTGAGACGGAAGGATGAATCCTGGTAGCTAGGGTCCTGAGGGTATTGAAGCCTTTTCCACAGGGGCATGAACTTCCATCTTGCGAATAATCCATGCAGGATGACCAGTTGAGATTAGATGTTAGCTAGGCCTCTCCTCAGAGCACGCCTGAACCACACTGTAGACTGAACTAGAACTAGCACTGGACTGGGGCAACTCCTCCCCCACACTATACTACACTATAAGGGGGAGAATTTAGGGGTTCCCATTGGCAGGCCAGGTCACATGGGTTTCACTGCTCTCATTTAAAGGTACAGTAAGAAATACATAAATACATATAACAAGAATATGATTGATTAGAAAAATATATTACTTTCCAATGGAATGCAATCATAATTAATATAACAGTAAGTCCTTTGGTGGGCCCAACACTGTACGCTACCAAGCTGCCCGAGACAGTCCAAAGCCACAGGGCAGCTATTGGTGCTGGGACACCACATACATCAAATAAATTACACACATACAATCTGCTCTGAACCTTATGCAGATAAGACAGCTGTATCTAACATCCAGACACAACATTCTAAATAGCAATTTCCTAATGATATTGTTATTTTAGAATCAACATTGATGAAAGGGAATAGGAAATGCCCCACCATTGAGCTTGGGCTCTGATGGAAGACGCAGGATAATAATAAATAACATTTCCGAAGATAAGGATGCTTAGGATTTTGCAGACTCACTCCAAACACTTAGGATTGCATATTCAAAACTCACTTCAGTCCCCCCATAAACATTCCCGGTCAAAATCTGTGGCCCGATCACAGTGCAAACTACAGTTTTCAGCATACCATGACAACCCAATAACAGGACCATCTACAGAAACCCCACTCCAGGACCGGCTATACTGCCTCAATACAGGGCTAGGCATAGAGACCCAGTTAGCAGCCACCACACCTTCATTGCTTAATCCATATACTACAGTATTCTAATGTGTGGAAGCCAACAGACAGCCCTAGTCCCTAAGCCACATTTGCTCATCTGCACATTGATTTTTGCCCTGCCAGATTTTGCCCTGGTTTTGGAGGTAGATTATCCCATACAATGGGGCTTATCTGCATCCTGGCAACAAAGACCCCCCTCGCAGAATTTGTGTCACTTTTTTTCCCCATATGGGACATTGCCAGTTCACTTAGAAAAAAATTATGCTTTAGATTCCCATTGAAAATAGAAATGTGGCTTGAGATCAGAATTCACATGGATTTTGTACCTATTCTCATGTGAAAATCAAGTGTGTGAACATTCTTATTTACTTTCTTATAGAAATAATGGATGTGACATTCACTATTAAGATTACATAGTATGGTTAAAAAAGACATGTCCAATTATATTGTCCAGATGAGGCTGAGGTGATTATAAAATATTGCCCTATTTTTCAACATGACAATAACACATTAAATAATTTAATTGTACATTTTTACTTACCTTACCCAATCTGAAGGGCCACATGGCAGAACCTTAATAAACCATATCATAAAAGGGATGCTCCAGCCCCTAAAATGTATCCCCTAGCCAAAGCATAGGGAATAGGGGTTTGATTGTGTTGGTCCAACCTCTGGTGCCTCCTGATTCTCCCTGCTGCTCCCGTGTCCCAGACGTCAGACTCTCTGATCAGATGCTTATCCTTAGCCTGTGAATAGAGGATAGGTTTTAGGGGCTGAAATACCCTTTTAACCCCTTAAGGAACCATTTTAACCTTAAAGGGTACCTTTCATCAAAAACACTTGTTATATTATAGATTAATGTATGCAAAATAACTTTCCAATTGCGAGTTATTAAAAAAAATATGCTTCTTTCTATTTATTTTTCCCACTTTGAAAAAATGACCACTAGGTGTCTCCCTACCAGTCCTGGCCGCAAGTCCTTTTTCAGACTCATGCTGGAGTCCTAAATCTCAGACTGCAGCAGGGACACAGACAAGCTCAGCACTGCTCCCTGCCTGTCAATCAGACAGGCAGGAGTCAGCACTGTGCTCATAGCACAGCAGGGCATACTCCTGACTCTGCCTTACTGCATGCCCTCATTCATTTTCCGATTTTTCTTCTCTCTGCACATGCAGTTGTAAAAAGAAAGGAGAAGATTCAGAGCTGCCAGCTGAGCTCAGCTGTGTCCCGCCTGCAGTCTGAGATTTACGACTGGTGGGGAGACCTCTAGTGGTAATTTTTTCAAAGTGGAAAATTAAATAGAAAGAAGCATATTTTCTTATAACATGCAATTAGAAAGTTATACTGTATACATTAATCTATAATATATTAAAAGTTTTTTTTTTTTTTTATGAAAGGTACCCTTTAAGGACCAGGCCAATTTTATTTTTGCGTTTTCTTTTTTATCCTCCTCACCTTCTAAAATCCATAACTCTTTTATATTTCCATCTACAGACCCATATAAGGGCTTGTTTTTTGTGTGACCAACTGTACTTTGTAATGAAACCTCTCATTTTACCAAGAAATGTATGGCGAACCATAAGAATAATTTTTTTAGGGAAGAAATTTAAATGAAAACCACAATTTTGCACATTTTGGAGGGTTTCATTTTCACACTGTACACTTTACGGTAAAAATGACATGTGTTCGTTATTCTGTGGGTCAATACGATTAAAATGTTATCCATGGCTAGATCATTTCTATTTTTTTTAACCGCTTAAAAAAAAATCTCATACATTTTGTACAAAATCAGTAATATAAAATCGCCCTATTTTGACCACCTATAATTTTTCCGTATAAGTGGCGGTATGAGGGCTCCTTTTTTTGCGCCGTCATCTGTACTTATTATTGATACCCCATGCATATATAAAACTTTTAGATCACTTTTTATTTAAAAAATTTTTGGAATAAAATGTGACAAAAAAGCTAAATTTTGGGCCTTTTTTTATTTTTTACGTTTACGCAAGCGGCAATACCAAATATCTTTATTAAAAAAAATGGGAATAAAATGGGAAAAAGGGACAATTTTCATTTTTATTGGGGGAGGGGATTTATTTTTATTTTTTTTATATTTTTCAACTTTTTTTTTTTACACTTTTTAAGTCCCCATAGGGGACTATCAATAGCAATCCGTTAATTGCTAATACGGTTCAGTGCTATGCATAGGGCATAGCACTGATTAATATTATCGGTAGAGATGAGCGAACTTTTGAAAAATTGGATTCGGCCGATTTGGCAAATTTTTTGAAAAAATTTGGTTCAATACGAATTTATTTGTGGCAAATTTATATTAAGAATGGCTATTTCTGGCCTACAGAGAGCCTCAATAGGGGTGTAGAACACTTTGCTGTGTTCTAACATGCATATGGAGTGTGCTGGGGTAGTGAAATAATACTGTTATTCAAAATAACATGCAGATTACAGGCATCGCTATTAGAATCACTGCTGCAGAGTAGCACAATGATAGAGCCTGGAGGTGACATCAGTACGAAGAGACCATATAGTTACTAAATGACACAGCATGGAGGTGTTGGCAGCATGAGGAGACCATATAGTGACTGAATGACACAGCTTGGAGGTGTTGGCAGCATGAGGAGACCATATAGTAGCTGAATGACACAGCCTGGAGTTGGCTGAAGGAGGAGACAATAGGGCCTCACACACACTATACCAGAATATTCACTGGAAAAAAGGGGCGCACACCACCAAACAATGATCCAGAATACAAAAGTCTTTATTAGAACATATATTTAGAACATCACATTTTCAGAGACATTGTTAAAAACAATTAAAACAGCTCAAACAGAGCATAGCAAAACCCTGGGGAAGGGCCATGAACCTCCTCCCACAGGTAAGTGACCCCGTCCTATAGTAAACAAACTATAAAGGGAACACCACACAGTGTATATAGAATAGCAGTATATCACAGCCACCTATCCTGCCCTACAGTAGCAAACAAATCCCAGTTACAATTAGTACTCAATGATACTTAGGCAAGGACAGAGATGGGTATCCAATAGACAAGGACGGGGTCACGCCAGACCCCCACACGTTCTGTCGCAGAGTGACTTCCTCAGGGGTGTTGTGAGGGCCTCACAATCCCTAAGATTATAGATGAATTTAGAATTTTAATTGAAGATGTATGGTTGCTAGTGCTACTATGAACTTTTTAAGGTCCAGCCCCAGCAGCATCACTAAACCATGTAGTTGCTGAATGACACAGACTAGAGCTGGCAGCAGCATGAGTACACAAGAGGACTTCACAACCCCTAAGATTAATTGGTGAATTTTGAAATTTAAATTAAAGATTTATGGCAGCTAGTGCTACTATAGAAATTTTTAGGCCCAGGCCCAGCAGCATCAGTAAACCATAAATTGGCAGAATGGCAGAGCCTGGAGGTGGCTGAAGCATGAGGAGATCATATAGTATCTGAATGGCACAGGATGGAGTTGGCAGAAGCATGAGGAGACCGTTGAAATGTAAGAGTTTTAAATTTAAGATTTTTAAATTGAGGATTTTTAACCCCTTAAGGACTGAGCCCTTTTTCACCTTAACCCCTTCCCGCAGAATGTCATATATAAACGCCGGGTTGTGCAGTGCGTTCGCGCATCCCGGCGTTTATAAATGACATGCAGTTAACCCGGCGATGCGCAGCATCACACGGGTTAACTGGCAGAAGTCCCGCTGTTTCCAGCAGGGGACAACTTCTGCTTCACCCCCAGGACCATCAATTGATGGTCCTGGTCAGCGATCACTGTGATTGGTCCCTGTGGACCAATCACAGTGATCTGGGGTGAAAGTTCAGATCCCCCGCACTGCCCGCCCCTGGAAGTCGGGCAGAACGGGGGACGAAGGCTGCAGGGGCTCGCGGGGACCTGCGGCACACGGGGGGGAACAGGAGGGGACCGGCGGACTTACCTGATCCAGCGGCGGGACCGAGGAGCAGCGCGGGACCGGCCACGTGGACGAGCAGCGACGGGTGAGTATATGGTCCTCAGAAGCAGCAGTGAAGATCTTCACTGCTGCTTCTATGAGTCTGAAAACTACAACTCCCAGCATGCCTAGACAGCCTTTGGCTGTCTGGGCATGCTGGGAGTTGTAGTTTTGCAACATCTGGAGGGCCTCAGTTTGGAGACCATTGTATAATGGTCTCCAATCTGTGCTCTTCCAGCTGTTGCAAAACTACAACTCCCAGCATGCACTGACTGTCCAGGCATGCTGGGAGTTTTAGTTAAGCAACATCTGGCCCTTCAGATGTTGCCGAACTACAACTCCCAGCATGCCCTTCAGCTGTCTGGGCATGCTGGGAGTTGTAGTTTTGCAACAGCTGGAGACACACTGGTTGGGAAACATTGTTTCTAACTCAGTGTTTCCTAACCTGTGTGCCTCCAGCTGTTGCAAAACTATAACTCCCAGCATGCACTAAAGACCATGCATGCTGGGAGTTGTAGTTTTGCAACATCTGGAGGGCCCCAGTTTGGAGACCATTGTATAATGGTCTCCAATCTGTGCTCTTCCAGCTGTTGCAAAACTACAACTCCCAGTATGCACTGACTGTCCAGGCATGCTGGGAGTTTTAGTTCAGCAACATCTGGCCCTTCAGATGTTGCCGTACTACAACTCCCAGCATGCCCTTCAGCTGTCTGGGCATGCTGGGAGTTGTAGTTTTGCAACAACTGGAGACACACTGGTTGGGAAACATTGTCTGTTTCTAACTCAGTGTTTCCTAACCTGTGTGCCTCCAGCTGTTGCAAAACTATGACTCCCAGCATGCACTAACAGACCATGCATGCTGGGAGTTGTGGTTTTGCAACAGCTGATGCAAGCCCCCCCCCCGCCCCGCCACCCCCGTGAATGTACAGGGTACATTCACATGGGCGAGGCTTTTACAGTGGGTTTCTCGCATCTTGAGATGCAGCAAATTTTGCGCTGGGAAACTCGCTGTAATCCCCCGCCCATGTGACTGTACCCTAAAAACACTACACTACACTAACACAAAATAAAATAAAAAGTTAAAAACACTACATATACACATACCCCTACACAGCCCCCCTCCCCCAATAAGAACGTCCGGTACGCCACTGTTTCCAAAGCAGAGCCTCCAGCTGTTGAAAAACAACAACTCCCAGTATTGTCGGACAGCCGTTGACTGTCCAGGCATGCTGGGAGTTTTGCAACAGCTGGAGGCACCCTGTTTGGGAATCACTGGCGTAGAATACCCCTATGTCCACCCCTATGCAAATCCCTAATTTAGGCCTCAAATGCACATGGCGCTCTCACTTTGGAGCCCTGTCGTATTTCAAGGCAACAGTTTAGGGCGACATATGGGGTATCGCCGTACTCGGGAGAAATTGCGTTACAAGGTGTGGGGGGCTTTTTCTTCTTTAACCCTTCATGAAAAGGAAATGTTGGGGTCTACACCAGAATGTTAGTGTAAACATTTTTTATTTTTTACACTAACATGCTGATGTTGCCCTATACTTTAAATTTTCACAAGAGGTAAAAGGGAAAAAAGCCCCCCAAAATTTGTAACGCAATTTCTCCCGACTACAGAGATACCCCATATGTGAGCGCAAAGTGCTCTGGGGGCGCACAACACGGCCCAGAAGGGAGAGTGCACCATGTACATTTGAGGTGATTTGCACAGGGGT
The DNA here is from genome assembly GCF_029499605.1 of Hyla sarda. NCBI lineage: Eukaryota > Metazoa > Chordata > Amphibia > Anura > Hylidae > Hyla > Hyla sarda. Next base: position 377,921,784 of record NC_079192.1, on the reverse strand, counting down.
GGCTGATTGTTACAGCGGTTTTGACAAACGCAAAAAAAACAAAACCCCACATGTGACCCCATTTCGGAAACGACACCTCTCACGGAATGTAATGAGGGGTGCAGTGAGAATTTACACCCCACAGGTGTCTGACGGATCTTTGGAACAGTGGTCCATAAAATGAAAACTTGTACAGCCCACTGTTCCAAAGATCTGTCAGACACCAGTGGGGGGTAAATGCTCACTGTACCCCTTGTTACGTTCCTCAAGGGGTCTAGTTTCCAAAATGGTATGCCATGTGTTTTTTTTTTTGCTGTTCTGGCACCTTAGGGGCTTCCTAAATGCGACATGCTCCCCGAGCAAAATTTGCTCTCAAAAAGCCAAATATGACTCCTTCTCTTCTGAGCATTGTAGTTCGCCCATAGTGCACTTCAGGTCAACTTATGGGGTACCTACATACTCAGAAGAGATGGGGTTACAAATTTTGGGGAGTATTTTCTGCTATTAACCCTTGCAAAAAGGTGAAATTAGGGGGGAAACACACATTTTAGTGGAAATTATTATTTTTTTTTTTACATATGCAAAAGTCATGAAACACCTGTGGGGTAATAAGGCTCACTTTATTCCTTATTACATTCCTCAAGGGGTCTAGTTTCCAAAATGGTATGCCATGTGGGTATTTTTTGCTGTTCTGGCACCATAGGGGCTTCCTAAATGCGACATGCCCCCCGAGCAAAATTTGCTCTCAAAAAGCCAAATATGACTCCTTCTCTTCTGAGCATTGTAGTTCACCCATAGTGCACTTCAGGTCAACTTATGGGGTACCTCCATACTCAGAAGAGAAGGGGTTACAAATATTGGGGGGTATTTCCTGCTATTAACCCTTGGAAAAATGTGAAATTTGGGGGGAAACACACATTTTAGTGAAAAAAAAATATTTTTTTTTACATATGCAAAAGTCGTGAAACACCTGTGGGGTATTAAGGCTCACTTTATTCCTTGTTACGTACCTCAAGGGGTCTAGTTTCCAAAATGGTATGCCATGTGAGGGTTTTTTGCTGTTCTGGCACCATAAGGGCTTCCTAAATGCAACATGCCCCCAAAAACCATTTCAGAAAAACGTACTCTCCAAAATCCCCTTGTCGCTCTTTCCCTTCTGAGCCCTCTACTGCGCCCGCCGAACACTTTACATAGACATATGAGGTATGTGCTTACTCGAGAGAAATTGGGCTACAAATATAAGTATACATTTTCTCCTTTTACCCCTTGTAAAAATTTAAAAATTGGGTCTACAAGAACATGCGAGTGTAAAAAATGAAGATTGTGAATTTTCTCCTTCACTTTGCTTCTATTCCTGTGAAACACCTAAAGGGTTAAAATGATGACTGAATGTCATTTTGAATACTTTGGGGGGTGCAGTTTTTATAATGGGGTCTTTTGTGGGGTATTTCTAATAAGAAGACCCTTCAAATCCACTTCAAACCTGAACTGGTCCCTGAAAAATAGTGAGTTTGAAAATTTTGTGAAAAATTGGAAAATTGCTGCTGAACTTTGAAGCCCTCTGGTGTCTTCCAAAAGTAAAAACTCGTCACTTTTATGATGCAAACATAAAGTAGACATATTGTATATGTGAATAAAAAAATTTTTTATTTGTAATATACATTTTCCTTACAAGCAGAGAGCTTCAAAGTTAGAAAAATGCAAAATTTTCTAATTTTTCATCAAATTTTAGGATTTTTCACAAGGAAAGGATGCAAGTTACCACAAAAATTTACTACCATGTTAAAGTAGAATATGTCACGAAAAAACAATCTCGGAATCAGAATGATAACTAAAAGCATTCCAGAGTTATTAATGTTTAAAGTGACAGTGGTCAGATGTGCAAAAAACGCTCTGGTCCTTAAGGCCAAAATGGGCTTGGTCCTGAAGGGGTTAAGGACTCGGCCATTTTTTGCAAATCTGACCACTGTCACTTTAAACATTAATAACTCTGGAATGCTTTTACTTATTCTGATTCCGAGATTGTTTTTTCGTGACATATTCTACTTTAACATAGTGTTAAAATTTTATGGTAACTTGCATCCTTTCTTGGTGAAAAATCCCAAAATTTGATGAAAAATTTGAAAATTTTGCATTTTTCTAACTTTGAAGCTCTGTAAGGAAAATGGATATTCCAAATAATTTTTTTTTAATTCACATATACAATATGTCTACTTTATGTTTGCATCATAAAATTGACGAGTTTTTACTTTTGGAAGACACCAGAGGGCTTCAAAGTTCAGCAGCAATTTTCCAATTTTTCACAAAATTTTGAAACTCTCTTTTTTTCAGGGACCAGTTCAGGTTTGAAGTGGATTTGAAGGGTCTTCATATTAGAAATACCCCATAAATTACCCCATTATAAAAACTGCACCCCCCAAAGTATTCAAAATGACATTCAGTAAGCGTTTTAACCCTTTACGGGTTTCACAGGAATAGCAGCAAAGTGAAGGAGAAAATTCACAATCTTCATTTTTAACACTCGCATGTTCTTGGAGACCCAATTTTTGAATTTTTGCAAGGGGTAAAAAGGAGAAACTTTTTACTTGTATTTGAAACCCAATTTCTCTCGAGTAAGCACATACCTCATATGTCTATGTTAATTGTTCGGCGGGCGCAGTAGAGGGCTCAGAAGGGAAGAAGCGACAAATGGTTTTTGGGGGGCATGTCAACTTTAGGAAGCCCCTATGGTGCCAGAACAGCAAAAAACCCACATGGCATACCATTCTGGAAACTAGACCCCTTGGGGAACATAACAACGGGTAAAGTAAACCTTAATACCCCACAGGTGATTCACGACTTTTGCATATGTAAAAAAAAATAATAATAATTTTACCTAAAATGCTTGGTTTCCCCAAAAATTAACATTTTTACAAAGGGTTAAAGCAGAAAATACCCCCCAAAATTTGAAGCCCAATTTCTCCCGATTCAGAAAACACCCCATATGGGGGTGAAAAGTGCTCTTCTGGCGCACTACAGGTCTCAGAAGAGAAGGAGTCACATTTGGCTTTTTGAAAGCAAATTTTGCTCTGGGGGCATGCCGCATTTAGGAAGCCCCTATGGTGCCAGAACAGCAAAAAAAAAAAAAAAAAACCCACATGGCATACTATTTTGGAAACTAGACCCCTCGGGGATCGTAACAAGGGGTTAAGTGAACCTTAATACCCCACAGGCGTTTCACGACTTTTGCATATGTAAAAAAAAAAAATTTTTTTTTACCTAAAATGCTTCTTTTCCCAAAAATTTTACATTTTTAAAAGGGTAAAAGCAGAAAATACCCCCCAAAATTTGTTAGGCAATTTCTCCCAAGTATGGCGATACCCCATATGTGGCCCTAAACTGTTGCCTTGAAATACGACAGGGCTCCAAAGTGAGAGCGCCATGCGCATTTGAGGCCTAGATTAGGGATTTGCATAGGGGTGGACATAGGGGAATTCTACGCCAGTGATTCCCAAACAGGGTGCCTCCAGCTGTTGTAAAACTCCCAGCATTCCTGGACAGTCAGTGGCTGTCTGGTAATACTGGGAGTAGTTGTTTTGCAACAGCTAGAGGCTCCGTTTTGGAAACCGTGGCGTACCAGACGTTTTTCATTTTTATTGGGGAGGGGGGCTGTGTAGCGGAATGTGTATATGTAGTGTTTTTTTACTTTTTATTTTATTGTGTGTTAGTGTAGTGTAGTGTTTTTAGGGTACAGTCACATGGGCGGGGGTTCACAGTAGTTTCTCGCTGGCAGTTTGAGCTGCGGCAGAAAATTTGCTGCAGCTCAAACTTACAGCCTGATACTTATTGTAAACCTCCACCCATGTGAGTGTACCCTGTACATTCACATGGGGGGGGGGGGGACATCCAGCTGTTGCAAAACTACAACTCCCAGCAAGCGCTGACAGACTGTACATGCTTAGAGTTTTAGTTTTGCAACAGCTGTAGGCACACTGGTTATGTATCACTGATTTTGTGACCTTACTCAGTGTTTCAAAACCAGTGCGCCTCCAGCTGTTGCAAAACTACAACTCCCAGCATGTACGGTGCATGGTGTAAGGTGACTGCTGGGAGTTATAGTTTGCAACAGCTGGAGGCACACCGGTCGTGAAACACTGAGTTAGGTTAAAAAAATGAGTTTCACAACCAGTGTGCCTTCAGCTGTTGCAAAACTACAACTCTCAGCAGTCACCGACAGCCAATGGGCATGCTGGGAGTTGTAGTTATGCAACCAGCTGATGCACCACTACAACTCCCAGTATGCACTTTAGCTGTTTGTGCAAGCTGGGAGTTGTAGCTATACAACAGCTGAAGGTACACTTTTCCATAGAAAAAATGTGCCTCCAGCTTTTGCAAAACCATAAGTCCCAGCATGCCCATAAGGGAATGCTGGGAGTTGTGGTGGTCTGCCTCCTGCTGTTGCATAACTGCAGCTCCCAGCATGCCCTTTTTGCATGCTGGGATCTGTTGCTAAGCAACAGCAGTAGGCTGTCACTCACCTCCTGCTGCTGCTCCGTCGCAGGACAGTCCCTTGCCGCGGCCGTCGCTCCTGGGGCCCCGATCCCAACAGGGACGCCGGGGATCGAGGTCCCCAGCACCCGCTCACGTCATCTGGAAGAGTGGCGGAGCGGGTGCGGGAGTGACACCCGCAGCAGGCGCCTTGATTGGTCGGCCGGTAAACCGGCCGATGAATCAGGGCGATCGTGAGGTGGCACCAGTGCCACCTCACCCCTGCTGGCTCTGGCTGTTCGGGGCCGTCAGAGACGGCCCCGATCAGCCAGTAATTCCGGGTCACCAGGTCACTGGAGACCCGATTGACCCGGAATCGCTGGACTGAATTGTCCAGCGATCTGCGGCCATCGCCGACATGGGGGGGCATAATGACCCCCCTGGGCGATATTCCGGGATGCCTGCTGAATGATTTCAGCAGGCATCCGGCTCCGGTCCCCAACCGGCTAGCGGTGGGGACCGGTATTCCCACGGGCGTATGGATACGCCCTGCGTCCTTAAGGACTCGGAATGCAGGGCGTATCCATACGCCCTGCGTCCTTAAGAGGTTAAATTGAAATTTTAACTCCCGAGTTTTAGTGTCCAGGGCCCCGGTGTGTGGGTAAAAAGGACCAAATCTAACAAGGAGTCACATGTCACATGGCAGCACAATGACATAGCCAGGAGGTTGTATCAGTATGAGGAGACCATATAGTGGCTGAATGACTGCCTGGAGTTTGTGGCAGCACAAAGACAATATAGTGTCTGAATTGCACAGCCTTGAGTTGGCTGATGCATGAGGAGGCCATATAGTGTCTGAATGGCACAGCCTGGAGGTGGCTGAAGCATGAGGAGAGACCATATAGTGGCTGAATGACACAGCCTGGAGTTGGCAGAAGGAGGAGACAATAGGGCCTCACAATCTCTAAGAATAAACAAGGAATTTTGAAATTTCTATTGAAGATTTCTATTGAAATTTTAGCTAACACTCCCAAGTAAACTTAAAAAAGTTACACCAGCCGGTGATTACTTTTGTCTCTCCTTTCAGAGTATGTAGGCCGTTTACAGATTAACATGTACAAAATAGTACACTACTTAGATGTACTTATGCAGTATGCACTGATAAGGACAGTAAAATGTGCTACAGTACGCCTAAAAACTCAGCATTTTTGTAAAACACCAGCCCGTGATCACTTTTGTCTGTCCTTTCACAGTATGTAGGCCCTTGACAGATTAACAGGTACAAATTAGTACACTACATAGATGTACGTATGCGGTATGCACTTATGAGGGCAGAAAAATGCGCAACAGTACGCCTAAAAATTTTGTATTTTTTTAATAACACCAGCCGGTGATTACTTTTGTCTGTCCTGTCACAGTATGTAGGCCCTTGCAGATTAACAGGTACAATATAGTACACTGCTTAGATGTACGTATGCGGTATGCACTTATGAGGGCAGAAAAATGTGCTGCAATACCCTTAAAAAATACGTATTTTTGTAAAACACCAGCAGTACACAACAATGCTGCAGCCAAATGTACTAAACACAAAATTGCACTCTGTCAAAGACTATTAGGAATGGACTGCTAGTTATTATACCATCTACAGACTAGTATAACACTCAATTGCGCTGAAAAATTATTCCTGCCTCCTCTGCTAAGGTTTATGAAGTTGAGGTAGCTTGTTGAAATTTAAGAGGCAACACACAGCTATCTGCCCCTCTCTGTAATTCTATGCCGAAGAAAGTGACTGGGAGGTTGATGCCTGCAGCTGCATTAAAAATCCTTTTCAGTGAAAAAAAACAATGCTCTCAGTCCACGAGAAAGCTGAAGTGACTAGGAGGATGTTAAACACTACTGGACTGAGCTTTTCTCTGCTGTAACACACACACACACACAGGCTCTGCATCCTATGATCCTTCTGCAGTGTATTGTAATGAAGGGAGGAGCCGTAATTATGGATGCCAATTATATAGGGCTGTGACATCACAGGGGTCACTGGCTGCTGATAGGCTGCATCCTGCATTCAGGGTCATCCCGCTTACTTCCCAGCGTTCCTTGCCCCATGTACTGACCTGTAGATCCACCATTTTAGATGCCCTGGAGACTGTACCGCAGTAAATGGAGTTTAATGAAGTGATTCGCGCAATAGAATCGCGGCGATATTCAAATTCGTCGCTCATCTCTAATTATTGGCTATCTTCTGCTCTGTTCTGCTCGATCTCAGACCAGAGCAGAAGACCCGAGGAGATGGCCGGAGGCAGGTGAGGTGACCTCCGGCCGCCATTACAGATGATTGGATTCCCGCGTCAGCGCTGCGCGTGATACGATCATCTATTTTAACATGCGCATTGCCGCAGAGGCCGTGATCTGTATTGATCACAGCATCTGAGGGGTTAATGGTGGACATCCGCACGATCGCAGATGTCGGCCATTACCGGCGGGTCCCTGGCTGCTGATAGAAGCCGGGACCTGCAGTGTGTGACGTGAACACCGCTCTGATGCTAGTGGTCATACACAGGACGTAAATGTACGTCCTGTTGCGCTAAGTACCTCCGAACCTCTTGACAATGGTACCTGTCAGGGCGTGGGTGTCAGTTGTTATGGTTGATGTGTTGGAAATAGAAAAAATGGGCAAGTGTAAGTATCTAAATGACTGTGACCAGTGCCAAATTATAATGACTAGAAGACTGGGTAAGAGCAACTCTATAACAACAGGTCTTATGGAGTGTTCCTGGTATGCAGTGGTTAGTGTCTACAAATACCGGGTACCGGGTCATGGGTGTCCAAGGATCATTGATGCCCATGGTGAGGAAATGTAGGTCCAGTTTTAAAGAAGACATTCTATATGCGGACAAAGTTACTGCTTGAATTGACAGAAAAGTATCAGAACACATGGGGCATCGCAGTTGGCTCTGTATAGGGCTGCATAGATGGTTAAAGTGTGTTCACAGGACTTTTAATCCAAAAATGGAGACATATAAGGAGGAAAAACTCCTTATGAGCTTTCTTTATATGTACTGTATATATGAACCTGTTGCACAGAAACTGGAGTTCGACCTGCAGACATAATGTTATAATGTATGAGCAATCGTGCAGGTTTATACTGTTTTATGGGAAAACAATGTTGGTAACTTGTCATTTCTTGGTCTAAATCTCTGCTCATTCTGGACATAGGAGTCCACTGGGTGGTCCTACTGAATGACTGACAGCTATGTTTGTTTGCATTATTTGCAGAAGGTTCTTTTATCACTGAATAGGACCTCCCCCTGGACTCCTATGCCTACAACGACTATAGCAACGCCCAGTTGTTTATCCCAACTTAGGGATGCCTACTTTACCTTCTACACCACGTAGCTGTACAAGGTTACTGTGCACACCCCTTTATAAATCTTTGTACTCTTACTCAATATTTAGTGTCCTACTCACCTACAAAATTTTGAATTCTTGAACTTTTCTGTTAGACCAGGTAAAAGAATGTCTAAAATACCTAAAAATATTTGAAGTCTGCTGATGTGGATTGACCGATGTACGGAATCTGCACTGCTTCAGTAAACACAGTGATATATGTACTGACTGATACACACAACACACTAACCAAACAGAAACGTACAATAATACTCTGCACATTCACACTTAGTGTAGCAGAAAAGCCAATATTAAATAAATATCCCAAATGCTTTTCTATTCAGTGGGAGAACAAAATCCCAGCATTGTACAGTGTGAATTCATGCATGGCGGAGGTCACTATTAACCGCTATATATCTATAAGTTAGAGGTGTAAAAACAATAAAGAACAATTAGCACAGTTGGATGTCAGTCACATTCTTTTATAGGTTAAAACATCAATGAATAGAATACAAGTAGTAAGAACTTTAAAGTACACAAAGCAAGCAATGTCTAAGCAGCATAAAAAAACTTACAGAGGTCATTCCATGTCAGGACAAGCCTAGGATTTGTTAAAAAAGAAATACAACCTTGGTCCATATGTGGGCACTGTGACTGGACATGTTATGGAGGTACTGTGGTCAACTGTGTCACAAAAAGTGGTATCAGCTTGGTTAAAGGATTCATTACAAGATTACTACTTGATCAGTGGGACCCCCCCTTACCCCCAGCAAGCATGAGAGGTAATGTGTTGCCCTGCGTGAATGGAGCAGAGGCCATCTTGTTTTGGAAATAGATGACTAGTTTGCTTGGTTATCCTCAGAAGTTCTATATCAAGTGAATGCTGTTGCATCTGGAATGCTCAGCCACCATTTTATCCAGTCAGAGGCAATAACGGCCTAAATTTGTGTGATTGGTTGGGGTCCTAGTGGTTTGCCCCCCACCAATGTGACACTTATATAGTTGTAATATGACCAGATTTTAGTTTCCATATAGACTTTGAATATCCACCATTATATTGAAATGTACTTAGATCCTTATAGCAATCTAAGAACAAATGGTTTCTCTAACAGCTCAAATACTTGACAGAGAAAGGAAACAGAAAAATATAGCATAATCCACTTCTAACAGTAATATACAGTTTAAAGATGGTGTCTGGATACAGTAAAACTGTAAAATGAGGTGAGATCATGGCAGCCTATCCTATTTAAAAGGGAAGTACAGGGAACTGAACTTATCAGATACTTACCCCTAATCAACAGAAGAGGGGATGAGTATCTGATCGCAGGGGTCTGACCGCTGAGACCCCTGCGATCTTCTGCATGGGGACCTTTCTACATATCCAATGTCCTGCCACAGCTGGTGACTGGCTGAACAGGTTGTCACTGGAGATCGCCAAGGTAGGAGCGGGCCCAAGAGCGCTGACAATGGGTAATTACAGAAGATCACGGGGGATCCCAGCTCTAAGGCTGGGTTCACATTACGTTTGAAGGTACGGGATCCGGTCCGTATCTCATTAATTTCGATGAGCCAACTGGAGTCATATAGTGACTCTGGTCGGCTCATTTTTGCCCCGTATGCCATTTTCTGACCGGACCTAAAACCATGGTATGCCGCGATTTTAGGTCCGGTTAAAACTGGATAGAGGGCAGAAATGAGCCGACCAGAGTCACTATCTGACTCCGGTCAGCCCATTGAAATGAATGAGATACGGGCCAGGTCCGGCTGGGATACAAGAGCGCCCGGATTTCACTCCCCCCAGCCAGATCCGGTTCCGGTATTTTCAAAATGTGGTGTGAATGCACCCTAAGACCTCCTGCGATCAGACACTTATTCCCTTTTATGTGGATAATACTGATAATAAGTGTCTGATTAGTTTGTTTCACCGGACTATCCCTTTAATGATAGTAAATCAAAATGTCTGCCTCTAACAAAAAAGGCAGACAATACTACATAAATTAGTTTTTTTTAATCAATTTTAAAATATTTCATGTTGCTTATGCTTCCAAAGCTACATAAAAAATATGTGGATTCTCCCTGGAAATAGACCACTCTGTTGCCAGGAATCAGACCTTATATCTCAGTCTTTATTTTGTCTTCTGAGCACCCACAATACCCACAATACACTGATCAGAACACTGCAATTTTGTATCTAACTTTAGACATGAATGGAAAGGAAAACATAATGCAACTGAAAGTCACTAAAAGTCACAGACTACAAGAACTTTTTATTACAACCAACATAAAACAATTAAAATGTTTCTCATGTGATGTTACATTGTAGTCA